>NC_091834.1:40310790-40952624 GCF_037783145.1 Equus przewalskii
GAAAACGGGGAAATCAGGTTCAACGGAAAAGGGAAAAAGATTCGGAAGCCTCGGACCATTTATTCCAGCCTGCAGCTCCAGGCTTTAAACCATCGTTTTCAGCAGACTCAGTACCTGGCCCTTCCCGAGAGAGCCGAACTGGCAGCTTCCTTAGGACTGACACAAACACAGGTAATACCCGAGAAGCCCGAGTATCCCTGAAATGCTGACCCCGCTTGCAGATCGGGCAGGGAGCACATCAGGAGGAATTCTTGGCCTAGTCAACCAAGGATGGAAGGAGCTTAATGACAAATGCCTTTGCTCCAGTTACGCACTTTCCCGGGACAACACGGTTTGGAATAAATGACCTGGTGTTGAATACTGGATTGGATTTGCACATCCTCCCAACCCTCGGCGACCCCATCCCAACCTAGTGTCCTTTGGTGACCAAACTCATAGTTCAATCAAGTCCTATTCTAGAGCAAAACAACATGAAAGGGCACAAACATGTAGCAGAAGGGGAAAAAGATATGCAGGGCAGGAGGCAGAATAAGACCTATGTTTTTTAAGGATCATTTTGTGGGCCCTGGGACTTAAGAACAATTTCAACTCGTTGACATAGAAAGAAAGAATTATGAAGTGAAATGTGGTGGGGGAGAAGAGCCAGCTAGCCGTAGGCTCCAATAGGATTTAGTAAAGGGACCAAGGTGCAAACTATTCATTCTAGGATGGGTGAGATGGGTTTTTCTGAAGATTGCTCTAAGTTCACTGGTTAAATCCTACTGGATAACTGGCTGGTGCAGGCTGAGGTAACTCCCTGGAGCACAGGACTTGGGAGCAATGGCAGAGTTGGAGATCAAAGAGAAATGCTCCCCAAATTACAGCCGGTGAAGCCTCAGTTAAGTACAGTTGCTGAAGTTCTCCTGTCCTACTAATTTGAAAGACATATATGGAGCATTTCAGACTTCACAGGCAGGGGCTTATGCAGGTATATTAGGACCCTGGTCATGAAACCAGGCTGCAACACCTGTGGTTTTTGTCCTTGTTGATTAAGTTAGCTGCATGGGGTAGTAGGCCTTATCTGAGGTGGGTGATCTTCAGCCAAGGGACTTCAGGTTTATGAGACTTACTGGGGAAAGATTGTGCGGTGCCTTAGAACAGATGCTCCTTAAGCTCTTCTTTTCAATTCAGTCTGCTTTCTCTTGCCATATTGCCACTGGAAATATTTCGAGTTTGATATGAAGGGATTCCTGCTACTTAATAACTTGTATTCCTCTTGGAAAAGCAGATTCCTATGGCTAAGGAATTTAGGTAAAGGAAGCTGCATCATAGAATTTCCTTCTTCAAATAAAGTAGATCTGGGATGTTAGCTTAGATATGCTCCCATCACAGATTCTTGATTCACATTTAATTTTCAGGAGCCCTTTGACTTTTAGTGACTGCACTGATAATCATGTGATGATTGTTGACCACAATTTGACTAAGCAACATACAAAGTAGGCAATGAGGGAGGTACATACAATCTCTAATCCCTACAGGATTATGGGGATATATTTATGTCCAGAGAAAGATGCTCCGTGCACAGTCTATGGCATGTGCAATATAATACATAAGTATATTCAAGGCATTTGGTTATAAATGTACACGCTTTAATCTGTTCATAGTCTTTTGCTCACTGTACATGCATAGAGATGCCAGTTTTGGGGGTGGGTAAATATAAAAACAGACTATCAGAGAAAGTGCATTTAGTTGGCTTCGATCCAAAAAGTTCTCCGTTTAAAAATCCTCCTTTAGGCTTTGAACCTGGCCATCTCATACGCTTTCATCTCATACGCTGTTGTTTTAAACCTAGACTTGCATCCAACTCAAGAGTTACAGTGACTTTAGGTATCCAGACAAGATACCTAGTAAAGGGGAAGGGGGGGGGTAGGAGGAGGGCTAGAAAGAGGTGGAGCAAGGCGGGGACTTGAGGGCTTGGCTTGCGAGGTTTTTTTTTTTTTGGATATTGCTTCCAAAGCCTCGACTGGAGGCACCGGTTCAATGTTTTTTGGGCCTCATGATCGCTGCTGCCTTTCGTTCCAGGTGAAGATATGGTTTCAGAACAAACGCTCTAAGTTTAAGAAACTGCTGAAGCAGGGCAGTAACCCGCATGAGAGCGACCCTCTCCCGGGCTCAGCGGCCCTGTCGCCGCGCTCGCCGGCGCTGCCTCCGGTGTGGGACGTTTCCGCCTCGGCCAAGGGCGTCAGTATGCCTCCTAACAGCTACATGCCTGGCTATTCGCATTGGTACTCCTCTCCACACCAGGACACGATGCAGAGACCACAGATGATGTGAGTTGTCCGAGGGAAATCGATACCCTAGGGAAACGTCTGAACAAGGCAAGGAGGATCCGGGACCTGCTTGCGTCTGCCAAATCGAGCCGAAGGAGCAGGCTCGGGAGAACTTTTATGTGTGGCAAGACCGTCTGGGCGATTGCTCTCCCTCTCTCTCTCTCTCTCCTCCCCCAGCCTCCCGTCTGTCTGTCTGTCTCACTCTTCCCTTTCTTTTCCTCCTTCCTTCCCACCTTTCTGTTTTCCTTTCCTTTCCTCATCTTCCTTTTCCCTTGAGCAGCCTCAGTAATTGATCTTGCATTTTAGGGAGAGTGAAAGAGAGAGATAGAGACTGGTTTCTATGCCAGCGCTCCTGAAACCCCTCACTGTAAGGATATTTTCCCTGACCCCTTGGGATCCAGGCTCTGAGCCTCTTCTTCTCTTTGGGAGTATCCATCAAAACGACTTTTTTAACAGACATTTTTCCCCCACCAGAAGAATCTGCGCAAACATGGCAGCATTTTTACTTGTTTAATGAGCTTAAGACATGACATGATGAAAGAGAAGCATTTTTGGACTCCTGCATTTTTATTTACCAATCCAAGACTGACCAAAAAAAAAAAGAGAGAGACAGAGAGAGAGAAAGAAAAAGAAAAGACCTTCATATAACAGCCCTTCTCTAAAGAAAAAGGAAAAATTGGCTGTGAGACTTGAATGTTGCCACAAAGGGAGCACTGCATGTTTTATCAAAATGCGATGAGCAAGAATGATGATTTAAAAAAAAAAAAAAACCACCCTTGCCCCACCCCACCCCCCAAACCCTGAACTGGAATCAGGAAAGACAGAGGAAACAACCAAAATCACCGTTCTATTGCTTTGATACCTTTACCAGGTGAATTGGTGGCATTCACTAAGCTAATAGGGACATTTATATGGAGAAACATTTCTGTATATATTGTTGAATTTTAGTTGTACATATACTTTGTATGTTTTTGTCTTCTTTCATATATGGAGTAAAAGCCACAAAATGCTGGGAGTGTCCTGTATATTTCTCTCTGTTTGTCTCTATCTCACCCCCTCTCTTCCATCCCTCCCAGTATATTTTCTGTCACTCTTAAAAGAATTCCTGTTTCCTAATGTGGGAAGCCCTATGTATGAACGTCAAGTGCCTGCAAAGATGTCAGTTTGCAGCACTTGGCATTATCTTAAGTACTCTAACATTAACCATGGAGGTTTTCTCAGCTTCCTTTATATGTTATATTTTTACTGTAATTTCTACACATATATCTATTTTTTTTAGACATTAGAATGATCTATCCCCAGGTTGACCTCTAGACATCCAGTAGTTTCCAGGGCTGAAACTAAGTGTTCTCCTTTCCCTTTCCTCAGCCAAAATCATAGAGCTGAATTTGTCTTTGTTTGGAAGCAGCTTTTTTTTTTTAACAAAAAGAGGAAAGAATAAAAGAAAAAGCAGAAAGTAAATGTACAATTATGACTACTTAATGTTTACAACCCTTTGCAAGCTAGCCAGGTAGGAAAATGCACAATCCTGGATGAAATACATCCTTCTGATCTTGTGGAAAACACAGAAATAATGAAAATGAAAAGTCCTTTCGTCATACAAGCAGGAAGCCCCATACTGCGAGAATTAATGGCTACAGACCTGGGCATCCTTCAAATTATGAACCTTGAAACCACTGAGCCATTTATCAGAAGTCAATAGAGATACTCAGAGTGCTCCATATAATGACAGCGACATACAGTCGTGCAAAAGGACAGTCACTATAATTAGACACAAAGCAAAGACTACTTACCAATATACCCGTTCCTTTTTTTGTTGAGCAACTTCCACGCTCAGTCAGTCTTCAGAATGGTTTAAAACCGATCAGTCTTGTCATTTTCTAGCATTCGCATTGTTACATTAGGAAAAATGTTTTCTTTTCTTTTTTCCCCCTTCCTACTGTGAAACTTTGGGTTCGTAGCTCCCCAGGATCAATTCTGAACAAAGCCTCCAGCTGCAGTGCCATCCAATTTGAAGCAGACATTGGGGACAATTTAAGGTTTTTATCCACAAGAAGGTTTTTTTCCATTCTCTTAAATGCAGCCATAATTAGAGTAATTTTTCATGTAGCCCGCTGATTACAGCGTTTTTACCGTCAAAGATAATTACCTGTAATTTTCTTCCACTTTTAATACTAAAAAGCCATCTTTATTTAGATTCAGGAACAGGAAAGGCGAAACAAAAGAGGGAAATTATTCTGTTATTCATACACAAATTGCAGAGACGTAGGACCTAAAATTGAAAATTAACCAAAATTATAATGCTGAAAAGAATGGAAGAGGCTGCAGAAGTACAGCTGGTAGTGGGGCTTTGCTGAATTATTCAAATTACGTTAGGGAGAAAGCTACCATACATCGAAACCAACACTAATTTTTCCTTAAAAAAAAAAAAATCCACCAGACACATGCCAAACCACTGTGAGTGCATGAAATTCTGAAACACAGCAAATGCATGTTAACACATCGGAGGTGTTGTCCTGATGCGCCTGTCACTATTTCTCTCCCTCCTAATATGAGTTTGATTAAACAAGAAATTCTGCCAAAGGGTCACCCCAGAAATGTCCTTGGAACTGGGCTTCCTCTGGGTCCTCTGAACCTCAAGGGTTAATATTTTCTCTCTTTAGAATCTATCGACCCCATAGTAAAGTGATTCCCAAGAGTGAGATTGGTAGGAGGGGCGTGGGCGAAAGGCAGCACCCTGTCACGGTGCCTACTACGCCTCCCCACGCTCAAACCTCCCCGGAGTTCGAGTTCTGGAGCCTCGTTCTGACCATATTTTCCATGTAAAAAAAGAAAGAGAGAACAATAGCTGCGGGAGGTGAGGGTGAAGGGTAAGATTTCTCCTCGGCGCCAATAAGCATCTCATTATCTTTTGACACAATTAGTCCAAATGTTCCCACCGCCGGAGAAAGGCCTTTTCGGCACTGGGGTGAGGGAGCCAAAGATTTCTCAGGCTCCTGCACTTAACATCTCTGGCTGCTTGCAGAGTCTACAGCGTCAGGAAACAGCGTCATGTATAGATAGAAGAGCCCCGCTTCTTGGGAGAGTCTTCCTTGGTGCGTTCCTAAATCAGACTGGTTCCTTGCCTCTGCAGCTCCGGTGCAGTGTCTCAGCCAATCATGCCCCTCCAACCCCAAGTTCGCAGCGTTTGGGCCCCGCGGGCGAGAGCTCTACGAGAAGCATCCCGCCCCTCCCCCCACCGCCTACCCCCTCACCCCCCCACCCCCCCCCCCGCCCCCGCTTGAGGCAAAGGCCCTGCAAAGGAACCCTGAAGGGGTTCAGAGGCCACTTAACTCCGGAAACTTTCCCCAAAGTGGAGGAAGATGTCGAAGAGGCTGCATAGTCGAGGGATTCAGACTACACCTGCCGGTGCAAATGTCTGCAAACCTGTGATACTGAAGGAGCACTGTCTAGAGCTCCGTTTGCTCTCTTAACGCCCCCAAACTTAAAATCATCGCCACATGTAAAGACCTCAATGGATTTGCCTAGGACTAGCTTTGAGTAACAATTTCCAATAGATTTTAGCTTGGAATCTCCAGCCGGCTCTCCCCACATCTTAACAGAAACCTGGTCCTTTTCGCAGTCTCCAGTCACAAGCTGCACCAAATACATCAACAGCACAGAAAGCAAGAAAGACAAATCGACTTCTTAAGGATCACATTCTCACTCAAATCCTTTTACTCACCAGAACGACAACCCTTTTACTGCTAAAGGGGGATAAAAGGTCAGAACTGAAAAATCTATAAAGCAAAGTTGCAGTCCCTAATCAATTAGAACAGCAACACACATAGCTTGGAAAGTGTGAGAAGAGAAATATGAACTGTGCCTTGAGGTATGCAAGAAATAAAAACTTACCCCCAGTGAATATCTCTTAAGCAATGATCAGGGTCTAGAAATCTATAGTGAACAGAAGCAGAGGAGAATATTTTTCTGAGTCTCAGGGCAGAAGCTCTTTCTCTATATTCTTGGTTGAGTGAGCACATCCAGGTGTGAAATTGTTTGCACACCCCAGCACCTCTTATATTGCCAGCAAAATTAGCTGTTATTACTGTCACTGTTTAGTGATGGTTAGCGTGATACAAAAAAAAAAAAAACTGCTGTAATCAAGACCTGGCGCATCTTTGCAAATTACAGATAATTGTAAACGTCCAGATTATGATAATAGCATCCTAATCCAGCCTGCAATATAATTATTACAGAGTGTTACATCTGAAACTGTCCAGTAGGGCTAATTCAGGCATTATTTAGACCCTATTTTTGCACTGCAAATGGGTTGCTGAGTTGAAAATGTACGATTGTAATTTCACAGGGCACTCAATGAGTAATGGTATAGGAAGAGGAAAATACAAAAGTGCAATGTGAACAGTAGCGATCAAATCAAACCCTGAAGGACAAAAGATTGTTTGATTCATATGGAAAAAGAAGAGTGGGAATTAGGAAAATAGCAAATCAGTGGTCTGAAGCATTACATGTCCAAATCTTCAATATGTGCAGGGCTGATTTATTTGCAAGGGCTTCTGCATCTGCTGCTGCTTGCAGTCTGAAATAATTTTTCTTTCTTTTCTTTCTTTTTTTTTTTTTTAACCTCCTGTCTTTTTTTCTTCTCTCCTAAAGCATTTCTTTGCCTTGGGGAAAAAAGTACCCCTCCCCCAAGCAAAGAATATTTGTCAGTTTCACCATTGTTTCCAACAAGACTGCCTCAGAGTGCGCCTGTCACTTGTTTATGAACATTTTCTTAAATGAATTCGCAATCTCTCTTGTCATCAGAACAAAATGCCCTCGGTGCTTTAAGTGTTCCTGTGCTCGGTCTCCATTCTCTTTCACGGCGAACAAGTCATTCAGAGCCCTAAAGGATATTAGCAGAAAATGTATTAATTGCTGCTAATTAAATAAATCCGGCTGGGAAGCCATCTCCGCTACTCCGCTTGGCTGGCTATTGGCTTTAATCCTATCATTAACTTTTATTAATTAACACCCCCCCCCATATAAACCAGTCCAACTGCTTTTTTCTTCTTCTTCTGCAAGTCACTGACGTGCTTCTTTCTGGATTCCAGAAAGTCCAGTTTTATGTGCTATTGATAAAGGACTGTCCCTGCCCCCAGATATGGTTGTAAAAGAGTAGGGTGGGTCTCCTTAAAATATGGAAGGACTGAAAAGAGAGGAAGTCTGAGAGTTAGAGCAAGAGTCTGGAGAGAGGCTGGGGCACTGTGTTGGTCCCAGAATGAAAGTGAACTGGGACTCCAGCTATTGCCTCCAGGAGGGTGAACCCTGCTCTGGCTGAGACTTCTGGAATCCGTCTGGTTTCCTGGTGGGGACCTCCTAGTCAGGGATACCTAAAGCCCTTATATCCCCAGCTCAATTATCCCACCAGGAATGAAGACAATTTCCTGGGCATCTTTTCCAGCCTCTAGGACAGTGTGTGATAATTCTCCCTCCTCCCATCGCCTCACAGACCTGGGAGCTGCCCAGCCAAGGCCACCCCACAGGGTGGCAAGTGGACGTCCTAGCTCCTGTGAATTTAAGGGCAATGATGAAATGCCCCCTGTTTAGTGACCCCTGTTTATAGATGAAAGTTGAGTCCATATCCTGCCTCTTCCCCCACCCCTCTGCTCCCACCTTGCAAAGGGCAAGTGGCAGAAATACTCCTTGGATGACAATAAGCTTCAGTGGCAGATTTCTGTCTTCTCGACTTTGCAAGGAAAAAAAATGCCTTCACGTAAATCATACCTTGGAAATTGTTTACTGCCCTTCACCCCCATCCACTTCTTAAAAAAAAAATACAATAGACTGTGTATGGTGGAGATTTGACAGAGAGTCATTACTGAAACTTGGAGTGTGTGTGTGTGTAGAATGATGTTATGAAGCCATTTTTTTTCTTCCTGTGGCGAAAGGTCGTAATGTGTGGTATTTCACGGTTTTATATAAATCTTGGTTTAGGATGTGGAACAGACTCAATAGTACATGCGCTTTTGGCAAGGACTCCTTCGGATCCCCATAAATCAGAAGTAAATACGAAGTCCCAGCGAACAAAAGAGCAGAAACATTTAATTGCTGCAAAACAGGACTCTCATCTCCTTTAAAGAGAGATTCATATAAATTCCCCCGGTTCCTATCTTCACAGTTAGAGCTCGACCTATAAAACAGGTTATTACATTACAGCCGGCAACCCTGGATGATTGAAAGGGAAGGCTCCCGCCGCCCCTCCGCAGCAGATACAATTTATACTTTCTGCCCTGTACCACAGGGGAACCTAAAGCTTATCAGATGCAAAAGAAAACGCGGCCGGGGGGCCGAGGGAGGGTAGCGGTGGACCGGCTGAGTAGAAAAATATTTAGCCAATCCCACGTGTGCTACCGCTATTTGGGCTGTTTTCGAAGCCCAGAGTTTGCTGTGACTCTGAAAAAACCAAGTACAGTGTGCAAGGACCGCGAGCAACCTGGGAACGCGAGCGGAGGGCGGGAGCAAGCGAAGCACCCCCTCCCCAACCTCCCGGGAGGCGGGAGCCTCCACCCAGCCGCCGTGGGAGGGGGTGCTTAAGGGTGGAGGAGAGAGGTGACCGCAGGCGGATCCGCCGGCGTGGCGCTCTTCCCAGAGGTGCCGGAGGGCGTCTGCCCTCAGGGCGTGCCTCCGGGGAGGGCTGGAGAGCTCTGGGTTGGCGAGATCCCAGAGACCAGTGGGAGGCGCGCGATCCAAGGGGTTGCGGGTCTGGGGTGGGGAGGAGTGTGGTGGTTGGGCAGCCCTAAAAGTCCCAATCCTCAAATAAAAGGAAGCGCTGAGAAGGCGGTGGAGAGGACGGGGCGGGCGGGGGCAGGGTTCCAGGAGGCATCCCTTGCGCTTTGGGTTGGGATGCTCAGGAGACCGAGTGGTGGCAAGGCCGGAGTAAGCTGTAGGGCGCGCCAGGAGGAGACGAGCTCGGCCTGGCTTTGGCGCGCAGTGGGTGACTCCCAGGAGGGCGCGGCCAGGACGCCGCGAGCCGTGGGGCGTCCGGTGGGATCAAAGGAGCCAAAGGAGGCCAGCCGGCGCGTCTGGGATTGTGGGATACGGGGCGGGAGAGAGAGGATTGGCATGGGCGGGGAGATTCTGGCCTGGCCTGTGTCGCCAGGAGGGGGTGTGTGAGTGTGTTGGTGTGCGGGTCAGGACGTTCATGCCTGATGCCGAGACCTGAGTGGATCCGAGTGTGGGTGGACAGGCTCCCAGACGGGCGCCCTAACCGGAGGGAGAGCTAGCGAGCGAGTGAGAGAGAGAGATCAAGAGCAGCGCGGTCTGCGGGTTCCTCTGTGTGTGTGTCTCAGGCCCTGTGGCTCAGCACTGGAGCCGCCTGGCACCCACAGGAATGCGGCTTCTCTCGGCTCCCCAGGCCGCCCCCTGTTCCACAAGGAGGTGACCGCCAGGAAAAAGGGGGGAAAGGGGGCAGAAATCCGCCTAACTCAACACGAGCCTCAAACAAAGGCCAATTTATCTGATCTTTCACGGGAGGGCCCGGGAAGCCAGCAGGGCACCGAGGAATCTCTCACTGGCCCTGCCAGCATGCCCCCAGCCTCCTGGGCTTTTTGAGGAGGTCTGAAGATGGGGGTGGGGGCTTGGGAGTCTGGCGAGGGGAGGTGAAGAGGCCCATGGAGGAGAAAGTGAAATCTTGGGGAGCACTATACTGAGAGCTAGGCAGGTGGGGACAGGAAGGGAAGGGGCAGGCAGAGGTCTGAGAGAGTGGGCTCCGGCAGACTGAGAAGACGCTGGGGAGTGGTACAAGTTTCTATTAGATATAGGAATAAACAATGGAGAGAAAGAGGGACGGTGGGAGGGACGGAAAGGGAGAGAAAGAGCACATAGATATTTTTAGACTTTGCTGAGGATCTGTTATTTTTACATCCTTGGGCGCAGGACTGCAGGGAGTTAAACTCCCCCGGGAGAATCCCCATGGTGCCAGGGAAAACCCGCTGCAGACTGGTTTGCCAGAATATTTTTGTCCACGGTTCTCCGACCAAGTTAAAAAAAAAAAAACCGCGCGAGAGAAGAGGCCATTGCGAGTGGAAGAAGTGAGGTTAGCACAAGGGAAGGAATCCTGAAACCAAGTCTGTCCGCGCGGCGTTCTGCCTGCCCCGTCGCAACGAGCCTTTAGTGTCCTTAACAACAAGCAGCGTCAAGGCTGAGGGTGGAAGGGTGGTCATTAAAGAAGAGCTTTCCTCTGCTGTCCCCAGAAGAGTGTGAACTCGCCCTTCCGTCAGCTTCACGGCACCGAGTGATTGGGGTGGTGGTGAAGGGATCTCCTTTTCAAAGCCAGGAATGGAGGTGGGGAGATGACGGGGACTGCTGGAAAAATATCTGCCGTATCCTTGTGCGGAAGGAAAAGAGCATGTTCCAAGCACATTCTTGCCATTCCCAGGCAGCGAGCGGGTGGGAAGTGTTAGAGGTGTACAGGGGGTGCTCTCCCTCCAGCTTCCCAAACGCGCAGCCCCGGGAGAGAGAGGCGCCCGCGCACGGGACAGCGGCCGCTCACAAACCGTGGGCGCAGGGTTTCTCCCCTCCGGATTCGCCAGACATAAAGCGCCGGCTTTCGGTGTCATGGAAACTCCCGAAATCCTTACAAGCAAAAAAAGAAAAAGCAGGAAATAGATCCTTCCACCTCTCCCCAATCCCCCACCCCCCCATCCTCCTATTCTCTGCCAGCGCAGAAAACAAAGTGGAGCTTCGCATGACTTTCCCCGGAGCGCCTCGCCGCCCAGAACTCCTTGGAGAAAGGAGGGCTGGGGAAAAGCTGCGAGAAACCGCCTCTCCGGCTTTGGGGTTGGAAGAGGAGGAGGGGTCCACCGCCCAGGCCTCAGCGCTTGTGCCGCTCTGGGACTGGGCATCGTGAGCCTAAAGACCCGCCAAACCATTGAATCTACCCCAAGGCCCAAGCCTTTCCAAACTGGCAGGCTAGAAAGGAAAGGGGAAGAGAAGGAAGGAATCGAGCAGAGGGAGAGAAAAAGAAAAAGAGACAGAGAACACACAGGTAAATTCCCCTCCGGGCACACAGCGTGCCTTTTCAGGTCTAGTCTCTCAACCCTGTAAGAGCCTTCTCAGAAATCCTCAGATGACAGGATGTAATTTTTTCTGTTCTAATCTTCAACCGCCCCCCCCCCCACCTTAAGAAGACTCGTTTGTCACATTTATTGCTGCCGACTTCCTAGCTGTAAAATATATCCCACGCATCTTGTAATTTCCAACATACGATTTCCCTTGGTATCCCAAGGAAACAGAGTCAGGCAGACTGGAGGACAGTCGAAGAGTGGCCTACAATTCAGGCCTAGGAGCACAGCAGCAGACCGGCTGTAGCTCTGGTCACACTGCCCGTGTCGATATATGCAGGGGCTCAGGGAGAAGGACCCGACATACGCCAAGCTTGCTCCAAGTCCTTCCTCTCTGCCCTAAAGAAGGTTCACAAAGGAGGAATCCCTGCAAACAGATTCAATTTCCCACGTTTGGAACCTGCTTTGCCACTGTTTTACATGAAAGCAAAGTAGAGGGAGCTGCTTCCTAAAAAACCATGAAGTGGTAGAGGATGGAGGGGAAAAAATTGTATTAAGAATATTCTCTCATGTGAAATGAAATCAACACAGGGCCACAATGCCTTCATTCCTTTCTACCACCTCACAATTCCCTTTCTTGGCAGAAGGAATGCCCTCCGCATGTCCTACTTGGCCTACAATCAGTAGGTCCATCACTGTCTTCAAGTCCTGTGATCCTTTCCTCTCTCTAAAAGAGCTCAGATGAGTTTATATTCACAAACCAAAGAGTCCAAGGTGCTACCAGTTGGCATGCAGCAAACATTTCAGATTTTTAAAAAATGAAATAGGAATGAGGGGAAATTTCTTTCTTTTCCCTTCATTTTTTCATCTCTAGAAGCTCCCTTTGAAGGGAGTATAATTTGTCTAATTGCTCTGGCAATACACAGAGGCTGATGGGGAGGCAGTTCTCTACGATAATTGCTTTGAGCTTAGAATTCAGAGTGGTTATTGAGGGATTTCTGCTGCTTTCTTGCTCATACACCGGGTGGGAGGGCTGTATTTAGATTCTAGTATTACTTTCTACCTGAAACAATTTGGGGTTAAACTTAAAATTATCTAAACGTTTTTGTGGTTAGGCCAAAAAACACCTAAATATATATTATACGGCAGTACTATAAACAGGCCACATATGTATATAGACAGAAAGTACAGCATCCAATATATACACATGTACAGTTCTGCATCCATGAATTTCCCAATTTCTGTTTTCCTTTTTGCCTTGTTGGATCTCTGCAGAGCTTGTCTTCCTTTAATTGCCTGCATAAAACGTCACTAGCCCATTATAAGGGGGGCCAAAGGAGTATTTTTTTTAGAAACATTTTGCTTTCATGGTCGAAATAATTTTATTTATCCAGAATATACAGTTTAATTCCTCTATCTACACTTATTTACATGGTTAAAATAACATTGAAAAAAGTCTTTTGAAAAGTTGAGGTCATAGATTTCAAGGCACCATTGATAGTGTCCACAGTTGCGCAAAAAAGTTCGTCTGTAAAAAAAGGGGGGATGGGGGTCCTTTGAAATGCAATAACTTACATGCAAAAAAAAGCTTTACACATGAATCTTTTTTGTTTCCATTTTTCCAAACTTCCCCATATGAATTCCTTTCTTTATGATTTTCTAAAACAGCAAAACACAGTAGTCCCAAAAAAGAGAGCAAGAGAAAGCGGCCCGTCTAATAGAGTGTCCCGGAGGCCAGCGCCAGCGGGTGCTGTAAGGAGCCGGGCGGCGGCAGGTGGGAATTGATTGAGCTGGCTGCGCTCGGGTACCAGGAAGCCGAGTTCTCCAGGTAGCTGGACGCTGGGGACTGGTTGGAGGTCGGAGGGTGGGCATGAGGGTGGTGGCTGAGCGAGCGGGACGAGCCCTGGGGCTCCCACACCGCGGGAGACTGCGGCGAGTTACACGCCATAGGGTCGCTGGAGCTGGGGCTGTGCTCCGGGGGCATCTCCCCGTTTTTCATGATCTTCTTGATCTTGGATCTTTTGTTCTGAAACCAGATTTTCACCTGGGTGGGGGAACAAAGGCATACGTTACCGGGACACTCAGAGGCCGCCCGCGCCTTCCCCACGGCGGCGACTGGAGGCATCTTCGGCCCCCAGGCAGCCCGGCCCTGGCGTCCGGGCCGCGCAGGTCGAGGCCTACAGCCAAGGGGCTTGGCCTGAGGCAAAGCCTGGATCGAGGGCCCCCGAGGGCGCCCTGGCCGGCTCCGCCTGCACTGCTCACCTCGAGGGCACAACCTCGAGGCTTCCGCCTCTTGTTTGGGCTAGGGAGGGGACGCGAGTGTCAGCGGCGGGGTGCGCGCACCGTAGGCCTGCGCAGGGGGCACGGAACGGCGCCGCGGTCTCCAAAACAATGAGCCGAACCCCGCGCGCATGGGGCGTGAGCCGGCTGCGCGCGCGCGTGCGCGAGCGAGTGTGGAGCGACTAGAGCGAGCTCCCAATCTCCCACCCGACTGACTGAATTCCCTCCTCGGCTCTGAGAGGTCAGAATCTGCCTGCAGAGGCTCGAATATTCTTTATTCTTCTATAGGGGGTGCTATAGAAGGGTTGGGGTGGGAGTGAAGGGAATGGGGCAAACCAGGGAAGATGTCCCCGTATAACAGCGCCCCCCACCTTGCACCCCCAAGGCTACTGTGGCCTAAAGCTCAGCAGGAGCAGGGCGTGACCCTTCAGTTTTTCCAGCCCGAGGCGACGTTCGTTCACAGCCTTTACGCGGCCTGAGACCACCGCGAGAGGCCCTGCTCACCCGGAGAGGCTCTGCATTGTGCAGAGAACCAGACTTTTCAGGGCTGCGAGAGCGTCCTAGAAATAACCCTCCCCTTGTTTCCAATCTAGGAGATTGGCCCCTCATCCCTGGAGGCCTTAAGTGGGGGCATCTCGGATGAACGACGTCTCCATCCCGTCCCCACCGTCGCATGGCGGAAACAGCCGGCCTGACTCATGGAGGGAAGGACGCGTGGTAGGGGTCTTTCTGTCTGTGAGTTTCTCGAGGGTGCTATCCAATCGGCTCCAGCCCTTCGGGACCGAACCGCGCGGCCCGGCCAGGCTGTCAGCCGGGGCGGGGCTTTTGCCCGCCGCGGCCGGATTTACCTGTGTTTGCGTCAGTCCCAGCGAGGCAGCCAGCTCCGCGCGTTCGGGCAGGGCGAGGTACTGAGTCTTCTGAAACCTTCTCTGTAACGCGGCCAGCTGAAAGCTGGAATAAATAGTCCTGGGTTTACGAACTTTCTTTGGTTTGCCATTCACCATCCTCACCTCGGGCTCGGCCGCTTCTTTCTCTAAATAATCAAAACAGACCCGGTTAGAGCTTGTCGGCAGACAATGGCCCTTTTGCAGAACCCCCAAATACAGCCCTTGAGTTTCTTACCATGCAGTTTTCACTCTATTACCCCATATCCCCACCTTTGCTTCGCAAGACCCAGAGAAATATGCCCCTCCCCCAAATCGTGGAAAAGCCAGGGAGTCTGATTAATTCCGTCCTCGGTTCACTCAGGTTCTCTCGTGGGCTTGTGCAAAGCGCTTTGCACAGCTCAGCTCCCTTCTTGGCGTCCGGGATTTAGCCCCTGCAGCGGTTCCTGCTTTACCCGGACTTGTTTTTACACCCACCCTATGCTCACCCTTGTTTCTGGGGTGAGCCTGGCCAACCCTTCCCGGAGCTTCAAGGGGAGGCCCCAGGCCATGACCCCCTTTCTGTCAGCGTCTGTTCGGGCGCCCGCAGAGGCCAGACGCATGGGCAGGGAAGACGCTAACCGAGGTCTCCAAAGTTCAAAGACCCACAAGCAAACTATGCTCCTTCAATTCAGCAGCAAGCGGTCCCGGCCGCCGCAGACAGAGGGCCGATTATGCAGTCCCCATAATCTCCCTGCAGATCTGCGAGGGCACAGATGTGTCTGGTTTCTTTTACAAATAGACTTAATAAGTTCTTGGCCAAAAGAAAAGAAAAATCTTTCACTTACGCACGAAATACAGAGACACTGAAAGGAATGAAGACACCCCACCCCCGAGCTCTCTTTTAAGTTTAGCAAAAGTCACACATTGAAAAGGAATCGGAGGTGGGGTGTTTTCGTAGGAAAGGGGCGGCAGGTCAGGTCGAATTTATCAAAGTCGTGAGCATAGGCGAGGGAAAAAGTCTTTCTGAACGCGTGTTTTACAAATGTGCCCTGGGGCCACAAGTCCCCTTTCTCAAAAGTACTGCCTTATCAGAAGTGCCCATCTGTGGAAGGGGCGGAGAACCTCTCCGCAGTGTGTGTGTGTGTGTGTGTGTGTGTGTGTGTGTGTGTGGCGAGCTCCTGGGAGAGGAAGGGTGGAGGATGAGGGCTGTGGTCTCGATTCTGCCAGAGCAGGGGATGCTAATATTAGCAGGATTATTAATGTGCTGGTGGGAAGAGATCAAACCTGACCAGCAAAACCTCTCCAAGGAGATCTCATGTCTCTCTTCCCGCCCAAGCTCACTACCCCTCTTAAACTCTCCAACTAAGTTTCAAGGCGGACGAAAAAGAAGGATGTAAGGAGGAGGAAGACAAATTTTAGGCACCTACGGAGAACGAAAAAAAAATCGCTCCAATAACGTGACCCCTCAGCAACCCTCGTCCACCTTTAAATGGCTTTTTGTTTTTGGAAATGCCTTGAATAAACCGCAAGACTCTCGGCGCGCTCTTCCTCCGGCGGGCTACAGCTCCCCAGTCCCCCACCCCCACCTCGCGCACACCGGGCACCGACTCGACGCTGGCTCGAGGCTGCTCTCAGACTAATCCTGCCAGAGTCTTTGAGGCAGCCTTCCACTCCCACTCGCACCAGCCGAGCACGATTACCGAAAATTCCAACTAACCTCCCCTTTATTACGCAAACGCCACTTGGGCTGCTTGATTCTTTCTTCTCTCCACCCTTACCCCCTTTCGAGCCTCGCTGGCTTTCTGACCAGGAAGCCGGGACTCCCACAACTGAGCCCCCTCCTCCAGGTGCCGGAGGGGAAAGACGCTGGTCTGGACCCCCGCAGTTTTCTTCTACTAAGAACTCCGAAAATGCTGGCCAGGGAACCTCTCTTGGTTGCAGAGTCCAGGCCCCCTCTCCCTTCTGCCGGTGCGCCCCCACTGCAGTGGATGGCATGGCCCCCAGTCTCCCTCCCCACCTCGCCCCCCTGGAATCCTTGGTCTCCTGTACCGCCTGCCCCCTCCCCTGTACCTGGCTGGCTGGTGGCGCTCGGGACGCGGTTGTAGGCGCCGCCGTACTGGTGGTAGGGGCTGGCGTAGCTGTAATCGGCGTAAGCTTTGGCGGGGTAGCTGCCGGCAGAGCCGTTCACGCCGTGGTACTGGTACTGGTAGGGGTTGAGCGCTTTGCCATAGGAAGCCGAGGTAGGAGAGCAGTAGCCGTGCGGGGCTCCCCCAGTGGGACTGTAGTAGTCGGAATCGGTGGCCGACGACTCAGGCAAAGTTGGCGATTCCTGAGACGGATGGTGCATGGCTGCGGACGTCTGGAACGGAGCTTGAAAGTCGCCGGATCGGATGCTGGGGACCCGTCTGTCAAACACTCCTGTCATCGCTCACAGGCGGCGGCGGCTGTCCTTGCTGCTGTGGCGGCGGCTGCTGCCTGAGTTGGCTGTGGGGCTGCTCTGGTCTAAGCAGACATGGCTGTGGGAGTGAGGAAAGAGGAGGAAGAGGAGGAGGAGGAGAGAAGGAGGCGGCGGCGGCGGCGGCGGCGGCGAGGAGGAGGCTGGGAGTCGTGGAGGCTCTGTCTCCGGCAGGCTGACTGCTGGCTGAGGCGCAGCACAGCCTTGGTTAAATCCTTAATTGCGCGCTTACGCACAGCGGGGTGGATCGGGTTCCATT
The DNA here is from genome assembly GCF_037783145.1 of Equus przewalskii. Taxonomy (NCBI): domain Eukaryota; kingdom Metazoa; phylum Chordata; class Mammalia; order Perissodactyla; family Equidae; genus Equus; species Equus przewalskii. The sequence continues at coordinate 40,328,004 of NC_091834.1, forward strand.
GGCCAGGGCCTCAGGAGCAGCAGCAACACCCTAACTCGTCCAACTAGTTTTAGCACAACAAAGCAATGCTTAAAAAAAAGGGGAGGGGGGGAAGAAAAAATGGAGGGAGAGGGGAAGAGTGTGTGTGTGTGTGTGTGTGCTTGTGCTTGTGTGCGTGTATATGTGTTGTTGCTTGTTGGGGGAGGGGGGTCTCAGTCAATCTGTTTTCAGTGAATACCGAAGACAACGCAGAAACGCCAACCCTCAGCTCTGTAATGTCTGGAGACAATGTGTTCCAATCAGCAGCCTTGGAAAGTAGACACGTTTTGGGGGAGAGGTCGGCGACGGTCTTTCCTGGCTCCCCAGCTCCTTGTCCCCAGGACTGCACCCCAGGGCAAGCGCGGAATTGAGCACTTATATTGAAATGGGGAATCAAAGCCGGGTAGGGGGGAGCAGGAATGTGGGATAAAGGCGAGAAGGAACTGAGAACAATACTTTTAGTGGGGTGCTGGGAGACAAGTTGTAACTTACCTGCGTTGAAAAATTGCGATTTGGGCAAAGACAGACAAATTTGCGGGAAGCACTCCTTGGCACGAAATGAGTATTTCTCAAAGGAGGGCTGGATAAGGATGCTCAAGAATGCATAGCGTCCATTCAGAGGTTAATGTCAGAGAGTTCCTGCAACCGTAAATCCCTACAATGACTTAAAAAAATCACGGTCTTAAGCACGAATAACTTAATGAAACCCAAATTACTGGTCCCCAAGAAGAGCAGGCCACCCCACATCTTGTTCAGTATTCTCCCCTGTTTGGATGCTGTTGGAATAGAGGTTCTGTAACTCTATATTCAGTGGCCAAAGATTCCTGCAAAAGTGAATCATCCACTTATGACCTCTCATTCCTCCAGGACCAAATGGGAACCCCAAGAAGACTGGGAAGTAGACAGATAAAAGCCTTTTGCGAAGTTGAGTGAAGCCCACGGATATCCCCGTCCTGGCTCCGTAGATGTGGCACCTGAAGGCTGGCCTTTCCGTTCCCCGGGCCCATGTTCCCTACCCTCCGTCTGTTTATTTCCTGCAGCAAAGACATTTCAGCTCACAAGCAAAGGGAGAAAAGGCTCAGGAATCAAACACTTTGTTCTGGTGGTCCAGAGTTTGCTTTTCATAATGTGTCACTCTTGCTCTAGAGGTGATCCAGCTGGGAGCTTAGAAATCTAACCTAAATCAATCTACCACTCCCCATTTTCCGCCCCCTCAAATAGGCAGCTCCAGGAGTTGGATCCTGATTTGGGCTCTGTCAGCATCTACCTCCAGGGGATCTGAGGCTGGGAACCAGGGGAGCTCCACCAACATCCAGGGTGAGACTGTGGCCTCTCATCACTCTCCCCTCCACCCCCAACCAAAGAAGAAAGCACCTACATTAGTTGTGTCTAGTGTTAGTTTAGCCTCACTTTGGCTGTGGAGCCACTCCAGCCCAAAACAGGGCGACAGGGAGAGGAGGGTGGTGTGTCTGGAACTGGGAGCAGGATGCCAGCCCAGCTCCAGAACTCCAAAGCTGAGCAGCCACATGTGCACAAACTCCATGCCTCTGCCATATGGGCACCGGAAGAGCACAGCTATTGTGGCACTGCCCTTTGGGGGCAACTTCAGGTGGGTGTGCACAAGGAAGGGGAGATGTGTCATCAGGTCCTGCAGTGCCCCTCCCCCCACCCCCACCTGAGTTTCCTGCTTGCCACCTGAGTGCCTTGGATTTCTCTGAGATAGACGCCCAGGCAAACAGCTGCAGCTGTCTGCCCATCTTCACCCCACGATGTCGATTTTGGCACGGATGTTCACTCTCTAGATTTAGGCTGTGAGGAATTACAGGACATTGGGAAATACTGCTAACCCCGTCGGGCTTGCAGTCCTGGCCTCTGCTCTGAGGAAGTTCTGGGGGCCCATCGAGTCACCTTACATCCTACTATTTCATCACACGAATGGCTTCACCAAAGCGATGCCAGGGATGGTTCAAAGCGCCTTGTGGCAAAGGCAAGTGGCACAGGGAGCTTGGCGGCCTTCCACTGGTCCTTCCACCCCAGCACTTTTTATTTAAGATTTAAAAGTTGCTACGTGGAGAGAACTAAGGTCAATACGGTTATGCTAAATAGGGTGTTCCTAGCAACATCCTTAGACCTTGCTGAGAAGGCAGATTCCAACCAGGATGGAATCAGAAGCTGCAGAGTTTGGGCAAAATTTAGAAGTTTGGGATCCAGTCGAGAATACAATGTTACAATGTTAACTTAGTCTAGACCTTGCTAAATTTCACTTTTCCCTCTGCCAGAGAAAGACATTCTCTCCCATATTTTACACAACACAAAAAGGAGTGGGGAAGAAGGCAAGAATTTTACTTCTTTGTTAGGATTCCTAAAGTGTTGGCCCTCACGCCACAAACCATTTGTGCAAAGGCCAATTCTGGGTGTGTTTCTGAAGGTCCAGAGCCTCGACTTTCTTAACTTTGTTCTGTTTCTTTTCTAGGTTAACCCCATTTCCCCAAGCCTTTCCTTAAAAGCAGCGGGAGGGAGAGTGAGCGCTGATTTAAAAGGAGCCGGGAGTCTTTTCACAATTCAATCCCATTGCATTTCACATTGTAATCATTGTAGTTTTACGCACGGCCAGCACCCGGGCCTGGTCGTCGCTAGGACCCACACTCTGGGCGCACATGCGCTGGGTATCCCTGCTTTCAGGGTAGCAACTTTTGCTGGTACTGTGGGTGGTTCTGACACCAACGGTCGGAACTTTGTCTTAAAGCCAGCGGGCCGGACGCGATTGCCTCTTTGAAAACCCACCGACAGACCCAACTGTGGAGAAACAGCCCCATGGCATCAAACTTCCCCAGAAGTGCGCTGCCCGCTGCGACACGTAGGACGATTGTGAGTAATTTCGTCTCCTAGTAGCCGAAATTTGCAAGGGGCGGGAGAGAGTGGGAGCGACGGACCCTAAGAGAAGTGCAAGTCTTTACCACGAGCGCCACCCAGTGTCCTCAAGGAACAGCGCGCAAGAGGCAAACGTTTTCCAAGCTCAGTCACTGGCCTGACCGCGCAGGCTGGTCCTCGGGGTTGGAGTCCACTACTACGTAGCTTTCCTTCTTTCTGCTTCCTGCAAATATTTCTCTCCACTCCCACGCCCTGTCATTCCTTTCCTTTACTCCTCACACATTCATACTCTCCCCCCCCCCTCACCCCCCCCGCCCCCATCGGATCGCCTTTCTCTGGGTCTCCATGAAATCCGGCCTTTTGGGAGAGTAGTGCGCTGGGTTCAATCTCCTCAAATTGGGTGACTAGAAATAGTTGCAGGTGACCCTTGTTTCCTAGACAGTTCTAAAGGAGCAGGCTCTCCTCTGACTAGATGAGGCGCTCTCGAGCCTGCCGGTGCTTCACTACTGCGGTGAACTGGAAAGATAGTGCCACTCTGAGTTTGCAGGGAGAGTGCCTTGGGAAGGGTGGGGGGAGAGAGTTTCAATAGCTGCGGTAATTCAGTTTTCTCCCTCTGGTACATCTGGAAATCTATTTACTCGTAGGCATGCTAAATGTAGAACATCCTTGCCTTTGGGCTTGAAGCTCAGACAAATCAAGGCACCTGAAAAAACTATTTAATTTATAAACTTAAGATCTTTTTAATATGGAAACTAGTTTCATTTATTTAAAACATTGTACACATCAGTTGGATGCACATAATTCAGGTAGATAAAGGACCCCATAACATGATACCAGTATTAAATATGCAAACGATATAAACAACGCTTCTTGAGTTTGGAATTTTTATCACTGGACTCCTTGTCTTTTAAAAGCCCTGTTCTAGGGGCTGGCCCAGTGTGGTAGTGTTAAGTTCCAGCCCTCTTGGCACAGATGTTAGCTCAGGGATGATCTTCCTCATCAAAAAAGAAAAAAAAATCCTACTCTTGGCCTGAGGCTTTTTTAAAACTTTTTATTCACAATGCTTTATCCATTACTTTTCTTTATCTGTCCAGTGAAAAATGCTCTTAGAGCAGTTCACTGTTATTATGTCTTTATTGATCAAGATTCATCCAGAGCACTTTTCATCCCAGACATCTCAAATACAAACAAAGCTGGTTACATCATATACTTTGTGGAGATAGATCTGAGTAATCATTTTATTTACAATGGAGCTTCATTTTTCTTTGAGCTAGATTACTAAGACCATTTAATAACTTAAGGTAACAGCCCTGAAACATTCAATTTGATGTTTGTCTAGAAGAGACACATTTCCATGAATTGGGATGAAATGAAAAGACAGCAGTGATGATTGTAAAGTGATGAAGGCTTTCAAAAGTATCACAAGTTGTTGGTCATTGGTTATGGCAACTTAGCTTAATGGCCTTTGGTTCTCACAACAGAGAGCCAGGTGCTTGGATCTGACATTCAGAGGTGGTTCATCTTCTGAGTTAGCGAAACTGTTTAATTCCCCACCTAGGTTGAAAGTTCTTCCCGTGCACTCATGTGGCTGAACAAAGTAGGGCCAAGCCAAAATGTTTTGGAGCCGGTATGAATTGACAATGGGCTCCTCCAGGAAGGGAGGTGAGGGGAAGGGGGTGTGGGGAGGTGATGGAAAGGATAAGTACAAAGAAAGATTCCTCCCATGCTGAAATTAATTTCAGTACCCCTTGCCCTCAAGAAAAATGTGTTTGGAGTTAAAGAGCATCTCCAACAAAGTAATCTCAGAGGATTCACTAGCAGGCAATTATATAAATATTCTGAATAAATTAAAAATCCCCAGAGAGGAAAACGATTTTCCACTTAATTCCAACCTAATAGGATTTTTCAGTTTATTTCCAAGCGATAGTGCGGATCATAGACTTCTGCACATTTTGTTTTTATAATTAAGACATTAAAATGTGTTTATTCATTTAACTGAAACATAACTGGATAGGAAAAGGCCTTAAGTATCCACTCAAATCTATTCTCTATGAGAAGAATTTAATATACCACAGCTGAAAACACTTCAAGTTCATCTAAGTAGGAAGTAAATGGGATTATATTATTATATGTCTTTGCAAAGTGAAATTGAGTCAGATTCTTCATCCTAAACTGAGATTTCATCTGCTTGAAAGGAAGGTTTGGCTGTGATACTATTTACAAAACCTTTGTTCTCCTTAAAGATGTATAAATATTCCAATTAAAAAAAATACCCCTTGTGCAGTTAAAAGAAAAGTAATTGGCAGACAGGAATTCAGAGCAATGATCCAGCTCTGGCAAGGAAATGGCAAGAGTGAAGCTTAAGTCATCTTTAATAACATCCTAATTCCAAGATCAATTTAGAATTTTAAAGTTCATTGATCCTAAGCCACTGTATTTTTATGATCTGACAACACTGTATGCAAAGATGTAAAAAACCACTTCTAAAATAAAATCCATTCCGATTTTTCAAACACTGTGAGCTGGGTAAAACTTGGCCCACGACATATATGTACACAGGCAGATAGTATAATTTTATAGGCATTTTTGTACTCTGTGTTAATTATATCATTTTAATAGATTAAAACAAACAGCAAGAAAATACAAAACCTTTTTCTACAGCTGTGTTTACTACCTTATACATTTTATAAAGAAAAAGATTCTTAAACAGGCAACCCCAGCCTGAGATAAGAGGTTTCCCTGCTGTGTTACGCAGCATAATCAGTCGAAGGCACAGTGCCCACCTGGACTTGCATCCTTCTGTGCTCCTGCAGAGGAAAATTAAGGCAACAGAAAGGAAAAAGTCAATAGCTTTCCCAGTGAAGTGTAGCTGACACAGCAATGGAGTCACTTTTTAAACCGTGGGCAGAAAAGATATGGTGCTCTACTTGTGCCCAGAATTTTTGTGATAATCAACTTAGATAGTGCGTGGGCAGTTGAGCCAAATTTTGCTTTGGCAACATCAAATCTTCAGTTTTATTTCACTGTCTCAACATAGCAGGCTCTTGGATGGTGCATTTAGCAAAGTATTATAAATCTATTCATTCACCTAATTTACTGCCACATTCTGGTTTACAATTTTAGGTATGTGACTGCATGTACTCAGTGATTTGAGTGCATTTTCACAGTTTTATCCCCAATTGATGTATGCATTTCAGTTGGTTACTTAGGAAATCAGGGAACACTTTGGTTGCTGCTGTGACTTTTCCACAGACTTCACTTTGCAAGCAATATACTGTGCATCTACATGCAGTCCTGTTAGTCTAAAATGGGATGTGGGGAGGTTTGGGGTGAACGAAATGGGTGAAGGGGATCCAGAGGTATAAATTCCCATGATGAAATAAGTCAGGGGATGCAGTGTACAGCATGGTGACTATAGTTAATAGTGCTGTATTGCATATTTGGTAGTTGCTAAAAGAGTAGATCTTGAAAGTCCTCATCACAAGAAAAATAAAATTTGGTAACTCTGTATGGTGACAAATGCTCGTGTCGTAATCATTTCACAATATATACAAATAGCAAACCTTTATGTTGTACACCTGAAACTAATGTAATGTTATACATCAGTTATACTTTAATAGCAAAAATAAAATAGAGTTTAAGTATATCTGGAATTTTTCTTACAAGTTCCAGGAATACTTGGAACCAAAGTGGGAAAAGGTCCTTCTTTTTATGAAACTCAAAACTTCACGTAGACACAGAATATATGCAGATATTGCATTAATATCTCTCCTAGAAAACAAAGTGAAGGTGGAAATCAACAAATTAAATAAACAAATAGACACAGATGAGAGTGGCTGTATTCATACATGTATACATGGCCGTACGATTCTTTCTCTACACTCTTCCTTTGCCTGTTTTGTTATTTGAGCCCGTCGCTGCTTGAAGGGTGTACTGTTTTACAGCCTTTTCACACTTGCCGTTGAAGAGTTTCAGACACTTTCAGAGTCAGGTTATAGAGTAAGCGTGCTAGGTCACTGGTAGTTAACCTACCTAGTAAACTTGAAGAGCACAGGGAGAACTTTTTATCATTGAGAAAAAGAGATGAACCAAAGAGGTCATCTTTGCTACAGTGATGATATTTTTAATGGAATTATTCCTTAAGCCAGTCAATTAGGTGTAAAACTGGGGGGCGGGGGGGGAAGTATTTAGTAATTAAAATCATCTGGTCATTTTTCCCTAACTTACAAGAAAAATGGAAAAGATTAGAAGAGAAATAGTCGGAAGGATGGCAGGCAAAAAGATAGAGCGAGGTGTTAACATCCACCGTGCTCTCTCTGAATTAGAATGATCACTGGGATGGCACTTAGGAAAAAGCACTTGTCCACCCAAGGATTGTCCTTTGGGGAATACTTCCCAGGGAAGTTGGAATGAATGGAGTAGAAGGTGCTAATGACAGTTCTCTTCTGTGTGACTTCCTTTTTTACTAGAGTCGTTAAAATCCAAAGTGTCCCTAAATATCATAGTCCAGGAAAAATGTTCTCTAAGTTTTTCTAAAATGTTATTGGGCTCCATTCCTCTTCAGAGTCTTATGGTGAACATTTGGCATGTCTTTTGCAAATTTTATAGACCTTTAAATGGTTTTTCCCAAAGAGATTTCATATATAATTCACTTCTACTTTTACAGCAGCCTTGAGAAGTAGCTATGTTAGGCTGTTATGGGTGGTCTTCAACTTTTATGTATTTGCCTTTCATTTAACTTGAACTTGCTCATATTCCATATTGGCCCTTATACACCACCCTTTATTGGTGGGTTTGAACCATGAGTGGTGGTGGCACTGCCTGCCAGCCACTACTGTTGGGAGTAAAGTGCCCATGTGTGAGCATTGCTAAGTGAGCATCCCTTTCGTGCCACACTATGCCTAGGAATATCCAAGCATAGAATTGCTGGCTCGTGCGGGGCTGCCATCTCTCCATGGCTGAGCTAATCCCTCTTTCTCTCTTACGGCTGTCCTTTCAATCCTCACTCTCTCCTTGGGAACGAGAAGCTGAACATTAAGCTTGCTTAAGCTTCTGCCCATGTAGTTTAGTGGGCCCCTGAGAAAGAGAGATGCCGGGCTCAGCTCTCCCAAGCCCACGGAAAACAAGCTGCCACCTCCTCTGGACTCCAGGTGGTTGGGCCAGAGGGACGTAGCGCTCGTAGGAACCACAGCCAGGGACTTTATGTTTGTTTAACTCTTTAGAAATGAATATCCACTTTCCAATAAATTTATTTTGGATAAAATGTACTCCTTGAATACCTGTTTGACGGATTAATAAACTGAGGCTGAAAGAGTCTACTTTCATAATAATAATACCTTGAATTTGCTTAGAGTTAAAATTTTTTTTTTAATCTCAGAGAGTTGTCAGATAATTTAATATTTACCTTCACAAGATTCTTGAGAGGTAAGTAGAGCAATGAGGAAACTGACTTCCTATCTTCCTGTTTGACATACCCTCCATATAACAGTGCTGTTACCTAAGATTGCTCAAAATTTCCCGTGGTTAAAATGCTATCTGTACACACACACAAAAATGGTTGGTCATAAACTGAAGCAAATTTTCTACTCTTTTAATATAAAAAATAACAACATTCATTAGGCATTTACTGTGTGCTAATTGCTTTGCATATATTCTTTCATTTCATCATTACAACAGCCTGTGAGCAGAAGCTATCGTTATCCCATTTCCATTTAGGAATGTAAGGCAGAGAGGTTAAGAATCTTAACTATGCTCCCTTGGCTAGTAAGCTTATTGCATGGGAAATCTCCAAAACCAGAAATCCTATACCCTGTGGAAAATAAAAGCAAAGAATTGTGGCTTTAGATACCAGAATAACATTTCTGTTGCTCCTCTCCTTTTATTTGTGTTCTTAGGCCTAAAGACACATGTAATAGTTCGTTTACATCAACAATTTCCTTTCCCTTTAGTGATTCTCACTTTTCTTAAGGATCTAATTGCTGGATTTGAGCATCCACAACTTGGAAATTTGAATTGAGATATGATGTATATCTAGGGGTTGGGGGGATCCTTAGCATTGGAGCCAGGAAAATTCAGAGCAAGTTACTTGAATAGAAAGCTTAATTTCATAACTCATGTTAAATGTCAATGGACATTTAACAAATGACAAACCCACATAAAACTGAGCCGGAGATCCTATTTCACCATTTGCCTCCATTCTTTCCTTTCTCCCCCCAACCCTCCTGCCTTTGCATTCATATATGTATCTCACACATCTATCTAAAGACTATTCTGGCAAAATTTTTGGTTTCTTAACAAAGTTATGTGTAGGGTGACCATATATTGTATCATTCAAACTGAGACACATTTGCAAGTGAACAGAGAATGGTAATAATTACCCTAAGACAACAGAAGTAACCTAGAATGCTCCTGGCCAAATCTTGATTTTGTGGTATATTTCTAACACTCCCCAAAGTCTTTCAGGAGGCCATCTTGGGAAGTTCTGTCCAGTAGCCTGCATCATGGGAATTTGCATGGTAGGCAGAGCAGAGGTTTTGTAACTGCCTTGGGGTTGAGCTATTTGGCCTGAATGCTGGATGTTAGGGATGGTAAGGACCACCACCTGTGGTTGTGTACTGCACAAGTGTACCTTGATGAAGGGAGAATGGGAGCTGAAGTCTAGCCTGCACCATACTTGCCCAATCATGTGTCCAGGCAAGGGGCTGTATCTGCCTCAAGAAAGGTGCATCTATTTCTAACTCACACAAAGCCACCACACAGACTGGTGGAATCCCCAAGTACAACCAAATTCAATCCTTTGTCTGACTTTTCCTAAGTGTCGACTCGATATCCTTTTTTTCATTTTGATTCTTATCTTTTTAATAGTCTTGGCAGAAATTGCGCCTCGATATTTTTAAAATCATTTAATCTGAATCCCCCACGTAATAGAAAACTTCAGAGAACTGAAACCTGAGGCTCCCAAATGCACAGAAGTATACTGAAAACTTTTGTTTTCTTTTCAGCTTGGACCTTCCTAAGGCTTTTCAAAATCTGGTATATGGAGAGGACAAATGCTGGTGTCTAAACTGACTGTGTGTGTAAGGGCTGTAATTCTTTTCTTCTGTGAAGTGTGCCATGTATAACAAAGATGTCTCTCTTACTGCCAAGCTTTCTTCAAAGAATGAAACTTGGAAGACTGTTACCTTTCACAAAACTTTTTAAATGTACTCCCTGCCCTTTTTTGCAAAAGAAATGACTATCTGGTGCAATTAATGTTGGACCATAGACCCAAAGAACAATGAACGTTTCAAACACAAATTGCTTTTGAGAATCATAGTCCTATTCTGGGCTTTAAGACATTCATGTAGGAAATTAACAGATAATTTTAATAAAAACTCTTTGGATAAAGAAAATTAGACGAGGAATGCCAGTTTGTCTTTTAAGTTGCCTGAGCACATCTGTCATAACAGACGTTGCCCCAGATTGTGGAACCCTTTCCTTCTAACATCTCTTAATGGTAGTAGAACTTACAATGCCATAATTTCCTTTCATTTTTGACAGTGTTATACTATCTTTATAGACTTACACTGACAGCATTTCATCTTGACATCATTAGATCATCTCACCTGACTTTCGCTTGGCGCACATCATTGCATTACGGTGATGGCGCTATACAATTACCAGTGAAATGAATAGGATATTAACATGATTACTGAAAAAAAAAGTTAGCACATAGAGATATAGCATTCTGCATTTGAAAGCATTTTATAGCTGTTAATTAGTCTGCCCAACGCTCCTGGGATCCAGTGAAACTTACTATTCTTTTTTTCACCAAGGAGGATAATGAAAGGGAGTGACTTAGGTAATATTACAGGACCAGGCAGTGGTCCTGAACTTTTCTTGACTTAACTTCTTTAAGGCTAAAAAAGTTGGATGTAAAGATTTATAGTAACCAATCACTGTCTTGAAAGGCCAGACATGTAAGAAAATTCTCCTTCATTTAGAATTCCACTTTTTTTCTTTTCCATTTACGTGATTATCATGGCAACTAACGAGAATCAGTTCTTCTAGGTTTTGTGAATGTTGGTCCAGACATAATTTGGAATTATTTAAAGGCTCCTTCTTAACAAAATGGAATTGATTTTGTCTGAGAAAAATTAATTTTTAATCACTACTCAGGAAATTATGTGATCAAAGGATGATATAGAACTTTAGGACTATAAAATCTTGATAATTGAAAAGCCTCAATATTTCCTTCATATTTTTTCTAAAATATCTCACAAAGACACTGCCTTACCAGTGACATCCCAGACCTGGGAGATTCAGTGTTCTATGGGTAGGAGAGGATGGGCTGATTGTCTTTTCCTAGATCCCATAATTCACCCTTATTTCCAATTTTAAGGTGATGAAATAAATTAGTTGTACAAATTTGTCAAAAGTTTCATAAGCTTTCTTGTTTGTAAAATTATAAAGAAAATATTTGTCATTAAGATTATCATGACATTAAAATGGGATGACGTGTAAGTCTCTTAGCTCAGTGATTGGGCATAGTAGGCACTCACTAAAGAGAACAATTGCTGTAACTCGAGATATCTTGACTGGCCTGGGAACTAGGGCAGAAACTTTGGTGGCTTGGGAGCGGGACTTCTCAGGGGACATTTTCTTCACTCTTGGCCCTTCTTCTGCTGGGTTTACACTGCCAGGATCGGGCAATAGTCCAGAATCTCAGGGATTATTATTTTACTTGGACACTCTCTGCAATGATTCAGCAGTGAAAGGGAGCGGCGTCAGTAGACAGAGCCTGTAGATGCATCAGAAACCAGTTTGTCCAACTTTGACTACTAATATTATTTTACCAAATATTCCCCCACCCGACTGTAAAAAAGAAGAAATCAGATGCAAAAAATACAAATTTCCACTTTAATTGAATAAAGTCAGAACTCCTGGAATTATACATATGTCCAAATATATTGACCTATTTTCAGCCATACCTATTTTGTAACAAACTAGTACTTTCAACTAAATGGGCTTTTGAGGTCAGGAATTTTGCATCTTTTATATCTTATGCACAACTTCCAGTCTTTTTTTATACCTTTGAATTTACTCTTTCCTTTTCACTCCCAGCCTCTCTACTGTTTCTAGGCCCTCCTCATCTCAAGCCCTGCTACTGCAGTAATCTCCAATTGGTCTTCCTATGTCCATTCTCTCCACGTTCACTCCACCAACCTCACCCGATTCTGCCTCACCAATGATAGCTATGCCCTATGAGATCAAATCTGAACTTCACATTGTGGCATGAAAGGCTTCCAGAACCTGGCTCCATCCCCATCAATCCAGTATATCTCTATCTCCTTGAGCTCCCCAAACAATCCCATTTCTTCAGTCAAGCTGATTTCCTGCTTGTTCCCTGACCCATACCATATCCTTTTCACCTCTACATCTTTGACTATTCTGCCCCTATATTGGGGTTCAGTGTAGAAAGCAGATGTCATTCTAGGTGTTTTAGGCAGCAAGGAATTTAACACAGGCAATTTGGTGCTTATAAAAATGTCAGAAGGCTGGGGAAGAGTCTAGGTTGGGCCTCCAAGGATGACTCCTGGAATACGACTGAGGCTGCTACCAGGTAGATTTAATTCAAGAACACATTGCAACAATCCAGGGATCAGAAGCTGCTGCCATCTCTGCTGCTGAAACTGCCTCTCAACTAAAGAAGCTGGAGAAAAAACACTAGAATGTGATTGAGGGGGAAAAACCAAAAACTCATTTCCATGTCCCCTAGCTAGCAGTAAAGAGCCAAAAGGGTATGAAAATAGCCTCTTCTTCACTTCTGCTTTCTACATGGAATACAATGCATGTCATTGCAGCCAGAATCCTGGTTCCAAAGAAGTTTTGGTGTACATGAAGGCAACTAGAAAGAAGGTGAATGGAGATTGAGAAAACCAGTCCATGGTTTTATCACCAGTCCTTGCTCACCTCCCCTACATACATGAAACATGATATATATATCATATATATGGCATAACACCAGGGTCTGTCCTCTTCCTTCTCTATCAAAATTTACCCATTTCAAGCTTCAGTTCAAATGCCCCTTCCTCCAGGAAACAGCAAGTAATGTCAGTGATAGATCCTTACACTTCCTGATCATTCTTAACCCATATTACAGAGATGGTAAATATGTGGTTCGCACAGCCATACCCTGCCTCCTTATACCCCTGACAGTCATCCCACTTGAGAAGCAAGATTAAAGCTCAAGATTACTGAGCCTGGAATTGGACTCAGAGTCCTTCTTATCACAGTACTCAAGTCAGCCTCAAGCAACTGATAGATGATGTTGCTTCAGATGAACTGTGTTTGCTGTCCCTGATGTCTGTGCTGCAGGCCTCTGGACAGCCTTTGATTATATTGAATTGCAATTCTGACTTGATTGTTCCCTCATCTCAAAATACAATGGTCTGCAATAAGATACGCATGGATGTGTTGGGAAAAATAAATAGTCCTTAAATTATAGATTTTTGATCTGGAAAGGGCTTCAAGAAATAACTTGTTGTAGCTCTTTGTCTGTAAGCAGGAAAGGTATTATATTTGTGTTTAAAAATGCGTAAACTGAGGCCCAGAGAAATTAAGTTTCTGGGAAAGCCCATTCGGTGCAGAGATTTTCAGCACATGAGCTTATTAATGCCCACGAGCCTTGATTCTACTTCTCCTTTTCAAACCTCTCTCCTGAATCCCAGTTATAAGTCTTCAAGTGGACATTTCTGTTGATGCCATAATTACCTCCAACTCAGGCAGGATGGACTTTGTCATCATGCTTCTGATTTTCCTCTTTCTTCAATGAGTCCAAAATTCTCCAGTCATAAAGGTGGAAAACTTTGCAATCAACTTTGATTACCCCTTTTCTCTTATTTTTGTAACAGGGATGATATTTGGGGGTGGGAGGAGGATATTAAACTGTTGTGTTTTATCCTTGGCAATCCCTAATTCTTAGATGTCCTACAGCTCTCACATTCAAGTCTGGCCAACTTATCCCTAGAGTTTTCCCATAGTATAAGGAAGATTTGCCTCTGCCTGTGATAGGTAGGCTGTGAAATTCTGCCCTATGGTAGAAGAGAGATATGACATAGAACAGTCTGAACTGAGAGAAAGAGCAAAGTGTTTGTTAAGGCTGAATAATATTCCATTGTATATATAGCACATTTTTTTAATCCATTCATCCATCAATGGACATTTAAGTTGTTTCCACATCTTGACTCCAAGTCTTTTCTTCCCCATTGCCATGATGCCACATGAGCCTTGCTAACAATGAGACACCATCTTGGGGAGAAACTGGGAAAGAGAGAATTTGAGGGATTAAGCAGCTTTCAAAAAGAGACTGAGTTACTGCAAAGTGACTTTAAAACAGGGAGACTAAAACACTTGAAGTTCAAGTTTTCTTGACCTCAGATTCATACTTAGGGTAGTGTAGTCTCATGAAGAAGGTAAGATTTGTTATAGAAAATGAAGAAACAGGATTTGTTTTTGCACATATATTTTGTAAATTTGCAATCCTGTAATTTTTTAAATTTTGTAAATTTCTCCTTCAGTGGAGAGGTAGCTTGCAAAAATGGCTCAAATTCTCTATCCCTCTTTGTATCCGCTCCCTTTGTAACATGAAGTTGCAGCTCCTACCATCAAGAAGTGGAGTCTACTTTTTGAATCTGGGCTGGACTTGTGACTTTCTTTGTCCAAAAGAACTTGGTGGAAATCATGACATGCTAGTTTCAAGCATAGGCCTCAAGAGGCCTTTCATTGCTTCTGCTCGCTCTTCTGGATCTCTGCTATCACCAGGAAGACAAACCCTGGTTAGCTGGAGAAGAAAACTACGTGAAGACTCAAGTCATCTCAGATGTCATCCTAGATCAGCCAGCCCCAAATTGACAAAACAGATGATTCATGAATGATCCCAGTTAGCCAGTCAATTAGATCAGCCAAGCCTGGCCCAGCTAAGCAGAATCCTTCAGCCAACTCATAGATTCACAAGAAATAATACACTGTTATTTTAAGCCACTAAGTTTTGGGGTGGTTTGTTATGCAGCAGTAGCTAACTGATATACCTATAGAATTAATAATATGTCCCGCCTCTTTTCTTTCTGTCACCATGTCACAATAACCACCTTATCTTCTTACCTTTCAGCTTTTTCCCTCTCTAAACCATCTTGTAACTCTAAGCCAGATCAAGACTTCTGCATGCTTCTTGCTTTTCCCTTAAGTCCTGGGGATCAAAATAAGAATGTTATTTAATATCAAATCTCTTCCTGATTTTATTTCCAGGGATACAATGTCTTCCTCTTGCTCTAACCCTCAGTCCTTCTTGGCCCTCCTCAATCACTGTGGTAGCTGCCAGCCTGTAGCTTTTCTGGGAGCAGCTTCCCCAACTGAGGCCAGGGATGCAGTTGCTGGTCTGCATGCTCTGTGTGCTCTGCTCTGCATCATTCTCCCCCAATCCTGTCTTTGGAGGGGAGTTTTCCTGACAGTGTTTAAATCTACTCTTGGTTAGAGGGTCTTTTCAGTGACTACAGCTCAGTCTGGAGTAATCTGGCCTCACCATGGCTACAGTACTCTAAGGCCTTTGAAAGGATGCTTATACTTTTAATCTCTCAGCTTCAATTATCAAGAAAGTTATAACAAGAAGGAATGGCTGGATACAATGGATTATCATTCAGCCTTAAAAAGGAATGGAATTCTGACACATGCTGCCACATGGATGAACCTTAAAGACGTTATACTAAATGAAATAAACTAGACACAAAGGGAAAATATTGCATGATTCCACTTATATGAGATATCTAAAAAAGTCAAATACATAGAGACAGAATGTAGAACAGTTGTTAGCAGGGGTTGGGAGGAGAGGGGTATGGGCAGTTATTATTCCATGGGTACAGAAGTTTCAGTATAGGATGGTGAAAAAGTTCTGGAGATAGAGTGTAGTGATGGTTGCACAACAATGTAAATGTACATAAGGCCAAAGTGTAACTTAAAAATGGCTAAAATGCTAAATTTTATGTTGTGTATATTTTACTAAATTAAAAAATGTAAAATTAAAAAGAACACACAATGGGACACCATTTCACACGCACTAAGATTGCTGTCATAAAATTTTTTTTTAATGGAAAAAGAAAAAAAAAGGTCCCAGAGCAACCCTCAAACTGGCCAAAACTTGGCACAGGTCTCTAAACTCTTTCCTAGATCCCTCGAGACTTTATTTTCCTTCTGCGCTTGGGAGTCTTACTCTGTGTCCTGATGCAAGTCCTCAGTCCCAAAGCCACTTTCTGGCTTGGGTACTTCCCCATCTCTTCTCTGTTGAGTCAAACCCCTCCTGCCTTTTAGAGTCCAGTGCAAATGCCATTTGTTGTATGACACCCTCCCTGATCACCACCCTAGTCTTTCTCTCCTTTGAGCTATGCGTCACCTTATTGTTGGTACAAATACTTAGCCCTTTTCTTAAACTGTTTCACATTATTAAAAATATTTTAAGTAGTTCTTTATATATTCAGATGTTGATATCCGTCTCAGCATCTAGTTACATCCTGTGCTAGATTCTCACTATCCAACTAGTCTATACCCACTTTAAAAAAAGGAACAAAATTTTGCATCTCTTTGATTCTCTTATAATAGCTAATATAGAACGCTGCATATGTTGTTGCTCAACAATCGTTGAGCCGTTTGATTCTGTGTTGTTCCTGCTGCCATAATCTTGACAGAGCTTTTCTGAGAAAAATGCCTGAATCCAGCGTTTCTCCACCTGTTTTTTATCATTGCATCCTCCTTCCCCCCGGAGACTTTACTGACATCCTTTCCTAGTCTCCTTCCCCATGACATTTTAATACTACAGATAAACAGTATATCTCTTTATGGAATATCTGTATATCCATATATAAAAAGAGGAAGTTTTTTTTTTCTGCCCCCAAGAACCAATTTTCGCTCCTTTGGGGGCGCTATCACTCCCGTTGAGAATGTATGTCTTAGCCCAAAGAGAAGATGGGCTTCAATTTCTGCAGTGGGAGAGATGTTCGGGTGGTTATTCAGGCATTTCAGCTTCCTAAAGCACAGCACCGTGGAGAAGAAGTCCTACTCCAGCCCCTGAGTACCTTAAAAGCCCAGCTCTTATTTGTATCTGGGATTATGGCTTTGGTGCATTCACAGGTGAGGACAGAGCCTGAAGATATCCTCTCTAGAATGCATCGATTTCTCTAAATCTCATGGTTGTTCAGTTATCTTATTCACTTATTTTGGGGGAAATAAGCTGTTGTACTTGACACAAGGAACTACACAATGTTGCCTCTTCTCTTAAGGTGCAATTGGAGAGAGAGGACAGAGCACGGTCTAGAGAACGGGAGGCTGCCGCTAGCGCATATAGTGCCTTGTTTGAATTAGAGCAAGGAGCCCCTGCCTTCAGGTCCCGTAGCCTTGGCCAGTCCTCAGCCTGCTCACCCTTGAGCACCATGGTTTGGGTGTCTTTATGGAGGGAACCCCTACACAACCATCAAACAGTAACACCCGAAAGAATGAACAGATGTAAATGTAGAAATTAACATATTTAAATATATTTTAAAAGTGTTACAAAACAGTTTATGAGTCGTGCCTTATGCAGCCACAAGCTCCTTCTCCCGTTTTATTTACTGTGTAGGATTTGGATTTGGGAAAGCCAAGCTAAGCTCTCGATTTCACATCCCTTCTCTTTGCTCGGATGTGGTGTGCAACTGGCATGGGTCCCACGTTGGAGTGTGGGAGCATCCGGAGAGAGAGCATTTCCTAAGAGAACTCCAGACAAGTCATCATGTAGAACACATGTCTCCTGGGACGCTTTGCCCAGAGTTTTAATTGCATTTTTTCCCCTCTAATCTGGGTTTTCCATCTGAACTATTACATTTTAATTCAGATTAAAATAATGTAGCAACATCGCTACCAATAACAAATTGTTAATTTGCAAAGACATTTTAATATAATTAAGCACAAAATTTTTTTTCAAGTTACCAGTGATCAAAAAGTTCTGTTTTTTTAAGCTTAAACCTGGGATTTCTGCCAAATGTCTGATTTTCTATTGTTACCACATTTTGACCTCAAATGGAAATAACTATCCACATTACAAATATTATTGCATCATATAAATTGGGAGAAATTTGCATGGCTTCTGATAGAATAGAGGAATGCTGGTAGTTTCTTTTTGGTTGCTCTGAAGTAGCCTACAAATGAATTAACAAACTCCCAAAAGTATTATTAACATGATTCCTAATGGAAAATATGTACATTTTCTTTGTGGGTAAACATTTTGCCTTATAAAATATAGATTCCACAATATCAGTTTTTGCAGATTGCTAAACCTTCTGGCTTGTTGCTCCAGAAGAATTGATGAAGACAGCTGAATGTCTATGAGCTTAATTTGAGATTTATATATCTCTGAGTTACATATACTTCATAACAAATAGAATAATCCTATTTTTCCTTCAGTATCAAAAGGTTTTTTATCAACATTGTTTCAATGTCTCATTTTATTTTGCCAATATAAATATTTCTTTCTTTTTATATCTCCATTTTTACTTACAAAAAGAAATTTGTGTTCATTCTTTGAAGTTAAACCAGTGTATAAAAATCTGAATATAAAACTCAACACATCACAATGGATAGTGTATTAGAGAAGTAAGTTTCTATACGGCATTTAAAATAAGAATTAATGTATCTTTTCACATGTTCTTGGCACATAGAGACAAAATTTTCTGGTCATTCACTTCCGCGTTGCATGGATGCTGCTCAAGGAATTTGTCAGCCTGTCGCTTGTGGTGAGTTAGATTAGATGGAAAGGAAAGAAAGTTTCCTTTGAGAGGATGAGAGGAGGAGAAAGAACATCTTCGTCTTGTATATTGCAGTGCCCTCTGAAAGCTGGCTACCTGCACGCCGCTGGACTGGCACATCGTGTCTAGGACCTTAATGTCTTTGCCCTCAGAATCTTCTGAATTCTCTACATTGCCCTGAATTTGGAATGCCTGGTGGGCTGAAATCGCAGTACAAGATGAAGTAGAACATGGTGTAAGATGAGGCTCTCTGATTTTGTGCTCTTAGGAGTCCTGCTGAGAAGGTGCCCCAGCAGTTCTCCGGAGACGCAGACGCCTGGGAAAGTAAGGGGCTTTTTCCTACAAGGCAGGGAGACCTGGCTGCATATACCGCTCCAAAAAACTATACCTACTCTCATGAATTTGAAGAACAATTATGCATCTTTGTCTTTAATCACCTTAATTCAGTGAAACAGTACTTTGCCGTATCCTCATCTTTAGCTCCTTTATGGAGTTACAATCAGAGAGAGAAAGAGGAGCTGGAACGACAGGTTTTTGCTGTCCTCAAGAAAACAGGAGATGGGAAAAAAATCCAGATGCTTAAGATGGCAGGCTTATCAAGTCCTTGCTTCTGCTGTAGTGTGTGGCTGGCTTCCCACCAGCTTAATTTAAATAGTATCTTTGAGGAGTAGCAAAAATCCCCAAGAATTTGGGTTAAATACGATTCGGTTACCATAGGGGATAGTCATTAAACATTTCATGAGGTATTTCATGTAGTGTCTATTTACAAAAAGTACATACAGTGCTACTTAAGAGCCTATATTAAGTACATAAAATATATTGTTGTAGGAAGCTATGTTCAGAATTTAAGCTGTAGCCTAAACATCTAGAATAATTAAAATATCCAAAATATCTTTAATGGCTGGGTAATGAGGACTGTGTAAACACATGAGAAAGTGTGCTTTGAGCTTCCAAATTGTCTCCTGTATTAAAAGCTGCATAACAAAGCAGTGATAAAGAGAACTCTGAAATTCTTCTGTAGCAATAGACCTGTGACATATGCAACTGAGTTGAACACTCTTAGTCAGATATTAAGTGATTAAAAATTTTTCAAATCACTTGAAAAAGAACTAACCTACTAAGTCAATATGGCTGGGTATACTGCTCAAGAAGTGACAGCCTAGCCCTACACAGCACTGTGGAGTGCCCAGTGCTAAGGAAGGAAGCTGGATTAAAAAGAAGAATGCAACAATTGCAGCTGGCTTATTTTAGAAATTATAGTACACCCTCAGATGGGTAGCCTGAATTTGCCTTTTGGGAAGAGATTGGATGTAGGGGAGAGCTGAGTTGGGAAGCATTTTGGCTGCAAGTATTATGGATTCTTAAATTTTCTCTTGCATGGAAGAGAGTTTGTTTTAAGCCCATTGAATACTTCTAATTTTCAGGTAGGTTAGCAACAGTGACATCTAGTGGTCACACTGATTCCTCTTGGCTCTCTCGCTCCCTGCCCCTACCCCTTGTCTCTCTCTCTCCTCAAAGAGAGTGTCATCAGAGTTAAGCGTTTAAAGTTGAATCTCTCTATTAATATCCACATTTAAATGTTCTTTCTGGGTTTCTAAGGTGCTTCAAATACATGTGTTGATGGATTAAGACCGAAATGTTTAACTCTGACTATTTCTTTGACTTGTATGAAAGTCACCTAGCAGTATAGCAAAGGAAGAATAATTGGGCTCAAATATTTAAAAGGACAAGTTTGACAGCCCAAAGCACTCAATGATGGATAGAACGCTCACAGGTGCTCCGTTTGCCTCTGCCCTGCCCCTGCCGCCTTCATCCCATCCACACAGAAGGCTGCCACCAGACTAATCTTCCCCAATAGCAACTCTCATCAATCCTTCAGTTGCCCCCACTTGCCCACCACATTGAATTCATACGTGCCTGCCTGGCTTTCAAACCGCCTATCAGAATAGTCCACTTTTTTATTTCTCCCAGTTCCTCCCCTCATTTCTCTATTCTAGTCAAGTCAGTTTCCTCTCTGTTCTCTAGACCCATCATGTTAATTTCTCCTTTCCTGCCTCTGTTTCTCCTCTTCTCTCTCCCTTTCTTCTCTGCTGCCTATTTTTCAAGGCTCACTGCAAGCCCATCTCTGCTATGAAGTCATTCTCTGCTGTATTTAGGTCTATACTGATCTCTCCACTCTCTGAGTTACCATTTTTTCTATACTTAGTACCACACAATGAAACATTAAACGACTTTTCTAGTAGTATTTCATATTTCTTTCTCTTGTCTCGTCTGCTCGAGTTTAAACCCTACAAAAGCAAAGGTTGTTGTGTTATATGTCTTTTTGTATTTTCTTTAGTTTTTTGGGGGGGAGGTACCAAATTACTATATTTGAAGGAATGGTACAAATGAAAGAATTTAAGTAGATGTTTGGTACAACCTTAGTTTTTTAATGGTGTAAAATATGTAAGACATACCCTCTTCTAAACCATTCATTAATCTTCCTGCATCTTTCAGTGGAAAAGCTCTGTCTCCTTTTGTCCAACCAGCTGATGGACTCTAGTTTTTGATAACTAATAGCATAATGTTAAGCTGTGATGCAAATCAATAAAATAAACCTTAGATACACTGGAGTTGTTGTGAAAGTTTATTTCCAGGAGATTCTCAAGGGAACATAAACACAGAATAAATTCTTTTACAAACATTACATCCTACACAACAGAGCAGAATGACATAAAATAGTATGGAAATCTTTCTCAGTATTTGAAAGGCTCTATTTATTTTTGTTTATGAAGCTCATCCACCCTAAAAATGTTATCCTGTATCTCCAACTCAAGTTCCATTCACTATTGTTTGACAGCTCAATGCTTTTCAAATACTGTGATATACAATCACTCAGACTATTTAAAGAACACTGAGTGTCAAATTAAAATTCCTAATTTCTATTATTTTTTAAATAAAAGGAACTTCCATCCCAGAATTTGGATAAGTAATATTTAAGATTCTATTACACATCCACTAAGCATTGGCCAGGTTAATACCATATTGGTTAAGATTCAGCTGAAGGATTGAATTCTCTCCTGGGCACCACGTTTTGAAAGAGACAGACAAATTGGAGAGAGTTCAGAGGGGAAGAACAAAAATGATCAAAGGTTTGGAAAATCAGCCCTGTGAGGAAAGGTTAAGAGAATCAGGCCTGTTCTGCCTAGAGAAGAGAGAGCTGAAAAGGACCATAATAACTCTCCAAAATACATAAAAGGATGTTTTCAGGAGTAAAGGGACCAATTATCCTCATTAGTCAACAAGGACAGGACCAGGAGTAATGCCACTTAAGCTACACCAAAGGAAGAAAAAAAGATTAAATATTATGAAAACCTTCATTTCAAGGCTAGGCCTAGTGCTTTTTCTGAGTTAGGGATAAAGAAATCAGTTCTGCTGTGATGGTAGGGGGAATATTAGAAAATTACCAGAGAAAACCTGGACAAGTCAATAATTCTAAGGAAAAAAAGGGAATTTTGATGTTACTTTCAAAATTTACGTACTGTCCACCATACCAGCCCAATGAGGGAGTCCTTTCACCAACAGTCATACAAACACATATGGACACACACAAAGATGCACAGAGACACAAATCACAAAAGAAGAAAAACAACTGATTACCCATTCTTATACCGTCTTGGCTCATTCTTTCACAGAATTAACACAAAAAAAATAGGTTTTATATTAAAATAATATGCAGTCAATACCTCTTGTTCCTGGGTTAAATATAATAATCATATTAGATGGTGGTAGGACTGATAGACCTTTAAGTACAGATAAGTCAAGCGTGAATACAATGATGATTGAAAAAAATATAATAGATCTGAAAATCGTCAAAATTTGTTTGTATGTGATTTGTTTTTATTGTTTGCCATTTACTCACTGTTTTTTTAACCTCCTACTTCACTGAGAAGGTAAGAGTTATCTAGCTTGAGTGCTTTATGTCCATTCCATTCAACTTCCATCTACATACGTTTCCTTTCTATAAAATTTTGATTCTAAATCTCCATTTCTTTCTTCTCTCAACATATATGTATTGTTTCTGCTGTTTGACCAGAAACTAGGCTAGTGTTTTCACCCAGTTTCATTCAATCAATCACTGAATTATTTATTCAACAAATATTTATTGAATGCCTACCATATCCTGGGCACTATGCTAAATACTCTGGCTATAGCTGAGGATAGGACGTATTTTTGTCCCTGCCCTTGTGGAGCATACAATCTAGATAGAAACACATACATATAGTGTGCGATGAGTGTTGAGAAGAGGAAGTAAAGCGTACTATGGGAGCTTACAGCAGGAGAACCGACGTGAGTTTAGGGGAGACGGCATTCCAAAGGAGCTGGGATTTGAAATACAAATGAAAGTTAGCAAGTAAACGTAGGGGGAAGAAGACAAGCAAGTCCTCCAGGTAGAGAGAATAGCTGTGCAAAATTTCAGAAAGGAGAGCGAGAGAGGCGTGGTGTTTATGAATTTATGCATTCTATGAAACTACCTTAACGACCTTTTTAAAAAGTGGGATTGGACAGTAACTGCTTCTACACAACTTCCCACCATTTTTTTTTTTAAAAAGATTTTATTGTTTTCCTTTTTCTCCCCAAAGCCCCCTGGTACATAGTTGTATATTCTTCGTTGTGGGTCCTTCTAGTTGTGGCATGTGGGACGCCACCTCAGCGTGACTCCATGAGCGGTGCCATGTCCACGCCCAGGATTTGAACCGACGAAACACTGGGCCGCCTGCAGCGGAGCGCGCAAACTTAACCACTCGGCCACAGGGCCAGCCCCAACTTCTCACCATTTTTAAGCGTTGCCACATAGGCACTTACAGACTTCCAACAGAGAGATATCTACCTCCGCAGAAAAAGACAGCTTGTATTTACATTCACCCCACAAGGGTTATCTGTCTTTTTACCAACTTTTTATTATTATACAACATTTATAAATGTACAGAGATTAGTACCATGAATTCGCTATCACTTAGCTGCAATGATTATCAATATATGTCCAGCGTGTACATCTGTGCACACCACTCCCTCCACCGTGTCTTAGTTGTTTTGAAGTAAATAAATGACTTTGTTTTTTAGTACGAAATAATATTTTGTGAGCCTCATCTGGAGTGGAGGTTAAGAGTAAATTATTCTGCATAGTACATGTTAAAAATATTGAGTTTTCTCTAGCAACTGAGGAGAGAGGAACTCAGGTGCCCTCCTAGGCCTGAAAGAAGAGAAAATTGGAAAAAGATTTATGTATCAAGGAGAAATAGGTCTCCCAAAATATGGTAGAAGGTGGAGCCTAGAGAGAAAAACTGACATTGAGAAATTCCCTAGGGCTGAGATGGGTAAGAATATTTAGGATTTATAAAATTCTATTTCATGTTATTTGCTATTTGGTGCTGACCTGTAATATGTCTCCATTTTCCTCAAATTCTAGTAAAAGTGTGAATATCCCTAAGTTTCGTGCTAGTGAAGCTTGGGAATGAAGACGGCTAACCGCACAGAAGCACTTGAAGAACAGAAAAGGAGGGCAAGATGGGGAATGTAGAAAAGAAGTTTAGTGGGAGCAGCTGTTCAGACCAAGAGATGATGATAGGGTTTCTAAGGAATCCTAGGACCTTTTGGGATGGGTACTAGCTACTGGAAAAATTGGATAGGAACTTCAGCCACTTTATTTGGATATTAATAGAAAGGGAAATTAAAATAGGATGGAAAATGGACATTTGGATTATGTATAATTTTTTTATTTCTCAGGTGCCAATGATTGTATGATGAACCGTTATTTTAATAACAGCTTTTTGGTATTGAAAAACACTTCTACATTAAAATGGGGATAGAAGTGTTTCTTGAACATATTCGTATTTGATTTTACAAAATGAGATCTTACTATAGACATTGTTCTGAAAATTTGACTTTTCTTTGGAAAATGACCTTATTTTCATTCTTTGGGGAAAAACTTGTTTCAGACACAAGAAATAGTTATTTGGCCCTAGATCTTTTGATGGTCAAAAAAATACAGAGACTAACTAATTCTAACAGAGCTTTTACAAAAATGCTTTTTTGTGCCGTTCACAAATGTATAGCATCTTAAGATGTCTACTTTAAATAATATTCTTTTGGATATATGCATTTGCTATTGCTTACTTTTCAAAGTCTCACTATTTCATGGTTAAACTTTGATATTACATATAAGCTGGAAAATTAAATATTTACTTGAAAGTTTCTAGTAAAGCTAGGGAAACTTTGTCTCTCAGAAGACTCTGAAAGGAGGGTTGATTGGGTAGCAGCTGAGCTGGATGTAGCCACTGCTTTATTAACCCCAAGTCCCCCTTCCCTCTCTCTATCTGAAGGCACTGTGGTGACCTGGCAGGAGGCACGCAGACCCTTAGTGATGGGAAGAGCTGGAGAAAGTCTTGGTACACTAGAACTGCTGGGGAGTAGCCAAGAATCCTCAGATGTAAATGCTTTTAACATCAGTGAGAAACGTATGTTTGAGCTGCTAGACTTTAGACTAATACCAAGTTGAATGGCCACTCAAATGGCGTGTGTGTGTGTGTGTGTGTATGGTGAAAAACAGCTTAGAATGTTCTTAATGCCATATTCTATCTGAAAGGACACTACAGAAAGGGATGACCAGAACTACATGTGTTACAGATTTTCTCTCTCTTTTTTTTTTTTAAGATTTTATTGTTTTCCTTTTTCTCCCCAAAGCCCCCCGGTACATAGTTGTATATTCTTCATTGTGGGTCCTTCTAGTTGTAGCATGTGGGACGCTGCCTCAGCGTGGTTTGATGAGCAGTGCCATGTCCACGCCCAGGATTCGAACCAACGAAACACTGGGCCGCCTGCAGCAGAGTGCGCGAACTTAACCACTCAGCCACGGGGCCAGCCCCAAGATTTTCTCTTTTTTAATTATATTATTTTATAACTTTCTTTGTTGTGAAATTAAAGTTATAGTATTATTTAGGTAAATTAGTTTAGTATTTAAACTAAAAAGGTGTAACAGCTGTACTAAGTAGAGTTCTTTGATTGCAAGTAGCAAACAAAAATCAACTCTGGCTAATTTAAACAAAAAAAGAAATCAGTAGAAGGATATTATTGCCAGAACTCAGAGCTGGGCCTCCAAAAGGATGGGAATTAGAATCTCTCCAGGAATATAGGTAGTAAGAATCAGGGGAGAGTTCTTAAGGTCACTGTCATCAGGATGAATAAGCTTGAATTTATTTTAGTCTTTGTTACCTGCTCAAGATTCAAGTTCCCAGGAAAAGAGCTTCAGATTGGCCTAGCCTGGATCACATGCTCATTTCCTTGGGTTAAGTCCTCTCAAGGGCATAGCCAATGGATGAGGCTTGGTCTCCCAAAGAAGAACAGTTATTGGATGCTGAGTGTGCGAAAACCACAGATGTGTGCTTCTCAACAGCATTTTCTCTTGCAAAAATATAAAGTGCCACATAAGTAGCATTTCTGTTGCTCCATGCACAGTGATTCTTGAGCTTGAAATTTTGATTAAGGTTCGTGAACGTGAAGCTATGATCTTCATGGCTTTTTTTTAATCCATCAGAAGTTAGTTCTAGATTCTAATTAATATGGTCCAGAATGCAGGCATCTAAACACAGAGGCACTTCTCTATCAAACAATAGTCTTATATAAGTGCGAGTCACATGCCTACCTTGGAGACCAAAAAAGCAAACAGTTTTCCAGGGTCACATGCTAAAATTTTTTTAAAAGATAAATCATACTTTTAGTCATATCAGACATGAGGTTGGGAGAAAGAACCATAATCTTTTCAGGACTTGGAGTCAACTGTTTGCAAGCAAGGAGGCAGGGAGAGTGCGGAAGCAGTCTTGATATGAGATCATGTCATTTTAGATTACGGTAATGATAATGGAAATGAAGACAAGTGTGTAGATTCAAGAGATATTTTGGAAGTGGGATTTATATGATTCAGCATTATAAAGAATTTTAGAAGTGAGAATCTGAAATGACTGTAATAATACTAAGTGTCTGCTTTTAAAATACTCTTACCCAGCACCCATATAATGCCCCTCTGAGTATGAGTAATGTTATTATTATTCCAACTCTGCAAATACAAAAAGAAGACCTGCACATATTTAGTGATTTATCTAAGATAGAAAAAGAATTCTGTCACCTTGTTGATTCTCAACTCGTTTTAGATTGTATTATAGCATACGTGGCATCCCAGTTTTCTGCATTTTTCTTAACTATACGTTTTCAAAGCATTTCCAGGTACTTTGCTATCTTCGAAATCAAGAGACACGCGTTCATCCATCTGTCTAAAAGCCTCCATTTTTTTACATTGTTCATTTTGGAACGGATGACAACTGTATATGTGTTTTGAATGAGGAAACGGACAGCATATCATAAAAATCAGGACCTTTTCAAAAACCTACTTGAAAATTCTACTCCTTTTATATCTATTTTGTCCTATTTTGTTCATTCTGATAGTAGTTAAGATGATGACAATTTTCATGAAAATGTTTGTTAGGGAAGAACCAATCATGATTTCTTTTTACCACATCTACTATGAGGAGACTCTACAATTGCAAAAAGACAGATGGCAAAAACCATGTCTGCTCCACTGAAAACATGAGGTTTCTTCACATTTGTTTAATTTAATACGGCTGCTTCCACAGCTTCTGAACCGATGGTTAGAAAAAATAGACTCTCTTTAAAGAAAAACTTATTCATTTCATTTTATTTGCACAGTTGATGCCAAGTTTTCCAACCAACTTTCTTTCCAGAGCTAGAATAATATCCAGGAGAACTCAGGAAAATATGTGGAAAATGGATTGACTGCAGAGTGTTTAGACAAGGGTTTGGGTTCAGCTCCGGGTGCTCACTAGCTCATATTTATCACTTGTTGGTGGCATTTACAGTTTGCCTGATTTCTAGCCATTGGAATGCACACCCAGGAAAATCCGATTGATTGCTGAGGTTAGGATGCTTGTTGGAGGGATTTAGTGGATTAGACTCGAGGAAACAGGATTTTGGTTTCTGGCTCTGTCAGTGATTGTGTGACTTCAGACAAGTTACTTAGCTTCTTTGTACACCCTCTCCCACCTTCTTTTTTTCCCCCAACAATGAAAGGGACAGTGGAAAGTAGAAGGGAAGAATATACAGTAGTTTGCCCTTATCCATGGTTTCACTTTCCATGGTTTCAGTTACCCACGGTCAACTAAAGTCTAAAAATATTAAATGGAAAATTCCAGAAATAAACAATTCATAGGTTTTAAATTGTGCACCATTCTGAGTAGCGTGATGACATCTCATACCATCCCACTCCCTCCTGCCTTGGACGTGAATCATCCCTTTGTCCACACATTCACGCTGTATATGCTGCCTGCCCGTCAGTCACCTAGTAGACTTCTCAGTTATCAGATCGGCTGTCTCTGTATGGCAGTGCTTGTGTTCAAATAACCCTTATTTTACTTACTAATGGCACCGAAGTGCGAGAGTAGTGATGCTGGCAACTGGGATATGCCAAAAAGAAGCCGTAAAATGCTTCCTTTAAGTGAAAAGGTAAAAGTTCTCAATAAGGAAAGAAAAATAAATCATATGCTGAAGTTTCTAAGATCTATGGTAACTTATTGAGTATATTTTTATAATTGTTCTATTTTATTATTAGTTACTGTTGTTAATCCCTCACTTTATCTTATTTATAAATTGAGCTTTATCACAGGTATGGTACATACAGGAAAAAACACAGTATCTACAGGTTTCGGTACTACCTGCGGTTTCAGGCATCCACTGGGGGTCTCGGAGCACATCCCGTGCAGATGAGGGGGAGCTGCTGTGAAACTAACATACATTTCAGGGCCAACATAAATAAATCTGAATTGATGTTTCATGATGCTTGGTCTCTTTGTAATCAAAACGTAAGTGGAAGAGAGTGTGATTAAGAAGACCAAGTAACTAAGAAGTAATCTTCTGTAACACGGCCCTTTCATTTACACTTTCAGAGAATCCTTTTATTATATGTGTCTCTGCGTTACTGGAACTTCAAGATTTCAAAATTCATTTCGGTCAGCTTCTCATGGTTTATATCTATCTGAACCCCGTAAGCGGAAAGTACTCTTTTTAAGAGATCGTTTTTCATTATTATTTTTTTACAAACATTTCTATTGTTCTATTTCACTCCAGACAAATTTCACTTAGAGGGAAAGATAATAATGACCAATATGTCAGCAGAAGGTTTGTTTGGATGTGCATTATGGATACAATTGATGTTTTCATAAAATACTGTATACAATAGATCTAGTCCAATGCTTGCTTTTAGCAGATGCCTAGTTCTAAAAGGGAGAATTAGCTTTTTTTTTTTTACTGAAGTCATAATAGTGTGCAACATTGTGAAATTTCAGTTTACATAATTATTTGTCCATCACCATATAAATGTGCCCCTTCACCCCTGTTCTCCTTATCCATGTGTTTGTTATTCTTCCACACATGAGTGAAATCATGCAGTGTTTGTCTTTCTCTGTATGGCTTACTTCATTTAACATAATACCCTCAAATTCCATCCATGGAATTTGGAATGAGACGATTTTTGTCTTTTTTATGGCTGAGTAGTATTCCCTTGTATGTATATACCACATCTTCTTTATCCAATTGTCAGTTGATGGGCACTTGGGTTGCTTCCATGTCTTGGCTAATGTGAATACTGCTTCAGTGGACATAGGGGTGCATAAGTCTCTTTGAATTGTTGATTTCAAATTCTTTGGGTAAATACCCAGTAGTGGGACAGCTGGGTCATATGGTATTGCTATTTTTAATTTTTCAAGAAATCTCCATACTGTTTTCCACAGTGGCTGCACCAGTTTGCATTCCCACTAGCAGTGGATGATGGTTCCCTTTTCTCCACATCCTCTCCAGCATTTTTTATTTTTTGTCTTGGTGATTATAGCCATTCTAACAGGTGTAAGGTGATATCTCAGTGTAGTTTTGATTCATGTTTCCCTGATGATTAGTGATGTTGAACATCTTTTCATGTGCCTATTGGCCATCTGTATATCTTCTTTGGAAAAACGTCTGTTCATATCCTCTGCCCATTTTTTGAGCAGGTTGTTTGGGTTTTTTTTGTTGAATTGTGTGAGTTCTTTACATATTTTGGAGACTAACCCCTTGTTGGATATATGTTTTGCAAATATTTTCTCCCAGTTGGTGGGTTGTCTTTTCGTTTTGTACCTGGTCTCCTTTGCCTTGCAGAAGCTCTTTAGTCTGATGAAGTCTCATTTGCTTATTTTTTCTTTTGTTTCCCTTGTCTGAGTAGACGTGGTATTAGAAAAGATCCTTCTAAGACTGATGTCAAAGAGTGCACGGCCTATATTTTCTTCTAGGAGTTTTATGGTTTCATGTTTAACTTCAAGTGTTTGATCCATTTTGAGTTAATTTTTGCGTTTGGTGGAAGATAATGGTCTACTGTCATTCTTTTGCATGTGGCTGTCCAGTTTGCCCAACACCATTTATTGAAGAGACTCTCCTTTCTCCATTGTATGTTCTTAGGGGAGCATTAGCTTTTGTCTGTGGGAAGTTAAGTACTTGATAATTGATCACTTGCAAATACATTCTGTCTTTCTACAAATGACCACTTTGTGATTATCTGTTCCTCAATTCCCTTTGGCCTAGGAGCATTTATACCCAACTGAAGGCGTGGAAATATACTTATACCATATACCATGATGTCTAGAGTTAGAGACTGTGTAGTTTTCCTCAGTCCAGCACAGGACTTGTACTGGGCAATGATGTTTGCTCCCAGCTCAACTGGGTTGACTCCATACCCTGGCATCATGGTTGGCACGTGGCCCAGGCCTCACAAACAAAGGTGCCGCTCTATCCCTCACCCGTGGTGACTGGCTCAGGAGTGTGCGTATTATTCTATCCAGGCCAGTGATAGACAGTTTGGGAAAGAGCTAACCTTGCCCATCTTTGCCATCATAGCCTATTCATTTTTCTAAAAGGATATAAAAAGACAGTCTGCTAAAGAGATATGAAAAATGACTAATAAGTATTCAGTTCTTCTAATTAGTAATCAAAGAACAACAATGAGGTATGATTTGCTTTTTGAATTGGAAAATGACTAATCAGTTGATTAACTGGATCATAAATCTAAGTGTTGGAAAGGATGCTGTGAAATGCTCAAGTTTGTCAAGGTAGAAATTTCTGTAACATTTTTGAAAGCAATTTGAAAATACTTATCAACATTCTTTATCAATATCATATTCTTTGTCCCAATAACTGGGAATCTATTCTAAAGAAATAATCCTAAATACAAAAGAGTTTTGGGCACAAAACCAGAAAACAACTAACATCCAAAGATAAGAAAAATATCAAGTAAATTATAGCAGATATACTTGACATTTTAAGGTCAAGTGAAGAGAGCAGAATACAAAATTGTAAGCTCATAGTCCCTTAATGCCATCTATGATATAATTATAATTGATTTGTTATAAGATGAGTTGTCTTTATGGTATCTTCCTTTAAAAATATACATTAAACAATCACTATTGCGCACTTTTAAGATCTTCTCCCCCATGTTCCGAGTACTATTGCGCAATCTCAGCCAGCAAGATCTAGTGGAGTATACTAGGCCACAGGCCACGAGCCTCAGCTGTCCCACAGTGAGTGTATTGTGTAGTGGATGGTGTTTATTCTTCTAGGATCTCTCTTCCTGCCGTTCAGTTTGTACTTAGTGGATAGTTTTGCCTCAAAATGGTTGACAAAACATGCACAAACAGCGGTGGAGCAAGTGTTTCCAACCGTCAGATATTAAAACTCAAGTTTTCTGGCAGCTTGAGGAGTCTTCAAGGAAATGGCAGAGGCAATAATAAATAAATAAAAATAAAAATGAAAATAAAATAAATACAAGAGGATTAGGAGCTTAGGGGTTGGTGGAAATCCTTCAAGCTTTTGAAAGCATGTAAACATCACTGCAAGTCAGTAAATTTCTTTTTTCATTTTCTTTTAATTTTTATTTTTTTCAGATGTACATCATATTTCGAATTTTGTATACATTGCATCATGTTCACCACCCGAACACTAATTATAGTGCGTCCCCTCACATGTGACTCCAATCACCCCCTTTGCCTTCCCCCCTCCCCCCTTCCCCAATGGTAACCAGTCCAATCGCCAATGCTATGTGGTTTTTTTTTCAAGTCAGTAAGTTTTTTAGGACAGAATTTCTCTTTCTGTTTATGGGAAAACAACTCTTTCTGACTACATAATTTGTAATAATAAAAACTCTATGTAGTACATATGTTTATACTGTAAATAACAAAAAACTCTTCCTGACTACGTAATTTGCAAGCCCCAGTGCAAGATAAAAATGTGGAGCCCTTGTTTAAAAAGCAGG
The DNA here is from genome assembly GCF_037783145.1 of Equus przewalskii. Taxonomy (NCBI): domain Eukaryota; kingdom Metazoa; phylum Chordata; class Mammalia; order Perissodactyla; family Equidae; genus Equus; species Equus przewalskii. The sequence continues at coordinate 40,360,074 of NC_091834.1, forward strand.
GGGAAAAATGCTGTTGAAGGTACATAGGAAGCTTTTTCCTTTTTGCCATAGTCTCTCTCTGGATCTTGTCATGGTGTTTTTTATTTGCTATTTAATGATATTCTAAGTAAAGAAACATTTAGATATTAAATATTTAGCATGAATTTTCCCATTTAGTTTTATATTGTGCAATGCCAATTTTAAATGCAAATATCAGAGCACAAGATAAAAAAGAAGGGGAAAGGTGGAAGCAACCCAAATGCCCATCGACTGATGACTGGATAAAGAAGATGTGGTATATGTGCACAATGGAATACTACTCAGCCACACAAAAGATAAAATCATCCCATTCACAACAACATGGATGGAACTTAACGGTGTTATGTTAAGCGAAATAAGCCAGACAGAGAAAGACAAACACCATATGATTTCACTCATGTGGAAGATAAACAAACACCTGGAAAAGGAGAACAGATCAGTGGTTACCAGAAGGGAAGGGGTTGGGGGAGGGTGAAAGGGGTAAAGGGGCACATATGTATGGTGACCGAAAAACACTAGACTATTGGGAGTGAGCAAGATGCAGTCTACACAGAAACTGATATATAATAATGTACAGATGAAATTATGCAATGTTATAAACCAACACGACCTCAATAAAATAGTTTTAAAAAAAGTTCTGGAGATCTGTTGCACAACAATGTGACTATACATAACGCTACTGGACTGTATACTTAAAAATGGTTAAGATGGTAAATTTTATGCTATGTGTTTTTTTGTTTTTACTGCAATTAAAAATAAAACTCTAAAATAAAAAAAAAAAAAAAAGGAAGGGGAAATTTCCTGCCTCCAGGGGGCCAGAAGAGACAGATACAGGACCTACTCAATCAAGGTAAAATGAGGAAGAGAGGCTCTCCCCAGGCAGGGGCAGGGCATACGTAGGGGGTGAGTGCAGACCCTCACAGCTGCCCCAGGGCGTGGGTGGGCCTGACAGTTACCAGCTTCTGCTTCTGCCCGCAGCCCACCCAGGCATGATGCCTCAGCTGGGGTGGTGGGAGGGGCGAGGAGTTAGGGAAGTTGAGGCTGCCGCCCCAATCTACAGCAGATAGGTGACGACCCCCAAGGATCTTTAAACCTCAGGGCCGGCGTGTGCTCAGGATCTGGATGGCGGTAGGGAAGAGGATCTCCCCTGGCCAGACGCAGCCTCTGGCTGGCTGCCCAAGAGATGCACAGTGAAGTGTCAGCCCTGGGCTGGGCTGTGGCCACCACTCCTTCTTTCCCTCCCCGTGCTGCGCCCAGGCTTGTGCCAGCGGCTGTAGGCGGCCAGGGGACGGCGAGACTGGCTGGTATGTGGCGTGCCCGGGAGTGGGGGAGCAGGCCGCTGAGAACCCATCCTGGGGAGATGCAGGGAGGCGGGATCACACGGGAGCTGAGGCTCCAAGATCCTGGCACATGCTCCATTGCCCCGTTGGACTTTCACTCACAAAATCCATATCAAACGGTAACGTTATGAAGAATTTCAAGACAGCAACCACAGAGCATTAAACCCCACTTGTGGGGCCCTTCTGAGCACCTGGCCCTTTGTGATGCCACTGGTTTCACAGCCCTGTTTGAAGGAGGCACCTGGGCTATTTAATCTTGCTGCGGTCTTCCAGTTTCAGGATGTGTGATTCCAGTCTAGGTCACATTTCTCTCTCTGTTTGCATATGGAGTTAAAGATTATGTAACCTAGTTTAGTACTTATTAAAAAATATTACCCAAATAAAACCAACTGGACACCAATTAGACCCTTAGCATGGACAAGACCAACGCGAACGTTACTTATTTTCTTATTTGAGGGTTCTATCTCCCGGCCAGTTTGTTAAAGTCTTGGAAGGCGGAGACTCCGTTTTATACTTCTTTAATCCCCTTGTCCCCCATGGTCACCTTCTCGTTACCTAACATGTGACTTGAGTCTTCTATTTATGATGGTGATAACATGGTGTGTTAAGTTTGCTCTCTCCAAATAAGGTAGTTACCTTCTTTAGAACAATAAACACAGCCTAGTTCTAGGTACTGTTCAATAAATATGAATTCGTTAAGAAAGGCTATTGAAACATGATTTTAAAGCTGGAAGGAACACGGGGATAACTAAGTTCGCACTTCTGATCTGAAGTCACACAGCTTATTACTGACATGTCCAGGACCAGAAACCACCTCTCCAAATTCTCAGTTCAAATGCTCTTTGTAAGATGTGATACTCCTTCTGCTAAAATTTTAATTAGCAACCTATTTTGAATCCTCATAAGCTCAGAGCTAATTGACTTAAGTTATATCTGAGAAATAAGAACAAATTGTGAGCAAGTCATACATGTTAGAATATGATTCATTAGCAACTTGAGAAGGATACCTAGAAAAAGGAATGGCTTATTCAGATAATGTAAATAATACTGCTGTTTGTATTTTCCTCTTAAGTCTCTACAGCCTCCATGTAGTTCATTCTTTGTGTTATAGAAATAGAAAATATAACCTGCACACCAGCTTCCCCCATCCTTCTGCACCTGGCTGGCAGCCTTCCTTCACTGTCCACAATACTAATATTAACATTAATCCGCTGCTCATCACAAAATAGATCAGTTGATTCCCCCAATTATTCAGTGCAATTAACCCAACACATTTTTGCTGAAAACCTACACTATGTTATATACTGCAGAGGATATAAAGATAATTAAAAAACAACAAAACAACTCCATTTTCAAGGAGCCCAGGAATAGGGAAAGGGGACACCAGATTTATTTGCTATTTTGTTTAATCCAGGTCACTACTATCTCTTATTATGACTAATCAAAAGTTGAGGTGTAATAGACAAAACAAATACCAGATGTGGAACCTGGAGACAAGAAATCTAGTACTATTGTTTTTTAAAGATTGGCACCTGAGCTAACATCTGTTGCCAATCTTTTTTTTTTCCCTTCTTTTTCTTCCCTCCAAACCCCCCAGTACATAGTTGTATATTCTAGTTGGAGGTCCTTCTAGTTCTGCTATGTGGGACGCCGCCTCAGCATCGCTTGATGAGCGGTGTCGTGTCTGCGTCCAGGATCCGAACCGGCGAAACCCTGGGCCGCCAAAGTAGAGCGCAAGAGCTTAACCACCCGGCCATGGGGCTGCCCCAAAATCTAGTTCTTACTCAGCTTTTAATTAGCTGGATGACCTTGGGCAGGTCACTTAATCACACTGGATCTCCTCTTTTTTTTTTTATCTCCAAATTGAGAGGTTTAGATGGGAAATAATTTCAAAGCTCCCTTCAAAGTCTAAAATCCCAATGTATGATTACAATATATTTATGTGAACTAAGAAATCATCTAATTTATTCCAGATCATGCCAAAATTAGCTTATAATTAACTGATGTTACTCTCACTTTAATTCAGAGTAGTGAATAAAATTGAAATTACAAATTGAAATGAAAATGAAACAAAGCTTTTAGTGTTGGTGATGTTGGCAAGAAAGTCAGTAGTTAAACTTCAGATTACTACTCTAGATTCTTTTTCTTAGTTTTTGCCTAATCCATAGTTGCTGAGTGGGAAAGCCCTTCTGTCTCATGTCTTTTTATTCTGATTTAAAGTACAAAACACACATGCGTGTGCACACACACACACACAAATCCTATTTAGGGATGGAGGAAGGTAAAAGAAGGTATTTTGACCCAGGGCTCACAATTCACCTATTCTTTGTACCAAGTGAGGGTTTCATCTTTCAGCTGTGGTTAGTCCTAATTTCTGTGCGGAGCATTGGGCAGGCTGGTACATATGCATATACCACTTTGCCCCAAATCATGCCCAGAAGCCCTAACAGCCAAAAAGTGTACATTGGTGGTCCTGACCCTTAGGACCTCGATCTGACAGGGTGCACTATAGAAGAACTCACATTCTTGTAAGTGTCCTCAAGGGTTTGTTTTTTTTTTTTTTTTTTAACAGTTCAGCATATCTTTGCTCTCCTTTGATTCTTCTGAGGTTTAGGAGTGGTCACTGGCAGAATTACACAAATAGAGTGTTCACAGCTCAGCAGTCCTTGGATCCACATTTGGAGTTCTACGTGGGTGGCATAGGAATAAATGCCAATAAGAAGCCAGGACAGATCTGTTAACAGAAATTAAATGACTCAGGATACAGCCCTGAAAGCTTCCATTAAAAGGCCTGAAACACTTAAAAATTAGAATAAGGAAAAAAAAGTTGATTTAAAAATTACTAATAATTTGAATCTACTAATCTTTTCAACAATATATATATTTTCATATATCCAACAACTAGCATTTTTAATACTTTTAAAATTAAGAGGCAAGGTAGCCTTTAGAATTTGGTTTTACTTCACATCAGATTTTTAAAAATTGAAGCCAGAAACAAATTTTCTTTGTGTTCCTACTCCGGCAAAACTGGGGCTGTGGAAATGGATAGGAAGATGAGGAAAATATCACTCAAAACATAACCTTTGAAATACAACCTATTCCTCTTAAATTTATATCTTTTCATGTTACCTGTTATCTTGAAACAATCAAAATCAATTTCACTGAATTCAATGTAACTATTTAATTAAATTTCTAGAATCCTAATTAGTGCAATATCAATGAACTTTGCCCATCTTTCTTTTTTTAAAAAATATTGAGCTTGGCTGGCCTTATTATTAATAAATAGCTAGCTCAAGATTTTCACTCAAAAATTACAATGATTGAACAATTCATGTTGCAAATATGTAAAAGTATAGACATTTTTTTCAGAAAATTGTCTCAATTTTAGCTTTTAGGGTAGCAGCTATTTTAGGTTCTGCTTCTGTCCGGTTAGAGGCAGGATAAATATCTGAATATGCAGTAAAATAATTAATTTTAATTATTTTCCTTTAACCATTGAATATTAGAAGTAACCTCGGTTAAGAACTGTCTCTGCAGTTGCTTCCCACCTGGTCGTCAGGCCACCCATGCTGAGCAGCCACGAAGTCTGATTTCTATACCAAAGCAATATTTTCCTTCAGTAGTCGCCATACGGTGCTAGGATTGGCACTAAATGATGGCCTCAGACAAGGCTTTCCTGGGACAGTTATGTATTCTCCCCTGTCTCCTCGCCAGGGTGATTATTCTCAGGGAAAAGCTATTTCCAGAGGGATTATAAGAGACTTGTTGGCTGCCAAAGGAGGAATTTTGAAAAGAGCTGTGGTGCTGGAAGAAATGATCCTGACCACATATGTTCCCTGAGATCTCACAGAGAGCAAAGCTCATAAAAAGGGGCCTGGTGGAGAGAAGACTTTTTCTTCTGTTCCTCCTGTTGAGATGGGGCCTGCCCCTGTGGAGTTACAGGACAGAGATTCGGGATGAGAAGCAGCATTCCTCTCTACAAATCATGGAAGGGCTAGCGCCTTTCATCTGTAATTTAACAGGTCAGACGGTAACTGACATTTAATTGGAATCAGTTGGCTCTGTTGACTCTTCTGGAGTTGCACTAGAGGAAAGCCTACTCATTGAGTCCTTTTCCATTTCATGCGGCTTCAGCTTCTTAAAAGACCTTCAAGAAGATGAGTGTCATGAGGAAATCAAGCCACAGGTGACACTTACTGAACACTTTCCTTGGGAGGGTTGTTCCTACTGTGTCCTGTTGACCCTCGTAGCCTTCCTAAGAGTCACTTAGGCTCTTTGTAACTGTGGAATCTGAAAAACTTAAGTGAATTGCTTACAGTCATACTTTATAAGCAAGTTGGGGCAAAGGGTAAGGACTAAGACTCTTGTCTCCAAACCCTGTGGTCTCTATGCTAAAATTCCTGGGCAGCAAGACTTCTGGTCAGAAATACCCCTTTTCCCTCATGGCCCCGGCAAAATTGGATAGTGGGTTCTGTACTTTTGGTGACTGTTCTAGTTATCTATGCTGTGTAACAAACTACTCCAAACCTTAGTGGCTTAATATAACAACATATTTTATAATATTTCATGGTTTTTATGGGATACCAATTCACAAAAGGCTCAGCTGGGTAGTTCTGGCTCAGAAGTTCTTATCTGATTGTAGTCGGGCAGTGGTTGGAGCTGGAATGGTAGATGGCTAGAACATCTGGAAGCTGGCCAGTCATCTCTCTCTTTACATAGTCTTGGGGGCCATGCCCTGTGGATTCTCTGTGTAGGTTTAGTTTGGGGTCCCTCACAGCATGGTAGCCTCAGGGAAGGACTTCTTAATGTGGCATCTCAGGGCTCCAGCAGGAGTGTTTTGGCAAACGAGGTGGAACCTGTATCTGAGATTGAGAGTTAGGAGATATGCAGCTCTGGTTTCTCTGATGGGAACGCTCCTTCTTGGACCCCAGTTTTTAGCCATAATGTGTTCCTGGAGAATACGCCATATGGTAGACCTCTCAAACAAAATTGGTGCCTTGGACTATGGCGACATTGGTGAAAAACATCGAATGTGTGCATTCATGTGGTAAAAAGTGACATTTAAATCTGTGTTGGACAAAAGAAAGAAAATGAGAAAAGGCCAAAATTTGGTGGTACTTATCCTAGAGCAACCACACTCTGTAACTCAGATAAGGCAAAAGTGGTGAAGGCGACCCCCATGTCTATATGGCTATTATATCCTTAAGTAGCTTCATATATTGAAATAAATCTAGACAGAAGACAGATCCTGTGCATAAGCTTCTGCAAAGTATAATATGTGGTATAAGCAAGGGACAGGGGTTGATCTTAACAAGTTCTAGCTATCTGGAAAATATCCATATTAATTAGGATATAGGCTAAGTTACTCCTGCAAAGAGATTTGAAAATACAGTCGTTTGAATGAGATAAAATTTTATATTCCCCTTATGTATCAGTCAGAATTAATTGGTAATTTAGGGCATAGGTTGTTCAGCTTCATGAGGTAATTCAGGGACTCAGGGTTTTTTCTACTTTGTTGTTATACCATCCTTGAGGGTGTTGTCATCTTCAAAATTGGCTCACAAGCTTTATGCTGTGCATTTGAGCCTGGGCAAGGGAAGGAGGGATAGACAAGATAGAAAGGAATTCAAGTAAATTCCTTTTTAAAGAATTTGACTCAGAACTTGCACACATCACTGTTCACAGCTGACTGGCTGGAATTTAGTCATGCCTCTGCCTAGAGACAAGGAAGGCTGAACAATATGATGTCAGCTTGGCAGCCACGTGTTCAGTTAAAATGTGAGATTTCTATTTCTAAAAGGGGAAGTGAGGATAGTATCAGGAGATAATAAACAGTCTCTGCCACAAAATTCTCATGGAGTTAGAGTCTGCATAGAAATGCTAGTGGAAGGGATAATTGCGCCAGTGACTTTGTGCTCTCTTCACTCTCACTTTTCTCCTCTGAGCCAGGGCAGCCATATCTAGTTTGAGTATTGCTGGAGAATATCCAGACTAAAACAGGAGTCTGGCTGAGGGTCCAAAAGGAATGGAGCCAGACAGCTGATCAGCTTCAGATTTATAAGGCAGATTTTTTACTTTTTTGGTATTTCTATGAGGCCATTTTTGTCATTGATGGTGTTGAGCAGGAAATAAAGAAGCACACATCTGTTGAGCACCTAATATATGCAAAGCATTGCCTTGGGAACTCTGAGAGATAAAAGAAGTATGAGATGTTCCTTGCCTCAAAAGAGCACGAAGTCTACTTGGATAGACTCAATCTTAAAAAGTTAAAGAGTAATGAGATCATAAAGTAATGATTAAGCCTTTCTTTGATTACTCATTGTGTGCTCTTTAACACAAAAGGACCCTTTGGCCCATCAAAGATCCATCTAAGCCTCTATTAGATGGGCTGCCTTATGCGGGCAAAAGACAAGTAAAGGCAAAACAACAGTACTGAATGGTAAGGCGCTGGAGAGAGAAGATGCTCTAAGAGTGTGTGGACGGGGGGCCTGACACCCCTACCCAATCCAAATCATCTACCCACTTAAACCTACTCATGGCCTAATGAGTTCTACAGAGAGAAGCACAATAGAGTGAAAGGATAGAGGGCATTCTTGGGGGTGAAGACCTCTTAGGGAATTTGTTGAAGAAGTAAATGTCGGCTATCGTAGATGGATGGATAAAATGGAGAAAAGAAAGGAGAGCTTTTGGGATTAAGAGACAACAATGGGAAAGTGAGAGGCATGTTCTAGGACTAACTAGTTATGGCACTTGACTAGAGTGAAAGGTTGTGCAGAAACAGAATGTGAGGAACAGAGGCTGAGATCAGTGTATGTAGGACCTTGAATGCCCAGGCAGGAAATCTTTTTAGTGTGCTGTCCCTTGTGAAAAGCAACAGGGTGGGCTTGGCAGCAGATGTTTTTAAATAACACACTATACCTAGGCAGGGAAGGAACACCACTTAGCTACATTAGAATTTAAATGTTAGCTGCAAGTTGCTAATCACAGCGGTTTCTTGTGGAACCTGGGGCATACACAATAGTTCCATTTTGAAGATCTATATTTAACTAGCTAAGCATCTTTTACAGACTTTCGTCTTGGAGTGTTTAATCAGTTTTTGTTTATTCTGTTTGATGAGCCTGGTCCCACACAGCTTTCTTTGGGGCTTCCTAAATATGAGTGTCTTCAGAAGGGAGAGGAGTAGGGTTCACTGATGCCTCCTCAGGCCTGCCCTGCCTCAGAGGAGTGTGAGGGCTGCTGCACCATTACTGGTTCTTGGTGCAAAGCCACGAAAAGATGGACGAGAGGCCTGTGCATTTGTGTTTTCAGGGCTGATGGCAGTTACATCTGTAACATCAGGTGACATTACATACTTTCACTAAAGACCAAAACAAAGTGATAAAAAAGCTTGTTTGATCAGAGTAATTCTACTCTGAGTGACATTAAGGAAAGGTGGAGAATAAGGAGAAATTTAAGTAGACGATCGGGGTAATGTGGAACCTGCATTTCCAGTGTCCTCCATAGGTCAATGAAAAGTATTTGGCTAAATGTTTGTTTGATAAAAACATGCAATACAGGTATATTAGTGCATTCTCAATGCCAAGCACCGTGTCTGTTACATAGGACGTTCTTAATAAATTATGTCGAATGATTGAAATAAGTTGTCAGTGTGAAATAGTTGTGGAACAAATATCAACAAGAAAAACCATTAATTATGCCTCTGCTTGTGGTATAATCTTTTTTGTTTGTTTTTCTTTTAAAAGAAATTTTGGGGGGAGGGGAAAAGAAAAATATAAAGAAAAAAATGAAAAATCACCTCGAATTTCACTTTTCAGAGACAATCACTTTTAACATTTAGGTATATTTCTTCTGGTCTTTTTTTCTATGTGTATCTTTGGTCATATATAAATTTTAATTTATTTAAACCAAGTACATAACCTGGAGAATAGAAGCATAAATTAAAGAATACTGCATGGATACTAAGTTGTCTTCTCTGCTATAGTCTTAAGACATAAAAAAGATATGCAGATACATACCTGTATCTTCCGTGAGTTACCATGAGCTCCATCACACGTGTTTGGAGGCTGCCTTAACCACACACACACTTCACATTATGCGTATGCTCCTTTTTGCTCTCAAATTTAGCAGCATTCAGTTAAGGTCTAACTCATATTAAACTAAAACAAAACAAAACAAAAAAGGCAGTCAAAAACTACAAGGTTTTGAGGCATCCAGCTTTCTAACTTAGACAGCCATTCAGCAGCATGCGCCCATTAGTCAAAGCCTGCCTTCTTCGCTGAGACTTTAACAAAAGGAAGAGAGGAATTAGGGGCCTGAATATTGATTGCCCTCATATTGGCTATTTGGCTAAGATACGATTGCAGCCTCAGAAACTGGCTTCTAGAGGAGCCTCCAGTCCAGAGATCTAGGGTGCAGATAACACTTGGGCCAGCGAAATATTTTAATACATTGGCATTGTATAATTGGATGCTATCCTTGTTTTCCATAAGCCCTGGAAGGCTGTCAACGTACTTGAGGTTAAGAGTTGGGAATATTCCCCACTCTATCAATGTGCTAGGAATACAATCAGCTTTTTTTAAGTAGGATAGGAGAGGGTATCTATGAAGGGCATTACTGTGCGGTGGAGATGTTTTCCCTTCCTTTTCCTTCTGCTTTCCTATCTGGCTGCATAGGAGGTATGATTAGTGCCCAGGAGGGATCGGGGGAGCTGGTATGTGCTCTCCCAGTCCTTCACCACAAACCCAGCTGCCTAAGCTGAAGCAGCCACACAGAGAGCTAAGGAAACTTTAAAAACTTAATTAAGGGAAAAAAGCAAACAAAATAATACTACAGTGGATTTACTTAGTGTGTAGCCTTGCCAGGGAAACCACAGAGTCTGCATTTATATGTTTCTTGTATACGACATATCTAATTAAAACAGGAGACGGGACAACAAGCTTTCTTCTAAGTTCATTGAAATACATGTTTATGTTGTGTTTAAATTCCCTGTGGGGTAACGTAACGCTGATCCAAAGGCATAAAAGCAACTTGATTAGACAACTGTAGGCCTTCGTGAATATCTTCAGCCTTAAGTCCCTAAGACTTAATTCTCCCCGTGTCCTGTAAAAGTGCTATCTACTGAGGCCGGGCAGGCCCCAGACCTGAAGACAGGACTTCCAGCCGGACTGAGCCGCTTCACCTTTGCAGTGGCCTTTCTCTCTTGCCTTGGCTCTTTAGCTCAAAGATAATCGTACTGAAGCCTTAGTTCTGCTCTTCTCTGCTCTCAATGATTTATGTTATCCTTTCAGAGGATATTTTTATTTAAAAAAACCAGTAGGAGGCCAGCCCCGTGGCTGAGTGGTTAAGTTCCCGTGCCCCACTTTGGCAGCCCCAGGGGTTGCTGGTTCGGATCCTGGGCATGGACCTGCACTCAGCTGATCAAGCCATGCTGTGGTGGCATCCCACATAGAAGAACTAGAATGACTTACAACTAGGGTATACAACTATGTACTGAGACTTTGGGGAGGGAAAAAAAAAAGAAAAAGAAAAAAAGAGGAAGATTGGCAGCGGATGTTAGCTCAGGGTCAATCTTCCTCACAAAAAAGCATTAAAAAAAAGTAATTCTCTTTTCTTTTTACTTCTCATACCAGTGCTTTTTGAGAGCAATGAGAATATTTTAAATTGGACTTCAATTTGGAGAAATTTAAAATGTTTCCAAATCACCCAAATATCCACTCAAATATCCACATTAGACATATCTTAACAAGAAGATGAAGTTTGGGGAAGTAAAATGTCATTCTCTGTTAGCTTATGATATGAATTACGTTTTAAGACCTCACTTCTTAAAGTGTGGTCTGTGGTCCAGCAGCATCGGCATCACTTAGGAGCTTGACAGAGCTACAGAATCTCAGGCCCTCCCCAGACCAACTGAATCAGAATCTGCTTTATTTTTGGTGAGGAAGATTGGCCATGAGCTAACATCTGTTCTAGTCTTCCTCTGTTTTGTATGTGGGACACTCACAGCATGGCTTGATGAGTGATGTGTAGGTCCGTGCCTGGGATCTGAACCTACACACCCTCGGTCACCGAAGTGGAGTGCGTGAACTTAGCCACTACCCAACTTGGCCAGCCCCTAGAATCTTCATTTTAATAAGATACCTAGATGATTAGTGAGCACACTACAATTTGAGAAGTACCAGTTTAGGATAAATTTGCCTTCAGGACAAATCATTCTTCCCTCAGGCCCATCTTCTTGAGCCATTATATAGGTTCTCCAAAAGGAAGACTATGGAAAACACTCTGTGTGCTCAGGTTAGAGGCTTCCTTAGGCATCTTGAGTAGCCTTTTATGGACTCATTAGGAGCTGCTAGGTAGAATAAAGATGAAGAATCACTGCATATGTTTTTAAGCCTCCCCTTTAATAATGTCTGAATTTATAATGGTTTTGGTCTATAACTAGATATCTTAAACACTGATTTATTTCACATTTACGAACATATTTTTTTCTTTTTTTTTAAAGATTTTATTTTTTCCTTTTTCTCCCCAAAGCCCCCCGGTACATAGTTGTATATTCTTTGTTGTGGGTACTTCATAGTTTGGCACGTGGGACGCTGCCTCAGCGTGGTTTGATGAGCAGTGCCATGTCCGAGCCTAGGATTCGAACCAACAAAACACTGGGCCACCTGCAGCAGAGAGCAAGAACTTAACCACTAGGCCATGGGGCCAGCCCCTTATGAACATATTTAAATTGGGTACCTGTGAACAAAAAATTTTCTTTACTATAATACACATATATATATGGCAAAGTAGATTCTCTATAGAATGTTTATTCTGCCACATTTCTTGAGAAAGGCATATATCCAGCATATATCCATAAAGGAAGACTAGACTTAGGTTTTTCTCTTTCTTTTTTTAAAAAAATTTGTTCATACAGATGCTGTTTGACCTAATTTTGAAATGTATATTTCATTACTGGCTGCATATGTTTTGACAATCTTGAGAAAGGCTTTAATTCCATTATATATCCATTTTTTAAATAATCTCATCTGCTTAAGAACATTATCGTACTATCCAAAAGACTATTGGGGTTAAATTAAATAAAGTAATTAAAATAAATTTATGATTTGTTCTAAAACTTGAGCCTAATTCTAAGATCTTTGTGATATTTGCTGTTATATTTTTAAAGAAATCCTGTGCCATTCATTGACAGTCTTATTTTATGAAAGAACAAATGCTTCTTTGTTTAAACACTCAATTCAACCTTGAAAATAATTTTTAAGAAGTTACTCATTCAGAATAATGTAGTTTCTAGAATTATGCAGGTCCCGCTCTTCATTCTGAAGATAAATGATCCTCTTTCCTCTTCATCATGGCCACAGAATGGTAGACAGAGACTAAACACTAATTTTCACTTAATTTGTCAGTCACTCTCAGCCAGCACATGTAATAGCAATTCAAGTGACTTCACAACACAAGTCCAAGACTAAAATGTTCTGTTCCTATCATGGATGCTGAGAGTCTATCAGAGACTGCAGGATTTATCTTGAGTCAGTAAACTCAGTCCAGATTTATAAGACAGTATCACTTCAAGAACAACAGTTCTTGTTGCTTAAAGGAAAGCTATCATGCTTGTGTATACTAGGGGCTCAGGTACAAACTCTCGTTTAAGAATTTAGGTGGTCAGAGTGAAATTGCGTTACATCATTTCAGTTAATTTGTTTCATATATCTAAAATTAATATTATATTCTAAATTGGAAAAAGTAAAAAAACCTTACTTCTTAAAATAAGAAGCTCAGGTTCTACTGGCTGTCAATTTACGTCATCATCACTGCTAACACTCATCAGCACTTCCTGTGTGCAATGACCGACTAGTCTAAATCCTTGATACATATTAAGTCACTAAAACACGCAAGAAGCTTTTGAGGTATATAATATTATTCTCATTTTAAGAGGAGGAAACTGAGATCCAGAGAGCTTAAACAATTAGTCCAAGATTACATAGTTAAAAAACGGCGGAGCTGGAATCTAGCTGAATATGAATACGATTTAGTCACCTTAAATTTGCGAGCATCAAGAACACATACTGTGAACTTACTTCAATTTAGGGGAGAGGGGAGAGGAATGACTTCCTTTGTTAGACAGTTATTTTTTGCATTTGTTTATATATTTACTTACTTTTGCTATCTGCAGGTTAAAAGTATAATGGCATTATGAAGTTGAAATCTTTGTCTGAATTTATTTAAAATTTTTTCCTTCAATTTTAAGAAAATTGTATATTATAATGAAAACATACTTTTATACACATATAATGAAAAAGTGGATTAATAATAGCTCAGCTGCAAGTCTTGCCTTTGGTTGCAATGTGATTTTTTTATCCAATTTTATATCCTAGGAGCACAGACTTTACCTTGAAGACACTGGGAAAGCTTTGGAAGGCTTTGAAGAAAGGGAATCAAATTAGCAGACTGTTGTAATCATTTAGATAAGGGATACAGAGTCTAGGCAGGTAGGTCAATGATATGGGGAAAAAACTGACTACAAAAGAAGTCTCAACAAGGATTCCTCAATAAGAAGATATATGAAGAGAGTGAAAGATGTTACAGATGCCTCCTGAGTCTTGAGTCAAGGTAAATTGAAGAATGGTGGAGAGAGAAAGGTCTTTGGAGAGAAATCATAGGTTTAATTTGGGACATAGACTCTGAAGGGATGACACGACATCCAGTTTGAACTTATCCAGTGGTTAGATAGAGAGGAAGGCTGAAACTATAGAGAGGTCAGGGGTGTGTGAGAGATTTGCTAAGATGTCCTGGCACTTTTCCAGGTAAGGGTCCTGTGAGGGCCTCTGAAGTGGTTAGAATGGGCTTGGCCAGGTGGGGGCAGCAGGGCATCACCAATTGCTGGGAACAGCTGGACAGGACAAGGACACTGACAGAGTTGACTGGACTGAGCCTTTGGATGTGTTCACATTTTGGGGTGAGAAGAACTGTAGCTAGCTAAGGACACAGAGGCAATGGGGCGCTAGCGGTGGGATCACCTGGCCAGTACAAATGTATGGAAGCCAAAAGGTGGAAAGATTTCCTGAAGGTCAAGAGACAGCAGATGTGTGAACAGAAGCAAGTGACTAGTGACTTTGAAGAAAGTGATTTTTGAGGAGTAATGGGGCCAAAAATAGATTAAAAAGGATTAAGTGGGGAATGGAAATGGAGATGAAGAAATACATAATCTTTTTTCAAATTTGCCAGTGAAGGAAGCAGAGTGATAGGATGGTGGTTTGAGGGGAAGGCAAAAAAGATGGAACAATTTTTTTTTTAATGTGAAGTATTCTTGTGAATGTTTATGAGCTGAATGAAATAATCTCATAAGGAGAATAACTGAAGATGCTGGTGAGAGAAAGAATGAGGGAGAATTATGAAGCCACCCCTCAGAAGAGCTGGGATACAATCAAGAGCACTGGTGGAAGGCTTGGGTTGGAGGAGAGTAGAAAGGGAGAAGAAACAGATAATAGAGATTTTGTGGCTCTTTATTACGAGTGCCAACTTTGTATAAGTAAGCTGTGTTCTGAATGTTCATCAGTTATTTGGAAAGCTTAAACCATTTCCTCAGAGAAACACTGTGGTATTGTGGATGTGGCATGTGGCAAGTGGGATGATTCTGGACTGAGCTCTTCAGACAGCCCTTAAGTTATTAGTCACCTCCTGCTTTATAAATGTGGATATAACCCAGAGTTATATCATTTCTCTTTTCACTCTTACATTCTCTTCCTCAGAGACAAATTTTACTATTATGGCTTAAAATATCATTAGCTATATTAAAATCCTTATCCCCACTGTTGTAGGAACTCTTTTAGTATTGAAGTACGGGATATTTACTAGCCAATTTTTAACACAGTGTCTATTTGGCACATGGCTGCCAGATTATTCCTTTTTTTCCCCTGAGGAAGATTTGCCCTGAGCCAACATTTGTGCCAGTCTTCCTCTATTTCCTAGTATGTGGACCACCAGCACAGCATGGCTGCTAACAGAGTGGTGTAGGTCCATGCCTGGGAACTGAACCCAGGCCGCCAAAGCAGAGCACACTGAGTTTAACCACTGGACCACCAGGACTGGCCCTAGATTATTCTTTTTAAAGCACTGTTCTCACCATGTCCTCCTGGCTCAAAATTTCCAGTAACTCCTCTTTTCTTACCCTATAAATGGGGGACTGTGTTGCATGCCTTTTAAGGCTCTCCATATTCTAAACCAATTCAACTTGGGAAGTCACTTAACTTCTCCCAGTTTTACCATCTGTGAAATTAGACATTAAAAAATATAGATGTATAAGATTATTTTTAGCTTGAAACAAACATTTTATTTTTTTAAAGACTATTTTCTACTACTGCCTAGAGTATTCCATTCATAATTCTAATCAACTTCGTTTCTTCACTGTTTCAATAACACAAGTTCAACAGTGCTTTTCATGTCCTTTTTCCCTTTTGAACATCCCTCAGTCTTTCCTTAACCTGTCCATATTGTACCCATCATCCAAGGCCCAGCTTAAATTCTACTCATCTATAATGTCTTCTTAGAGGAGCACCTGAGTATATGTATCCCACGATTTAAAATGAAATGTATATCGTTCCTAGTCTTTTAGTGTCTCTTTTTAATATTTTCTAAATACTCTATAGTTAAGTTCCTCTCCTTTGTTCTAATATCTATGTAATAGAATGTTGTAAAACTTCCAAGTGGTTGTACTTTTTTAATATAAACTCTTATCATGACTTTCTACTTTTGTGTGTGGTGGCCAGAGAATAAGTTCTGTAAAATTCCTGCTTTTTAAAAAATTCATTGAAGTTTTTTATTATGGTATGATCCACTTTTTGAACAGTTTTTGTAAAGATTTTATGGAAGTTTGAAAATAATATGAATTCTCTGTTTTCAACAGCTTTTTAAAATAGTAATGTAAAATATCTTTTTATATATAAAAGAGATATAACTTGTTTAAAATTGGTAAGTAAAAAAAAAAATTGGTAAGTACATCCATAATCCTATCAGAAACAACACCAATGTTAATATTTTCTATTTCTTCCTAGGTTTTATACTACTTTTTAAAAAATAACTAAATCTATCTATCGATCTATCTATTTATCTATCTGTGTCCTGCTTTTGGTGCTTAACAATAATTAAGACACACTTTCTCACACTGAATATCAACATGGACATCATTTTTTAAAACATATTAAATATTCCATTGTATGCATATATCATAATTTACTTAGTTCCCTGATGTGGGACATTTAGACTTGATTCTGTTTTTTACGGTTATAAATAATACTTTGTACTTCAAATGTTAAGATAATAGACTAGAAGCACACTATAGTCTCCAATTCCGGCTAATCCTTAGAAATGTGATAAAATACATATTTTAAAAAGCTGTAACCGGATTGGAAACATAAGCGGAATTATTGATGGTCCAGAAACTGTGAGGATGTCCTGAGAAAGGGAGAGTAGGTGGGATTTCCTTGAAAAAGAAAGTTCAGCCCAAAAGATGAGTATAAGAGTGTTGCTGACAACTGATGAGAGTGATTCCAAGAACAGAGCACACCGGGGGAGATAAATAGTAGGAACAGGGAGGGCCTGACAGCTAACAGAGTGACTAGCTACGGAGCTACCGCAGGAGAAGCCAGATGTCTGCCTGAGGGGAGAGCAGTGAGTATGGGAGCTTGGATCAGAGAGAGAGGGGAGTGCCTGTAGGTAGCTGGCAAGGGCCTCAGGGGAAAGGAATTTCCACAAGTGAAAGACTGCCAGCTGGGATACCCAAACTGGCATGATAACTTAGTGGCACATCTTCTCTGCTCCCCTATTCTTACTGAAAATAAATGGGCATACTATCCTCAGTAGCATATTTTCCTTTCCCTCGAATAAAGCAGAGAGAATAGGTAGAGCAGACACACTAATAGGGCATCTGAATACAGAAGTAAGTAGTCAATCAGAATCGTCCACATTGGAGGAGAGCCTATACCAGGAAAGATAATGAACTCAGCAAACCGAAGGACTTACACCTCAAGAAAGAAGCGTAAGGTAAAAGACAAGCAGAACAGGACTTTAGAATAAGTAGACAAAGACTTTTGGATAAGAATATTCAAAAAACAAGAGAGGATAGTGCATCGCTAAGAATACTGAATGAGACAAAAACTCAGTGGATGAGCTGAATGTCAGGTGAACACATCTGTAAAGTCAGGGACTTCTTCCAGAACAAAGTACCAAGGATACAAATGTGGAAAGCAGAGGCTTTAGTGACTGAGCGCAAGTTTCAGCATCCATCCAATATAAATTCCAGAGGGTAACAGTGGAGATAAGAGAAGGCAGGCAAATTTTAAAGAAATGATACAGTAAACGTCACAGACCTGAAGAAAGTCATGTGCTCTCAGTTTGAAATGGATCGGAACCAAACCAAACCAAACCAAACCAAATAAACCCAAACCACCAAAAGCCTATTCGCACATCCTAAAACGAACTGAGGGAGAAGAAAAGGGATACAAAAGTAGCAGTGAGGCAAAAAAATTAATGTTAAATTTAAATATGTATTGGTTGTTAAGAAAAAGTACTTTTAAGCAATAACCTTGACCTACGATTTCAATTGACGTCAACACGGGACCTTGCAAAAGTTGGGCAGGGAGGGAAACAGAATCATGCCATTGTTCTTGTCTTATTTGGTGGAAGATATAGGTATGATTAACTTTAAATATTGTTTGAACAATGTAACATTATGGATACACGTTAAAAATGCAAGGGTTATAACTAGAAGAAAAGAAATAGAATGTAAAGCTTTCCAATTAGTAGTTCAATAAAAGGCAATACAGTAGGAAAAAGTCTGGAAATTGTGGCAAGTAGAAAATAAAATAGGACAGCAGAGATTAGTCCGAACAGACCATTAAACACAATCAATATGAATAGGCTAAACTCACCTACTGAGAGACTGGATAATAAAAGGAAAACCAGCCCTAGATGGTGAAGTGGAAACAAAACATAATGATGTGGGACGGTTGACGATAACAAGGCACCTTAAGCAAACGCTAACAAAAGGAAAGCAACTGGAACTATAGTAATATCAGACAAAATAGAACTTAAAAATACTGAAAGGGACTAGAACTATTTCATCTTGCTAAAAGTTACACAAAGATATAACAATCATAAATTGTAATATGTCTAACATATCTAACTTTCAAACTAACTTTCAGTCTGACATAACACAACTTTCAAAACACACAAAGCAAAAAGAGATATCACCTAAGAGAGAAACTGACAAATGCACAATCATATTGTCAACTCCAGGGCTCTACTTCTGAAACTGAAAGATCAAGTGGGCAAAAAAATAAAAAGAAAAAATAGAGAATTTGAATAATATAATTAAGCTTGATCTAAAATATATTTCCAATATTTATATTTTTACATGCAAAATGGAAAAACATATTCCTTTAAGCGTACTTATAACCTCAAAAAAACTGTGTGGGTTGGCCCTGTGGCTGAGTGGTTCAAGCTCTGCTTTGGCAGCCCTGGTTTGCTGTTTTGGATCTGGGGTGTAGACCTACTCCACTTGTCAGCCATGCTGTGGAGACGTCCCACATACAAAATAGAGGAAGACTGGCCCAGATGTTAGCTCAGGGCTAACTTTCCTCAAGCGAAAAAACAGGAGGATTGGCAACGGATGTTAGCCCAGGGTGAATCTTCCTCACACACACACACAAAATGTCATGTAGTAGGCCTCAAAGGAAATTTGAAGAAATTCCTCTTCGCCCGTAAGTTGATAAATTACAAGACTTATTCATTGGTAACAATTCAATAAAATTAGATAGCAGTTATGAAAGAGAGCCAAAAATCTATTTTTACATTAACTAAGTAACTTTTGGAAAAAGAGGAAATAAATATAAATGATGACCAATTTAGAACAAAATTTACAGCGTATGGCCAAAGCAGTGTTCAGAAATAGTTCTTAAGGTTTGTTTTCTATGTTAGTGTTAGCTTTTTAAAAATTTAATTTTTTTCTAAGAGCTTCTCTCTGTTCAAAAGTTGAAACTATATAAAAATAGAAACATTTCGCTTCCATTCCTATCCTCTCTGCCTTGCCCCCACCCCCTCACCCTCATAGGTAACTTTATTTTTTTAAATGAGTTTTCTATTTATGTTTTTTGCACAATGTCGGAAATATTATATGCATTCTTTTTCCATTCCCTTTTTACACAAAAGCTTTCCTTCTTTGGCAGATATTTTTCCGTTAACTAAGACGCTAGCTTTTGTGTAGAGGAATCTATTAACTTCTATTTTTTTCTTATTTTACAATCAGGAATGGGTGTTAAATTTCTCAAGCGTTTTTCAGCTTCCATGGCAATGGTCACTTTTTTTCTCCTTAGAAAAAAATTAATATTATTAGTAGCTTGAATTATTAAACATGACAATTTATCTGGACTGTGCTTGATTTTCCATCCATCTTTATCAACAATTGTAAACATTCAAAACATCCTTTATAATTGGAGCTTTCTTTCTCATGTAACATGTTTCAGAAATTCAGGAATATACTAAATAAAGACTAATACGTTTTCCAAAGACTTTTAAAGAATAGACTTTCCATAGATTTATTTATTTCTCTCATTCCTTGAAACATTTTGTTTAAGCTTGAAATTTTGGCTTTTAAGGCTACCTGCTACCTACCATTGCATTTCAATAATCAGAAAAATCAGAAATATTCAGCTACCAAGTAAAAATGTTTAAAGAAGTTCTTCCTCCTTACATTGTCACCTCCACGCAGCAATGTTCCTATCTGGAACTCCAAGTAAGATAGAAAATGAGAGACCGTTTCCAGTGTCGTTTGGGGGACAATACGTGGTTGGTTACCCTGGTTAAATCAGGCTTGTTCGTGTCTCCAGCCCTCTAGGCATTTGAAGGTTGTTTGGGTCAAAGAGAAATCTTGTCCCAGGCTTCTACTTTTCATTATTCTCAATGATTTAGAATTTGGAATTTAGTAACCATAAATTCAAAGCTGAGCACTTGTGCAACCGAATCGAGTCCTGCAGGCGTGTTGTTTCCATCTCTAATGATGTGAAGTGGATTCAAATCTTTCGCCACCAGCCTCTCCCATTCGCCAGTCCTTTCTCACTCCGCTGTGGAGGAAGAGGCTTTAACACTATTTCTAAGTAAGACTTATTTTCAACAGATTCATGGAAAGACTAGGGCATAATACAAAGTAACAGATCAGTATGCTCCGCAAAGGGGTTTCCTTTCTCATTCTTTCAGTTTATTTTCTCTTTACTTCTATCTATATCTTTCGACCTCAAAGTTCTCAATCTGCTTGTCAAATACCTTCTCTAGCAGCTTCTTCCATCTCTATTTGTGTGGGAATCAGTCTGCACAAGCACTGCATTGAATAGTGCATTGCTGTGTTGATCTTCCCTATGGGGATGGGGATGTTGTGGTTGTTATATTTCGTGTGCCCTGAAAGGCTTAGGGGACGTGTTACACATAAAGTGTTAGGAGTTTCCCCTTTCTTCTTAAACAAAAACCTTTTCAAAGAAATTATTTCAGAGTAGATACATATCCGTTTCTACTTTTACAAAAAATTTTGCATGGAATCTGAGAGAAATCATGATTAGATTAGTTGGAAGGTACTGAGAATTACCTACCCCAGCTCATTTGACATGTGAGAAAATGCAGGCACAGAGTGGCTGAGTGACTTGCTGAATAACACACAGGAAAAAGAAGCACATGGACAAAGGATAAAGGAAAGGCCTGCATGAAGTGTACTGATCTGGATTAGTGGCCAGAAATACAACTCAGAACTTATTTTCTGTTCATGGCTATTTTGACCACAAGAGGAAAACTGGTCAGCCTACATTGGAAGGTCAAGGAAACAGAGAAAGTTTTGTCCTCAAAACACAAATCACTGTCAGCCCATTGTAAAAAAATAAAGGTCATTTATCATTATTCTCACTGTTATTGCTTGCTCCCTCTGCTGAAGGCCTAACCACACCACTATGTCTTGGCTTCTTTCTCATCCAACATCGGCCATTTCTGAGCATTGATTCACCAATGCTCTGTGGACCGTTTCTGCTCCCTTTAGGCTGAATTAATTCTTTTATTGGTACTTTTTATTAATTCATTGGCAGAATGTTTTTCCACATTTTTATAAGAGCTTTAGCTCTGAAAGAAGTATTTATTATACATGTACTTTAACCCCAAAGGAAACCAGAAAAAAAGTAAACTGGAATAAGAAATTAATTTTCAATTTACAGGGATATTAACAGATGAAATATGGTCAGAAAAAAATTCCTAAAAGTAAAATAACCACCCTGCCATTCAATCCTTGCCACTAATGTGGTTTGTCATAATACCAAATTAAATCCATTTTTAAAAAATATTCTGTGTTCTACAAATATTTTTCCTAAACTTAAGCAAAAGGAAAAAGTCCATTCAAGGTAATAAATATTAGAGTGCTTACTATTTGTAAGGCACTGTGGTGGGCCTCGACAAGGATACTAAAATAAGTAAGTCCCTGCCCTTGGTAGCAAGTGTGTGTCTTTGTCTTTCAAAGTCTTTGCACTGACAAAAGTCTCGCGTCTGTGAGGGAATCATGTCAATTCCCACACTCCTGCTCCTTTGTCACCAGCAGGTCATATGAGTCACCTGACAACCTTAAAATCACAAAATCCCTGCCCTCATGGAATTTGTATCCTAGGGTGTGCGTCGGGGTCGGGAGGAACAGAAAATAAGCAAATAAGTAAAATATATAAGTGTTATAGAGAAAAATAGAGCAGAGAGGGGGCTTAGGGAATTCTCGACTTGGTGATGTTGCAATTTCAAATACGGTTGGCAGGGAGGGTCTCATCAGAAGGGGACCTGAAATAATGAGCTGGGTGAAATAAAGGTGTTAGCCAAAAGATTTATGTGGCAGAGCATTCCAAGCAGAGGGAACAGCAAGTGTTAAGGCCCTCAGTTGGGAGTATGCCTGGTCGTGCAAAGATGAACTAGGAGCTAGAAGGCCAGTGTGGCTGGAATTGGCCCACTAGGGAGAGAGCAGTAGGAGAAAGTTTAGAGAGCAAAGAAGGTGGAGAGACTTTGGGTTTTACTCAGTTGAGAACCACTGGAGTATTCTGTCAAGCAGAGGAGTGACATGATCTGATTTTCAGCTTAGGTGGTTCATGACCGGCCAGAGGAAGGAACACAAGACGCTACCACAATATCCAGTAAGGAGAGATGACTGTGGTGAGAAATGGTCAAATTTTGGATATATTTTGTTGGTGGAGGCATCAGGATTTGCTGAAGGACCAAAGGTGTGATGGGAGAGAAAGAACCACGTCAAGTTGCTGCCAGTTTTGGAAACCGGTGCCTGGGAGGGCAAAAATCCCTTTCCCGCCCTTCTTGTGTTCTTATGGGTGAACTAATAACAAAACTGACACAAAGCCAGACTAACAGGAGAAACACCCAGTTTGATACGTATGTATTGGAGATCATAAAGAAACGATGCACGGAGAGTGAACAAAGCAGGCAGTATATATATTTTCTACACAAAGAAACACTAAATTTGTGAGGAATCACAGGACAAAGAAACTTACATTTGAGGTAAGTAAAAGGCGAGGAACTGCAGCAGAGTTTAGGCTTGAGGTAATAATTAGTAAGATTTGTTTCTGCAGACTTCTGCCCCCTGAATCCCCAGCTCTGTGATAAGGATGCAGGGAGGGTACCTTTCACATGGGAGATTCATTTCATGCCTTCAGTGGGAAAACACACAGGAGGGTCAGAATGCTCTTTTTGCTTCTTAAGTAACTCTAATTCAAAAGAGTCAATATGCTATTGTGGGATATTTTGGGGTCGTCTAGCCCTGGGCTCCAACGCCAGTCACATTCTCACTATCGCCTTTGCAAAAGGTGGAGATTCGTAAACGTCCTGATTCTACGCTTCCATCTCAGACTATTCGATCAGAGTCTCCAGGCCCGTGGCCCTGGAAACAATACATCTATTTAGAAAGCTTCCCACTGATTCTTCTGCAGCCAACGCGACTCCAGCTAACGAAACTTGCCAGCTCAGGACTCATTGAGTTACATGAACGAGGCCACGCCTTCAGGGTACATAGTAGGAACATAGCCCTGTCCAAAGTACTTGGGTTGGTGGGCTTCCGAAGGGAGAGATTAATCCCACGCTCGTCCCCCGCGCAGAAGGCAGGAACCCTGTAAGACGCCTGAAGTGGGTCAAGCTAGTCATGGAAGGCTTCCTGGAGGAGCCCGATTTTGACTAAAGCTTTCTCAGGCCTGTATCAGGACGGAAAGGGTGAGGATGAATGAGAAAGACAACACAGTGTGACGTCCGGGTGAGAAGCGACGCACACCGGACCTCTGCCCCGGACGCTGGCTTTCAGCAGTCCCGGCGAAAGCGCGACTCCGCGAAAGCCACGCCCCCCGCGCCCGGCTCCAGCCCGAAGGACCAGCTCGTTGCCTGCCCGCCACTGCAGCTCGGGTTTCCGGTAGGTTTTGATTTTAGAGCGGACCAAACCGGATAAAGGTCGCGCGTCCTCTTCCGCTCGTGCACCGGTTCACTAATCCGCGGCTTCGGAGGGGCGGGCACCCGCCGTCCCTTTGCGCAGGCGCCGTCTGCGGTCCACGCGCGGCGCGATGCCGGCGCGGCACGTCTCGCGGGTCCGGGCCTTGTATCGGCGCCTCCTGCTGCTGCACCGGGTTCTGCCCCCAGACCTCAAAGCCCTTGGCGACCAGTACGTGAAGGACGAATTTAGGAGACACAAGACCGTTGGTTCTGAGGAGGCCCAGCGTTTCTTGCAGGAATGGGAGGCAAGTGACTGCCCCCTTTGCTTCGCCCCAGACCTTTGGGGTCCCTCAGAGGTGTCCAGGCTTGTCCATGCGAATGACCTCCTGTCGCGGCTGGTTTCCCCGGGCCCACGCAGGTCAACACAGCGGCAGTCTGTTCCGTTTGATTTAAACAGCGCAAAGCTGTTCGAACAGTACTTCCCAAAGTTGCATCCCGAACCCGTCTGTTTCTCCCGCGGGTTCCTGGCTGGTGCCGGTTCCGTTACATCAGCGTCTCCAAGTCAGGGTAACTTTTTGAGCTCGTGCCCGGGCCCGGTGCTGGAGGGGTGAGGATGCGAGCTTACAGAGTTGAGTAAATCGCCGTCCAGTTCCCCAAGAGCTGACCATCTAGCAGCTTTTTGACTTCTCCAGTGCCCTGCACGTAGCAAGCGCCTATTAATAAATTAATGATTTTCTCGTTACTTAGTTTTCAAACTTAGAGGCTTGTTTCCATAATTACTATTTAAAAAAAATTTCAGTGCTTTTTGTTGGGTCTTAATAATGTTCTCAGTGGACTGATAAATCAGATAAGTCTGTGTGGGGTACGACAAGCGGTGAAGGAGAAAAACGCTGGTCAGAGTGAAGGCAGGTGAAAGTTGGTTTCTCCAGAGTCTCAGGTGTCGGTACCTGGTTACATTGCTCTGCGTCATTGCACTAAATCTTAAGCAGACACCTGCGTTAGAGATTAGCCTTTTGACTTTTTTTTGAGTGAAAGGAAACGATATTCAGAGTATGTCGAGAGGCTAGGGCCCTGCAGGGTTGCCCCTAGTTCTTTTTTGCAAATAATAAGAAATTAATTGGAACTGAAGATTAAAGCGACATCTCAGGTATTTGAAAGCATGAAGCAGTGTTGGTAAGAACAGAGGTAGGCAAGTTTTCAGCCTAAAAAGTCGATGGCTAAAGAGATGACTGAAATCTGTTTTTAAAAAAATCATAAAGGTTATGATTAGGGTGAATATAGAGCTTTTTCACTGAATCCGAGAGTTCTTGATAGTAAAATCATTGAAGATTGCAGGAGGAACATTTAGGACTGGTGAAATTTAGAACTTTCTTAAAAATCGTGTGTTTTAGATGTATTTGGCCTGCCTGCAGCCAGGGAAGTTGAATCTTTTAAAATGCAGACTGCTTTCGTTGAATATAGTAACTTGGTCTTAGGGCCAGAAGAACTGGGTTCAAGTTCAGGTATAGTAACGGTATTTACAATACGAATCTCTAATTAGTGTATGTAAATATATTTCAAAGCACTTTGTTAGTTGGAAGGAAACTAAAATATTAAGGTGTTTGTTAAGTGATATGATATCTTTTAATATCACTTAGGTCATTTTGTGGCAGGATGGGAAGGAAAGTCTAGCTTTGTGTTGGGAAGAAATAAGGGCACTTTGAGAGGTCTTAAAGTATAAGAACTTGGGACGCTTTTAGGGAGAGAGTCAGAACTCAGAATAAATTGATAATAGACTGGAGGACAGACAGTGGCATAAAAAAACCTGGGTAAATAAAAAGTGTGTTGATTGACCTAGGTGGCTTGGTATCAGGAATTCAGCCTTTTTTTTTTTTTTTTTAACCCTTGAAATAATTTTAGACTTACAGAAGAGTTACAAAGACACTACAGAGTTCCCATACATCCTACACCTAGCTTCTCCTGTGCTAACGTTTTATAAAACCATGGTGTAATTAAAACTAAGAAATTGACGTTGCTACACTACTATTAACTACAGGCTATATTTGCATTTTGCCAGTATTTTCACTAATGTTATTCTAATCCAGGATCCCATGTTGTATTTAGTCATCCTGTCTGCTTAATTTCCTCTAGTCTATGACAGTTCCTCAATATTTTATCTTTCATGTCCTTGACACTTTTTTAAAAGGTCAGTTATTTTGTAGAATCTCTCTCAATTTGGGTCTATGTTTTCTCATGATTAGATTGGTGTTATGCATTATAGGGAAGTACACCACAAGGGTGATGTGCCCCTCTAAACACATCATGTCAGAGGGCACGTGATATCAACATGACTCATTATTACTGGTGATGTTAACTGTGATCACTTGGTTAAGGTGATATCTGCCAGGTTTCTCCATTGTAAAGTTACTGTTTTCCCTTTTGAAATGAATACATATTTTGAGGGAGATGCTCGGCTATACAAGCATCCCCTTTCTCCTTAAACTTTGCCAGCTCATTTAGCATTCATTGATGGATCTTGCCATTGTGTTCTAATTTAGGTGATTTTCTATTTCCCTCATCCCTTCTAAATTTATTAGTTGGAGTATTTCTGTAGGGAAGTGTTGTCCTTTCTTCCCCATTACTGATCTAGCATCTTTTGGAATGTAGAAAAGTGTGTTCCATGGGGCTAGTGTTACTGTGCAGAGGGCACTATCTGCTCGCCACCAGACAAAAGCCATTCGTCAAAAGGCAAGATGGTGGCAGAGAGAAAGGGTGTTTATTAAGTGATAAGCTAGCAAATCAGAAGATGGGGGACTAACATCCTAAAGAACCATCTTAAGCAGGGCACAGAATCTTGAAGCAGTTTTATAGGTCAGTGGGTTATAGGGGAGGGGTTAGGAATGTTGACCCTCTGGTGTTACAGATTGGGAGTTGCCACACCAGATCTTGCACTTGTCATGGGTATCAGAATAGAATCTCTGTCTGGGAGCCATCACATTCCTAGGGAACTAGGAAAGAACAAAATTATCATCTTATTGCAGCTGGGAGGTACATATATAAGCAGGGGCCATAAAATCTACAGAGCATGTATGTCTCCTGGAGGGTGCATATCTACCTGGGTTAGTTGATCAGAGGCCATTCACAGTTACAGTATGGTTTCCTTTCTACAGTATGGCTTCCCTTATGTCAGTCTTGTGTTGAGCTGGTATCACTAGGGCCCTGTAGTTAATGAGTTAGCAGCTGGGTAAAGGTAAGTTTAAAGCTAGTGATCTAACTATTTGGATAAAATAATAATTCTTACAGTTGCAAAGCAGTTCACTTTAAGCCTGGGAGTTAGAAGGGGTGGGGCGGATTCTACCAACTGAAAAGGATGAAGGCTAGAGAATATTCTAATGACTTGGAGGGGAGGAAAACTTGTCTAGGGCAGTGATCCCAGAGAGTGATATCCTTCAGCCTTCTAAGTCTTTTTTTTTGCCCCATGTTACATAATTTATGATTATGTTATACTTTCTTTTTGTATGATTGGCCCTGAGCTGACATCTATTGCCAATCTTCCTTTTTTTTTTCTAGCTCTTTTTTCTAGCTCTCCTATGTGGGATGCCACCACAGCATGGCTTGATGAGCAGTGTGTAGGTCCATGCCCAGGATCAGAACCCACGGACCCCAGGCCGCTGAAGCAGAGCGCATGAACTTAACCACTCAGCCATGGGACCGGCCCCTGTTTATGTTATACTTGATGCACCTAGTTATGGCATGTGTCGATCATGGAAAAACTACTATAATTTAAGCAGCAGATATTTATTTGGGCAATCAGAATTGCAATTCGGGAGACACAGATTCAGGCAGAAACCCAAGTGTGCTCCGATTACAGGAGAGGGGCTTAGGGCTTTTATGGGAAAAAGGGAGTGTGAGGTGCGTTGTGTTAAAGAAGAGTTCATTGGTGCTCGATGAGGTAAGGCTAGGTTTGTACTTCATAGATTGGCTTGAGATTCAGTCATCAGGCAAAAGGCCAGACTTGTTCACTGATTGGTTAGCAGTTCCATCATCAGCAAAGTCCAGTTTTATCACTCCTTACAAATAGGATATTCTTGTCCTTACTAACTCCTTGGAATGTTGGTGGTGTGGTTCAGTTTGAAAGATAAAGAAAACAAGACATGTAAGGCAATTCCTCTGAAATGGCTGCTCTGGCTCTATTTTAATATGACTCCATTGATGTCGTCTTTTACACGTGGATTTCTATTGTTTTTTGGTTAATGATGATTACAGAGTTGGCACATGTTATGTGAGTATTACTAGCTTGATGCTTATGTTTATATCAAGCTAACTGAGAGTAACACGATTGTGGACTTTCTGTGCTATGTGGGGTTTGGTCTCTGGGATTCTCTCACTTCTAAAATTATTTATGAACTTGAATGGATTCTGAATTTGTTTTACTTTAAAGGGCAAAGTTGGGTATGGGTACCACTGGAGAAAAGAAAGGGGAAGGATCAGGAATGTTAAAGGCCTGAGTATCAGGAGGAGAGTTCTCTATGCCCTTCATTTGTGATCACGGAAAACCGTGGCAAATATGAGAGGGAATTCAGCTGGGAAATTTCTGTTCAAGGACTATTTGGAGGAAGGGAAGAGGAAAGTATTTCATTTTATCTTAAGGATAAAAATGTAAATACGTATTCACAGAGTAAATAGTGAATTGATATAATTCCTTATCATGTGAGAAAAAAACGTAAGTTCAGAAAGAGATGTTGGGAATTTGTTAGGGAGAATGTTTGAAAACTGGTTGGTAAAATAACCATCATAATCTTACTCCTGAGTCTTTTATAAGAAAGGCAACTATGAGAAGTGGAAGTGGGGCTGCGTAGATCAAGAGTCTTACTTAGGGGGCGGGCGCCATGGCCGAGTGGTTAAGTTCGCGCGCTCTGCTGAGGTGGTCCAGGGTTTCGCTGGTTCATATCTTGGGCGCGGACATGGCACCCCTTGTCAGGCCACATTGAGGCGGCGTCCCACATGCCACAACTAGAAGGACCTGCAGCTAAGATATACAACTATGTACCAGGGGGGATTTGGGGAGATAAAGCAGGAAAAAAAAAAAAAAAAGATTGGCAACAGTTGTTAGCTCAGGTGCCAATCTTTAAAAAAAAAAAAAAAAAAGTCTTATGGCATTTTTTTAAAGTTCTACCTCTGCTCAGTTTTGAAGAATGGCTGGTTTAAGTAATGCTTTCCATTTTTCTCCCTGAACCTACCCACTTGTGAAGAGAACTTCTTACCACTTATTTTATGGGAAATCAGAAAGCGCACTGAAGAGTAAATAACAGTAAAACATGTTTGTGATAGAATGTGAGACAAAAAGTGAAAAACAGCTCTTAGGAGCCACTTTGAAGAGTTTCCCTTTTCTGCCCCGTTTGTTTATGTCTGTTGCTTTCTTGCCTGGTTTCTGTTGTTTTTCTTAGGTAACAGCTTTGCTCTGGGTCTGTTGGTGAAGGTTCATAGTGGAAGTTCTGTTTCTGGAAAAAGCAGAAAGGCTTAAATAGTTATTGATCACTTATTATTGCCAGGAAAAAGTGCTAGGCATTGTGGGAGACAAAGGTGAATAATAAATGTATTTTACTTTCACAGTGTCCAAAGTTTAGTAAAGTATGTTAGACAGTTATGGTCTGAATGGGTATCTTAAATGCTATGGGAGCAAGGAGGGAATGGAGAAAGTTGAAGGCTACATATAGTGTCTGAGCTGAGTCTTGAGCAAGTCAAGGTTACCACATCAAGAAAAAGACTTTCTAGAAACAGGGAATAACATATGCAGAGGTATTGAGGCAAGAAATAGTATGCCTTTTTCCAGGATCTGCAGTGATGTGTTTGGATTTTAGTGTCTTCTATGAGAGATTAGGAAGAGAGAAAGCTAAAGAGGTGGCAAGAGACAGGATATTCTGATAAGGGTTTTAGATTTTTATTTTGAATCATTGAAAGATTTTAAGCAGTGGTGGAAATTATTCAAATTATATTCAAGAAACATCTCTTTAGCAGCAATATAAAGGAATGATTGAAGAATGAACCAGATTGAAGATAGGGAGAACTGTTAGGAGAGATACATAAATCCAAAATATATAGACGCCCGAACTGAGACAGAGGTATTGAGAATGTCGAGTATGGATTTATATGTTATCCTTTTTAAGGTAGAATAGGAGTTGACTTGGTGACTGATACAGGATTAGTGACCGGAGAATGAATAACTTTCAGATTTTGGAACATGATACCAATAACCAGAATAGGTATATAGGAGGAGCAGGTGGTACATTTTGTGTTAAAAATTCTAGTGCGACAGTCGAGATGTTCTGAGATGTATATTGATCTGATACTCAGGAGGCAGGTTGTGGCTGGAGATAGAGATTTGGAATTCATTATCTGTAGTTGATGGTCCAAAGGTGTGGATGAAAGTGGGTGTATCAGGGGAAGGTGGTCAAGGTGGAGCACTAACGTTTAGGCGTTAAGAGAATGAAGGTAGTAATGTAGTGCTGGAACTGTTCTGTTCTGTTCTTCTGTGTTTAGTTGTCCCTAGCTACTTCTGCAAAGGAACATTCTTTTTTCCTTCTTGATTATGTTTAATTCTTTAGATTTGTATGATAGTCTAGCTATCATAGTATAACATTTGCTTTTTTGTTTTATTTTGTTGTATTTGTTTTGGAGAGGAGTAAGTGCTTCAGATTTCATGTAACCATCCATTTGTAACTCACATGGGATATCTTTTTCTTATTTATGACTGAAGTGGATCATCAGATAAAAAATGTATGATTAAGTTGCATGTCACCTATATTTAGAGTTTCCTTAACTTAGTGTAATTAGGGTTGGATGGGTATTTTGCAGTTTTTATAATTGTATGCCTCTCTTGCCTAATTTGGGGACCTCATTTTGTTGCTTTTCAACATCCTGACTTGTAGTTTGTATTTTAGCTTGCGGGAGAAGAGGAATGAATGACCTCTGTTCAGTGAATGAATTGTACGTGTGGGGGATACGTCTACCAATTACGAGGGAGTCATTTAGGAACCTCTCAGTTGTACTGTTGATTCTGCATGTTACTCAATGTAGTGTTTTTGTGATGGTTTATTGAGTGGTTGAATGGTGTTGTGCCACACATGTATGTTTTCTACATTAATTACCTTTTAAAAAAATTTTGCCATATTGTGGTCCTTAACTAATGGTTGAAAAGGGATAAAGGAGAGGATATGAAACAGTGTACCTTTGAAACATAAAATGTTTTTTTTGCCTACTTCTGAAGTATTTGGATTTTTAGTGAAGCTTTTAAGATACTGTTTCTATTTAGGAATATTTAATTTTTTTGTTTTTTTGTGAGGAAGATTGGCCCTGAGTTCACATTTGTTGCCAATCTTCCTCTTTTTGCTTGAGGAAGATTGTCACTGAGCTAACATTTTTGCCAGTCTTCCTCCATTTTGTATGTGGGATGTTGCCACAGCATGGCTTGATGAGTGGTGTCTAGGTCTGTGCCCAGGATCCGAACCTGCAAACCCCAGGCCACAGAAGTGGAGCACGCAAACTTAATCACTATGCCACTGGGCTGGCCCCGGAATATTTAACTTTTATTGGTGTCATGAACTGTGTTGCAACAATGCTTATTTTATAAAGTAACTAAAGGTGTTTTTAAAAAATCATAATTTGATCACTATTACCTATATTATTGACTTTATACTATGTTACTGAAACAGAGGTGTGTTCCTTTTATTTAAATGATTTACAATTTATTTGAATTTACAGATTTAAAGTGGTGATAGCATGGTAATATTAATATACTAGTGGTTGTGGTTCTGAAACAGATCATACGTGTCTGTAGGGTGTGTGTATACATAATGTGGACTCTTAAAACTTTGAAGTAAGTTTTTGCACAGAATTTAAGAAGATAAAGGATTATATGTATATGCATACTATTAATTTTACTGGTTTTAATTACTATTTTATGAAATAAATATATTTTATGGTTGCTTAATAAGAACAAATGTCTGAAATTTTACAGACTGTTAGAATTGACTGAAAAGGAGCTTCAGATTACTTCAGTAAACTCTTATGGTTTTTAGTTAATACGTTTAAACTTTTTAAAAAAATCAAAGTAATGTACACATGTCATTAAAAAATTAGTGTAGGAGGGCTTATAATAAAGAGCAGTATATTCTTTTCAACTCCTTAATTTATCTCTTCTGGGGACATTTTTCACTTTATTTTGGTGTCTTGCATGTTTCATATATCTTGCAAATTTTGGTTTTCTATCCATATTTACAAGTAAAGCAATAAGAAACTGAGAACTCTGCATAGAGGTAGGCCTGTTGCCTGGAAATTGCTTTTAGGGTTTCAGCGTCTCAGTGTATCTCCCTTGGACTTACTCCTCACTCCTGATTTCCTCACCTACCTGGTGTTTGTGTTCCCTTGGTTCTGGCAGTTTGGCTTTATCTTCAACTGTATTCTCTGTTTTGTCTTCTCAGCTGAGACTTCCTCTAGCTACACTGTTTGATTAGTTATATTCCTCTGCCTGCCTTCTGTCTTGAGGAATTTGTTGAAATCTCTTGGCTGCTAATGGCTCCATTCTTATTTTCTTAGTCACTGTGGATTACTCCTTTAAAAAATTTCTTTACTATCAGTTCAGTGGGGTTTTGGAAGGGAGAGGAAATAAGAAAGAAGCTCCCATCAGTTCTCTAGTCTGCTGTCTTGACCTGGAAATCCTCAGTTCTTTCATTTCAAAGATGAAGAAACTAAAGCCTATAGAAGTAAAATGACTTGTTTTGTCTCACAGCTAGACAGGACAAAAATCTTGTGCTCTAACCTCGTGAAAGTCTAGTTAAGATTTTGGAAATGAATGTTTCCAAAAAACTATTAAACTTTTGCAGTGTAAAATGATTATAGGTTTTTTTTCCTTTGAATCTTGCTTGTTTGCATGCTGCAGTTTATTTTTTGTTTGATTCTTCCTCCATTTTTTTATATTTCTCCTAAGGGAAAGGGAAGCTTCTTAATCATGTTTTTTGTCTTCTATATTCTGAGCATAACAAAGAAATGTTTAAGTATTGTTTAAGTAGTGATTTACTGTTATGTTTATTAGCTCAAGATGCTAATTGCCACACACTTCTCTCAAACATTGTTTTCACTAATGAAATGAGAATGGAACTTGCTGCAATGTAACTGGTAAACTGTTCTATCAGTCCGGCACTTGTTTTCTGTGTAATTTTCGGAAGGTTTCTTTGGCTCTCAGTTGTCTCAGTAGAGGAAATAATGTTTTACCCTTGAAATTAGGAATGGACCAAAAAGTTCTCTTTTACCCTTAAGATATGATTATATTAGGAAATAAGTTAAAACTGTATCAAATGGCTTAACCTACTTTACGCTTTTCATTGGCAACACTGATTTTCCTCTTTAATCTTTTCTGTTAGTTTTAGGGTTATGTGTCGCTATAGTAATAGAATGGGTAATAAAAATACAGTACATTATATTTGTTTTTGTAATCCGGTTACAATTAACATAAACTTAATAACTCCTGAATTAAAAGAATAGTTAAAAGGCAAATGGAATATCTTTGGGATTAATATGATATATGATTGATATCATTAATATAAAAAGAGCTTATTTAGCTTGGGTAGGGAAAACACTAACAGCTTTAATAGAAGATTGGCCAAAAGGGACCCTAATACGAGGTCATTCTGTGATTTATATACAAAGATGTTACTTGCTGTGCTGCATGTATATGGTTATTGTGAAAAATTTAAAGCAGTGTAGATGTCCAATGTGGAAGAAGAATGAAATTATAACGTAGCCATATGATGGGTGGGTTAATATGCAGCTGTTAGAAATGATGTTTCAGAAGAATTGTGACATGGAAAATTGCTCACGATCCGATTAAACGTAGACAGTTTTTATCTTTGGATGATATGATTAAGGGTAATTGTAATTTCCTTTCTTGTACCTCAGATTTTCCAGATTCTCTGCAAAGACCATGTGTTACTTTAGTGATTATAAGAAAGCCAATAAGTGTTATTTTTAAAAATGCAGTTGGATATACTCAGTATTTTTGTTACCAGTCTTGTGTCACAAAGCACTGGAGGCAAACACATTCAACAAGTCAAACACCAGCACCTTATAAATATATTTCCTACTTTTGCCCTTTAAATTTTTTAGTTTAAACTTAGACTTCTTCATGTTTGGTAAATAATGTCAGTCATATGTTTTATATGACTTCTTACTGAGTTTTGTAAATGAAATGAAAAAAAATCTAAATGTGTAGACTTCTACTCAACATTATGAGTGGCCACTGAAATAAGACGAGAAGAAATAAAAGGCATCCAGATTGGAAAGAAAGAAATAAAACTGTCTCTATTCACAGGTGATATGATTATCTATGTAGAAAATCTGATGGAATCTACAAAAAATCTACTAAAATTATTAAGTCGGTTTAGCAAGGTTGTATGATACATGATCAATATACGGAAATTAACTGTATTTTTATATACTAGCAATGAAAACTTGGAAATTGAAATTTTAAAATACCACTTACCATCAAACAATGTGAAATACTTAGGGATAATTCAAAGGATGTACAAACCTGTACACTGAAAACTATAAAGCAATGCTTAAAAAATGTGTAGATTCAAAATTAAATTTTATTTAGTTACTCTTTTTTTTTTTTACCTAACCACTAGTAGACATATTTAGAATGTTTAGTGCTCTAAACTGAGATCAGAAAAGAATCATCAGGGCCATCTATCTGGTAAACAACATGAAGAATCTTCTCGTTTAATTTCTTAGAGATCATGGGTAGATATTCATTGATTCTCCAATAACTTAATTTGATCAGAATTAAGTTGCTACTTCATAACTGTTAAAAATCTATTGTCTTCTAATTTTTCACCTTTTCTTTTTCAAAGTATTGTAGAAGGTTCTATGAAGGCTGACAGGGAGGTAGGATTGGGAGAGAAGATTGGTTAACTGTTGGTTTGTCTTCTGGCAGCTCAGTCACAGAGGATGGAGGGCTGGTAAACAGGCTCACTTAGTGGCTTGGAAACCAGTAGGTTTAAGAAAGAGATTCAAGGTAGGTATGTGCCACCCACGATTGTGATTATAAGTCCTGGTTAATTGATCTTACAGGTCTTGAATTGGATTTTACCAATATACCCAGAGACAATCAGATAATGTCATCAGACTCACACTAACTAAATTTATATAATATTGTAGTATGAACTAGAATGCTGATTTACTCATTTCTGTGGTTTGGGGGAGTGGCAGCTGGTTAAGAGGGCTCTCCTTTTCTGGGAGTCAGAATATTTACATTTAGATCCAGGGAACCCTCTTTCAGATGTGTCTCAGAATTCAGAATTTTTTAGATTTTTATTTTATTTATTTTCTCTCTCTCTCTCTCTCTTTTTTTTTTTGATGAGAGGCATTAACACTGAGCTAACGTCTGTGCCCATCTTCCTCTATTTTATATGTGGCATGCCTGCCACAGCATGGCTTGATAAGTGGTGTATAGGTCCGTGCCTGGTATCTGAACCTGCGGATCCCAGGCTGCTGAATTGGAGTGCACGAACTTAACCACTATACCACCTGGCTGATCCAAGAAGTTTTTAGATTTTAGAAAGGTAGTAAGGAGTTTGGATTTTAAGAAACGCCCTAGTTGGATCTGAGGTGGTAGCCTGTAGTCAAATACATTAATATTTCTGCAGTAAAATATTCATATTTCGTCGTGTAAATAAAGGTTCATGTCATTTTTGGTCAGTGTTTGCTGCCAGATAAGTTCTGAAAGAGCTTTTGTTTTTGGAAACTTCTTTGACTTCAGAATTGCAAGTAAGGGATCGTGGATGTCTATTAAGCTTTCTGGGAGACTGAATTCGTGTTCAGAAGGTTGCCTAGTAAACATGGAATTAAAATAATAGGAATTGTCGGGGCTGGCCCCGTGGCTGAGTGGTTAAGTTCGTGCGCTCCACTGCAGGCGGCCCAGTGTTTCGTTGGTTCGAATCCTGGGCATGAACATGGCACTGCTCGTCAAACCACGCTGAGGCAGCGTCCCATATGCCACAACTAGAAGGACCCACAACGAAGAATACACAACAATGTACCAGGGGGCTTTGGGGAGAAAAAGGAAAAAATAAAATCTTAAAAAAAAAAAAAATAATGGGAAGTGGGTAGGCAGGAGAGATTTTTCATCAGGCTTCACTGTGTCTTCAGTAGAAAACATCCGTTTAGTTTACAGTAGAAAACATCATAGGGCCTACTGCTTCACTGCTCTTTTTTCCTCCACAGTGCTGAACACGTTAGCAAGTTTGTCCCCTCTTAATACTTTATTTTTATTTTAAGCACCTTCTTTCTGTCAAAGTGTTATTGTTATTATTGTGTTTATTAGATTAAGCTACCTAATTTGTCTTCTGGGCTTGAGAGAATTCACTACTTCCCATTGTGTGTTGATTTAATTAGCTTAATTCCCACGGGAGGATCATATTTATCTTATTTGCAAGTTTTTTGCTCTTGTCTGCTCCTAAATCACTAGAACTTGAGACATTTCTAAAATAAATTACATTTTGATATCTAAACTCTCAAACACTAAAGTATTTATTATTTGAATAGATTTTAAATATATATATGTGTGTGTATATATGTAAATGATTCATTTGTCTTCAAAAAAATTTCATTATAAATCTACAAAAAAATAGCAGAATGTTGCATATTGTATGTTTAAGTAGCAAAGGTTTCTGGCCTTTGATGCAGTGACTCTTTGCTGAAAATGAAGAAATCTACAGTTTGTTTAACAACTATCTCATTGAATAAAAAAATCCATACACTTCTCATAGGAATGTCTTCCCACTTCCAAACTAAGAATGGCAACAGATAGCATGGCAAATACATATATACAGATACATAAAACAATTACGGCAACATCAGCTTGCAGCATCAGTGGGTCCAGCTCACAGCACGTACCCTGAACTATGACCCCCCCCTCCAAAAGGCATCTTGTTCACTGCCTTCCACTTCCCAGCATGGGCCTCAAAGTTTGTTTATGTTACTTATTCATTTTGTAAGCTATAGATATGTACAATTGATAACTCAGGATTTGCAGCCAATAACCATAGTTTACACCACTTAAAAAAATGCCATAAACATCTTTAAATGCCTTTACAAGGCCAAGAGCAAGATGCAAAGTGAGAAAAACTTATTTTAAAATGTTTGGAAATACGTACAACTTTGACATAGTTTCAGGGTGCCCATAACACCCTTGGTTACTTCATGTAGGTCACTTAAAATTTCTAGGACACTTTTAGAAATTGCAATATGATCATATTCTGACTTTGTAATTAAATATGATGAGGGCATATACACCTCAGAGAGGCATATTGTGGTGTTTCCCTGCTCTGGAATTCCTGTGGAGAGAGATTCAGCTTTGTGTCTCCATCCTTCTCTCTGTCAAACTCCTTCTCTTCCTTCAGTCTGCCATCCTCCCCACCTTTCTCTTCTTCCTTTTTTTCAGGCAATAAGCTTTCTTCTTTGCACCATCAGATTTTCCTGAGTTTGCTAAATCCTTTTTCTTTTCTCCTTCCGTCTCACTACCTTACTATTGTACGCCTGCTTTTTTGCTGTCAGATTACTCCACATCTCTTTGGTCTTCAGTGGAGGTGGTAGGTTTTGTGGATTTGATCTTTGAGTGGAATTCTGAACAGAACAGGAAGTCAGCCAGTGGTGGCCGTTTGGGGGCATTAGGATCCTTCCTTCTTCCCTTAGTTGGTCCAAAATGCTCCGTTACTGGATCATCAAGTTTGGATTTCCGTTTCCCAGACATTGTCTTCTACACCTCAGAGCACTTCTTGGAAAATTGCAAAGGCAAAACAAAAACTGCAATGCTGATGGGGGTCTCTGGGTTTTCCTTTTGTACTTTTGGCTTACCTGCACAAGGAAGGCAAAGCCGACTCTGCT
The DNA here is from genome assembly GCF_037783145.1 of Equus przewalskii. NCBI lineage: Eukaryota > Metazoa > Chordata > Mammalia > Perissodactyla > Equidae > Equus > Equus przewalskii. The sequence goes on from NC_091834.1 coordinate 40,397,834, forward strand.
GTGGTTTCTCTGGCCACCTTTAGCCATCTTGACTCTATTGTTTGCTAGTCTCTGCATATAATTTTAAAGAAGAATTTGGTAGTTTTATGATTATTATTAGGCTAGTTATAAAAGTATATGTTTAAGAACTATTTAAAATATACGTTTCTATGCCATTTTCAGCTATTTAATCTATTAGTTTTGCCAATTTAATCTATTAGATTGTCAAGCTTTTGGGACAAAGATAATAATAAAAGAAGTTTTGGAAGCTTGATACTTTCTAATATACTTTTATACTATGAGTATATTTCTGAAAGTTTATAAATTGATTTTTCTGAAATTTATATTTTAAGCATACTCTCAAACTTACTGTTTAAAGGAATTCTTTTGTGAATCCTTTTGTAAGGTGAATAATCAGCACATAATTTGTTTCCTTCTGTAAACCTGCATTTGCATACATCTAATTTGTTTTAAACAGGGTTTGTCTACAAATGTCAATGCATGTGTCTAAAAAGAAGAAAATTTAATTTCTGTTTGATGTGAAGAACAAATTCAGATTTGGCACTTTTGATAAGTGAGACATACCAGATTATTTTAGTTCTATTCTTTTCAATTAAATGCTATCAAAATATGCTCTACACCCTAAATTAAGGGGGTGGCAAGAATTCTTGTATTAAGATTGAACTACAGTATATTTTTAAACTATATTTTCTTAAATAGTAACAGCACTAGTGTGAAGTTATACAAAGTTTAAAAAGTTATTTTAGTAATTTTATCTTTTCTTTCTGAAAAGCGTAACTGGAATCCTAAATTTTAATGATTTATTTTTCTTTAAAATCTTTGCTTTTTCTTAGTCTGTAGTTATAGAAGTAGAAGTATTCGTTGCTTTTATTATAGTATGTTTGTTAGCTTTCTTCTTACTGTAGTTTGATGATACCAAGCAGTTTATTGCTCTACTTAATACTTGGAAGATGCTAATGATAATTCATCCACCTTTTAGTTTGGATACTGAAATGTTGTTAACCAGAATTAACCATAAACAGCTATTTAGTCCATAATATAGCATAAATATGGTAGATTTATAGTGAAAAAATAAAATGTAATTGCAATTGTGTAATATTTTAACTGCGCTGTGGTTAGACTTTTTCCCCCGGGGCTGTCTGGGAGCCTAATTACTATTTGTTACATTGTTTCTCTGGGAAAGTATATACAAATTAAGGCTAAGAGCATTGGGATCTTGGCCCCATCTCTCAGGTCCTCTGCACAGCCTACTGGATAGTCAGTCAGAGGAGAATCCTCTCAGGATTTAACATGGATACTGTTAGATCCCACGGAAAGTAAAGCCTTTCCTCAATAAGCAAAGAAGAAGTCAGCAGGTTAGGGAACCCTTGGAAATGTCCTGGGATTCGGGAGAAACATCTCTTCTAATATAAATTGGGCCAGCCACTTGTTTGTTGAGGCCTTAACAGGTTGTGTCAGGGATAATCCAGAGGACATTATTAAGGTCAAAAACTGGAGAGGAAGCAAAGAATCAGGAGCAGAGGTTTCAGCAACAAGTTCAAGGTGGGGCATAGAGAAGTTGTTCCAAATTTAGGCCTTGAACTGTGTAGGATGTTGATCACACTATGCCAGAGAGGACTAGACAGAAGCAACCTGAGTCTATTTGTTCACTCATTTATTCAATGCCTACTGTTTTTCAGGGGATACAGAGATTAATCTATGGTCAGTGTCTTTGAAGAGTTTACAAGTCTGCTACAAGTCTGTATAAGGTAGAATGAGACTCATTGTACCTTAAAGAATAGTGGTTGAGAATGTTGGTCTTTTGGCAGTGGGCAGACGATGAGTAGTTTGAGTACAGGAGGAAAACTTCTCTTTCCCTTAGCCATTGAATTTATGATTAGGCGGTTTTCTACCCAGTCTATCTGCCCTGTCACTTGCCATTCTTTCTTATGGTTTCATTCGGTTGAATTTTGAAGATCTTTTTATTTTTGAGTTTTTAAAAAAATATAATTACCTCTATGAGAGATTACATTTTAAACTATTATCAGCTAACACTTTAATGAATACGTGACATTGGTTGACATCCAGCCCCTTACTGTGTGATCTTGAGTAATTTGATTAACCACTCCAAGCCTCAGTTTCCTCATCAGTAGAAAGGGAATACCAACAGTACTTACCTCTAAGGTTAAGGATTGAGTAAGATAATATATGCATAGTGGTTACCTTGCACATAGTAAGTTCTCAAGAAGTGTTAGCTGTTTTAGCTCTGGTGTGGGGTAGGAAGGACAGTGATAGGAAGGAGGCAAGATTTCCAGGAAAGAGCTTTGAGGGTGCTGAAAGCAAAATTGTAATTTCATTATTCTTAATTCTCCTTTCCCTCTGTTCTTCCATATCCACTTAGTTGCCAAATCCTGTTGTTTCTGTTTCCTTTTACCATATCAGAACTCTGACTTATTGTCTCCATTTGCATTGTCATTACCTCTGGATGTTTGTAGTAATTTCATAAATAATCTTGCCTTAAGTCTCTTTTAACTGTCAGTTTATAAAACACAACTTTGATCATATTATGGCCCTTGTCAAAAACCATCACTGTTTTCCCATTGACTTCTCTTCAACCTGGAATTCAAAATTGTGCAAAATCTTGCTCAAATATATCTTTCTTACCTTACATCTCGATATTCTCTTTTGTGTATTCTATGTTCCAGTCATATTCAACTGAGTGTTCTCTGAATATGACCTTAAGTTGTTTTGGCTCTCACTATTCGTTTGGCTTAAATGTTTTCCTATTTTTTTCTGTATGACCAAATCCTAAAATGTCTTTCAAAACAGCTCCAATCCTTTGCTACCAACTCTTTCTCCGTTACTTCTTCTAGTAAAAAGCAAAACTTTGTCTTCTAATTTCCTAAAACATTATTTTTGTATTGGTACTTAGTGCTTTCTACATTGTATTTTAGTTACTTATGTATGTCCTTTTTGATACTAGTAGATGGTAAGTTCCTTGAGTACAAAAGCTATATTTTACCTATCTTTGTGTACTTTAAAGCTCCTAGGACAGTATTTTGCTTATAGTAGATGCTTAGTAAATCTTTTTTATTTTCCCAAAGAAAAATGTATGAATATTTTTTGGATTAAGGCCAAACATGCTAATGTCCCCAGCTGGGTAAAAAGTTAACCAAGTAAATGTGTGAATTGTAGTCTTTATAAAGATTAATAGTTTAAGCAAAGGCTTTTAGCGTGATTATGGGAATTCTTAAATTGTATTTCATAAATGTATGAGACTTCAGTGTTACTCTTTCATAGAGTACTAGGCTTATTCCAAGCACTTTAATTCATATTTTTATCTAGATCTACTGTCAAGTCACTAGGCATATGAATGTGTGAATAGCTGCTTCAGTTTTTATGTTTTTGCTAGGTTGCCATTAGTAAGCTTTTGGTCTTTATAAATCTTATATCAGGCATCTGTGGTTCCTAATTATTCAGGACAATTTAAAGTAGCTTAATATTCCTGTTTCTTTTTCCATTTAATATGCTTTTGTAACTGCCCAAGCTGGGGGAGAGATAAGGAAAGAATAGTTAAGGAATTTAAGGTCCTGAACTGGGAGGGACCTAGGATAGCCGTAGCTGCTAAGAGTCTTGGAAACAAAAAAGATGAGTGTCATGCAGTTTCCTCAAGCTACAGTGAACCCTATCTTCTCTCAGGAAGAAGAGAGAATCTAGGAGCAACTGTGCATGATCATTTTCTAAATTCTTCTAAGAATATTTACCTTGTTTACATCTGGATTCATCCTTTCTAATTTGGAAATGAATACTCTAGCCAGATATAGGAATTTTTTGTGTAGGTGTAATTTCAAAAATTTCCACATGATGGCAGAAGATCCTTATATCTGGAAAGACTATTGAGTGAAATTCAGAAAACTTCATAATTCAATTTTATCTGAAATAGTATTCATCTTTCTTATTTCAACTAGTAATTTTCATGTTTGTATTGTCTGATACAGATATTTTGTTGTCATTTTAAATATTTCAAATGTTTTCACTAATTTTAAAATGGAATAAATATTTTTTCTATTTCTTGTATACAATTTTAATCCATTTTTGAAGGTTTTCTGGTTCTCCTGATTAGTGTTTTAAATAATTTTTTTGGCAAATGTCTTTCTTAGTAAGTTTAGGGGAAATTGAGTGCAGTAATTTACTATTTATAGATAAATGTATGAAACCCAATATATGGACTTTTATTCGACATTATTTTAGAAGTTAAGGAATTGATTCAACATATAGTCTTTTGTATTAACTTCCCTAGAGTTTTGAATGGCCATCTCATGCTCTCTTTACTGTTTGTTTCTTTCCTCCTTTCTTTATCACTGTCAGGTCTTCTCTGAAATTATCCTTATCTTAACTTAAGAAATTTATTCATTTTGTACCTATTTATTAAATGCTTACCATGTTTCATATACTGTGCTAGACACTGATAATTCATAGTGGTAAAAAGAACTGACCCCAGATATAGTCTTTGTTCTCTTGAGTTCACAGTCTTGCAAGGCTGATACCTACCAAATACATTGTGTTTGAGTTAGTGTTTGTGGTTCTTATTAAAACAATATACTTTTCATAAAACTTTAAAGAGTGTGCAAGTTTCACATAGTTACAGTATTAATTGCGAAGTATGAATTATGTGAATGATGATCTGAAGAAGATCAAAATAGAGATTTTATAGGGGGCCAGCCCTGTGGCATAACTGTTAAGTTCGCACGCTCCACTTTGGTGGCTCAGGGTTCAAGGTTCTGATCCCAGGTGGGGACCTACGCACTGCTCATCAAGCCACGCTGTGGCAGGCGTCCCACATATAAAGTAGAGGAAGGTGGGCACAGATGTTAGCTCAGGGCTAATCTTCCTCAAAAAATAAGTAAAAGTCTTATAAATTTGGTTTATTGTATTTGATAGAACTGTAATATAGCTCTTTGTGAAAACTGCTCTCAGAAGTAAGTTTTCAAAATATAAGAATTACATATATCTGTTTATTTTAAGGCAAAAAAACCACCCTTTATGGTGATTATGTGAACGTTAGAGAAAGAACAAAAACAGGTTAATTACTCTTGGGATATATTAACGTACTTTCTTTTTAGCTGGTTCTAATTGTAATACCGTGTCAATTTTTTTCTGAAGAATATAGTTTTTGCAGTATGGTTTTGTTGTTTAAGGATTTTTCTTAAAATTGCCTGCAAGCTTTTTCAAAGTTATATTTTATGATTAATAGATTTGTTGACTTCTTTAATTGAGAAAACCATCTTTCTGCAGGTGTTAAGAGATCGAAGGAGCTCAGGGTGAATTCTTCTCACTGGAGGATATTCTCAAATCAATATTTTTTGTATTGATATGTATAAATATTTAAGCCCCAAAAATTTAACAGATACTATCTTCTTGTCTCCATTTAGAGTAGCTTTCTTTGGCAAATATTTTTATAAGGCAAAACTAATCATTTTTGAATGTTTTGCCAAATTCGGATGCTCCTAAATCCTAGGGCTTTTCAATTTTCGTCCGTTTCGGTATGAGTATAAATACATCCAATCATAAATAGGAGCTCCTTCAAAAGATTGCTCCCAATTGTTCTCAACAAAAGATTGTTGAGACAGATATGTAATGATGGAATTTCAAAATTTAATTTTTTGTTTCTTAGTAGCAGTAAATTTCAGTCTCTGTTTATAAGCTTTCTTTTCAAAAAATGACATTTGTTAAAAGAGTTAAAAGCTTAAGCTTTTTGCCTTTTTATTTGTCTCATTTTGATTAAGAATTCCTACTGGTTAAACAAAATGCAACCAAAACTAAGGAATTCATTTACAAAAAAGTTTCATATCTTTGTAGGACATTTGAGTTGATGTACAAATTAGTTTTTTAACAGCTTCAGTATTTCTAAAATCTGTAGATGATAGGCAGGCCAAAGAGAAAGTTCATACAGCCATGCTGAAGTATTGCATTCAAAATCAGCCTTGTTACAAAAATTTTGTAGATTACTCTTACTGTGCAAGCTACAAATTTTTTAAAAAGTGTTAATTTTGGCAACAGATTCTATTTTTATTAGTAGAATATCACAATTTGGGCATAGTTATAAATTATGTACACGCCACAAACAATTCCGGGTACATTCCTTCTCTAAGGGTCTTTAAACTTAATGGTAACTTTGTTTCTTACCTTAGCACTTTGCTCCACCAAAATTTATATTTCTATTACTTTAAAAACAAATATTTTTATCTTTAATGCTGAACTTTTTTTTAAACAGAATTTACGGTAGCACTTACAATAATGTCAGATATTTCACCTTAAAAAGATAGTGACTTTCTAATAGCTTTACTTTGATTCCATGAATTGGATAAAGAAATCAAGCTATTATTAGATTTGATTTAACTGATTTTCTATTTGTAGTATCCGGGATCACTGATGTAAGGCTAACATCGTTTACCTTTTTTCAAAGTTGTTCTTTTGCTACAGTTTAAGAACTATTGCTTTTCGTATATGCACAAGATAATCTGGAGTAAAAATGAGTAAAATTAATTTAGATGATTAGTGGCTTGATCTTATTTAAAAATGCTTCTCAGTGTAATGTATAAACATACTATCTAGAGCCGTATATGTTGTCTCTGTGTATAGATTTCTTAAAATAATTGAAAATAACTTTTAAATTAGGTGCTAATGCTTGTCAGTGAATTTGTCTTCTGCTTTTCATGTGGTCAGTGATACTGCAGTAGTGTCCATGTTGCATGTTTATTATCAAATTTTTTTGAGAAGTGAAAATTCTGTACTTAATTTTTTATTCAAGATGCGTGTTTCTTTTTTGTTTTTTTTTTTTACTGGTGCCAAAAGAGTTTATTGCCAAATAAAAAAGCATTACCAAACAATAAATAGTTGTAGGTTTCTACCATGTGTTAAATGACAGAACCACTCTGGTAGGATGAAACTCTCTCTCTGTTGTGTTTACTGTCTATAAACTCTACCTCCCTTACATATTTCACATGTACCTAACCTATAATTTCCCATGTTTTCTACTGAGCCTGCTGAATGGCAGCTCTGTATACTTGGCTGAAGCACAGACCACAGCACGACTGCCCAGTAGACTAAGTAGCTGGTAAGGGAAGTAGAACCAAATACCTACCTGGGAGTGCTACTCTAGACCGGAAGGAGTTATATATCTGGAGGCTCCGTGTGAGTGCACTTGCTTTATCAGTCAGGCCTTGCATGCTGTCCTTGAAAGGACAGATGCACTGCATCAGGAAAGGGTCAGGAAAGAGACATGGGTTATTAATAGTCATCTTCCAGATCTTACCACTTACTAAGTTGAGAGTTTATCTTTGTTGCATCTCTCTCACTAGTAAACTAGACTATGGCTAAAGCTGGAAGTACAAAGCAGAGGTATGCCAATACCATCTCAGCACTGTTAATACTTTGGTAGAAAGTGAAAAAATTCAGGACAAATTTTAAACTGGATGAAATGTCAAAACAGTAGTCATGAACCCGGACAGTCCTATACCAACCAGGCTGTGTAGGTAACACTTCAGTAGTTTTGGTAGGGAAGCAATAGTTTTGGTAAGGAAGTGGTGTACTATAGTTTTATGAATAAAGTATTGAATGTAGTCAAGATTTTTTTGTTCTTGATTCTATCCACTGATTTGCTGTATCACCTTTGTAATGTTTCATAGTTTATTTATTCCTTAATTTCTCCATCTTTCAGATGAAAAGGACATTTGCATTAGACCCATTTGGTAGAAAGTATTACGTGAACAAATTAGACCTGGCAAGACATTTGGATCATAGAGAAATAAATCTAAACCTTAGACAATTATTTGCCTTATAAGGTGAAAAGTTATGGCTGCCAATAGAGCACTCCTGAAAAATACCAACAGAAATGTTCCACGGAGCTTAAGGGCACAACTGGCTTCTTGAAGGACATTGTACCCTAGGATGCTCAATTTACATCTATAGCTAATTTCAAAGTTCAGCTCTGTTCCAGGGTACAGACTCATGGGAGACTATATCTGTATAGCCTGTAATTTTTGTTGGCTACAGTGGGCTAGCCTAGTCTTACATCTAAAAGAATTCCAGAAAATCATCTCCCTCTGCCCCCCCTTCCCTTCAGTTTTCAAAAGTGTGTCCAAGGAAGTTCAGTTTGGCCTTTGACAAAGAGTCTCTTCTTGACCAAACTTTAGTCAAGCTCGCTTGAACCTGACTAGGCCTCATCCTTGGGCATGTCTTCCAAGAGCCCAGTTTTAGCAAGAAACCTATCAAGTTGATTTAGCCAGAATCCTCCACCCTCGATATCTGAGCAGGTTCCTGTTCTCCACCATCCCCCAGGTAATATTTGATCACCCTGGCCTGCCTTTAGCAAGAATCCTATTAGGTCAGTTTAGCAAAGAATTACCCTACTTTCTTAGTAATTCTATCCATTGACACACTTCCCCCAACTCCTTGGCTGTAAATTTCCACTTCTGGTTGTACTCAGAATTGAGCCTAATTTTCTCTTCTCTTGTAAAACCTCAATCCAGTAGTCCTGAATAAAATCTGCCATACCAGTTTAACAAGTGTCATAAATAATTTTTGCTTGGACACCTTGCTCTTACTGTTTGCTTTTCTTGAAGTTGGTTTGTGTTTCTGAAACTGGCATTCTTCTGTAATAATCACAGTAATAGATTGGATCATGCAATTAAGGTTAACTTTACACCTTGAACAATAAAAGTTTTTGGTTAAGAAATTCATATATAGCTATCTTGTCTTTAGGATGGCCAGTTAACTTTGCTCACATCTAAATAGGTTGGATTCTTTTTTCTTTTTTGGAACTGGTCAATTGAAACTTTAAAATCACTACGTTAAGTGCAAGGGGGAGAGAGTACGTTCATGATGGGAAGACATCTTCAGCCCACTGTTTTCTTAGGGTACACAGACTTCTATGTTTTAGGTTTTCTACCATCTTAAGGGTACCAAATTATAATACTCTTTAATTTGGTTTCTTGTGATAATCTTACTAGCTTCTGTCTGGTCATACTTCTTCAACAGCTTTTTGCATTTCAGTATACTTTAAATTTGCATAATTCCTGAACTGTTCTAGTTGTATTTTTTAAAAGATACCTTAGGATGTCAGTATTTTTTCAATGTCTCGTAGCTCTTTTGTTCCTTTTCTACTATAGTATCTTTTCAAATGATCAGTCTTTAATAATGGTGATTAGTCTCAATGTTTATTTTAAAAGAAGTGAGTATGTATGTATTTATTTATAGGGAGATTAGTGGAAGGGAATTTCGTGTCATCTTGTCATCCTGTCTGCCCCTTTATACCAGTGTACTGTAATAGTTTTAGCTGCCATGTATTAAAAAACACACACAAAAACAGATTTTAATAAAATCGGCGATGTATTCTTTAACAAGTATTTATTATGTACTTATTAGGTTCATGGCTTTGTTTAGTGTATGATTTGGGGCCTCAGGAAACTTTAGGCTGTAGAAAAAGAGGTAAAAATGTTATTGAATCAGGTTTATTTTTGCCCACTGCCCAGAAGGCCAAACACCTAGATGAGGAGATTGCCGCAGAGAGAGGGTTTAATCACAAGGCAGCCATGCAAGGAGGCAGGAGCATGAGTCTCAAATCTGCTTCCCAAAAATAGGGACTCAGGGATATTTATGGGATGGTGGGCAAGATGGTCTGAAATGTGGAGAGAGGTGATTGGAGGTGAGGAGAGGTGAGGTAATTGATGATCTGTGCAAGAGTAGTCAGACTTCATCCCTCTTCACAGGACCCATGTTCACAAAATGGTGGTGTTAGTGTGATCTGAGGGTGGAGTTTTTAGCCTCTTGACATCCAAAGGTCACTTATGGGACGTCTCCGCAGGCCCAGATGATGAGTTGGTGGTCTCAACCAGCCTGGAGTGGACATAGGGGTTCTAGTTCCTGAAAAACAGTTCACACATCCATTACCATGGGGACCCAGGCTCCAGGGAGATGTTATCTATAGGAGCCTAGTAGAAGTCAGATAGCATATTGCCTAAACAGCAGAGTTAACAGTGGGTGAGTTAAACAGCTAAAAGCTGTAATCAGTAATTGCAAAAAGGAAAAAAACCTTTAGTTCCTAGCTGCTTAATCATCAATGGCTAACTCTGCTGGTTTCAAACCCTCCTATTCTTTGGTATTCCTCATTCTTGAGGGATTTGGGGCGACGACCAATCTAGCTATGTGCTGCTGAATTGGGGCATAGATCTGGGTTAGAGGAATGAAACTGTTTAGCACTCATTTGGAAATATTCTCTTGTTCCAGGCTACATGTTGACATTTTTGTATTATTAGAATTTTCTATCTTGTTCAACAGTTTTGGAACCTCCAAAAGCATGTTTTATAATCAAGTGTCTGACCAGAAGGATAAGAAGTATAGACAACCCAAATTTTAACAGTCCCTGAAAAATAGACCTATTCCCAGTGAGGCCTCCATCTGATCTCTAGGTGGGAGCAGACATCTGGTCTCAGTTCCTGATAGTCTCTTGTTTTACTGGATATGCAGAGACCAGAGCAACGCTCTGAACCCTGATCTTTCAGTTGTCACTGATGATGGCGATCAGCACAGACTCTACCTAGGGGTCATCACATTCCTAAGGAACTCAGAAGAACAAAGTTATCAACTTATAGCAGCTCGGAGGGTCCATAAAATCTACAGAGCATATCTTGGTCAGTTAATCAAAGGTCATTCAAAATTACAATATGGTTTCTTTTCTGCAGTATGGCTTCCCTTATGTCAACCTTGTATTGACCGTTATCAAGAACACTACAGCTATGATATGAGGCACTTGTATCTGTTGAGTGTCAGGAGTATGCATCACTTAAAGAAAATTAAGGCTTGAAAATGGAAGTTCAGAGTGCTATGTTGAAAAATATGGTATTGTTAGAAAGGTCTTATATTTTATGGGCACCTGTTGGGTGACTTAATTTAAAATCTTTCACTTTTTGTAAAATATCTTTTTTATCTTTTCCCTGATACTTTTCTAACAATATTTCCATACCTGAAATAATAATATCTTCTACCATCTTTCCGTCTGAAAATGGTTTTCTTTTTTTGTGCGAGAATCCAAGCTGTTTCATAGCTGCCAAAGTTACGAGTTCAGATCCTGTTAAAAGTTGTGTAAAATTTTTTTATTAAACATATAGTTCTGATTTTTGGTAAGTAATTTTATCAGTTTTTTTTTTTTTTTTTTTTTTACTTTTGAGAGGATATTTATCAAATTCAGTGTTTGCTAAAAATGTCTCTTTATATTGTATACTTTATTATCATTAAAATACTTTTTACTTGACTGGGACCAGTCAGGAGGGAAACCACACAGTAATTTGAATAGGAAAGTTTAATATAAAGAATTAGGGACTGGCCTGATGGCGCAGCGGTTAAGTGCGCACATTCTGCTTCGGCGGCCTGGGGTTCACCGGTTTGGATCCTGGGTGCGAACATGGTACTGCTCAGAAGGCCATGCTGTGGTAGGTGTCCCACATATAAAGTAGAAGAAGATGGGCACAGATGTTAGCTCAGGGCCAGTCTTCCTTAGCAAAAAGAGGAGGATTGGCAGCAGATGTTAGCTCAGGGCTAATCTTCCTCAAAAGAAAAAAAGAATTAGTAATGTGAGGGATCAGAGTTTGCCATCCCAAATTGTGTCTTTTTGCCTTGAATGTTTTTAAGAACGGACGACTCAGAAAGAAACTTTGCCCTTCCCCCTAACTGCCTAAACAAATTTAGGGTAGAAGGTCTGTTCCAGGAAGGAGCTATCACCGTAGATAACCATAGTATAGTATGAACTAGGTGTGGTAGACAGGGAGGAACCTAGGAAGGCCCATGTGATCCCAGTCCTCCCCATGTCCCATTGTTCTTGCAAGCTATGGCAAACATTTGTTTACCAAACTTTTGCTTTTCCGTCTCCGTGTGAATCGCCTTCCTCCCCTTTGAAGTCCAAACTAGTACCCCCAACATCCTCCTTTGTCTTTAGCTGAAGATGGTATTTAAGGTGGTGGCTTTGGCCATTTTGGCCAGCTATTCAGTTTTCCTATGTATACATGTTATCAAATTTGTTTGATTTTCTCCTGTTATTCTGTGTCATGTCAATTGAATTCTTAGACCAGCTAGAAGATCCTAGAAGGTAGAGGAATATTTTTCCTCCCCTAGAGGAACTGTGCCGGCAGATTTGAGTAACAGGATTGGCTAGGAAGAAGTGAAGAGAGCAGTCATGAATAGAAATAACAGGTAAAAGGAGCAGCTACCATCCTCAGGCTGAGATAGAGCTTCCAAGGACATGTTCCTCCTCTCCAACTGAGATCCAGACCTTGTTGGAGAGGGCCCAGCCATAGCTCGCTGGATGGCAGAGAAGTTGCTGTGGTGCCGTGCTGGCAGAACTTGCCAGAAATTAGCACCCAAGGGTGCTGAGGAAAGTTGTTTACAGGGAGGTATCTCACTGGAGACATCTGAGGGGGGTGATTAGGGGAGCTGTGGGCCACTGCTTGTTTCTGACCACTGGGCACTGCAGGAGCTGTGAGTGCTACAGGAGCAGGTGCTGGAGAAAGCTGTGTACACTTCAGCACTCCAGAATGAGGAGGCAAAACCCTTTCCTCCTGCAGTCTTGCTCCTGTGCCCACTGCTGACAAAGCTTAACATTGCACCAGCTGGCAAAGGAAAAATATTTCAAGGGCCCAGGTCCATTTCACAGAGCAGCTTGGAGTGAATTTGGAGCTTAGCAACTATAAATTAATAATCAGCACAAACAAACAACCTTCTTATATTGCTCTGCTCTAGTAAACTGCAGTTGCCATTCATCGTGAAATTTGTAATACCTTCTTCTAATGCTTTTTTTCTTGTTGCTGTATTGATCATAGTACTAGCTTTTGCATCTACTTGATTCTGCATCAACAATATGCCTTTCTTTTAAATTTAAAAAGTTGTCCGTACTATATTTTTAAGCTTAACAAATTTAATTATATTATAATTTTAAAACTTAGTATTCCGATTTAATTATCAATTAATACGTATCACTGTAAGTCATGCTGTCTTGCATAACATATTCTATTATGCATTACTTTGGTGCCTAGAAAAAATTCACTTGAGCTGAATCAATCCATGGACACTAACTAGGTTGGTAATATGCTTGTGTGTAATACTGGAAGTAATGCTTGTACTCTTCTCCTCCTCGTACAGTACAACTACGTCTTACACAATACAACTATTAAAGTGAAATGTTTCCTATCAAAACAATAAAGTGGTGTTTGCTGGGGAAATATTTTATGCTGGTTTTTTTTTTTTTTTTTTTTGCAGGGAAAGATTTGCCCTGAGCTAACATTTGTTGCCAGTCTTCCTCTTTTTTGTTTTTCCCTCCCCGAAGCCCCAGGACATACTCATATATCCTCGTTGTAAGTCATTCTAGTTCCTCTATGTGAGCTGCTGCCACAGCATGGCAAGTGACAGATGGGTGGTGTGGTTCCACAACCAGGAAGTGAACTCAGGCTGCTGAAGCGGTGAGCACTGAACTTGTAACCACTAGGCCATCAGGGCTGGCTCCAGTTTTGTTTTTTTTTCAGACTTTATTTTGAATTCATCATAGATTCATAGGAAGTTAAAAAGAAATGTATAGGGGGGTCTTAACCCATCTTTGCCCAATGTTAACATCTTGTATAACTATAATACAATGTCAAAACCAAGTAATTGGCATTGTTTACAAGCCAGGGAGTTTATTCATATTTTACTAGGTATACGTGCATGTGTGTGTGTATAGATCTGTGCAATTTTATATGGGTACCTTGTGTGAGCACCACCACAGTGAAGATACAAATCTGTACCATCACTACAAGTCTCTCTTGTATCACCAGCTCTTTGTAGCCACTCACCCCATCCTCTTCCATCCCTAACCCCTGGCGGCCACTAATCTGTTCTTTGTCTCTGTAATTTTGTTATTCAGGAGTATTATAAAATGGAATCAGACAATATGTAACTTTTGAGATTTGTTTTTTCACTTAGCATAATTCCCTTGAGGTTCATCCAAATTGCTTTGTGTTCGTTTTTATCTCTGAGTAGTATTCCATGGTAAAGATGTACTACAGTTGATTTAACCATTGTTAAACCGTTGTCTACTGAAGGACATTTACGTACTTTGCAGTTTTTGGCTGTTATGAATAAAACTGTTATGAACATTTGTCTATAAGCTCCTATATGAAAATGTTTTAATTTTTCTGGGATAAATCCCCAAGAGTGCAATTGCTGGGGTGTATGGTAAGTCCACTTGAAAGGAATTGCCAAGCTGTATTCCAGAGTGACTGCCATTTTATGTGGTTACCTCTAATGTGTGGTTGACCAGTTTCTCTACATCTTCACAAGCATTTACTGTCACTGTTTTTTATTTTAGCCATTTTAATAGGTGTGTAGATATCTCATTGTATTTTAATTTTCATTTTCTTAATGACTAATGATGGTAAACATCTTTTCATGTGCTTATGTTGTCTTTGGTGAAATGTCTTTTCATGCCTTTTGCCCATTTTCTAATTGGATTTTTGTTCTATTGAGTTTTGAGAATTCTTTGTATATTCTAGATACTGGTCTTTTGTCAGATATGTGGTTTGAACATATTTCTCCCTCTCTGTAGTTTGTTTTTCATCCTCTTAACAGGATCTTTTTTCAGAGCAAAAGTTTTAAGTTTTGATGAAGGCCAATTTATCATTTTTTCCTTCTACAGGTCATGTTTTTGTGTCAAGTCTGAGAACTCTTCATCTACTCCTAGGTCCTGAAGATTTGCTCCTCTGTTTTTTTCTGAAAGTTGTATAGTTTGTTTAACATTTAAGCCAGTGATCCATTTTCAATTAACTTTTGTGTATGGTGTGAAGTTTTAGCTCAAGGTTCAATTTTTGGTCTGTGCATGTTCAGTTCCTTCAGCACCATTTGTTGAAAAGGCTGTTTCTCTTCCATTGAATTGCTCTTGCACTTTGCTAAAAAATCAATTAGGCATGTTTGTGTGGCTCTGTTTCTTTCTTCTGTTCCATTGATCTTTGCGTCTATGGTTCCACCACGTTATCTTGTTTGCTGTAGCTATGTAGTAAGCCCTAACATCGGGAAGAGTGATTCCTCCCACTTTATTCTTCTTTTTCAGAATTGCTTCGGCTATTCTAGGGCCTTTCTTTTTCCATATACATTTTAGGATAAGCTTGTCTGTGTCTACAGAAAACATCTCTGGGATTTTGATAGGAGTTGTGTTAAACTTGCAGAGATAACTTTGGGGAAAATTGACATCTTTACTGAACTGCTTCAGTTTTTACATTTAAATGAAATAAAATTAAGAATTTGGGTTCTCAGTAATTATATTTCAAGGGCTCAGTAGTCACATTGGACAGTGTAGCTCTAGACTCCTGTACATACTGGTCCCTGTTTCCGGAACACCTTCCTTCTATTTAGTTTGACCAACTTCTTATCCTTTTAGACTCAGCTTAGATGGCACCTTGTCCTGTGTCTCTGCCCCATGTCTCATTTCTCAGCCAAAGTGTTCCCACTGAACTCTGTGTTCCTTTCTATTTATGGCAGTTATTATGCACTCACTCCTCTTCATTATTACATTGTGTGCTAATTACCTTTTTTCTTGTCTGCTTCATCACTAAATTAGAAGCTGCTTTGAATCACAATCAGAAATTGTCTGATTATCCTTGTATTTCTAGCACTTGACATTTAGTGTGTACTCAATAAGTAGTTGGTGATGTATGAACAGTAGTATCACATCTAGTTAATTTACTTAATCATTTTCTAGAATTGCAGTCTCCAAGCTTTTGGAGCATGTCTTACCCATGTGTATATGTATTTATTGTTTTATAAATTCTGAACGTGTCTTATCATTAGCTAATATCTGAAGTATAATATACGCTTATTAGAGTGGAGCGTTCATCATTAACAATAGTGGATGTAAATTTATATTTCAAGTAGTCTTGATTCTTCTGAAAATTTTGGGCTAAGTTCTTTTAGACCTGATTGTGTTCCCATTTTTTTTAAAGTATGGTACATTTGTTACAACTAATGAACCAATATTGCTGATACACTATTACTCACTAAAGTGCGTTCTTTCTTCGTATTTGCTTAGTTTTTACCTAATGACCTTTTTCTGTTCAGGAGCCCATCCAGGAGACAACATTACATTTAGTTGTCGTGTCTCCTTAGCCTCCTCTAAATTGTGACAGTTTCTCAGACGTTTCCTGTTTTGATGTTTTGAGGAAGTACAGGTCAAGTATTTTGTAGAATGTCCTCCAATTGATGTTTTCCTCATGAATAAATGGGTTATGGGTTTTGGGGAGGAAGACCACAAAAGTAAATGCCATGCTCTCACATCATATCAAGGGTACATTATTACCATTGTTTTTACCTCATTAATGTGGCTGATGAGCTTGTACTAGTAGTTGGAAAAGTATCTGTTCTCTGTTATCTTCTTTGCTTGTGTTCGCATTATTAATATTGTCTTCAACCAGAAGATTCATTGCAGGCATCTTTTAAAGCCACTTGTCCATTTCGTAAGAGTTGGTTTAATTAAACTAGTTAATATAAATTGTAAATCCATTTAACTGGCCTATCAGACTGTAGCACATCCCAATATCATACACCACAAGCAGGTGCAGGGGCTGTGGGGAGAGGTCTCTGTCATTTTGGTGGCATGCAGGAGCTGGAGAACTAACCGCATATTATTTATTGCCTGAATGCTACTTGACTTGGACTATGTTACACAGTTATGAGGATGCCAGTGACAATAAAGTGAAATTTCCCTTATTTTATTTTTATTATTTTTTTAAAGATTGGCACCTGAGCTAACAACTGTTGCCAATCTTTTTTTTTTTTCTTTTTCTCCCCAAATCCCCCAGTACATAGTTGTATATTTTAGTTGTGACTCCTTCTAGTGGTGGCATGTGGGACACCGCCTCAACATGGCCTGATGAGTGGTGCCATGTCCCTGCCTGGGATCCGAACCAATGAAACCCTGGGCCAGTGAAGCGGAACGTGTGCACTTACCCAGTCAGCCACGGGGCCGACCCCACCCTTATTTTTTAAATAAAAAACTGCAGTAGAAAATCTGATATTTCTTTCCCTTAATCCCAGTGGATTACCTTGTTGTAGTCCCTGTATCCCTGAGATGCTCTCATCTGACTCTAGAGACTGATGGTCTAGAGAACTAAAAGAATTTCAAAGATCATTTTACTGCCTCCCTAAACTGATTATTTTCTCTGTTCTCCAGACTTCCTCGAGTTACTATTCCTTTGTGCACGGTATCCTTGTTATGACAGTTCCCTTCTATTTCCTGATAACAAGACTGGATGTATACTGGTTTCTACATTCCAGTTAATTGGAACCTGGGAATCCTAGAAGTCCCAGCCATTGCAAGATTACTTGTTTTAAAATTTTTGTTTTGGGGGGTGGATTAAATAGGAGAGTACTTCCAGGAGGCTGATACTGATATTCTCTAGGAATATGGTATAGAATTTTGAATGCTTTCACTCTTTTGCCTTTTTTTTAAATCTGTGTTCTTTTCATCTGATAAACAACCTTCCTAGTTTCCCTATATTTATGAGTAATTCTTTGAAATGGGAAGATGCATGTGCTGTAATGCTGGAGAAAAAATTAGAAAATAATATAGACCGGGGTCATTTTCAGAAAACCCAGTGCACAGAAATATGAACTGAAACTGTGATTAATTAGGGCTGATTATTTTATTTCCAAAGGGATTTTTAAACCTTAACAGAGCTGTTAGGAATAAACCCTTTTGTTCTGTATAGTTCATTTAATATAATTCAGCTTATAAAAATTTGATTCATGCAGCTTTTTCAAAATTGTCTGTTATAAAATGAGGCGTGTATCTTCAGGCATTTTTGACAGATTCCTATTGTTAAGAGATTCAAGTTAATAAATTCTGTATAAAACAGTACTTGGACAGTCTGTATTACCATATGTTATTACACTTCACAAATGTAATAGTTGATGAATTTTTCTGTTGGGGGGGTTGGATGGGTATCTGTAATCTTTTTAAGGAAAACATGTACCTTATGCATTTAGGCTATAATATATTCTGTTTTATTTTATATAATATATATTATATACATATGTGTATATCATATATTTCTGTGTTACTTTTACTTATTTCAGCATTTATGGGCTATCTAATAATCAGAAAATTAAATGTATGTTAACTAAATAATAATAAGTGCTAAATCTCTAAATAAGAATGGTAAATTGCAAAATTTGGTAACTGGCATTTTGATCCTGCCATAAGGAGAAGAAGTTCTTGATACCGTTAAGTATGGCATATGGCAGCATGCTCAAAAGGAAGTTAATATTTTATATCTATTTGATGTTTTTTGAGATGCCACTTCCTGAATTCACTTTTTTCTGTATATGTTTTAGAGCATTTTGTGAAATTATTGTTAATTTTTTTGTTTAAAAATATGTAGTCAAGATGAATGCAAGTTTAGGGTTTGGTCGTTTCAAGTGAACTGTCAACAATTGCATGTTTTTCCAGTTGTTACTTGACCTTTCCATTGTTTCAAATGATTCTCTTTTTATTCTTCAGAGCTGTTCTCTTGTCATATATTCCTCATCTGAATCATTATCATTTAGAAGAATACTTTCGTGGATTTGAATACAATTTGAATAGCTTTGTATTGACTATGTTACACTTCATTTTCAGCTTGAAACTGGTCCATAGTTATTTTCACAGTTTCTACTCCTGGGTGTTAATGCTAAAACTCTCTGATTCATGTGAAACTTACCTTATAAGATAGATGTATTCTTGCAAAGTTAAATTTGAGTATATGTAATTCCATTTACCTAATGATTTGCATTATGAAATTTAAGTTGGGGGGGTGGCCAACGTGTGCTGCTCTAAATAACTTATTGAGCCTATTTTTGTTTGTTTTTCTTTTTAATGTTTTTGTTAATGACTCAGCAATACAAAGAAAATATATTTGCCGAGAGCATAATTGAACAGAACATAATATAAAGAAGTCACTTTTTCTTTAAACAAGTTCTTTTTTATCTTATAGCAAAATAGCATCCGTATCTTCTAGGTTCCTTAGATTCCACGTCTGTATTATTCATGTAATTAATGCCAACTTCTGTAGCAGATAATCCCCAAATCTCTGTGGCTTAGTATAAAAATTTATGTCTTGCTCTTGCAAAGTGTGTGTAGATGTTCCTGGTCAGGCCCCTCTCCAGGAGGGATCTCCTCCAAGCAGTGTCTGGAATCTAAACTCCTTCAGCATTTTAGACATGTGGCCATGTGTGTGACCTTTTAAATTTCCAGAAATATGTGGGTGCTTTTCAAAACCCTTTCTCCCCAAAGCGTCTCCTTCTTCAGCTTTTCTTCCAAGTTTTTTGGTTAGTCTGTTGTTTGCTTCAACTGTTATCCCTTGCCCCAGGCATCGGTGACTAGTACGTTTATCTTAGATGTTTTTGACAAATGTCCTGGGTGTCCCTCAGCACGGGGAGAGTTCCATCGGAGGAGATAAAGGCAAGTCATTTGAGCTGCTTCTCCAGGGAGTCACCAAACAGGTCACAGCAAACAACCCCCACTCTTTGAAAATAAAGTCTGTTCTATTCCCTCTGATACCAGGTACTTGTACTGGGAGCTGTTGTCGTCAAGGCCACTGCCCATTTGGAGAGCATGGGACAGGACCAGAGTGAGTTCAAATAACCACAAAGCTCTCTGACTGGACTCAGTTATTTTTTCTTGACTCATGTTTACCTGGTTGCTGCAAGCTTTCCATTAGTTTCCAGAGTACTGAAAAAGTTGGTTTTGACAGTTTTTGCCAGTGTATTTGTCGCTTTTGTGGTGGTATGGACCATTGGAGTTCTCTGCTCTGCCATTTTTGCTGACGTCTGGTTCTGTAATGTTTGAGAATGGTACTATACTGAGGACATTGGGAAAGGAGAGATGATGATGACAGGGATGTGTTATCTAATGGCTCCTGATGGAAAAGTATCCAAGTGGAGATGCACTGTAGGCAGTTGTAAATATGGGACTGCAGTGAAGGCAGAAGTGTCAGGGTGTGAGATTAGGCTTTGGATTTGGTAATGTTGAACCTCTGGAACTTAGAAGTAAATTTGTAGAAAGAATAGCAAAGGGCCGCTGAGGCCTTACATTGGGAGAACAGTCTACAATTGTGTGAAAGGAAACATCTGAAATTGGTGCAGTAGAACTTTTCTTTTTCTTTTTCAAATGGGAAAATCATTTTTGGGATTTAGTATAACCTAACACATTAATTTCTACTTGTGCTAGTTTCTTTGTCATCTCTTAAAAAAAATAACGTATAGTCTATGGGAGTCCACAATTAGCTGCTATTGGTTGAGACTGGAAGAAGGAATGATTACAGTAGCAGTGTTTCTGTGCTTAGTTTTTATCAGAGAATCACTAATTTATACTAAAAGAAATATGAAGGGCCTGAATACTCAGTATCTTCTTTATTTGCTGTTACCTTTCTTTCACTTTGCCAATTCCTTCCCTCTCCCCAAACTCAGGTAGTTTATTTCTAGTTACTATTAATACCAGACTTTTAAATCTCTGCTGAATCAACTTGAACAACCAATTTAACACATACTAACTTTCTACTATTTAGCCTGTCCTTCAGGTAATCAAGTCGCTCTTATCCTGTTCTCCATTTCTGCTCATTCTTCTTCCTCTTCCAGTCTTTACTTCTCTCATATTTAACACTGTTTATTACAGGCCTGCAGGCATTTGTGAAAAGGCTTTCAGGTGAAATTTATCAAAAATTCCAATATACTTTGCCAGTTTACAGGGTTGAATACCAGAGGCTTTAATTATTTGGAACTGCCAAAAAAACTCATTAAATTTCAAAAGTGTAGTTAATAAATATAATATAGACTGAATCATAACCTCTTGGAGATTTCAAAATAATTTCTCTCTAGTGACTTATAAGTTATTTGTCTTTTAAAAATCAATCTATAATTAGACTGGAAAAGAAACGATATGATCATGAAAGTTTTAATTGCTCCCTCAGTGTATTTTACCAGAGTAAAACATCTTTTTTTTAATTAGAAAAGGAGGACAGTATACTATAGACTGTGTTATTGAAAGTAGAAACACCAAAAGCATTTTTCCTAGTATATTGGTTTAGATAATGCTCACAATTTGTATATCTACTAATGAATATAGAGATTTTAAGGAAATTCTGTTTAGAGTTGAATATTCAATTTTGTGAATGTGTATTCTTTAAAGTATTCTTGTTCTTTTATTGTATGAGGATAGTATAAAAACTTATATTATCTATACCCACTGGAGATTATGTACATGCCTTGGAAGCCAGTCTCATTATAAGGCCAGGACCTAACTCAGTGAAATGGGGAAACTTGTTAAGGGATGCATGAGCATGAACCCTAGGGAGTGCTGCATCTTCACTTCTCTGCATTTTCTTACTGTCTTAATATGACCTTACAAAATGAGGGAATGAGAAATGTGAGAATTAGAACATGCTGGTAGGGCTCCCCTTTATTCAACAGGTAGCATGGGACACAGGTCCAGCCTACTCAGTCACTGTTTCATTCTTCTTGGAACGTGTCATGACTAAGATTTTTAGTAGCCGCAGTGGTTCTGATCTGAATATTTTTAAAACTGTCGTCCAGCAGGTCAGATTGTCTTTGGAAAAAGATCTTAAGGTCCAGTTCAGCTGAGTGGAGTGTACATCAAAATTAACCATGTGTGAACTGTATGTCTCTTCATTATTATGATAATTGAGAGTCATTTGTTATGGAAATTACTGTTTTACATTTTATTGAGATTTTATAGTTAAATTATATTTAAGAGACTTTTAAAGATAGGTTCCTAATTCTGTTTGAGAAGTTGTTTAAAAAGAATGGATAAGACTGTATATGAAATGGCAAATTTGTTTTGTAACAGAGAATTCTTTTTCCTAAACTGATTTCGCTACAGTATAGTATAACATTTATGAGAAATAAGCCAGAGGTTACGGTTGGGCTTGAGACCAACTTTGTAGGCAGATTCATAATAAATGATCAGATATTATATTTTCATAGTTTCCATTTTGCGTTGTTTGAGGGATTGGCCATGATGGAAATGTGTCCAGTTTTTCTTTATTTTGGTTAAAGTCTAGAATTTTTACTTAAAATGGTGACATAATATGTACTTCTTTGTTTCTAGTAAATCTAGGCTAACATGTTTATGTCCTTGAATTTCCCAGAAACTTTACTGTGCTAAATATGATATATAAAAAACTATATTGTAGAATATTTTTAAGTTAATAATGAATTATAGGTCTCTTATTTTCATCCTGAGATCATACTGATTACATTAAATTTCCATTTTTTTAACATAATGAATAAAAATATTTTATTGAGAAAAAGTAACCCTACTCCAAGCCCCTTCATACCATCTGAAGATGTTACTATTTTTGTGTTTGTTTAAAAGTTTTTGAAACTTAAGATATACCAAAGTAGAATAAAATTACAAAAAATTTTGCTAAGTAAGACTCTTATCTTTATTTTTACTGATAATCTTTTAGAAACAAAAACTATCTGCAAATCAGGTTACCGCTGTTGAAATTTACTTTGGTTCTAAGCTATCCTCCATTTTACTATATCACTTTCTTCTCCAACAGACATTCATTTGATTTCCGTAATGTTCCAGGGTCCATGTTAGCTTTTTATCTTTAGAATGGGAATTGATTTTTCCAGATATTTACTGGTGTGAAGTATTTAACACACATTACGATGTGACATTAAAAAGTATTAATATTTTTATTTGAATCCTTTATTAACTCTTAAGTTGTCTTTCTGGACTGTTATAAAGTTGTTTAAAATTTAATTTAAAAATAATCCATAGAAACTTTGTTTATTAGCATAGATGGACACATCCTACAGAACACATTCTGTGGTTTTATTTGATTACAAGAATTAGGAGAAGATGAGTCAAAGCAGTCAAAAGTATGTGATATTGTAAGTACACCCAGTTTTTTAGTGTTGTAGTAGTTGTCTTTGTTGTTACTTACAGTTAAGAAAGATGCTTTTATTTGGTGAAAAGGTGTCCAGGGTATCCCTTCTATATTACTACTTTTCGTTAAACACTTAAAACATTTCAAATTTATTATTGAACACCTACCAGTTCCTGGACCTCAGAGGCAGAATGAAGAGCAGTGTTTAAGATAATTAACCCCTTCTCCCCAGGTGTTTGTGTTAAACAGAATCGATCTTCCGCATGGGCTGTGTGGAAATTGACAGGATGCAGCCATTGTGAAGGAAGGAGTCAGGAAAAGGGAATGTTGAACCGTTATGGTAGTGGTTCCCAAACTTTAGGGCAAAGAAAAATCATCTGGAGGGCTTCTTATAACACAAATTGCTGGATCCCACTTAAAGTTTCTGATTCTGTAGATCTGGGATGAGACCTGATAATTTGCATATTTAACAAGTTCACAGGTGATGCTGATGCTGACTCTTTTCTGTCTTACAGACTTTTAAGACACAGATAAGGCTGACAGGAAAACAGAAGACAGACTTCACTTTAGGAAATGAGGGCAGATTGGAGATCTAAGAAGCAGTGAGAAAATAGGGTCATGGAAAAATTGGAACACAGGAACACCTACCAGGAAAATGTAATCACCAAACATTCTTTTTATTTTTTTCAAAGTTTTGAGTTTACAGTTTCAAAAGTCAAGTAGTCCCAAAACATTTATAACAAAAAACGTCATTGCCCTATCCCATCCCTCCTCATTCCTGCATTTTTGCTTCCCAGAATTGTTCAGTCTTGTAAGTCACCTGATCAGATGTTCTAGCTGATGGATCTCTCTCTCTCACACACACACACACACACACACACACACAACGCCTTTTAAGTATATGCATATTACCTATAACAAAGCAAAATAAAATTGTAAGCATCTAGTTGAAGTACAGAAAATGAAAGCACAAAAATTTCTAATATGCAAATAAGTAAAATTAAGTTATTTTGATTTAATATACGTAAAATGTCATTGATACCAACCTTACTCAATTTGCTGTCTAGTGTTGTTGTTTTTAAAAATGTGAACCTCAGAATATAAAGGGATTTTATAGCTGCAGTATCAGTTTTGGTCTCCCTATCTTCCCTATAAGGTTTTAGATTGATAAGAAAAAGTAGGGTACTTTCGGTGGAGAGAATAGCTGGAGTAGAAGATTAGAGGCAGGATGAAGCAGATACAGAGATGGATCTAATGAGAAAGGTGATCTAGTATTTATTTGCTTACTTCATCTATTGGTTGTTCATTGTCCATTATGTGAATAGAACACCTTCCCTGCCAAGTAGGAGCTTTACGTCAAGTAGCTGTGATAGGTATATAAATAAAAAATTAATAAAACTGTGATAAATGCCAGAGTCAAGTCGAAGATGTATATATTACTGTGGGAATAGGGAATACCTATTAAATTTAAGTTGAAAATAATTTTGGACTGGTTACCTGGGGTTGGTTGATAGAATTTAAATTTAATCCAGTGGGAAATACGATACGATTGCAGTTTCTAACCTGAGAATATGGCCATGTTAACGTCATTGTTTCTGAGTGTATGGTAGCAAGGTAATAATGATCTCTGAACTAAACTAAAGGTGTATTGGGTTCATGGTTCTCTCCTATAGCTATGACAGTTATGCCACTAGTCATCTTGATGAATTGTTTCAGTTGTTCATAGTGAATAACTAGGGGTGAAGTTTTGGAGTGAAGCCAGCCTATCAATTTGGGGATGGAGAGAGGACAGACTATAATAATTTCTCATAATTTGCTGCATACTGAAGCAATGTATTACCATATAAACAATGATAAAGTGAACTTAAACTACAGGAAAGATGGCAAAGTAAATATATTGGATTGGTGGTTACCAGAGAGGAAGTGGGGAGAGAGGAGGGTGAAAGGGGTGACTAGGCACAGGAGTATGGATTCTAATTAGTTTTTGGGGCGGTGAACATGATATAATCTACATATATATATATATATACACACATACATATGTACATACGTATATGTGTGTGTATACATATATATACATATATAAATATAATGATGTACACCCAAAATTATATGATGTTATAAACCAAGGTTACCGCAATAAAAATAAATGTTAATTAAAAAAAAACAAATGTAATTTTTTTATATTGTATAATAAAATGTCAGCATTTGAGAGATTGGTATAACCCAGTGAACCAATATTTTCCAAATGACCAATGCATGATATGGCACAATTATGTTTGGATAAAAAATTCATTCAAGGGGCTGGCCCAGTAGTGCAGCAGTTAAATTCACACATTCCACTTTGGTGACCCGGGGTTTGCCAGTTCAGATCCCGGGTGCAGACATGCCATGCAGGCAAGCCATGCTGTGGCAGGTGTCCCACATATAAAGTAGAGGAAGATAGGCACAGATGTTAGCTCAGGGCCAGTCTTCCTCAGCAAAAAGAGGAGGATTGGTGACAGATGTTAGCTCAGGGCTAATGTTCCTCAAAAAAAAAAAAAGAAAATTCAAAGGGTGAAATAGAACAATGAATATTAATATAATAGAGTAGGAAAAGCTCATTGATATGGTACATTGCAAGTAACCTTTCAGAAACTACCGCTTGTCCAGTTTTGGTGTAGTATCAGAGTAATATCCGCAGTTATTAGGAAAGTATTAAAGTATTCCCTTTTCCAACTATTATATCATTGTGAGGCTAGATTTTCTTCATATACCTCAACCAAAATTACATATCACAACAGATACTGGAATCCAACTGTCTTTTTAGTAAGCCAGACATTAGATTTGCAGAACTGGAAAACAGTGCCAGTCTTCTAAGAGATTTTTTGTTTTTGAAAACAGTTATTTTTCATAAAAATGTGCTGTTACTTTATGAGTTTATCAAGTTTATGAGGTCATGGGTAATACATATATTTTTAGTGAAGTAGTAGCTTAAAAATCTATTTTAATTTCTAACATGGTGAATATTGATAGATGTAATCCACACAAACAAAAACTCTTTCTTTGTTTGCTTTTTAAGACTATAAAGTCTTCAACTCCTTAAACATAAAGGAATTCTGAGACCAAGAAGTTTGAGAACCACTGAGCAGAGAAGATAACCTTTGAAAATGTCATAGTAAGAAACAGGATATTGAGAGGAGTATGGATATTTCCATAGAGTGAAAATATCAAAAATCTTAAATTATGAATCCTTTAAAATCTAGATTAAAAAGTAGGTGTATTTAAAGATTAGCCATTTGACATTATGCCTATAATATCCTGCAAGAGTGGTTTCTGGTACATGTTTGGACAACATTCATCTATTCATCATTAAAATGATAATTACCACTTTCTTTGATGGAGGCGCCATGCTAGATGAGGGGAATTCAGTAGTGAAAAAGTCAGATGTGTCCCCATCTTTCATGGACTCTTCATTCTAGTTGGGGAAAGAATATCAGATTAGAGTACCAAGCAGGAAATTTAGGGTCCTGAGAGAGAGTAACAGAGCTGTATAAGTGAGTCAGGAAGGCCTTTCTAAGGAAGAGACAAACAAGCTGTGAACTGAGAGATAAGAAGCAGCCAGCCAGGAGAAGAGCATTCCACACGAGTGCTCACAAAGACACATAACCAAGAGAATTCTACAGTATTTTATAGCCTGGGTACAAATACCTTTTAAAAATATTAATTGTTTATTATTTCTCACAGCAGTCCTGTACTGTACACATTTGGTAGGTGTTATAAAGATGTCCAGTTAATTAGAATGCTTGCTAACAGTTTTTGTCATTTTTCAGTATCCTGTGTTAATGGATCATAGTATTATAATAATTCTGTATCTATAACATAGTGAAGTATTGTAAAACTTATTGAGGCAAATTATTTCACAAAAGAATAAAGTTGCTACATAAAGCATAAAATGTACATATACATCCATTTACCTCTATAGTTTTTGAAATGATCAGGAAAATGTATTTTTGAAATTTTTTGAATACATTTTTAGGTGATGAAGAGTTGCCTTTAAGAAAAATAACTTACATAATAATATTTATCTTAAGTACAATGCTGTTATTATTAAACTTCTAGGAACTTTTGGATGAATTTCATGAAGAGGAATGTGCTTATTTATTTGAACTGACTTCTCATTTCTGCCATTATGACATATCTGATTTGTGTGTGTCTACTGTCAAGGACATTGAGAATTCATGGTGAACAAGTGTAAAGAGCGTTTGTGAACCAGTTCTTCTCTACATTTCCTACCCAAGAACCTTCCATGTTCTTGTCGTTAGTGTCTTCTTTTGTGCTTCTGTAAGTAGCAACTAACACAGTTTTTGCTCATCCCTGGAGTTACAGGTGAGTCCTGAGGCTGGTTTACTGCACTGGGCGGAGGAACCTGGGGAGCTGGGTTCCAGAGAGGCCCAGCTCCGTGGCCACCTGAGGAACACACTTACTCGTGACACTACTGCTACTTTCAGTTCTTCTTTGTTTGTATTCTGTGAATCAATGTGATGTGTTGTGTTTGGGGGCTAAGAAATAACATAGGTGGTTATTTTATATTTTTTGTCCTATAAAAATGAATAATCTATCATCAGTGACTTCAGAATCATAAAACCTGATCCAAGAGAGCCAAGAAATTAAATTTATTATCATTGCCAACATAGATTCCTTTTTTCTGTAATATAAAATATTCTGTATTAATGACTTGGGCAGCTGTGCTTCAAATCCCCAAGGTGTCTTTGAATTTAGTTATTATAATTCAGGTAACTTTCAGGTTTCTCTTGGAGGGGGCTGTTTTTGTTGTTTTTGTTCCTTGAGGAGGCATTGCATTTTTAATCAGGTCTCTAGGGAAAGCTTGACTAAATGCTCCAAACTTAAGTTTGTTGGTTGAGTGTTGCTAAATAAAATCTTACAATAATTTAATAATTTTGCAAGAAAGGTAACTTTTTCTTTTGGAGCTAGTAGTTGTCCTTCTTTTTGGGAGCTTATGTTGAAGGAGTACAAACAATTTAATTTGCTAGAACTCTGAAAAGTTACTGTCATTTTAGCTTTTCAAGAAATTGTGGGCATGGCAGCACCATATATGCCTGTCTTGTAAGGGAATTAATGATATGATTTGTGTAGTTCAAAAGGAGGAGGCTTCCTTAAACCATTGGATTGCACTGTTAAAGATGGCCTATGGTAAATGCTTTTCTAAATATGGATATCCTTTCATGAGGCAATTAACTATCCTTTTATTTACAGAGTTTAGATAGTTTGGAGTTTTACATATCATGATTTCTTACAGAATCAAAAATATTTCTGTCTGTACTTTTAGGCTATTTAGTTGCAGTTTTGTTTTAAAGAACAAAGAAGTAAAAAGAGTAGATATGTGATTAAACAAAATGAGAATTGGAATTTTCTTTTGTTAATCTTTATGGCCAAATTAATTAATTACAATAGGCAAATTGATTTAGTCTCTGCTATTAGGACAAATTAATAAAGAACCAGAGCTATAACTTCTTCCTTTCCAAGATTTCTCCTATAAGCTTCTCCTCCTTGCTTGCTTTCCCTCCCATTTTATTACTTAAATAATATTAATTATTTAAATATTTCTTATAAAAGATCAAAACAGTACAGAAGTGTGAGATGTTTAGAACAAAATGTGAAAGACTGCCCCCCAAACTTTTGTGGGCATTCTTTCAGCTTCTCTATTTACATATATAAATATATAAACATTCTATTACATATATAAATTTGTACATGCTTAAAAATCATATACAAATGGCATTGTATATACATAATCTGCAAGTTGCTTTTTTTACTTGCTCTTTATGTCAGTGCATGTTCGATCTTATTCTTTTTAACTGTTGCATACTATTCTGTAGTATAGGTGTACTAGTTAATTTGACCAATCCTTATATGTCTTTCTATACATGTGAGTGTTTCTTTAAGATATGAGTGGGGTCCAGTAGCTTTTCTGCCCTGATATTCTGTGACTCACACTTATAGACCCAACTCTCTGAAATGCATAGATTTATTTTCTTGATTTTTGGCTTTGTGTGACTCTACCATCATCCCATGTTCAAATCCCATTCTCTTCTCTTCTTGCCAACTCTGTTCCTCATTGGCATCTTAAAAAATTGTGGCCCAGTCTCAATTTTTGTATGCTAGATGTGTAAGTGATTTTATTCCACTTTGATGCTAGTCCATGGGGCAGATAGCACAAATCCACTGATTCATACTATAAATATAAATAGTAATTTAATGGTACTCGAAGTGAGTTTAATCGGAGTTCACAAGCATGTGCTAAAGTATCAGTTCAAAATATTATTATTTTAGTGAGGAAATTGTTATGAAACCTATTAAATGATTTTGGTATATTTTACAAATGTATGTGGCTTAAGAAATGATAATAATGCTAAGGTGTTTAAGGAATATTTCCAGAAACAGAAAGAAGAAAAACTGCTGGTAAATGTAGGCATTTTTCATTAAAGAACCTCAGTGTGTTCACTAATGAACACTTACTAGAGAGCAAGGAGAAACTTAAAGAAATGGTTAATTGGCAGCAGGAGAGAATGAGGATCAAACAAAATTAATTAACAGCAAGAACTAAAACGGTTAAAACTTTATTACCCAGGTGATCATTATGACCTCATTGAAAATAAAGGCCTCAGGATTGAGAAAAGATACCCTCAGAGCTAACTACTTTTCTTTGAACCCTGATGAATCTGCCAGAAAAAATATTTGAAGGATATTTTAGAACGTGAGATGGCAGAGAACAGAAAGTATTTGAATCTGAATAAAAGTTTGCTTTTTTCTTTGCTGATTCAAAAAATTAAATTTAGCATTGAAGACACTTATAGAAACAAAAAGAATTGGGAGCTATGATTTTTGATTTGAGAAGTTAAAGCAATACGAGAGGACTCTCTAGCATTACAGGTTTGTAGTTAGATTGGGCCAAAGGTAGCTTTTCATTGCCTGGGAGATTTTGTAGATAAGTTAAATTTCAAACCCATAGTTATAATTTAGAAGTGATTGAAATAGTTTTAATTGAATGGTATTTGTACATAATTAATTCTGTTTATTTAAATTTGACTTAGGTTACATCTTATGTGTATGTGTATATATATATACATATATATATTTTTAGGTAATGGAAAAAATTTCAAACATTTACAGATGTAGAGAGAATATAATGAACCATCATGTGCCCATCACTCAGCTTCAGCTCCACACTTATCAACTCGTGGCCAATCCTGTTTCATCTGTACCCCTGGTTACTTCTCCTCTCACCCCCAGATTATTTTAAACTAAATCACAAGCATATAATTTTGTCCACAAACATTTCAATATTTATCTCTAAAAGGGATTTTTTAAAACTTCTGACCGTAATACCATTACACCTCCAAAATTAGCACTGATTTTTAATATCAGACATCCGATCACTTTTAAAAATTTTCTGATTGTCTCTTTTTGTTAACAGTATTTTTTGTTTGAAGAAAAATCCAAATAAATTGATACATTGTACTTAGTTGATACGTCTGTTAAATCTCTCCTTTTGAAATTTTTTCCTTGTTTTTTTAGCTTTTTATTTTGAGTTAATTTTAGACCTACAGAAGAGTTGCAAAAATAGGACAGCTTTCCTACATGTTAACATCTTACATAATTAAAGCACAATTATCAGAACTAAGAAATTGACATTGGTGCAATATAGTTAACTGCTTATATTTCAATTTCACCAGTTTTTACACTGATGATGTTTTTCTGTTCTAGGACCTTATCCAATATTCCTCATTACATTTGGTTGTCATGTGGCTGTAGTTTCCTCTAATCAGTGATGGTTCCTTAGTCTTTCCTGGTCTTTCGTGACATTAAAACTTTTGAAGACTATTTGTCAGTTATTTGGTAGAGTGTTCCTTAATTGAGGTTTGTCTGATGTTTTCTTATGATTATATTGAGGTTGTACATTATTGGGAAGAACATTACAGAGGTGATATATTCTTCTCAGTGCATAATTATCAAGGGGTACGTGCTGTCACTATCACTTATCACTGGTGATGTTAACCTTGATCATTGTTAAGGTGCTGTCTGGCTTTCTCCACTGTAAATTTGCCATTTTTCCCTTATTAGCTCTAAGACTGGGATTGTTTGTTTTTGTAGCTTTTCGTAGTATGGATTTTGCCAATTGCATTCTCACAGTGATATTTAACACATTATTCTCTAAATTGGGTTAGTTGTAGAGACTTATTAGATGTAGGTTGATTTTTCAGTATAGGTGATATGTGCTTCCATCAGGAGGCACATTCTTCTTATGTTATTCCTTTAGTTTTATTAGTTCCCAAAGCTGGCAAAAAAATAAATCTAATACAGTTGATTTTTATTCTTTAAAAACAATCTGTGCAATGAAGAATTCAGTTTGCTAATACTTTTCTTTAGAGATAATTTTATTAACCTGACATATTTTTATGTTCTGTATACATTAAATTCATGTTCTAACTGTCTGCTTTGTTACCAGTAATTTGGTAGCATCAGTTGGATTCAGACTATAAACAAGTTTAATACATAGTTAGGGAATTGGAAAGTACAGTGAAGGCAGAACTAGTCTCAAAATATTTCTAGTTGTTCTGTCACTGATAAACTGGTACTATAGGTCCTCTGCTTTTTCCAAAACTCTAGTGAGAAACAGAATTAGCAAGCCCCACTTAATTTGCCTTTTGGTAACAATTTAAGTTGTTACCCTAGCATGAACGTTAGTTTTTTCCGTTAGAAGACTTTCCTAAAAGTGTACTTCTGTAGTTTATTGCTGTATTAGTTTCCTGGGGCTGCTGTAAAAAATTAGCACAACTTGGTGGCTTCAAACAACAGAAGCTTATTCTTTCACAGTCTGGAGGCCAGATGTCCTCCTCAAGGTGTTGGAGCCCCGAGGGGAGAATCCGTGCTTTGCTGCTTCCAGCTTCTCGTGGATGCAGGCATTCCTTGACTTAAGGCCACATCACTCCAAACTCTGTCTCCCTCTTCACATCACCTTCTCTGATTTGTCTGATTTCTCTCGACCTCTGTCCTCTATGAATATTTGTGGTGGTATTTAGAGCCCACGAGGATAATCTCCTCATCTCAAGATCCTTAACTGAAATACATCAGCAACCCCTTACCATATAAGGTAGTGCAGCTTCCAGGGACTAGGATTTGATATCTTTGGGGGATACCATTCAGTCCGCTATATCTGCTCTCACCATACGTAAAGCCTCTTCTTCTGGGGGCTTTCTGCTACCTGAAGCAGCTACTTAACTAAACCTGAGGAAGCACTGTGTGTTCTTTTGGTTCAAGAGATCAATCATAGGAGTCTTCTAACTAGGAAAATTCTGGTATAGCTTTATTCTTAGAGGTTAACATGATCAAAGCTTAAAAGTGAAGGATGCTGTAGCTCATACTCTGTATTTTTCTTTTCTGAGTCTCCTCCTTCCTTCTAGGTAGATTTCCTTGGCAGGGGACCAGTCAGAAAATTCATATTTTATTGTTGCTTCTTCCTGTCTTTGGACACCCTAAACTATGGTCCTGAAGTTAGGTGGGTTTTGTTTGTTTGTTTGTTTTTATGTTCTTCTTGTATCCTGCTGGTAGAGGAATGTTCAAAGTACATGGGGCAGACTGGTAGGCAGTGGAGGGGAGGGTGGTAATGATGGGGGAAGTGGTGTTCTTTTTTCCTTTTTCTGACAGTTTTTCCACTCAAAATATTCACTGATCCTTCCTCACATCTTTTTTTTTCATTTCATCAAACCAATATGGGTTTGATTCATCAAATTTAAAAAAACTTGAGATATAATTGACAGATAACCTTCTATTAGTTTTAGGTGTACAACATAATGATTTGATATATGTATATATTGTGAAATGATTACCACAATAAGTTTAGTTAACATCCATCACCACATGCAGTTACAATTTTTTTTTTATTGTGATGGGAACTTTTGGGATTTACTCTTTAGCAACTTTCAAATATACAATACAGTATTGTTAACTATACAGCAGCCCCTGCTTATCCATGGGTGATATGTTCCAAGAGTCCCAGTGGATGCCCAAAACCACAGATATGTATATGTATATACATAAACCCTGTATGTCTGTTTTTTCTTATGCATACATACTTATGATAAAGTTTAATTTGTGTGTTAGGCACAGTAGGAGATTAACAATAATAACTTCTCTTTGGCATATCCTAATTGCCAGCATCACTACTCTTGCACTTTGGGATCATTAATAAGTAAAATAAAAGTTACTTGAACACAAGCACTATGATCCTGCTACAGTTGATCTGATAACAGACGGCTACTAAGTGACTAACGGGCAGGTAGTATATACAGCATGGATATGCTGGATAAAGGGATGATTCACGTCCTGGGTGGGACAGAGTGGGACAGGGCAAGATTTCATCGTGCTACTCAGAATGGTGTGCAATTTAAAACTTATGAATTGTTTATTTCTGGAATTTTCCATTTAATATGTTTGGACTGTGGTTTGACCATGGGTAACTGAAACCGTGGAAAGCAAAACCATGAATAAGGGAGGACTACTGCAGTCACCATGCTGTATATTACATCCCAAGGGCTTAGTTATCCTATAACTGGAAGTTTGTACCTTTTGACTACCTTCACTGGTTTTGCCCACACCCCCCGCCCCACACCCCCCGCCCCTGACAACATCCAATCTGTTCTCTGTAACTATGAATTTGGCTTTTTAAAAGATTCCTTGTATAAGTGAAATCATATAGTGTTTGCCTTTCTTTGTCTGACTTACTTCACTTAGCACAGTGCCTTCAGGGTCCATCTATGTTGTCGCAAATAGCAAGATTTCCCCTTTTTTATGGCTGAATGATATTCCATTGTGTGTGTATGTATATACATACATACATACCACATTTCTTTATCCATTCATTCATCTGTGGACACACAGGTTATTTCCATGTCTTGGCTATTGTAAATAATGCTCAAATGAACATGAGAGTGTAGATGTCTTTTTGAGTTAATTTTTGCTTTTCCTTTGTATAAATACCCAGAAGTGAAATTGCTGGATCATATGGTAGTTCTATTTTTAGTTTCTTGAGGAACTTCCATACTGTTTTCCATAGTGGCTGCACCAATTTACATTCCTACTAACAGTGCACTAGGGTTCCCTGTTCTCCACATCCACACCAACACTACTTATCTTTTTGTTGACAGCCATTCTAAAGGTATGAGGTAATATCTCATTGTAGTTTTGATTTGTATTTCCCTGAAGACTAGTGATGTTGAGCACCATTTCATGTACTTGTTGGCTATTTGTATGTCTTATTTGGAAAAATGTCTGTTCAGATCCTTTGCTCATTTAAAAGAAAATTTTTTTTATTGTGGTCTAGATAGTTTATAACATTGTGAAATTTCAGTTGTACATTAATATTTGTAAAACACCATATAAATGTGCCCCTGCACCCCTTGTGCCCACCCTCCCTCCCTCCCCCCTGCCCCCGCCCCCTGGTAACCACTAAATTGTCCTCTTTGTCCATTGTTTGTTTTTATTCCACACATGAGTGAAGTCACATGGTGTTTGTCTTTCTCTATCTGGCTTATTTCGCTTAACATGATGCCCTCAAGGTCCATCTGTGTGGTTGCAAATCGGACAATTATGTCTTTTTTAATGGCCGAGTAGTATTCTATTGTATATATCTACCACATCATCTTTATCTAATCATCAGTCGTTGGGCACTTGGGTTACTTCCATGTCTTGGCTATTGTGAATAATGCTGCAGTGAACATAGGGGTGCATAAGTCTCTTTGTATTGTTGATTTCAAGTTCTTTGGATAAATACCCAGTAGTGGGATAGCTGGGTCATATGGTAATTCTATTTTTATTTTTTTGAGAAATCTCCATACTATTTTCCAGAGTGGCTGGACCAGTTTGCATTCCTACCAACAGTGGATGAGGGTTCTCTTTTCTGCACAACCTCTCCAACATTTATTATTTTTTTTCTTGGTGATTTAGTCATTCTAACGGGCGTAAGATGATATCTAAGTGTAGTTTTGATTTGCATTTCCCTGATGATTAGTGATATTGAACATCTTTTCATGTACCTATTGGCCATCTGTATATGTGCTTTGGAAAAATGTCTGTTCGTATCCTCTGCCCACTTTTTGATTGGATTGTTTATTTTTTGTAGTTCAGTTATGTGAGCTCTTTATATATTATGGAGATTAACTCCTTATAGGATATATGATTTGAAATATTTTCTCCCAGTTGGTAAGTTGTTTTTTCATTTTGATCTTGGTTTCCTTTGCCTTCCAGAAGGTCTTTAGTCTGATGAAGTCCTACTTGTTTATTTTTTCTTTTGTTTCCCTTGTATGAGTGGACATCATACTTGTAAAAATCCTTTTAAGGCTGATGTCAAAGAGTGTACTGCCTATATTTTCTTCCAAAAGTTTTATGGTTTCAGGTCTTACCTTCAAGTCTTTGATCCATTTTGAGTCTGTTTTTATGTATGGAGAAAGATAATGATCTACTTTCACTCTTTTGCATTTGGCTGTCCAGTTTTCCCAGCACCATTTATTGAAGAGGCTTCCCTTTCTCCATTGTATGTTCTTGTCTCCTTTATTGAAGATTAGCTGTCCATATATGTGTGGTTTTATTTCTGGGCTTTCAATTCTGTTCCATTGATCTGTATGCCTATTTTTGTATCAGTACCATCCTGTTTTGGTTACTATAGCTTTGTGATATGTTTCGAAGTCAGGAATTTTGATCCCACCAGCTTTGTTCTTGTTTCTCAGGATTGCTTTGGCTATTCAAGGTCTTTTGTTGCCCTGTATGAATTTTAAGATTCTTTGTTCTATTTCTGTGAAGAATGTCATTGGGATTCTGATTGGCATTGCACTGAAATGATAGATTGCTTTAGGTAGTATAGCCATTTTAACTATGTTTATTCTTCCAATCCATGTACATGGAATATCTTTCCATTTCTTTGTGTCATTATCAGTTTCTTTCAGTAATGTCTTATAGTTTTCCTTGTATAGGTCTTTCACTTCCTTGGTTAAATGTATTTCTAGATATTTTACTCTTTTTGTTGTGATTGTAGATATTGTTGTATTCTTGAGTTCTTGTTCTGTTAGTTCACAGAGTATAGAAATGCCACTGATTTTTGTATGTTGACTTGTATCCTGCAACTTTGCTGTAGTTGTTGATTATTTCTAATAGTTTTCTGATGGATTCTTTAGGGTTTTCTATATATAAAATCATGTCATCTGCAAACAGCAAGAATTTCACTTCTTCAGTACCTATTTGGATTCCTTTTATTTCATTTTCCTCCCTAATTGCTCTGGCCGAAACCTCTAGTACTAAGTTGAATAAGAGTGGCGAGAGTGGGCACCCTTGTCTTGTTCCTGTTCTCAGTGGGATGGCTTTCAGTTTTTCCCCATTGAGTATGATGTTGGCAGTGTGTTTGTCATATATGGGCTTTATTATGTTGAGGTATTTTCCTTATATACCTATTTTATTGAGACTTTTTATCATGAACGGATGTTGAGTCTTGTCAAATGCTTTCTCTGCATCTATGGAGATGATCATGTGGTTTTTGTTCCTCCTTTTGTTAATATGGTGTATCTCATTGACTGGTTTGTGGATGTTAAACCATCCCTGTGTCCCTGGAATGAATCCCTCTGGATCATGGTGTATGATCTTTTTAATGTATTGGCAATTCAGGTTGCCAATATTTTGTTGAGGATTTTTGCATCTATTTTCATCAGCGATATTGGCCTATAATTTTCCTTCTTTGTGTTGTCCTTGTCTGGTTTTGGGATCAGGGTGATGTTGGCCTCGTAGAATGTGTTAGGAATATTTCCGTCTTCCTCAATTTTTTGGAATAATTTCAGAGGAATAGGTAATAAATTGTCTTTGAATGCTTGGTAGAATTTTCCCAAGAAGCCATCTCGTCCTGGACTTTTATTTTTGGGGAGGTTTTTGATTACTGCTTCAATCTCTTTACTTGTGATTTGTCTATTCAGATTTTCTATTTCTTCTTGATTCAGTTTTGAGAGGTTGTAAGAGTCTAAGAATTTATCCATTTCTTCTAGATTGTCCAGTTTGTTGGCATATAGTTTTTCATAATATTCTCTTATAATCTTTTGTATTTCTGTGGTATCTGTTGTAATTTCTCCTCTTTCATTTCTAATTGTATTTATTTGAGCCTTCTCTCTTTTTTTCTTAGTGAATCTGGCTAAGGGTTTGTCAGTTTTGTTTATCCTCTCAAAGAACCAGCTCCTTGTTTCATTGATCCTTTTTATAGTCTTTTTTGTTTCAATTTCATTTATTTCTGCTCATTTTTATTGTTTGCCTCCTTCTGCTGATTTTGGGCATTGTTTGTTCTTTCTTTTTTTAATTCTGTTAGGTGTAGTTTAAGATTTTTTATTTGAGCTTTTTCTTGTTTGTTAACATGGGCCTGTGTTGCTATAAATCTCCCTCTTAGGACCACTTTTGCTGCATCCCATAAGAGTTGGTATGGTGTGGTTTCATTCTCATTTGTCTCCAAGTATTTCTCAATTTCTCCCTTTATTTCTTTGACGACCCATTGGTTCCTCAGTAGCATGTTGTTTAGTCTGCACATTTTTGTTCCTTTTCCAGCTTTTTTCTTGCAGTGGATTTCTAGTTTCATGGCATGATGGCCAGAAAAGATACTAGATATTATTTCAGTCTTCTTAAATTTGTTGAGGTTTGCCTTGTTTCCCAATATATGGTCTTTCCCTGAGAATGTTCCATGTATGCTTGAGAAGAATGTGTATTCCGCTGTGTTTGGATGGAGTGCTCTATATATGTCTGTCTATTAAGTTCATCTGGTGTAGTTTTTCGTTTAAGTCCCCTATCTCCTTGTTGACTTTTTGTCTGGGTGATCTATCTATTGATGTAAGTGGGGTGTTGAGGTCCCCTACAACTACTGTGTTGTCACTGATATCTCCTTTTAGCTTTGTTAATAGTTGTTTATGTACTTTCGTGCTCCTGTGTTTGGTGCATACATGTTTATAAGTGTTATGTCTTCTTGGTGGAGAGTCCCTTTTGTCCTTATTTACTGCCCCACTGTGTCTCTCTTAACCAGTTTTATCTTGAAGTCTACTTTGTCTGATATAAGTATGGCAACACCTGCTTTCTTTTGTTTGCCATTAGCTTGGAGTATTGTCTTCTATCCCTTCACTCTGAGCCTATCTTTGTCTCTAGAGTTGAGATGTGTTTCCTGGAGGCAGCATATTGTTGGGTCTTGTTCTTTAATCCACCCTGCCACTCTGTCTTTTGATTCGAGAATTCAATCCATTTACATTTAGAATGATTATTGTTGTACAAGGGGGTAATACTGCCATCTTATGACATGTTGCCCAGTTTTTCTGTGTTTCCTTTCTGTCTCATCCCATGTATTTCAGACTACCAATTTGATTCGGTAGTTTTCTCAGTTGATTTTCTTCATTTTCTCCTTGTTTATTGTAAATGTCTCTGTTCTGATTGTTTGTTTAGTGGTTACCCTTAGGTTCGTATAAAAAAATCTCATATTGAGACAGTCCATTTTCTGGTAGCCTCTTATTTTCTTAGACTACACTGATTCCATCCTCTCTCTCTCCCCCTTCTAAATTATTTTTTTCATATCATTTTCCATCTTGTGTTGTGAGTTTGTGGGTAAAAAGATGAGATCATTTTTGTTTTGCTGTTTTCCTTTTCTTTATCCTTGATGTTAAAGTTAAGTATTTACTAACCTGATCTGATAGAGGGCTGCCATTTTCTGATTATTGCCTACCTATTCATCTCTTTGCTCAAGGCTTTGTAGCCCGTTTCCTATTTTTTTTTTTCAGGTATGAGGGCCTTCTTGAGGATTTCTTGTAGGCGGTGATTTGTGGCAATGAACTCCCTTAGCTTTTGTGTATCCAGGAAAGTTTTTATTTCTCTGTCATATCTGAAGGAGATTTTCACTGGATAGATTATTCTTGGCTGAAAGTTTTTGTCTTTCAAGATTTTGAACATCTCATTCCGTTCTCTCCTAGCCTGTAAGGTTTCTGCTGAGAAATCTGCTGAAAGCCTGATAGGGGTTCCTTTGTAAGTTATTTTCGTCTGCTTTGTTGCCCTTAGTATATTTTCTTTTGTCCTTGACTTTTGCCAACTTCACTACTATATGCCTTAGAGTGAGTCTTTTTACACTGACAACATTAGGAGATCTGGAGAACTCTTTCACATGGATTTCCAGCTCCCTCCCCAGGTTTGTTACCCTTCTCAGCTATTGTTTCTTTGAACAAGCTTTCTGCTCCATTTGCTTCCTCTTCCCCCTCTTAAATACCTATAATCCTTATGTTGCATTTCCTGATTGAGTCAGATATTTCTCTGAGAGCTTCTTCATTTTTTTTTAGTCAGTTTTCTCTTCACCTCCCTCTGAAGCATTTCTATAGTACTATCCTCTAGCTGGCTGATTCTCTCCTCCATATTTTGAGCTCTGTTGTTTTAGAGAATCCAGATTTTTCTTTATTTCATCCATTGTGGTTCTCATCTCCAACAATTCTGATTGGTTCTTTTTTATGGTTTCAATCTCCTTCTTGAAGGAGCTCCTGAATTCATTAATTTGTCTTTTCTGCGTTTTCTTGTAACTTGTTGAGTTTTTCTGTGATAGCTGTTTTGAATTCTGTCATTTAGGTTATGGATTTTTGTTCCTTCAGGGTTGGTTTCTAGGTACTTGTCACTTTCCTTCTGGTCTGGAGATTTAATATATCCATTCATACTGCTTGATGGAGTGGATTTTTGCTTCCTGATGGTGTTCTTATCAGGTCGCAGCTGCAATGTACTGCCACAGCATGGGGATTAGGCACTGTGTATTCTGGGCCCAGCATGAGCAGGGGCTCCCCAGCTCCCCTGCTTTCCTCTCTGAGCAACTGATCAATGGCGGATCTGGAGCATTGGGCAGGGGGAGAGTACTCTCCTTCCCCAGCGCTTCCCCTAGCCCACATTTGTCTCTCTGTACGGAGCTCTGGGCAATTGCAGGACTGGGCATTTTCCCTTTCTCCGCCACTGCTGCCAAGCTCTCCACACCATGCTCCAGACACTTCTGGGGCAGGAGTACCAGGTGGGGGCAGGGCATCTCTCTCACCTACGCACTTTCCCCTCTGCAGCTGCCACACTCTCTGCGCTGGCTCTGGATGATTCTGGGGCTGGAGTACCTGGCAGGATGGGGTGCTCTTTTCACCTGCACACTTCCTGCTACTGCAGCCCATCTCTCTCCACAGAGCTCCTGCAGATCAGCTTCCACTTCTTCTGGAGGATCCAGCCCCACCACTACCTTCAGGCATATGGCTGTGTGGATCTCTCGATGTCTTTGGTGATGTGCATATGTCCTCTGTTGGTGTATGAATGTCCTTTTGCTTGTATTTTAGAGGGGAGAGGCCAAGGGAAGAGCTCACTCCACCATGATGCTGACGTCACTCTCCCTCTGCCCATTTGTTAATTGGATTTTTTTTTCTATTGAGTTGTATGACTTCTTTATATATTTTGGATATTAACCATTTATCAGATATGATTTGCAAATATTTTCTCCCATTCCATAGGTTGCCTTTTCATTTTGCTGACAGTTTCCTTTACTGTGCAGAAGCTTCTTGTTTTGATACAATCTTACTTGTTTATTTTTGCTTTTGTTGCCTTTGCCTTTGATGTCAAATCCAAAAAGTTCATTACCAAGAATGATGTAAAGGAGCTTACCCCTTCTGTTTTCTTCTGGGAGTTTTATGGTTTCAGGTCTTATGTTCAAGTCTTTAATCTATTTTGAGTTGATTTTATTTTTCCTTTTTCTCCCAGAGCCCCCTGGTACATAGTTGTGTATTTTTAGTTGTAGGTCCTTCTAGTTGTGGCATGTGGGATGCCGCCTCAGCATGGCTTGATGAGCAAAGCCATGTCCGCACCCTGGATTCAAACCAGCAAAACCCTGGGCTGCAGAAGTGGAGCACGCAAACTTAATGACTTGGCCACGGGGCCAGCCCCTCCTTTATCATAAATTAATTGACCCATGTTTTTACTTCTGGGCTTTCTATTCTGTTTCATTGATCTTTGTTCGGTTTTGGTTTTGGTTTTGGTTTTTTTGCAGGGAAAGATTCACCCTGAGCTAACATCTGTTGCCTATCTTCCTCTCTTTTTTTCTTATCCTCCCCACAGCCCCATTGCATGATTGTATACCCTAGTTGTAAGTCCTTCTAGTTCTTCTATGTGAGCTGCTGCCACATCATGGCAACTGACTGACCAGTGGTGTGGTTTCCCTACCAGGAAATGAACCCAGGCTGCCAAAACGGTGAGAGTGCCAAACTTTAACCACTAGGCTTTCAGGGTTGGCTCTATGTTTCTGTTTTTATGCCTGTACCATACTGTTTTGATTACTATAGCTTTGTAATATAGTTTGAAACCAGCAAGTATAATGCCTCCTGCTTTGTTCTTCTTTCTCAAGATTGCTTTGGCTGTTCAGGGTCTTTTGTGGTTCTACACAAGTTTAGTATTGTTTATTATATTTCTGTGAAAAATGCCATTGGAATTGTGATAGGGATTGCATTGACTATATACATTACTTTGTACAGTATGGAAATTTCAACAATATTAATTCTGCAAGTCCATGAGCACAGAAGATCTTTCCTTTTATTTGTGTATGTCTTCTTCAATTTCTTTCATCCATGTCTTAGAGTTTTCAATGTACAGATCTTTCACCTCCTTGGTTGAATTTATTCCTAAGTATTTTATTTTTTTTGATGTAATTTAAATGGGATTATCTTCTGAATTTCCCTTTCTGATACTTCATTATTATTATATAGAAATGCAACTGAATTTTCTATATTGATTTTGTATCCAGCAGCTTTATTGAATTCATTTATTAGCACTAAGTGTTTTTTGATGGAATCTTTAGGGTTTTCTATATGTAATATCATGTCGTCTGCAAATAGAGACAGTTTTACTTCTCTTTTTCTTATTTTGATGCATTTTAGTTCTTCTTCTTGCCTCATTGCTCTGGCCAGGACTTTATGGGCTTATCATATATGGCCTTTATTGTGTTGAGGTATGTTCCCTCTGTACCCAGTTTGTTGAGGATGTTGAATTTTGTCAAATGCTTTTTCTGCATCTCCTGAGATGATCATATGATTTTTTTATCCTTCATTTTGTTAATGTGGTGTATCACATTGATTGATTTGCAGATGTTGAACCGTCCCTGAATCCCAGGGATAAATCCCACTTGATCAGGATGTATGATCCTTTTAATGTATTGCTGTTTGTGGCTTACCAATATTTTGTTCAGGATTTTTGCATCTACGTTTATCAGGGGTATTAGCCTGTAATTTTCTTTTCTTGCAGTGTCCTTGTCTGGTTTTGGTATCAGGGTAATGGTGGCATCATAAAATGAGTTTGGAAGCATTTGAGAAGGATTGGTATTAATTGTTCTTCAAGCGTTTGGTTGAATTTACCAGTGAAGCCATTAGTCCTGGATTTTTGTTGGTTGGGAGCTTTTTGATTACTGATTCAATCTCCTTACTAGTAATTATTCGGTTTAGATTTCCTGTTCATTATTCAGTCTTAGTAGGTTGTATCTTTCTAGGAATTGATCCATTTCTTCTAGGTTGTCCAATTTGTTGGCATATGATTGTTCATAGTAGTCTCTTATGATCATTAGTATTTCTGTAGTATTAATTGTAATGTCTCCTCTTTCATGTCTAATTTTGAGTCTTCTCTCTTTTTTTCTTGGTGAGTCTAGTTAAAGCTTTGTCTATTTTGTTTATCTTTTCAAAAAACCAGCTCTTAGTTTCATTGAACTTTTCTATTATCTTTTCAGTCTCTATTTCATTGATTTTCACTCTGATCTTTGTCATTTCCTTTTTTCTACTAACTTTGGGGTTAGTTTTTTTCCTTCTTTTTCTAGTTCCTTCAGGTCTAAAAGTTAGATTTTTTTATTTGAGATGTTTCTTGTTTTTAATGTAGTCTTTATTCCTATAACTTCCCTCTTATAACTGCTTTTGCTGCATTCCCTAAGTTTTGGCATGTATTTTCATTTGTCTCAAGATTTTTTTTATTTCTTCTTTTACTGTTGATTGTTCAGTTGTGTGATGTTTAATCTCCACATATTTATGAATTTTCCAGTTTTCTTCTTGGAATTGATTTCTAGTTTCATATCCTTCTTGTCAGAAAAGACACTTGGTGTGATTTCAGTCTTCTTAAGTTTATTAAGACTTGTTTTATGGTCTAACATATGATCTGTCTTGGAGAATATTCCATGTCTGCTTGAGAAGAATATGTATTCTGCTGCTTTGGAATGTAGTGTTCTGTAAATGTCTGTTAAACTACTACTTAACTACGTCTGTTACACCAGACGTAGTTAAGTCCAATGTTTTCTTTTTGATTTTCTGTCTGAATGATCTATCCATTGAAGAAAGAGGAGGTCTTGAAGTACCCTACTATTAGGGGACTCCTGTTGCAGTGCTGTCTATTTCTCCCTTAGGTCTGTTACTATTTGCTTTATATTTTAGGTCCTCATATGTTGGCTGCATACATATTTACAAATGTCATAAATATTTACAATTTGTCATATTTACAAATGACATGGATTGATCCCTTTATTGTTACATAATGACCTTCTTTGTCTCTTATGTTAGTCTTTGCCTTAAAGTCTCTTTTATCTGCTTACGTATTGCTACTCCAGCTTTCTTTTCGTTTCCAGTTGCATGGAGTATCTTTTCCATCCCTTTACTTTTTTAAATCCATTCAGCCACTCTGTATCTTTTGATTGGAGAGTTTAGCTCATTTACATTTAAAGTAATTATTGATAGGTATGGACTTCCTGTTGCCATTTTGTTCATTGTTTTCTGGCTGTTTTGTAATTCTTTTGTTCCCTTCTTCTCTTCCTTTGGGATTTGATTTTCTGTAGTTGGTATACTTAGATTCCTTTATCTTTTATGAATCTATTATGAGTTTTTGTTTTGTGGTTACCATGAGGCTTATAGAAAACATCTTATATGTATTTCAGTCTATTTTGAGCTGATATTTAATGTCTGATGCATACTGAAAGCTCTACAGTTTTCCTTCCGCGCCCCATGTTTTGTTTTTGATACCACAGTTTACACGTCTTTAACTTTTGTATCCATTAACAAATTTTTAATACTTGTATGTTTAACCTTCATGCTAGATTTATAAGTTATTTGCTCACCACCATTACAACATTAGGCATTCTGAATTTAACTATATATTTACCTTTACCAATGTGATTTGTACTTTCACATGTTTTT
The DNA here is from genome assembly GCF_037783145.1 of Equus przewalskii. NCBI lineage: Eukaryota > Metazoa > Chordata > Mammalia > Perissodactyla > Equidae > Equus > Equus przewalskii. Next base: position 40,442,058 of record NC_091834.1, read on the forward strand.
CTGTTACTAATTAGTATCCTTTTATTTCAGCCTGAGGAAGTGCCTTTAACATTTCTTGTAAGACTGGTCTAGTAGAGAAGAACTGCTTCAGCTTTTGCTTGTCTGGAAACCTTTTTATCTCTCCTTCAATTCTGAACAACAATTTTGCCAGGTAGTTTTTTTGGTTGGCACTCTTTTCTTTCAGCACTTTGAATGTATTGTCCCATACCCTTCTTGCCCGCAAAGTTGCTGCTGGAAAATCTGCTGATAGGTACAAGGGAACCCCCTAAAGACTAACAGGTTGTTTTTCTTTTGTTTCAGAAGTTAATTATAGTGTGTCTTAGTCTCTTTGGATTCATCTTATTTGGAACTCTCTGGACTTCCTGGATCTGGATGTCTGTTTCCTTCCCCACGTTAGGGAAGTTTTCAGCCATTATTTCTTCAAATAAGCTTTCTTGAGCCAGCCCCGATGGCCTAGTGGTTAAAGTTTGGGGCTCATGGCTTTGGCAGCCCAGGTTCATTTCCCAGTTGTGGAACCACACCATCCATCTGACAGTTGTCATGCTGTGGCAGTGGCTCACATAGAAGAACTAGAAGGACTTACAACTAGGATATACATCCATGCACTGGGGCTTTGAGGAGGAAAAAAAGAAGATTAGCCACAGATGTTAGCTCAGGATGAATCTTTTCCTGCAAAAAAAAAAAAAAAAAGTCAAATAGGCTTTTTCCCCTTTTCTCTTCTCTTTCTGGGATCCCTGTAATGCAGATATTGGTCCACTTGATGTTGTCATATAAGTCTCTTATGCTGTCTTGACTCTTTTTTATTCTTTTTGCTCCTCTGATCAGATGAATTTCACTGCTGTGCCTTTGAATTCACCGATCCTTTCTTCTGCTTCATCTAGTCTGCTGTTGAGTGTCTCTGTTGAATTTTTCAGTTCAGTTACTGTATCCTTCAGCTCTGATTTCTTTTTGGTACTTCCTTATATTTTCAGTTTCTTTGTTAAAATTCTTACTTTGTTCATGCGTTGTTCTCCCAACCTCAGTGAGCATCTTTATGACCGTTATTTTGAACCCTTTATCAGGTAAATCATGTATCTCCGTTTTATTAAGGATTTTTTGGGGGGGGGGGCGTTTATCTTCTTCTTTGTAATGTATTCTGTTTCTTCATCATCTTTGACTCCCTTTGGTGGTTTCTCTGCATTAGATAACACAGTCTCTGCTCCAGTTCTTGAAGGGATGACCTTGTGTAGGAGATGAACCTTATTGTTCAATCTTGCTGTTAGTCTTGCTTGTCTCTCAGACCTTTGTGCTTGCCTAAGCAGCCTTCTTGTCTTAGTGGCTTCCAGTAGTTGAGGGTGCGCTGAGACATGTCAGTGTCCCAAAGTGAAGGATCTCAGTCAGCATCTAGATGGAGGCTAATTGGAACCCAGAGCCTCAGACAGCAGCTTTTAAAGTATTCAAATATACCTCTTCCAGGGGAAGAGTGGGAATTGGCATTTCTGTCTGCAACCTCTGCACTAAGCCCTGCAGTGATATCTAGTTAAGAACTCTTTCATTTTTTTGCTACCATCCTGCTAAAGCTGTGAACACAAACTCCACTGGCCACCAGAGCCAGGTTATTGAGGGATGTGTTCTCTCAGCAGGAGTCACACAAGCCACGGCACCAGGCATGTGCACAGGCTCCTTTCATGGAGACACTGGTGACCTATAATGGGGAATTGGGAGAGGGTCAAGAGGGTCCCCACCTGCCCCCCCGGTCTCTGGAGAAGATGGCACTTGGCCCCTAGGTGTGTGTTAAATTAGAAGCCTGCCCTTCAGGCTGCAGCTTTTAAGCTCGGCAAATAGGCCTCTTTCATGTAATGACTGTGTGTTTCAGTCTGCTCTCTCTGTGCTGGGCCCTGGGGAGAAAGCCACATGAATCTGTGTGATCCCATTAAGACCTTTTCTTAGTTCACTATACCCTTGTGGGTCTGGTGGATGCAAGCCCACTGGCTTCCAGAGCTAGATGTTTTGAGGCCCCATCTCTCAGGTGAAAGTCTTAAAAGTTATGGCACCAGATGTGGCTTCCAAACCCTTTGTTCCTCAGGGAGAAGAGGGGAGTTGTGAGTTCCCTTCTCATTATATGTTACCACGTGGGGTTGGGGTTTTGGCAAGTTTCTTTTTCAGCCTCTCTTACCTGTATTGATGTGGATTTTTTCTCATTCAGCAAGTATGCAGAAGGTGCTCAGCCAGTTTCTGGATTTCTTTCAGAGGGAATTGTTCCATAGATAGCTATAGGTTCGGTGTGTCCATGGGAAGAGGGGAGTACAGGAGCCTCCTAATGTTCCATCTTGAACTGGAGCCTTCTCATCACATTTCTATGTGAAATATATTTCTAGTTTTCTCAAGAAACTTAAGTGTTTAAGCATTAAAGTGTTACCTTAATTATTATAAACTATGCCCCAATGAAATATTCTGAAATTATACATATTTAAATTTATAAGTGTAAAATCATGAAAATTTTCAAAAGACAAGAAAGAAGAAAATGGTATAAAAGAAACTTACGTATCCACCACCAGATTTAACAAATATTGACATTTTACAGTATTTGTTTATCAGTCTTTTAAAAAGTAAAGTAAAATATTAAAAGTACAGCTAAAACTTTACCTCAGTTTTTCCCTCTTCCTTGTTCACAGAGGTAATTAATATTCTGACATTGGTGTCTGTTTCCATGCTTGTTTTTAAATATGTTGCACATATGTATATATCTGTAGATAATATATATTTTCTATTTTTAAAATCTATACAAATGGTCATACTGTTTATAAATTTAAGATTTTCACTTTATTGGTCCTTTTCAACAATTTGACTATGATATGCCTAGGTGTGGTGTCATTTTGCGTTTATCTTGCTTTGAGTTTGCTAAACTTTTTGAACCTGTACATTTATTTTTCAGATATTCATTTTTCACATATTTTTTCTTCATTTTCTTCTTCTAGGATTCCATTTAAACATATGGTAGATGTTTCACCATTGTCCTACAGATTGTTGATCTTAAGCTCATTTTTTAATAGTTCTTCTCTTTCAGATTGGATAATTTCTACTGATATATTTTCAAGTTCATTGAATCTTTCTTATTTCGACTCCAATAAGCTATTAAGCCCATTCAGTGAGGTTTTTTAAATTTCAGATACTGCATTTTAGAGTTCTAGAATTTCATTTGGTTTTTACAGTTTCTCATTCTCTGCTGAGATTTCTCATCTAGTCGTTCATTATGACTGTATTTTCTTTTACATACTTGAACATATTCATAATAACTGCTTTAAAATCCCTTTCTGCTATTATCTTACATTGTCCTCTGACTCCTCCCTTACCCCTCAGCACCTACTGGGATCTTCCCTCAGACAGAAAGCCGTACAAATGTGCTTCTAACCCAGTGTTCTCTGCCTTTCTACTTTCTGTCTGACTTTGGTTGCTCTCCAGTGCCTTGGGTTGTTGTTTGGTTATATTTTGTCCAGAGTTTATAGTGTTACCTGCAGGAAAGTTGGTCTGATGGAAGCTATTCCACTATTAATAGAAGCAGAACTCCTTGCATAACTTTTTTTAATGTGGTGAAAAATATATAAGATAAAATTTGCCATTTTAACCCTTTTAAGTATACAATTCAGGGACATTAGTTGCACTTACAATGTTGTGGATCAGTTATCACTATCTATACCCCATACTTTTTCTTACCCAAACAGAAAGCCTGTGCCCATTAAGCAATAAATCCCCATTCCTCCAACCTCCAGCCCTTGGTAACCGCTATTCTACTTTCTCTCTTTATAAATTTGCCTATTCTACATATTTCATATAAGTGGAAAAAGAACAAATATTTGTTCTTTTTGTGTCTGATATAGTTCACTTAGCATAATATTTCAAAGTTCATTCATGTTGTAGAATGTCTCAGAACTTCATTCCTTTTTAAGGTTGAATAATGTTCCATTGTATGTCTGTGCTACATTTTGTTTATCTATTCATCTGTTGATGGACACTTGGGTTATTTCACATATTGGCTATTGTGAATAATGCTGTTCTGAACATGGGCATATAAGTATCTATTGGAGTTCCTGCTTTCATTTATTTTGGGTTTATACCTTTGAATGGCATTGCTGCATCATATGGTAATTCTTTAACTTTTTGAGGAACTGCTCAACGTGTTTTCCACAGTGACTATACCATTTTATACTCCCACCAGTAATGTACAAGCATTCCAATTTCTTCAAATTCTCACCAACACTTATTTTCTTTGTATTGTCTTTATTATTACTATTATAGCCATCCTAGTGGTTGTAAAGTGGTATCTCATTGTGGTTTTGATTTGCATTTCCCTAATGGCTAATGATGTTGAGTATTTTTTCATGTGCTTGTTGACCATTTGTATATCTTCTTTGGAGAAATGTCTACTCAAGTCTTTTGCCCGTTTTTTAATTGGGTTGTCTTTTTGTTGAGTAGTGGGAGTTCTTTATACATTCTGGGTATTAAACTTTTGTCAGATATATAGTTTGCAAATATTTTTACCCATTCCTTAGTTTGTCTTTTCACTTTCTTAATAGGATCCTCTGATGCAAAAAGTTTTTAATTTTGATGAAATCAAATTTGTCTATTTTTCTTTTGTTGCTCATTCTTTTGGTGTCATATCTAAGAATCCATTGCCAAATCCAAGGTCATGAAGATTTACCCCTGTTTTGTTCTAGGAGTTTTATCATTTTAGCTCTATTGTTTAAGTCTTTCATCCATTTAGTGTTAATTTTTGTATATGGTGGGAAGTAGGGATCCAACTTTATCGTTTGCATGTGGAAATACAATTTTCTCAGCACTATCTCTTGAAAGACTATTCTTTCTCCCATTGAATGTACTTGACACCTTTGTTGAAAATCAATTGGCCATATATATAAGGGTTTATGTCTGGACTCTCAATTCTATCTGATTGGTCTACCTGTCTATCCTAAAGCTAGCATCACACTGTTTTGATTACTTACTGTAGCTTTGTAGTAAGTTTTGAAATTGGGAACTGTGAATGCTCCAACTTTGTTCTTTTTCAGGATTGTTTTGGCTGTTCAGGGTCTCTCACATTTCCATGTGAATTTGAGTATCGGTTTTTCCATTCAACAAAAGAATAACTTTTTTTAAACCTGCTTTTTGGATTCTGTTTGTTTTGGAGACTCATCCATGTTTATACATAGATATTTAGTTCACTTACTGCTGATGGATTTTAAGGAAATGTCTGAATAGGTCTCAGTGTGTTTGTCCTTTCTCCTGTTGAAGTACAATTAGATTGTTCCTTTTTTTTTTTTTTTTTGCTAATTTAACAGGCAATGCCACAATGAACGTTCTTGCACATGCTACTTGTTCACGTTTGAAAATTTGTTTAGGACAAAAGTTCTCAACCTGGGGCAGTTTTGCCTGTCAGGGAACATTTGGCATATTTGGAGACATTTTTGATTATCAAGAGAAGGGGCGTGCTGCTGGCATCTAGATGATGAAGACCAGAGATGCTACTAAACATTCTATAGTGCAAGAAGACACTCCCACCCACCCCTCAACAAAGTATTATCCAAATTACCCAATTTGTTAATAGTCCCAGGATTGAGAAACCCTGCTCTGGGGCATATACTTAGAAGTGGGATTGATAAAGCTTGGGGGGGGTGTGCCATTTTTTTTTTCTTTTTGGTTATTATATGAAATGGATTTCTGTAAAACATGAAGAAAATATTTCTAATACAAGTAAAAGTTTGGAATGTTAGGAATTCAAATTCCTTTGGTGATGCTGGCAATCCCGCAATTATGAGCAATTTAATGATCTTAAACCAGAGTAGCGGTATTATCCAGGGTTAACTAGTTCATTCACTACCCAGAGGGTGCATATAATCTGTTACCTTCATGAACTGAAATACATTGGTTCTTCCTGCCTGATTAAAAAATTGAGTTGAGAGTAGGAATCTGCTTCAAAAAAGTGTGATTGTGCAGGACTAAGGTAGTTAGAATATTAGGCTGAAGATGTTGACTGAATGAGAGGAAAGTTACAGCATTAAAAAATGCAGTTTTTTCTGACAAAGATGTTGTTAAATATTGAAGGCTTAAAGGTTTGAAACGTTTCTTTCTCTCTGGTGTGATTTAGTTTTTTTAATTGGAGACAGGGGAATGAACTTAATGAATTCTGAGACCTACTTTTAAGCGTGTAAGACCCATGGCTATCCCTTTGAACATCTGATGACAACTATGGCCCCAGAACTATGTGCATGCTTGTGTCATACACTTTTGCATGATTTTGGGGTGGTTTCTGCATGCTCCTGAAGCCCGTCTATGGACTACTCCCTTCCTTCTCAACCTGCCCCCCCCCAGATTTCCAGGTTAAGAAGTTCGCTAACAGTCTATTAAAACACTTAAAGTGCTAAAAATAAGATTTGTTTGTATCTTCTTCGCCAAATGCAGAAAACTAAGTGATAGAGAAAAATTGGTGGAATTAGAATTCTTCAAGTCCTCCGATATTGAATGAGTGAATACAGATCTTATTTTATCCGTAACCTTCATTTTTCTTTCTCTTTTCACTAGCTGTATGCAGCAGTTCTGTGGCAACAAGCTAATGAAAACAGACAAAATTCAACTGGAAAAGCATGTTTTGGAACCACCCTACCAGAAGAAAAACTTAATGACTTTCGTGATGAACAAATTGGACAGTTGCAGGAGCTGATGCAGGAAGCCACTAAACCCAATAGGCAATTTAGTATTACGGAGTCTCGGAAACCGAAACTTTAGTCTATCCAGAAAAGCTTAACAAAGCGTTTCAAGTTCAGAACTGCTTAATTTAACATATCCTTGTTTTTAAAAATGTATTTCTTCAGCTTTTAGGCTTTGAGAATGCCTGGTGTTAATGACGTATTCTTTTATTTGGAGATGTCATGAATGCTATCTGCAATATATAGATCAGGATCACTAGTGGATGAAGCTTTACATTATTGAAGTAACGGTACTTGATGGAATTTGATTTTTGGACTAAAGAAAGAATGGCTATGAAATGGACAAAACTGTGGAATTTTGCCAAACATTTTTTATATATAAATTTGTTTTTAATGCTATTCTTGTTCAAGCATCAGCCTCATCTCTTTAGCTTCATCAGATAAATATATCATGATAATGATAGATGTGGAATTCCAACAAGGTTATTATTTAAAGACATTGTCATCCTGAAAGTTTTATTTCTACTTTAATAGTACATATATGACTATTCTCTTAAATGCCCGTTATCCCCTAGTCATTGTTTATTTACAATAAAGGGTTAAAAAGAAGCTTTAAGATTTAGTAGTATACTATCATTTATATAATATACATTGTATAATTCATTTCTACAGTATTTGTTAGTAAGACAGATTACCCTTAAATAATTTGTAGTTACCTTGAGAATCTCATTGCCTAATGATTGAGGAGATAAAATGACCTTCATAAATTTTTTGTACACTTAAGTTGATTTATAAACTGAAAAAAGCAAATGATAATCCCATTCACATCCTAAAATGTGTATGAATTTTAAAAATTATTATACACTAAAATGACTTGTATCTTTATGTATGTTTACTCTGAGATTCTGAAGTGATCCTTTCTCAGATGCAATTGTGTTTATGTCAGCTCTTTAAAAATTGATTTGTGTTTGCTCTGGTTTGCTGTCTTGTGCTTTCTCTTTGTGTATGGCTGCCAGGCCCCTCAGTCCTTTCTTCCATTCCTCTTTGAGTCAGTCTGTAGGTTGATCAGTTAGTCTTTTCTCATTGAGAGAGAGGCAGTCAGTCAATCAATAATCTAGTCTCTACACTATAACAGGTTCTAGGAATACAGCAATGAATAAGATAAAGCTCTTGCCCTCAAGAAGTTTAAAATCTGACTGTGCATTCAGGAACCTTGTTTCATCATGACCAAATACAGTGCATCCTCAAACTCGTTACGGTACTATCTTTTTCATCATCTTGGCAAATAGAAATCTAACACCCATGAGGATACTGCTTCTCTGCATCTTGTGAAGTGGGAGTTGTGGATCCATTTACAACTTGCTATAACGTAAAACCCCCTCCTTACTGTCCCTTTCAATTCATCATTGTGCCACCGTAACTTAAGAATTCTTTTTCATTTATACTTTGTTTTTTGTTATACTTCCCTATTCCTTTTTGTTCTTTGGCACTGGCTCATACCTCTCCATCTCAATTTTTGCCATCATGTTGGTGACCTTAGTATTAATCCATGTGGTTGACATATCTAGTAGCCTAATGGCTCTTTGACGGTTCATGATTCACTTTCACTTATTCAGTCACCCATAATCATGGTTACACTTAAACTCACTTTGTTCAGAACTGCTGCATATGAAATTATGTATTACAACATTTCATGCTTTTGTCACTATCTCTTACCATAATGTGAGCGGTTTCTTACTCCCACTGCACCTAGTATTTGTTCAACAAATGCCTGTTGAGAACTTTCATATGCCAGGCATCATTCTAGAGACTGGGGATACAGCAGTTATCAAAGACAAAATGTGCAGCCTTTTGGCACTCGCATTCTAAAGGATGGAAATAAAATATGTAAATAAAATATGTAGGGTGATAAGTACTATGGAGAAAAATAAAGCTAGGTTAGGGGATAGAGCTGTGGTTCCCCAATTGTGAACTGAGATGCCCCAGGGCACCAAAGAGAACTCACAGGGGTGCTGGAGGATATTTTAAGTTTTTCAGGAAATCACAGCCATATTTATTGGACACCACACAAATTACTAGCTTGAGGTATTTCACAGTTTTACTATTATATTGCAACATTCTTTTGGATTACATATCTTTGTGAAGCTGGGCTTTTAGCAATTGCTGTGATAAAAGCAAGTATAACAGAAAAATTAGTAAGAGAAAATGTCCAATGTGGTTACAAAGTTTGAGAAGCTGTGTGGTGTCCAACAGGTGCTCAGTTGTTAGGACAAATACTAAGTTGTTTGGACTATGTAATAAATGAAACCATATGGGTTTTTGGGTTTGTTTTTGCTGTAGGTGTGCTGTGCAAATACTGAGACAGTAAGGGTATGTTTGGAAATTCCTGAAGTAGTGTCAAGGAATGAATGGTCTTTAACTGTGAACTCACTAGTCTTTTGACCACTCCATTTGATCAATGTCATTTCTTTACTGCCTTCACTTCCATCCCAATCTGCCCTAGTTTCTGTGATCCTTCGCTTCAGCCAGCCATTAGCAATGCCCTCAATGTCATCATCTCCTTTTCTTTTTCCCTCATCATCTGCTCTCACCAAGGTGACCACTCACTCGCTGAAATCAATAGGATATTAATCAGTGTAAGATTGATAAGTTATCCTGTGAGGCTTGATAGTATTAACTATTCTCTACTACTTTCAAACCACTCCTGCTTGGTTTGTATACTGCCTAACTCTCCTTTAAGTTATAAATTTTCTTTTTAAATAAAGATGTTGTCTGGGATTTCATCTTTAGGACTCTTAGTTTACACATCCATTGCTTCAGATATTAGCTTTACTCTTAAATCTGTAACACCAACCTCAGTCTCATTTCTGAACTTCAGGTCTGTGTTTGAAATTCTGTTTGGCATTTCCAACTCATTTAAAATCAGATTTACTATCATTCATTCACTGAGCAGGGAAGGAAAGCAACATATACCCAGTTCACCAGTTTAGGGTTCTTCAATTCAGCCTGAATTTCACCATTTCTCTAGAGGGCTCCTTCTCATTTAACAGCAATTCTGACAACTCCATGTAGTGGACTGCAAAATGGCCATAGTTCTCTACTGCTCCTGGTACCCATGCCCTTTGCAATGTGACTTTGCAGCTCCTTCCATCACATCTATTTTTCAGCTCTTCAAACCTGAACTGGCCTTGTTCCTTGATTTGCTCAAAAGAATATGGGTATGACATTATGCAAATTTAGGGTGTAGGCCTCAGAGTCTTATACACTTCCTCCCGCACTGTTGGAAACCTGCCCAGCTGTCATGTGAACAAGCTCAGGCTGACCTATCAGAGGATGAGAGATCATATGGAGCAGAGGTGAGCTACCCTAGCTGAAGCCATCCTAGACCAACCAGCTCTCAGCCAACCACAGATATGTGAATGAGCCCTCCCAAGATCAGAAGAACTGCCCAGCTGATCCCAGCCCGAATTGCCAATGATAAGCCGAATAAATTGTAGTTCTTTTAAATCACTCTGTTTTGCGGTGGTTTGCTATACAGTTAAAGCTGATACACTCTACTGCTTTACTCTCTCAAAATCATTCCTTTTTTTCCACTTAGCAGTCTGGTATTTTAGACTTAGAATTTTTTTTTCTGTAGTAACCTGTATGTGGCTTCCGTGACTTTGGCCTGCTCCTTAATATATTATTCTCCATGTGGTTGTAAACATCACCTTACTGATATGCCGATCTGATCATAACATTTTTCTGCTTGAAATTTGGAATGGGGGAGATGTTTGGATTATACTCAATGGCAGTAAGAGATGGCACAATGAGCATCTTACCACTGGTGGTGGTGGTTGAGAATCTGACACAGTTTATGGAAATAAATTGGCAATGTGTATTAAGAACATCAAAAATTATCATGCCTTTTGCACTCATTAATTCTATTTTTAGGGTTCTATCCTAAGGAAAAAAATTCAGAAATGTGGACAGAGTTTTTCATAATTAGAATGTTTTTTAAGAGAGTGAAAATTTAAGAACAGTAAAAATTCCCCAAACATCAGAAATTGAGTTGTGATAATATGCATAATTAAACACTTTAAATTTAGGTTTACAAAGAGCTGCTTAACTTTTTTTGAAATTATGGTAGTTTACAACCTTGTGAAATTTCAGTTGTACGTTATTGTTTGTCAGTCGTGTTATAGGTACACCACTTCACCCTTTGTGCCCACCTCCCACCCCCGCTTTCCCCTGGTAACCACTAATCTGTTCTCTTACAAAGAGTTTTTAATGACGTGGGAAATTTCTTGACATTGATAAACAAGGAAAGGATGCTACAAAATATACAACATTTTCACAAAGATGTTAGATTTCCTTTTCGGCAATGTACGTTGATCTGAGCACTTCTCTTGCTGAAAACTAAAACTTTTAGGTAGAGTATAAAGTCATTTTGGGGAAACATCTAGGCGTTGGCAATATCCTAAGAGATTAAGTAATTACAAGTCCAATTTCTAAGTGAAACTGCTGAAGACTCTTTTGCCCTGAGGGTAAATTTCAGCTTTGGTTTTGATGCTCCTTTGGACCACAGAGGGCAGAAGACAAAGCATAGATAGAGCTCACCTGAGGTGGAGAAAACCAGCCTCTCACTTTCAAGGTAAGAGTGAGCTAGAAGCAGACCCGCTCCAGTATTTGTGCCAAGTTGCAGGCCATGCCAAATTCAAGTGATCTGGGTGTTAAAACAAACAAAACTTAAGCTATGAACTTAGTGGCCCCAGAATGAGTACCTGGCAGATATAACAGGTCTTTCGAGGATAATAAGGTCACAAATAATTTTCCTAGGAAGTGAATGCGTCAAATTTAAACTTCACAAGGAAGACTAGCGCCATTAATGAAAGACAAAGGACCATCAGAAAACAACTTTGGAAGTAGCACATGTATAATATAAAACATCTATATATGTTTAAAAAATAAAAGTCAAGTTTGAAAATCTCTTCAGGAAACGGCATAAAAATTGACCTAGCCTATTTGAAAAAGAACCAAGTAGAAGTTCTCGAAATGGAAAATAGAATAACTAAAATTAAAAATAAACCAATGGGCAAGTTTAACAGAAGATTAGATAGATAGGCCTGAAAAAAGAATTAATGACTGCAAAATAGGACAAAAAAAAGTACCCAGAATGTAACATAGAAAAGGAGTTTGCAAATATGAAAGAGTGGAGGATAAAGTAAAAGGGTCTAGTGTATAGCTAATAATAGTTTCAAATAGATAATTGGGCAGAAGCAATATTTGAAGAGAAAATTGCTGAGAATTTTTCAAATCAATGAAAAGTGTCAATCCACAGATTTATGCCAAGCAGGATAAATATGAAATCCTCACTTAAACCATGCTGAAACAGTAGAATGCTAAAGACAAAAACTTGTAAAAGTAGCCAAAAGTCACAGATGACCTTCAAAACAATATCAGCTAGACTTTTCTTTAGTTGACTTGTCAACAGTGATAATGGAAGCTAGAGACCAATTGAATGACTATCTGTAGTGTGTGAGAGAAAAGTAACTTCCAACTTAAAATTCTGTAGTCAGCAAATATATTTAGAGAATGATGGTGGTATAAAGACAGTTGTAGAACAAAACATGAGCAAGGTTGCCACCTGTAGCTCTTAGGAAAGGAAATTCTGAAGGCTGTGCTTCATGTAGTAGGAAAGTGATGAGAGGAATAAAGGACCAAGATGGTTGTAGGTATAAAATAATCTAAAGTAACATTTACCATATACTTCATGGGGTTAAAAAATGAGGGATTTAAAATACACAAGAATAATGATTATATATATATTGGTAGAGTAGTGATTAGAGTAAGTGCTTTCAGTGTGGATGGTCTGAGAAGAGACTAAAAATATTGATTAACTTAAAGTATGAAGGTGATACCTAGTGTGTAACTCATTTCTATGTAGCAACCAATAAAATGGTTGTTATATAGAGATGAGTATATAACTTACAAGCTAGTAGAGGGGAAAAATGAAAGAGGAAAAAAGATCTTTATAAAATAAGGAAAGTAAAGAGAAAAACATAGAAGGGGAAGGATAAATAGAAAAATATTGAGATAATAGATATAACCCAAATATGTCAGTAATTACATTAAATGTCAATGGACTAAGTTATCTACTTAAAGGCAGATTGTTAAACCGGTTGAAAAATGAAACCAATGATATGCTGTTGTAAGAGACCACACTTAAAGCATAAAATGCAGAAAATTTCAAAGTAAAATAATGGTAAAAGTTATACCAGCCAAAAGTAAGCTGATGTAGGTGTATTAATATCTGAAAAGATTGTTAAAGCAGAAACATTGCTAGAGATAAAGTAACTTCATAGAATGAAAGTTTCACTTGAGTAGGAGGATAATTTTAAATTGGTATTTACCTGGGAAGTAAATGATTAAGCAGCCCCATATTTTAGGAAGTTAACACAGTTCCAAATAACCCATGAATCAATCAAGAAATCCTAATGGATCTTAGAATATAAGTGGAACTGAACACTACTGAAATAATAAAATGTATGGGTTGTAGCTAAAACAGTAGTTGGAAGAAATTGATAGCCTTAAATGTGTGTAGTAGAACGAAAGGCTGACTATTAATGAGAGAATCAACTATCTTAATAAGTTAGAAAAACACAAAATAATCTCAGAAAAGAAGAAAATAAAGAGCAGGAAGTAATAAAAAATCAAAAGTTTATTCTTTGAAAAAGACTCAACAGTGATAAACCTCTGGCAAAGTTAAGAAAAAAGAGAGCAGGTGCACATAAATATCAGGAGTGAAAAAGAGGACATAATTTTCTGTTGTGACATTAAATAGATCTTATGAACACCTTACAGGCAATAAATTTATGACATGTAGAAGAAATGGACATATTTTTAGACATCTATAGCTTACCAAAAAAGACAAAAGAATGGTTCTATAGCCATTAAATTAATTGAATGTATATTCCTAGAAAAAAATTGCAGGCCTAAACCACTTCTTTGGTGAGTATTGCCAAATATTCAAAAAATAAATAATTTTGAACATAAGCCCTTCCAGAGAATAGAAAATGAGGGATACTCCTTAACTCAGTTTATGAGGCCAGCAAATACCTGATACCAAATGATGATATGAGAAAGGAAAATTACAGGCCAATTTCACTTAGGAACATCGATGCAAAATCCTAAACTAAGTGTTAAGACCAATCCAGCCAAGATCATGATTCATCAGGACCTGGTCAGGCTTATGCTGGGAATCAAAAGTTGTTTTATACTAGAAAATCAATTACCATGATCCACCACATAATCAAATTAAAGGAGATTTAATCATGATGATCTCATTGGATGTAGAAAAAGCATTTGCTAAACATTCAACATCCATTCTGATAAAAACTGTCTTAACAAACTAGATATAAAGGGCACTTCATCAGTCTAATTAAAGGGTTTCTACCAAACGTCTGCAGCAAACAGCATGATGAATCCTTGAAAGCTTTCTCCCTTAGACTGGGAAGGAGACAAGGATGTCTGTCATCACCGCTTTCAAGTCAAAACTGTTAGATAATGTTGTATATGTAGAAGATCTAAAAGAACCTACAAATTATTAGAATAAGAGAATTTAACAAGTTATAAATGCAAAAATTGCTATGCAAAAATCAGTTGCATTTTTATACAGCAGCAACAGAGTATGAAAATTCGTAAAAGTATCATTAAAATAATACCAACAAATATTAGATACTTAGCAATTTAACAAAAGATGTACAAAACTCTGGAGAAAGTTATGAAGTTTTACTTAAAGACACTAAAGAAGACAAAGTGGTACTCCATGCTCAAAGATTAGAAGATTTAATATTGCAAATATCTTAATTATCCCCAAATGGTTTGTAGTTTCAATTCAATCTTCGTCAAAATTCCAAATTTTTTTAAATTTTGTATATTTTAAAATTTTATATGGAAGTGTAAAGGAACAAGAATAGCCAAGGCACTCTAAGAAGAATGATATAACAGCGCTTCCCTGCCTGGCAGGTATCAAAATGTAACTATAGTTATTAAGGTAGTGTAGCACTTTATTATATGGAGGCTTGGTTTATGGCCACAGTGGTGCAGCTCTGCAGTGGAATAAGGACTGCTTTTCAACAAATGATTCTGGGACAATTGGGTATTTTTGTGGAGAAAAACTTTGATACCTAGAATTGGTTGTAGGTTTCTTAGAGATTGAAATGTTAAAGACAAAATTACAACGAGAATATAGAGATTATCTTGAAAATGTTGGGATAGGAGAGGATTTTTTTAAATAAGACACAATCAGCTCTAATCATAAAGGAAAAATGTGAATAAATCTGAATACATTAACATTACTATTTTTCACCAAAAGCAGTAAAGAGTAAAACTGCCAGCCTCAGAGTATGAAGAGATAGTTGCACCACATGCAATAGGCAAAGAAATAGTATACAGAACATCTAAAGAACTCCTATATATCAATGACAAAGGTGTAAAATCCAATAGAAAATGAGCAAAAAACTTGAGCAAGAAATTCGTAAATAAGGAAATCCACATAGTCAGTAAACATAAAAAAGAAAAAGTCTTCAGCCTCATTTGTAATAGAGAAACACAAATATAAATCACGAGATTATTTCCAGATTGACTAAAATAAGGAAGTTGACAATAGCAAGTGTTGACAAAGATAGTGAACCCTCTTATCCTGCTAGTGGGAGTATAAATTAGTATAACCTCTTTGGAAACAGTTTGACATTCTCTAACAAGTTTGAAGAAGTTCATACCTTATAAATACTATTGCACTGTGATGTGGTAGTTGAATACAGACTCTGCTGCCAACTCCATGGATTTGAAGCCTATCTTTCTAGTTCTGTGATGTTGAGCATGTGACTTTGTACACAAAAAGAGTAAGATTTTGTCTCTTCTACCCTACCCCAGACCCAAGAATCAATTTTTGCCCTCATAGGACTTTTGTGAGAATTAAATGAGTTTATGTGAAATTCTCAGAACAGTCCCTGGAAAATAATAAATACTATAAAATATTTGCTCTCGTTGTTATTGCTATTATTGTTGTTATTAGTATTACTTTACAACCCACAAAATTATTAGAAAATCTTATGCACTTGTGGAGGATTAGGATACTATACAAGAATGTTCATCCAAGAATTACTTTAGCAGCCCCAAACCAGAAATAATCCTAATGTCCCTCAACAGTAGAATGGATAAAAAGTTATTGACTAATAACACAGCAATGACACGGAATGAACTACAGCTTCTCATAGCTATAACACTGATTGAAAGAAAGAAGTCAAATACAAACACATACTATATGAATCCATTTGTACAAAGTTCAAAAACAGGCAAAATGAAACAGTATTATAAGGAATACAGATATTAGTGGTAAAACTGTAATGAAAAGCAAGGAAATAACAGTCAAAAAAATTAGGAGGATGGTTATGTCCAGGAGAGTGAATGAGGTTGTGATTAAGAATGGACACATGGGGTCTTCTGGGGTCCTGGGTGGCAGTGTTTTATATTTTGACTGGATGATGTTTATATGAATGTTTATCATTATTCTTGACCCCCACCCCCCACAGCATGTTGAGCCTTACTAAAGAAGACTGCTTCACTACTGAGTGTGATGTTGGATTTTTAAAAACACAGATTACTGGGCACACTGCCTGAAGATTCAATAAAGTAGGAAAATAATTATTTTATTTCAATTAAGGATCAACCAAGGTTTTCTTTTAGCATAATCCAACTCTCCACAATTTTGATTTATTCATAACATTTTATGAACTTGTTCAATATGTAAGAACACAACTGTTTGAGAGGGAAAATAAAGATAATGGTTACTTTTGTGTTTGTACTTGTTGCTTTTATTTATTTTTTATAAAGCACTTTACTTTCTAGCCCTTGGCACCATTTTACATTGATATGTTTCAAATAAACTTGTTTTTTCAGGGAAAAACACTTGACAGTTGTTTACATTTTCTCTTTGGTCTCTAATTTATTCTTTTGGTAAAAGACTTGATAGAGGAAAGGGCAGAGGCCCTTTGTAACGTCAATTAGATTCCTACAAAATTATCGAAGAGGCTGGTAAGTTTATCTAGTCTAACCACATTTTTCATCCTTTCATTTTCAGAATTTATTTGATCAAGAAATGCATCTTGACTCTCAAGATTAGTGAATTTGAAACACAAATTCACTTATTCCAACTAGCATTGTGTTCTGAATATCTGTAAGTCTGACAGAAATGTGCAGAAATGCTGGGCTCGATTGGTAATTCTTATCGGCTTTAATAAATATATTATTTTTGTACAAATTTTAAGATTAACTTGTGCTATTTTAGCAAAGAAATAATAGAGTTTAATGCTAGATAACTGAAATAGTACACCCTTTTCAGGGTTTCAAAACATCTCAGAGCAAAAGCTAATAAAAGCTGAATGTTGAATAATTGTTGCTAAGCAACTTTAAAAGAATATCTGCATAGTAACGACACAGCTAGTGAATACTGCCACTCACATTAAGATGATTGAAAAAAGAACAAAGTACCAGGATACAAGAATAGTAAAAATTTAAATTTAAAATGTATATCATAATGAACTTGTAAGATAAGCTCACTCAAAAGCAATGTGATTTTAAAATAGGATTAAATAAAAAGATTATGGTAAAAACATTTGAATTAACTGGATTTGAATTAGTTGATATTTTAAACCAACTTTTATAGAGTATGGAGGAGACGTGAGTTTTATCTCAAAGCTCAGCTTTATGAGACACATGAGGGCACCTTCTGCATTCTAGAACCAAAGAGACATCTCACATCATTTAACTCTGTTGCTTCAATCCTTCTATAAAGAATGCAAATTCTATCAGGGCAGGAATTTTGTCTTGTTCTCTAATGTTTCTTCACTACTCAGTCACATTGCAAGAACTCAGTAGGAATTTATTGAATTAAATAATAATACCTACAAATAGTCTATCAGTCAGGGTCCATTCTGAAGAGAGAAACCAACAGTAATTTGAATATGGAAAGTTTAGTATAAAAAGTATTAAATATAGCAGGAAAGTAACTCTAAAGATGTATGGAAAACTCTAAAGGATATCCTAGTGCTGAGGGAGAGTCCCCAAGGAAGGACAAACTTGGAGTGAGGGGCCCTTCCCAAGATTGGGATTCAGAGTTCACTGGAGAAGGCGTAGTTGCAGCCCACGGGACAGTAGAGAGGTTGGCTGTGTTGCCCCGGCTTGAGCTAGTCTGTATTTGCTGGACAAGCAGGAAACTACCCTCTGGTGGGTGTGCTGAGGCTGGCAGGCAGGCACACAGAGTGAGTCGGGGCGTTGGAAGCTTACTTGTGGGCAGAATGCCACAAGGCCTGGGATGCTCAGTGTCCATGGCAGGAGGGCCATGTGAAGTGATCACCGGTCCAGGCCAAGCTACAAGCTTGACAAGAGACTATACATCCTGGGCGTGCAGCTGGGTCAGAATACCACTGGATCTCCCAACACATGTGCTGCTGACAGCCATGGAGCAGGAGCAACAAGCACAAATGGCAGCAGACTAGAATCGGAGAGAGAAATCCCTCCTCCCACAATAACCCTCCATTGACAAAGCTTAATACCGGGCTCACTGCAAAGGAGAAATACCTAAATCTCCATTATCATAGAGCTGATAATGCAGGATGACTTTGGAGAGGAGAGGAAATAAACTGACATCTAGCACATTATAACTAACATAGAATGCTTATCATATGCCAAGCACTGGGATTTACTCTCCTTTAAACCTCAACTTCCCTATGAGTTGGGTTGCCATTACTTTCTCTATCTTATAGATGAATAATCTGAAGCTTAGAGGAATGAAATAACTTGCCAGACGTCAAATAGCTGATAAGTGCGAGAGCTGGGATCCACTCTTTGAGTGTGCCCAGCTCCTGTGCTTTTAACCACTGCACCATTATACTTATTCCTAAAGGAAAATGTAATTGAAGGGGTAAAGGTGATAGATTGGTCCCCTTTGTGTCAGCACCCATTGGTCATGTCCTCATCAAGTGGCCCTTTAGACACTTGCTTTCCAGTGGTCTTACCCTCTCAGAGGGTCTCATGTTGCTGACAGGCTTCTCAGCATTTCTTTAGGCACCTCTGAATCAACTCCTCCTAGATGATAGCCCCACACTGGTCACTAGTAGTCATGCCAACAAATAGGGCACTCCCCACTGAAGCCCCCCGATGCAGAGTGACACTGCAGATGTGGCTGTGAATGCTAGACAATGGCAACTCTCTCATAAGGAGGAGACTGTGTAGCAAATTTCCTGAGGTCACAAGAATAGGCTATAAATCTGAACACAAATTCAGGAATAGAGAGAAATGCACCTGTTTACTCTAAGAACCACACCAAGCATGCTCACATTTTGTTCTTAGAATTTTGGCCTTAGAATTCTCACTCCATTCTCTCCCTGGGAACTCCATCAACTTCTTTGGCTCTCTGTACCATAGTTTGAGGATTCCCAAATCTCCATCTCCAGGTCAAATCTCTTTCTCTCAAGCTCCATATCTCTGAATCCAACCACTCTTAGATGTTCTAAGAGCTAAAAGGCCACAGTTCAAAATGGAGCTCATTTGATTGCCCTAATCTTGATTACCCTCAGTGTTTGGGCTTCCTTTTATGAATTGAATCACCCAGCTATCATTACCAGAGACTGAGCATCATCCTTCTTTTTCACCTCCATATGAAATAAATTCCTTTCCCTCCTTCACCACCTTTATCCAATCCATCACCAAGTCCTGTTGATTCTAGCTACTTACTAGCTCTTATATTCATTCAGTTTTTTTCTATCAAGACGTTCACTTCTTCAGTTCAAGCCACTGTCTCATTTGGATTTCTGCAATGCCTTCCTAAGTGCCTCTGGTATCGACCCCTCCAACCTATTCTCCAGAGTGCAGCCAGGGTAGTTTTTCTCAAATCTAAATCTGGTTATGTCACTTGCCTGCTTTAAACACCCTTCAGTGACATCTTATTGAGGGTAAGTCCAAACTACGTAATGGTATCGTAATATGCTTTATGATCCAGCCTGCCCTCATCTTTTGTATCAGTTAGGGGCCAGTCAGGAGACAGAAACCACACCAGTCATTTTTACTGGAAGAATTTAATGTAAAGAATTGATAACTAGTTTTTGAAGAACTGATAAAACTGATAAGAAGTAGAAATTGCATGAAGCAGCTATAATTCTAGGGCTGGAGGAATAAGAAAAAAGGTTGAAATTATTAAATTTAGAAGCCTAGAGGTGAGCCCTGGGCAACTGAAGCTCAGACCTCCATGGAGAGGGCAGTGGACAGTTCGTGCTGGCATCTCTGAGCTGGAGCATGTTGAGGCTAGTTTGCAAATGTTGGAGAATAGGCTGCCACTTCTAGAGCGAAGAAGTGAGGCTAGGGTGACACTGATAGGATAGAGAACAAATAAGAAGCAAACAGTAAGTAACAGGAAGGAGCAAGCCTCTTCTTCCCCCTCCTGTCTGGTGGTTTCCCTCTAGCACCCCCTATTGGCAGAGGCGAGCAAAGCCTTCTGGCAAAGCTTTGTTCCAGAGCGATTTGTGGCGTCCCAGCCCCAGCCTCGCAAATCATGGCAGGGTGCATTTGAATCTAAGAGACAATAACTTAATAACTTGGAAAATCCATCCCTTTGGCTACTCAGCACACATATGCATCCTTTCTATGTCTGTCTTCCAAACAACAAAACAACTGTGTTTTCACCCAGAAAGGCAACTATCCCTTGTACAAATAAAGATATTCTCATCCTTTTCTCAAAACGAGGAGCCCAAAGTTTCAACAATAGATGTATCCACCTTCATTAGTAGTCACACTATTTATCTCTGAGCTATAATAATTATTCCCCAAATTCAGTTATAGTTCCACCTGAATATTTGGTCACTTAAAGATTAAATTGTAAATTTAACTTCCAACAAAATTTATATAAAGTAGTAAGGGGAGAGATGTGAGAAAAAAATAAATTTGTATTTACAAATACAGAGACATGCATACATTCATATAACGAGAAAGAAGAAAATATATATAGCCGCTTAGTCATTGTTTCTATAACTAGTCACCGGGCCATAGTTTATATTCCCAGCTTCCTTCTTCCACTACCCATTCCTTCTTTCCTTTGCTCTCAGCCATAATTTCAGCAGATCAAGATTTTCTTTTAACCTGGTGGGATATTCTAAACCTTCATTACTGAAGGGTCTGAATCTTCAGTGGACCTGCCTTTTTTCTCAGAGAAATCTCTGGATTCCAAACATAGTCCTCTCTGCCCCAATAATATCAGCAAATTAATTTCCTTTTAGTAATAAGGATCAATCATCTCAGCCAATAGATTAAGCTCATCTTTGCCTGTTGGATCAGTAGCATGAGGAGTCCAAAGTGGCCAGGTTGTAGTCTCAGTTTCCAATTCAACAGAACCATCCTCTGATGGAAAAATTAATTCCTTCTAAACTGGAAAATCTCCAAGTTGTGGGGACAGGAAGCAAAAAGTCTGCATATTGAGGGGAACCGCGTGCACTGCCATATGTTAAGTTAGTTATCATGGAAAAACCTCTGCTGCCATAGCTTGCTGCTCACACCTATGATGCTGGAGTCTGGACAGTACAAAGACACTGGAGTTGCCCCAGAAAAACCACATACTTCTTGAATTATGCCTACTAGAGGCCTTGATGGCTTTTCATGTGGCCACATCACCTGGTGCTCGCTTCTTTCTCTAAGTGGCACACAGGAGGGTCTGCTTGGCAGAGTTTCAGTGTGAGGTCCCCAGAGTGGGATTCTAGTTTGGATTGTCATTCAAACTTTCAAGGCACAATAGGCTTACCCAGTGCAATGTTTGCTTAATTCAAGAAAGACTCCAGAAGACGAGGCCGCCTAGTGGCACAGCAGTTAAGTTCACATGTTCTGTTTCGGGGGCCCGGGGTGCACTAGTTTGGATCCCAGGTGCAGACATATGCACCACCTGTCAAACCATGCTATGGTGGGCCTCCCACATATAAAGTAGAGGAAGATGGGCACGGATGTTAGCTCAGGGTCAATCTTCCTCAGCAAAAAGAGGAGGATTGGTGGCAGATGTTAGCTCAGGGCTGATCTTCCTCAAAAAAAAAAAAAAAGAATCCGGAAGAGAGAACATCCAGAACAACAGCATCACAGAGGCCTTGGATGCAGTTGCTGAAGTCACCAATTACATGCATCGGGCATGTTTTGGTCACAAGAAATGAAAAGCAGCTGAAGTGAATGTGGATCACATCAGCATAGAGAAGCCACAGCGTTTAGGATCCCTGAGCTTAAATACTTTGCTAATCACCTAGCACCCCAAGGGTCATGTGCCAAGCTCTCACTCTTCATTGCAGCTTCAGGCCATAAATTATCAGTTATACGCCAACCAGAACAGTTTACTTAGGGACAGTTTTGTATCCCTCATTTAACCACAATAGATATTTCAAAAAGTTTGGCTAAGGATCAAATTGTGCGCAAGCATCTCTGAGGCTGGGGTAAGATTTACAGCCCAGCAGTTAATTCTTTCTTCTCCAGGTCACGTGTAGAATCCAGGCTGAAAGGGCATCTGGGAAATGCTGTTTTAGCTGCTCCAGCATCTATGATCCAGGAAGCCAAATCAGAAGAAGGGGGGAATAGATGCTGTGTAGACCAGAACACAGTATTACCACCCTGTCTAACTGTGTAAAGGCTAACAATTCTTAGCCTTGGAGTCTGACAATGGGCCTCTAAAACCATCTGCCCCAAGTTGGTTGGGGTATACTCACTTGGGTTTCCACCTTCCTCACCTGCCACAAGAGAGATCTGGACTGTGCTGCTTTAGTAATTAGGCTAGCTGTAGCATTATATAATCCCGATAATATGGGGCAAATCTATACCAAATTCACTGAGCTTCGCCCCACGGAGGACACATAAATAGAGAGGCTGTGCGTAATTGATGCCTTCACATTAAAAATCCATCCCACGTCAGAACCTTAGCTCTTATGGATTGTGGGGCTATGTTCAGATTTGTGAAGTATTTTTCCTGCTCTTATGCTAATGGGGCTTGCATAAAAGCCAGTTGACTTTAATTCACATTCATAATATTTAGCTTTACAAGCTTAAAATCTCTAAGCATACTTTTAATTATTTCAGATACGTTTATTTCAGGAAAAATAATTTTTATAAAGAAAATAACACTCCATAAAAAATATTGTGTCAGGTGGCATTCAGCAACTTTTGAGGCAAAAGGCAAAACTGCCTCAACGGGACCTCAAAGCCTGTGAAAGAGAAGCGTCAGATCCTTCTGGCCTAAGTCAAAATCCCTAAGGGAACGTGAGTTTACAACCAAAAACAAAACAGAAAATCAGTGCTTGAATATCAACGATGTCACCACGTAACCATTTATTTACTCCCTTGGGATCTTTCCGTTTGGCTTAGCTTTCCTCACAAATTTGTTGATTAAGGCCCTGCCATAGGAATGGTAAAGCTCTATTCATTCCATTGCCTCTTTGAATGTATAAACTTCAGAAAGACATTGCAGGGGCATCATGATTACAGAAGCAGGACTGAGAGAGATGCTTTGATTCAATTCATTTAGAAATTAAAAATCCTCTCACTGACAAGTGATTGGACCTCGCTGAAATGGTCACCAAAAACCTTCAAGTTGGTTAAGCATATTTTTACAACTTGAGTGGACTGAAACCTAATTGTGCCAAGTCATTTAGTGCAGATTACAGGGATAACTGAGAAGAAATTAAAAACAAACATGCTTTGGCAAAATCTGAATATTTCTCAGAGACACTATTTTCTGCCTTTGAGAGGGTGTTTGGTTTTGGAAAATAATCAAGTGTGGCAAACACAGTGGACGGTTAATCTGATAACACAAATCACTTGTTATAAAAATGTTGATAATAAATGGACTGATTTCCTGTGCAGTTGAAAACAAGTTCTATTGAGGATGTGGACACACGATTGATGAAGCTCATACGTTGTGAATTTTGTGTTCCGATTTTTGCTTTCACAGTTCTTCATGTTCCACCCTAATTCCCAACGCTCTCAGCTTTGACACTAATAACCTAGGTTATAGGTTTTAGATTATTTTGTTCTCAAAATGACCTCCAGTTTCCTCTTAGTTTTATAGCAATATTATGATGGAAGAGACCAGCACACGTTCTCACCTCAACAGATCTGAGAGGCTTTATTGACGGGGGATGGAGAGAGTGTGGGGAGGCCAGAGTAGCAGAGGCTCCGAAGACCCATTTGAAACCTCAGCAACCTCTGGGGAAAGTAATTACAAAATGAGTCCCTCCATTGGTCAACGTCTGTGGCATAAAAACACGTCACCAAACCCTCCTGAGCAATTCAGGTCTACTCCTTTTACACTCAGAAAGTGATCAGAGATCCAACTGTGATGGCTTCAGCAAGTCTGGGGCTGAGCAAGTATTTCGTTTTTTATACCTCTGGTCCCAAAAATGTTATCACAAAAATGATTCTAATATATAAAAGATGGCAAGTTCTTATTGCATGGTGTCTTGTCCCTAATGAATTAAAGGAAACACCGAAAGGAGGTGTTTCAAAATGGACTCAAATAAAAAGAATGGAGTGAGCAGCAGCAAATAGAAGTGGTAAAATAAATAAAATTGGGGAAAGGCTTCAAAGTACAGCCTAAAAACCTGAGGTTGAGCCTGGAAGATGGTGGTGTGGAGGAAGGATTGGCAGGAAGAACATGCCTTTACCAGTTTATTTCTGTTTAAGCATTGTCCTGATACTTGCTTTGGTCACAGAGGAAAGACAGAAAGAGGTGAAAATTAATAAAGAGGTCTATTATTACTATTATGTCAGAAGAAAATGACAAGCCATTTCATTTGTCAACTACAGAGTTAGAGTGAAAATAGGAACATTAACTCAAGATAGTTGGTTCACCTGGGGAGGAACACCGAGCAGGTCCCAGCAAAAAGATGAAACACTCGTCTCTGGGATGGTATTTGAGGAGGTGAGAAGATGTCTTAGAGATAGGGTTACCAGATTTAGTAAAAAGCAAACAAAACAAACAACACAACAACAAACAAACAAAAACAGGACACAGTTAAATTTGAATTTCAAATAAAAAATTATCTGTGTGTGTGTGTGCGTGTGTGTAGTATTTTTAGTCAGTCCCATGGACGTACTAAATGAATCCAATGAACATACTCAGTTCAAATTTAACTGGGTATCCTGTATTTTATACCAAAGAAACCTGGGACAGCCCCTAGGAGAGCATGGCAGCAGGATGGACTGTGCGAGAGGAGCCCGACACTCTGGAACTATTTCTGGCAGGGAGGGAGCAACAGCTGAAAGAGGGCGAGAGGAGGAGGCAGAACTGGATGCCCTTGGAAAATGCTGGGTTTCCTGTAATCCTGCAGCATGCTGTCCTCCTGTATGACCGCTGTCCTCTGTGGCTGGAGGCATAAAGGACAAAGTTGCAGGAGAAAGGAGTTCTTTATCAAGCATCTCAAACTTAAAAAATAATTGGGACTGGGTAGTCAACAAACGCATGTGAAGCTACATGATTGCTCTCATCCACTTTTCTGGAAACATGAAGCTTTTTCTGGTTGAGCTTTCATTTTCTCATTTTTTAAGAGATGTGAATACCAAAAAATGTCTTTCTTTCATAAGAAAAACAACAGAGCACACATGATGCTAAATAGCAGATGTTGAGGAGACAGAAGGATGTGGTGAGGACTAGGGGCGTCCTGTCTGAAGGGGACAGTATCAAAATCCACAGAATGCACAACACAAAGAGGGAACCTAAGGTAAACTATGGAGTTCAGTTAATAATAATAATATAAGAATATTGGCTCATCAATTGTAATAAATGTCCCACACTAATGCAAGATATTAATAATAGGGAAAACTGTGCATCTGGGGAGAGGGTATATATGGGAACTCTCTGTACTTTCTGTGAAATGTTTCTGTAAACTGAAAACTGTTCTAAAATAAGCATATTAATTTTAAGAAATGAGTTTTGCTGCCAGAAAACTTTGAAATTCACTGAGGTTTTAAAACAAAATTTTACGTGAAAATAGAAACTATCTGAAAATTTTAAAAGTAATTTCACATTTATTTTGACTTTCAGCACTCAGAAAAGTAGGATTCTTGCTTTCCTGAAAGAATAGGTCATATTGCAAGTAAAAGCCTTGCCTTGTTACTCAAAATGCGGGCCGCTGACCAGCACTGCCTGGAGCTTGTTAGAAATGCAGAGTCACAGACCCCTAAGGAAGCACAAGCATCCTGCATCAGAATCTGCCCTTCAACAAGATCCTGGGGTGGTTTCCATGCACATTCAGTTTAAGAAGCGCTGGTGCAGCCGTCAGAAACACCGGCGATGATATCAGATGGACTTGGTATTGAGTCCTCACTGCCACACTCCTTCTTCTAATTCTGCCCTGTGGCAAGTTCCCTAACGTCTTTAAGCCTCAGTTTTCTTATTTCCAACACAAGGGGAGTGAGAACACCTACCTCAAAGGTTATTAGCAAGATGAATGAGCTCATGCTTGTACAGCTCGTACATGCTTGTACAGCTCGTAGCACGGTTCTGGGCAAATAAAAAGTAGTCAATAGAGGTTGAGGATTGACCTAACGACATCTAACAACGTCAACATTGGCAAACATCTAGGAAGAATTTGAATTTAGGTTAGAGTTTTGCCTCTTTAACTTCCAAGATAATTTTTTTCTAAGAAAGGAAGGAAAGAAAGAAGGAGGCAGGGGAATAAGGAAGGAAGGAAAAAAGTTCTTATCCCTTAAGGGATTAAGCATGCGAAAATCACTCCTCAGATAGCTGTATTGTTCCCTTCTACTTGTGGAAATAATTGGCATTGTTCTCTTGGAGCTCTGCGTAAAAACCAAAAGAATCAACCTGCTCCACATTGACACCACAGAAAGCAACTCATTTAGCTCTCATTTAGTCCAAATGACTCCTTGTTAGTCAGCTACTCCATCTGACTTCCCTTTTACAGAGAAGGAAGTACAAGGGTCCTCTTTGAGTCCTACTGAATAGCAGCAAAAGTGCCCGTGTGTCTCAGCACTGGAACCTGTGACCTGGCCCTGGTGCCTCTTTTGGACTCTACTATTTCTAGAAGACATTTAATGCTAAAATAATTTCCTTAAGGCGGACAGTTTAGGAAGTAGAATTGTACCTAATCTACACTGGACTTAATTATAAGAAAAGGGCTTGTATTAAACATGCCTTTTTCTGTTCTGTGTTTCTGATGCTTTGGCATCTTGAGGCCTTGACGACCCTGGAGAGACTGCCCCTCCCAGGGCTAGCCAATTACTACAGACAGTAAACTCAATAAACCCAGGCGCATGCCTTTCACATGCAAACTAACTAATCCAGAGCCCACACACACCCTTATCTCTACCTGGCTCTCACGCTCTGGACCACTATCCACCTGCCCGAATCACCCCAGGCCCAAGTACCAGGCAGTTTGGGACAGCCCCTACAGCCCAGTGCCTGCTAAAATGATTCACTCTGGCCAATCCTAAACCTGCTCACCTTGCCTCATCCTACAGAAACCAAATAAAGTTCCTCGTCCATGTTTTTCTCCTACTCCCTCTACCTTCTGACCAACCCTGGTGCTTCCCCATGTGACACCCGTGGTGTGCTGTGCCCCCTCCTCTTGGGAAATGTAACAAACTATGCATTCAGCGGCAATCATTTCCTGATCTGTTGGCCTCACCATACCCAATAATAATAAAACCTACATTTTAAAATAGGCTTTTTAAAGGTGTTTTACAGATTACAGTATTTGACAACAGAGTGATCTGTTCTGAGCAATCAAACAAATGGATACCTTAGGGTAAGTCCCTGTGATATCAGAAGTCAGAGGCTACACAGTTTGTTTTAATGGCTAGGAGGACACTCCTGTGGATCTGAATGTGGATGGTGATTCAATTGTTCATGCCAGTCAAATATTATGATGGGGTCATTTATTAATACTGTTCCTTCTGTCTCAAAAGTTCTTGTTCCTTCAATTTCTGTAGAATTCCTACTCCTTTCTTAGACTCAGCCTGAAAGCCCCCTCCTGGGTGAAGCCTCCCTCAGTCACCTCAGTTCACGTGTTGCTCTCACGTTTGGTACTCACCTCTGTCTTATGCGGTGGAGCCCTCTGGTTAGTGTTGGTTGTTGGTGAGTCTGCTCCCCTGAGACTGTGGGTTCCTGGAAAGTGGGGATTGTGCTGTTCATCTCTGTAGTCCTAGCACTCAGCCTAGATGGACGCCTAACTAGTGGTTCTGGACTAAGTAAATTAGTAGTAGAGTTATTTCTTGGGTGGTGTCTTAGTTTGTTAGGGCTGCTGTAATGAACTGCCACAGATTGGGTGGCTCAAAAGAACATAAATTTATTCTCTCTCAGTTCTGGAGGCTAGGACGTCTGAAACCAAGGTGTCAGTAGGGCCACACTTGCTCCAAAACCTCTAGGAAAGAATCCATTCTTGCCTCTTCCTTCTAGTTACCCCAAGCGTTTCTTGGCTCGTGACAGCAAAACTCCAATTTCAGCTTCAGTCTTCACAGGGCCATCTTCCCTCTGTGTCTGTGTCTGAATTTCTCTGTTCTTATAAAGACACCAGTCATAGTGGGTTAAGGGCCCACCCTACTCCAGTATGACCTCATCTTAACTAATTACATCTGCAACAACCCTATTCCCAAATAAGGTCGTGTTCTGAGACACCAGGTCTTAGGACTTCAACATATCTTCCTGGGGGACACAATTCAATCCATAATAGATAGTAAGGATCTTATGGGAAATCCCACAGAGGGCACGGTCTGTGCCTTCCATGCCTTCTTTTTACGGGAGAATTCTGATTTGGAATTAAGATCACGGGCAGCCTTAATAAATAGCAGCTGGAAATTGAACATTAGAGAAAAGAAATGAAAGAACTGTAGCAGGAAATACATCAACCTCTCAAGTGGTATAAAAGTACCACTCAGAGCTCTCTTTCTAACATTGGTTAATGAATGAAAATTAATTAACATCTTTATAATTGTTAATGGGATGAAATACCATTTACTCTTTACACAGGTCTGATCCAGATATTAGAATCATAAATATTCACTCTTCTTTCATGTTAACCACAATTTGACAATTTACCAAACGGTTAGCAGCTTGCTTTCTAATAATTTTATTAAACAACGGGAGAAAAGCAGGTTAATTAATTCTTGAGCACAGCATGGTAATATATCAGGAACGACATCGAGAGGTTGAAAGCCTAAGATGTTAGCAGCACGGGTGTCAGCATCAATGGCAGATGACATCCTCTGAGTAGACATCAGCACTTTTGACACTTGGTCACTGGCAGCCTTGCCCTGGGTAGGAGCAATGGTGGGGACATCTTGTAGACCCTGCCATGGGGGTCCCAGCAATGGTGGAAAACAACACCTTGCTAAGCTGAGCCAGTTGAGGAAGAAAATGGCAGGTGCCAACAGGTAGCAAAGAGGCCTTGACATCACACATACCAGATGCTCTCTTCAGGTCCCAGAACCATTTGGGAGGAATTTGATGAAGCAGGCATTCTAGAAATTTGGCAGAACACTGTGAGGCAGAGCCAGAAAACTGTGCGGTGGTGACATTCACCATGACATTCTTTTAACTCCAGTCTTGTCTGGTTTTGAGTTCCTGATTCTACAAAGAAAGCAAGTAACAAAGATCAACCAGAATCCCTGAGGGAGCAAAAAAGTGAACGGCACAAGGGAAGAGAGAAAGGTGATATGAAGGGAAGAAGACGGTAGAATGAGAAAAGGAAAGAGATGTCCCCAGCGACATCAAGAAGATCTAACGATGAATCAGGTGTTGGTCTTGAGAAAGGATGAGGCTGGGAAGATGTTTTAAGTGTTTCTGTCTAAGAAGCATGTTAGAGAGGTGAATAGAATTTTTGTTTAAAAGATGGGAAGGGTGTGGAGAATATCCAGTGTGTCTCTGAGAGGGTAGAGTGGTGGGAGCAAGGGTTGGGGTCTGGGGCAGCTGGTGTAGAGAAGGGGATGACTAGGGAAGGTGGAAAGGATGTGGCAGGAGGGCTGTTGACATGCTGTCCTGAATGTCCACGTATACCAGAGGAAGAGCTATTGTGCACTGTTGTGCAGGTGGGGTCCTGAACAAGGGCAGCTGGGTGAGGGGAGGAGCAGGGTTTAGAATCCACCAAGCTGTGGGCCCTGTCAAGATGGCACCCCCTTGGAGGAAGTGGAGAGGCTTTTTAAAATTCCCAAAGCACCATGTGTACTAGCATAGTCTTGGCCGATAGCACTTTCTCTGGTCATTTTTTGACACCTGGGCCACTAATGCTTCTTCCTTCTTTGTCTCCCCTATTTGGAAACATCTTCCATCTACCCCTACCCATTCTGTAATGCCTTGGGCCTGTGCTTATTTTCCCAATCAGCCCTACCTGAAAGAAAGAATCAACACAGACTTAAGAAAGATTTATGCTGCGTCTCCATCTCAAGCTTCCCTATCAGGTACTGCTGAGTACCTTTCCTGCCTTAACATCCAGGCCTTGCTTTCTCCATTGACCAGAATCTTCAGAGTAACTTGTATGTTCAGGGCTCAGTCATTCTTTGTTCTCAACAAGCTCTTCATAACATTCACTCCCAGTTGACTTCCATGCTTCCCTGTGAGGAAAGGTTATTTGAAGGCTTTGTCTTCACCTCTCTTAGGCTAATGCTTTCTCTTTTAGGTCTTGGATCCATCTGAATACTTGTAAAACTACGAGCTGTCTCTCCACAACAGTGCACAGATTTGCACATACATTTTCAGTAGTTTCCAAATTCTGTAAAACTCAGTCATAGCACTCCCTACGAAGGTAAGTCCCAGCTCTAGAGATCATTTGAGGTAGTTGTAGAGTCCTGTATGTTGTATCTTGTAATTAATTTCTCTTTTGTAGAAGCCAGTCTCAAACACAAAACAAAAACTTGATGTAACCAAATATCTGTGGTACCCAGAAGCATTTGTATTTGCTGCCAGTGCTTGAAGAATGCTGTCCTACAATTTCACTCTAGTCTATCTCCTGGTCTCCAACTTCATACCCTGGGTTCAGGCCTTAGCCATTTCTGACCTGGTTTATTAGATACGGCCTCCTCATTTATTATCCCCATTCTTACCCTCCCTTCATTCCATGTTCCACTCTGGCTTCCAGAGTGATCTTTGTAAAATAAAATTCAGATGCCATTTCCTTACTTAAAACTGTTCAAGGACTCCCCCGTTGCTTACAGCTGCTATGTGATTGTACACTTGTGACCACCAATCCCTTATAGATCAAAAAGTGTAAAGCTTTGATCAATGTGTAAAATCTGGTTTTGCTCTAACTGAGACTACATGATGATCAGAGAGAATGTGGAGCTGAGAGGGTCATGCAATTCAGTGCAGACTCAGGTAGAGCTTGCTGACACTGACATCAAGCCAGGCCAAAAGAAAGTCCACACGTCTCCTGGAACTGCAGGATCCTTCTTTGGGGAGTGAGAACAGTAAATGGGTCTCCCTAAAGAGCAACCCAGTGCTGAAGGATGACCAGTCACACTCTCATAATTCTACTTTAGCTTTTTTGTCCAAATCTCTGCAAAATGGGATTCTTTTAATAACAGAAGATTCTAAAATTCTAATAAGAGAAGATTCTTCCCTTATAATCTTCTATAATCTTATAATGTGTGAAAAACGGAAAAATTTCATTCTCTTGAACATAAAATGAGGCTTATAGTTTTTCCTCCTAACATTTCTAAAATATGTAAAATAGATCAACATCCTAGACCCTGAGACAAGGGTTTATTTGGGAGGTGAATGGCAGAAGCATGGTGAGGGGTGGAGATGTGAGATGGGGAAGGAAAGAGAGCTGCTAACAGGCACATTGATGAGGGGTTGCAGCTGTGGGCAACTGGACTCTGTTTGCTAGGGCTTCTGAAAGAAGGTGAAGAAAAAACCTGAGCTTTGTCTCTCTGAGGGTTGAGGAAGCAGGAGTATTTTCTGACTAACAGCCTTCTTTCATTGTTTGAGGGGTGCCTGTGGGCACTCCTTGGTACTTTTGGCTGATCCCTTGTGCAGGCTGAAGAATATATTTTCACCACCAGAAAAAGCCCTCAGAGAAACACACTGGGATGTGAGGGAACTGTCTGAGGTGACTTCCCAAATGGCCTGAGGGGATAGGGGCCAACCAGTTGGTTATAAATAGGCTTAAGACTCATCTCTTTACAATGTAAATCAATTTACAATTATGATTTTGAATAATTATGGTACTTCATCTTATTATTAGACTATAAATATCCATTTATATATATATTTACACACACAATATTGTATATCTTTATGTATTTTTTAAACTTGATGTGTTACCATGTTTTTCATTCAGATCTCTACTGTAGACTCAAAAATTATTGAAAACCGTTGGCTTGAAGACTAGCAAGCAAAACCCTAGCATGATATTCGAGTCCCTCAGGATCTTTTCCCAGCTTTGTCTTCCTCTTCTGCATCCTGTCCCTCAAGCGCTTTATGACCCAACGTGACAAAATCCTTATTGTGTTGTTTCATGCTCCCAGGCCTTTTAACATGCTGGTTCTTCTTCCTATGCTGTTTTTTCTTATTTATCCATCCTTTAAAGCCCAATTCAGTCATCTTGTCTCCTGTGCAGTCCTCCCTGGCTGTCTGCCTCCCAACAGTTATTCCCTACTACATCTTGAATGCGCTTTTTTCGCATGCACCTTGTTGTTCTGTAGCTATTTATATACGTCTCTGCAATCAGACTGCATGAATATCCATGTTTTATATAAATTTATATCCCCATCACCTACCATGAACTTGACATATGATCGCTACTTAATGAATATTATTTAACTAAATTGAACTATATTTCCCAGCTCCTTGTAATAAGCTACATTGCCTCAGAGTTCAGTAGGTAAATTCATTCAAGCTTATAAAGCCAAGGTCAAAAGAAATAACAAAGGCAAGCAAATCTATATTTATTTTTCTTCCATTGTGGTAAAGAGTTTGGATTTTATTCTAACAGCAAAGAAAAGGCATTGGAAGGATTTCGGCAGAGGAGTCACATGATCCAGTATGAATGTTAAATATATCACTCTGGTATGCTTTCATTTTGATACTCAAGAAAGCATTGTTCATGGGTATTAAGCCGTTTATACCACACATATTATGCTAAAACAAGTCCACATCATTGAAATCTTGAGAAATGATTAGAAAAAGAAATTTAAATATGGCAAATCAGACAAAGGAATTACTCTGCCGCCTTCATATTCTCCCTTACGTGAGTTTTCTATGGGGAACTCATAACCTTCCCAGAATAGTATTTCACCTAAAACATAGAAGTATGTCTTTTAAGTCTTTAGCTGAAAACCTAATGGCAATTCACAAGGTAAAAAGTATACAATGTCCTAATAATAAACTTGTTGGAAGTTTAAAAAATGTGCAGCATTCTTTTTATTGTATGTCATCCTCAGGGCTTCTGCAGGCTCTGCCAGATGAGGTGCCAAACAGCAGGATGACAGCCTGATCCAATCTTCCCATGCTCAGGAAGATGAACCTCCAGAGTGTTCCTGAGAGGGGCTGGCCCTGTGGCTGAGTGGTTAACTTCACATGCTCTGTATTGGCAGCTCAGAGTTTGGCCAGTTTGGATCCTGGGCGCGGACGTGGCACCGCTTGTCAGGCCATGCTGAGGTGGTGTCTCACATAGCACAACCAGAAGGACCTACAACTACAAGATAAAACTATGTACTGGGGGGCTTTGGGGAGAAAAAAAACAAAGAAAGAAACAAACGAAAAACAAAAAGAAGATTGGCAACAGATGTTAGCTCTGGTGCCAATCTTTTAAAAAAAAAAAAAAAGAGTGTTATTGATAGAACGCTAAGCCAGACAGAACCTCTTGATTCTCTGTGTCAAAAGTCACTGTCTTACATTCCCCACTCTGCGACCACCTCTGAGTGGACACCTTTCTTGACCTCTTGTTCACTAGCCTTTGCCTGGGCTTAGACATTTCTACTATGATAATGCCTAGAACACACAGCATTGACCGGGATTTCAGAGTGAAAACAATCCTTCAAGGAAAACTGAACATGAATAGCTAAACTTTAACTGTATTTTAGTACATTATCCATACAGCAGTGCTTCCCTGACTTGGTGCTCTGTTTGGTGGCGTTCTGAAGAAGCAGCATGGAGAAGGTGAAGAGCCAGTGACATCTGCTGCAGTGTGATCTTGGCCCTGGTTTAACTTGTCTGACTCCAGTTTTGTCATAAACCATGAAGATAATAATACTTGCCACACAGGGCCGGTTAGGAAGTTTAGAGATGGTGTATAGATAGCACTTGGCACATAATAGATGCTGAACTAATGATAACTTTTGTTGCTATCATATTTGCCAAATCTGCCTCTCCATAGCATTAATAATATCTTTCTAATCATGAAGGAATAAGTTAGAGTTGCAATCTCTTTCTTCTCTTTGGTGTATTTATTCTATCATCCACTTGGTTATGCATTTTCCCTTTTCCCACAAAACAAGTCATCCCTCCCCAAGGGAGATGTCAGAACTCATGTTTCAAGCTTTCTTTGAAGCTAAGGTATATTTGATTGGGAGGCTGTAAATCGGGCTTCCATTTTTTGCTGGTACAGGAGACAGGAGCAGCAGTGGTGATGATTTTCTAGTGTTTGTAAGGTTGAGTTTTGGAAGCAGAAGAAGCCCGTGTGACAGAGCTACCAGTAGTTGCAGTGGAATCAAGTTCCTGGTGTTAGGGAAATTTGATGGTGTGATTTGAGGCTTTGTTCCTCAGCCTTAAGAGTCTTCCACTTAATATCCTATATTAAGCTCTCCTTTCTGCTGTATCTAGCCAGATTCCAGTGGATTCTTGCTTTTTGTTTGTTCATTTTATCTTGTTTTCAAGTAAACTTTTTATTTGGAATAATTTTGGATTTACAGAGAAGTTGCAAAGCAATTTGCAAAGTTAGAGAACATTCCACAAAATCACCCTCACATCTTACACCAGTTGCAAGTTTGGAGGTCCCCAAGACCATCCTTAGTTTTGTTTTGTTTTTTAATCAATTAATTAATTTATTAGTTTTTTGAGGAAGTTTAGCCCTGAGCTAACATCTGTCACAAATCCTCCTCTTTTTGCTGAGGAAGATTGGCCCTGAACTAATGTCCGTGCCCATCTTCCTCTACTTTATGTGTGGGACTCCTGCCACAGCGTGGCTTGACAAGCAATGCGTAGGTCCACACCCAGGATCTGAACCAGTGAACCCCGGGCTGCTGAAGCAGAACGTGCAAACTTAACCACTGCACCACTGGCCCAGCCCCAGCCCATCCTCAGTTTTGATAATTCGCTAGAAGGATCAAAGAACTCACTGAAATCTGTTATACACTCAGCTACAGTTTATTACAGCTAAAGGATACAATCTAAAATCAGCCAAGGGAATTGATGCATGGAGCAGCATCCTGGGAAGTTCAAAACACGGAGCTTCCAGTTACCTTCTCCTGGAGTCTTGGATATCATTAACTTTCCTGGCAACGATGTGTGACAACACACATGGAGTATTGCCAACCAGCGAAGCTCAACCTTGGTGTCCAGAGGTTTTATTGGTCACGTAGACCAGTTGGCTGTCCACATGGCTGCCCTCAGTCTCCAGCTCCTCAGGAGGCTGAGCTAATACGGTGTGACCTAAAGCCCTCACTCTAAATCACATATTAGACTATCTGTGTGGCCTGACGCCCCCAGGTAAATAAAGACACTTTTATTAGGCAGGACATTCTTCAGACTTCTATGGGCCAGGTTAGATTCTTTACAGCAAACAAATCTAAATAAAAGTTTAGCTATGCCTCATATCAGTACCGACATGAAGCCACTGTTTGGTTGTAGTAGCTACCATTTAAGTATCTTATATATTTTAGGTCATTTACAAGCATTATTTCCAATTATTGCAGCAATATTTTAAAGTAGCTGTTAGGATATTTTATAGAATGAAATAACTGTGGATATTTTATAGAGATGAAGGATAAACGTACCCAAAGTCACCAAGATAATAAGTCATAGAATCATATTTCAGAGCCAGCCCAGACACCAAAGCCTATCCTCTTTTCATTTCATCACATGGATTCCTGCAAGGGGCTGGCCTTCCTGTGTGATGGAAGCATTTGCCCGGACTCTGCAAAGTACAGACAAGACTGATGACTGTTGCCCACTCTGATAAATTCTGATTAGTCATGCACAATTTTTGTATCAGTCTGCAAACTTGTATTATCCTTATGCACATGAACATTTTTTAAAACTGGTTGACATGTTAATACAAATGGCATTAGTATATAGCAAAGTTCCTACCCCTGTTATTTTTGCTATAACTTTTCTTCAGCTTATTTGAATCTTATTCCTTTCTCCCTTCACAAACTTCAGTTACATGCTCATCGTTAGTATTTAAAATATTTCATACTCATCTCTTGTCAATAAATAAATTTGATTTTCTACTGCCTTAGGGAAGGCCATCGACTTTCCAACGTGCTTGTTTGGGATTTGTATAAGTTGAGAGCTCATTTTTAATTCTCATTTTGTTTTAGAGAAAACAAAAGATTGGCTCCCCCAGCACCTTCCTCTGCCTCAGGAGCCGGAAGCTTAATCTAAGCCCTTGGCTCAAAGGTGTAGCAGACAATTGCTGCTGAAAAAGCAGAGCTCCAGGAGTGGTGTTCTCAGTGTTGGGTGGTTAATTAGTAAGTGCTAAGCATCAGGCCCTGCAGGGCACTGGTAATGAGATGAAACTAATACCAGGTCAGACAACAAGAACTATACATTCTCAACAATTAAAATAGATTTAAATAAAGCTGAGCCAGGAAGGCTGACAGAG
This sequence comes from Equus przewalskii, assembly GCF_037783145.1. Taxonomy (NCBI): domain Eukaryota; kingdom Metazoa; phylum Chordata; class Mammalia; order Perissodactyla; family Equidae; genus Equus; species Equus przewalskii. The sequence continues at coordinate 40,478,569 of NC_091834.1, forward strand.
AAAATCTACATGTGCACATTTCCAAGGAGATGGCAATTAAATTAACTCCTACCCACTACATTTTAAGATGAGAAAACAGGAGCATGATGATGTTAGGTAGCAATATTAATAACAGCAGCAACAACAGCTACTACTTATTAAGAGGTTCCTGGGTAGCAGGTGCTGTATTAAACACATTCTACCATTTTCTCCTCACAAGAACCCTAAGATAAGAATGATTATAGCCTTTCTCTGGAAATTGAGGACTGAGTTTGTAGAGGTTAAGCAACTCACCCAAAATTATACAATTGCTAAATGATGGAAACATGATTTGAGTCAAGGAAGTCTATGTCCAAATTCATGCCTTTAACTATTAGATCCTATTTCTGATCAGGAACCCATAGCCCATAATGGAACCATAAGAAAATCTGTCTTTCCACTGTTACAACTTGTCTCATTGTTAATTGCCTTAATATCACACTAGGAAGAGGTATGTTGTCAGGAAATAGAAAGAAAGAGTTGGGACAGCTAGTAGTCTCCACAGGAGCCTTCTTCTGAGGGACCAATGGAGAGAAAGAATATTTTCCTGGCTTCAGCCAAACTCTCTATTGTCCACCATTTGTCTTCTGCCAATCTTGTGCCCCCGGGAACACTAAAGTACCACACATCTTGAAATTTCCTAAGCAAATAAATACCCTCAGACTGATCTTTCTCTCCCTTCTCCTCCTTCCTCTTTGCCTTTCAGAACTTCAGATTGATTCTAGTCAAGGTTCAGCAGGCGTAGCAGAGATAGGGAGTGAAAAGTGAGTTTGACAAGGAAGTAATTTACCAATAAAGGTATCTTCCTATACAACCCCATCCCCAAGCTCCTGAAGTGTAGATGAGAGAGAAATATATCCCTGGGCCAAAAATCTGATAGGCTTCACTCTAAAGAAATTGAATGAAACATCTGGGAAGAAGAAAAGTCTTATGGTTTGTGTGTTGATTTGCCATAGGACAGCCTTGTTAATTACGGCATTTTGGGGCCTCAAACTTATCAATGGGCTCCCCACACAAAAGCGGTTACATTAATATCAGAAAAAGTGAGACATTGTGGCATCCTAACAAGTACAGTTTATGAAAATGATTTAATCGTGATAAATTGTATACATACACCAAATGACAAAGCAGTGAAGTGTATAAAGCAACCACTATTAGATATGCAAGTATAAGTCGATGAAAGCACAATAAGAGTGAGAGATTTTAAAGTATTCTTTTTTCAGAATAAGGCAGAGCCACTAGACAACAATAAATTTTGCATTTGACCACAAAGAAAACATTAAACATTTTTTTCATACTATTGAGATCTCTGCAGGTTATATACTCTGATCTTTACCTGATGAAATTAGAAATTAAAAATGCGTAAACAACAAAAACTCAAGTGCTTAAAATTAAAGAGATATCTAAATAACCCTTCAATCAAAGAGGACATTGAAATTGAAATTACAAAATGTTTGTAAAGGCAATAAGAGGATTACCCCTCTTACCCAAACCAATGGGACTCAGTTAAAGCAGTTCAGTGAAAAATTTATAGCTTTAAATGCCTTTGCTATTGAAGATAAAATACCAGAATACCAAAATAAGGGAATTCTGTATCCATCTTAATAAAATAGAAAAGAGCAATAAAATAATTCTGAGAATGTAAGAAGCTGGTAACCAGAAATAAAAGCTGAAGTTCAAAAAAATAGAACAAAAAGTAGAATGGAAAATAAATATAAAAATTGCTTTAAAAAAAATTAAAATAGATATTTTCAAGAGCCTGATAGAGAAAAAAAGTACACAGAAAGACAAAATTACACAAGGTTATGAATATGAAAATAAGGAAATAAGTACAGAAATGAATCAGATCAAAATAATTATAACATTGTACTACCTGAAACTCTCTAGAAATAAATTTGAAAACCTAGGTGAAAAGGATGATTCACTAAAAAGTATAAATTAGTATAACGATTCTGTGAATAATCTTGGATCAATCATAATAGAAGAAATTGAAAAGAGAGCAAAGATTTTTTTCATTACAAAAGGTGCCAGAACCAGAAGGTTTCAAAAACAGCAGATTCTAACGTGATTTAAACCATTCCAGAGCATGGAAATCTCAACAATTTATTTCATGAGGTCAACATTTAAGTTTAACAGCAAAAGCTGATGAAAAGAGTTCAGAAAAGCTATGAGATTGTAGACCAATCTCATTCCTAAGTATTAAAATTCTACATAAAAATATTAGCAAATTAAATCTAGTACTATAGCAAAATTATAATCAATACTACCAAGTAGAATTTTATTCTAGCAATGCAATTATGGTCTAAAATCAAAATATGTGTCAACATGAATAAAGGAAAAAATTATATCTTTACATCAACAGATGCCAAACATATCATTTAATAAGACTCAAGATTCTCACAAAAATAAGAAAACGCTATCACCGTTATAATTTATTATTTCACTGGAGGTTATAAAGAATTCAAGAAGACAAGAAGATGAAATTACTGGCATAACTTTTGAAAAAGAAGAGCTAAATAATCTCTTTCGCTAATCATAAAATTATATCCCTATGAAATTCCAGAGACTTCAACAAAGAACTATAAAAATCAGAGGCTATTTATTAAGGTGACTGGATATAAGGTGAATATATATAAAAATCCATAACTCCTGTCTATGGTAACATGAACCAGAGCTGGAAATGGAAAATATTTCATTATTAATAGCAGCCATTTTGTCAAATACTTTTTCTGTATCTGTTGAGATATCATATGATTTTTATTCTTCAATTTGTTAATGTGGTATATCGTATTTATTGATTGCATATGTTGAACCATTTTTGCATCTGAGGGATAAATCCCGCTTGATCATTTTGTACTTTTTAAAAAATTTTTTTGTTGAGTTCATAATAGTTTACATCATTGTGAAATGTCAGTTGTACCTTACTTCTTGTCTGTCAACACATAAGTGCTCCCCTTCACCCCCTGTGCCCACCCCCCGACCTCCTTCCCCTGGTAACCACTGAACTGTTTTCTTTGTCCATGTGTTTATATTCCGCATGTGAGTGAAATCATATGCTGTTTGTCTTTCTCAGTCTGGTTTACTTCCCTTAGCATAATACCATCCATGTGTTGTAAATGGGAGGATTTTGTCTTTTTTTATGGCTGAGTAGTATTCCATTGTGTATTATATATATATATATATATCACATCTTCTTTATCCAGTCATCGGTCAATGGGCGCTTGGATTGTTTCCATGTCTTGGCTATTGTAAGTAGTGCTGCAATGAACATAGGGGTACATAAGTTACTTTGGAATGTTGATTTCAGGTTGTTTGGGTAGGTACACAGTACTGGGATAGCTGGGTCATATGATATTTCTATTGTTAGTTTTTTGATGAATCTCCATACTGTTTTGCATAGTGGCTACACCAGTTTGCATTCCCACCAGCAGTGTATGAGGGTTCCATTTTCTCCACACCCTCTCCAACATTTGCTATTTTTAGTCTTAGTGATTACAGCCATTTTAACAGGTATAATGTGGTATCTTGGAGTAGTTTTGATTTGCATTCCCCTGATGATTAGTGAGGTTGAACGCCTTCTCATGTGTTTATTGGCCCTCTGTATATCTTTGGAAAAATGTCTGTTCATAACCTCTGCCCATTTTTTGATCAGGCTGTTTGTTTTTTCTTGTTCAGTTGTGTGAGTTCCTCATATATTACAGAGATTAACCCCTTGTCAGACATACGATTTGCAAATACTTTCTCCCAATTGGTGGATTGTCTTTTTGTTTTGATCCTAGTATCTTTTGCCTTGCAGAAGCTCTTTAGTCTGATGTATTTCCACTTATTTATTTTTTCTTTTGTTTCCCTTGTCTGAGAAGACATGGTATTCAAAAAGACCCTTTTAAGTTCAACATCAAAGAGTGTACTACCTATATTATCTTCCAGGAGTCTTATGGTTTCAGGACGTATCTTAAGTCTTTGATCCATTTTGAGTTTATTTTTGTGTACAGCATGAGACAGTGGTCTACTTTCATTCTTTTGCAAGTGGTTGTCCAGATTTCCCAACACCATTCACTGAAGAGACTACATCTTCTCCATTGTATGTTCTTGGCACCTTTATCGAAAATTAGCTGTCCATGGATGTGCGGTTTTATTTCTGGGCTTTCAGTTCTGTTCCATTGATCTGTGTGCCTGTTTTTGTACCAGTACCATGTTGTTTTGATTACTATGGCTTTGTAGTACATCTTGAAGTCAGGGATTGTGATGCTTCCAGCTTTGTTCTTTTTTCTAAGGCTTGCTTTAGCAATTTAGGATCTTCAGTTGGCTCATATGAATTTTAGGATCCTTTGTTCTATTTCTGTGAAGAATGTCATTGGGATTCTGATTGGGATTGCATTGAATCTGTAGATTGCTTTGGGTAGTATGGACATTTTGACTATGTTTATTCTTCCAATCCACGTGCATGGAATCTCTTTCCATCTCTTTCTGTCATCATCTGTTCTTTCAATAATGTCTTATAGTTTTCATTGTATAAGTCCTTCACCTCCTTGGTTAAATTTATTCTTAGATGTTTTATTCTTTTTGTTGTGATTGTAGATGGAATTGTATTCTTGAGTTGTCTCTCTGTATGTTCTTTATTAGATTAGAGAAATGAAACTGATTTTTGTAAGTTGATTTTGCACCCTGCAACTTTACTGTAGTTATCTATTTCTAATAGTTTTCTGATGGGCTTTTTAAGGTTTTCTATATATAAGAACATGTTGTCTGCAACGAGCAAGAGTTTCACTTCTTCACTCCCTGTTTGCATTCCTTTTATTCTTTTCTCTTGCCTAATTTCTCTGGCCCAAACCTCCAGTACTATGTTGAAAAACAGTGGTGATAGCGGGCATCTTGTCTTGTTCCTGTTCTCAGAGGGATGGCATTCAGTTTTTCCCCATTGAGTATGATGTTGGCTGTGGTTTTGTCATATATGGCTTTCATTATGTTGAGATAATTTCCTTCTATCCTTATTTTTTAAGAGTTTTTATCATAAATGGCTGTTGGATCTTGTCAAATGCTTTCTCTGTGTCTATTGAGATGATCGTGTGGTTTTTATTCCTCATTTTATTAATGCGGTGTGTCACATTGATTGATTTGCAGATGTTGAACCATCCCTGTGTCCCTGGTATAAATCCCACTTGATCGTAATGTATGATCTTCTTGATGTATTGCTGTATTCGACTTGCCAATATTTTGTTGAGGATTTTTGCATCTATGTTCATGAGTGATATTGGCCTGTAGTTTTCATTTTTTGTGTTGTTCTTGTCAGACTTTGGTATCAGAATGATGTTGGCCTCATAGAATGTGTTAGGAAGCATTCCATCTTCCCTAATTTTTTGGAATAGCTTGAGAAGGATAGGTATTAAGTCCTCTCTGAAAGTTTGGTGGAACTCCCCAGGGGAGCCATCTGGTCCTGGGATTTTATTTTTTGGGGTGCTTTTGCTTACTGTTTCAATCTCTTTACTTGTGATTTGTCTATTCAGATTCTCTATTTCTTCTTGATTCAGCTTTGGGAGGTTGTAAGAGTCTAAGAATTTATCCATTTCTTTTAGATTGTCCATTTTGTTAGCATATAGCTTCTCATAGAATTCTCTTATAATCCTTTGTGTTTCTGTGGTACCCATTGTTATTTCTCCTCTTTCATTTCTAATTTTATTTATCTGAGATTTCTCTCTTTTTTTCTTTGTAAGTCTGGCTAGGGGTTTGTCAATTTTGTTTATCTTCACAAAGAGCCAGCTCTTTGTTTCATTGATCCTTTCTACTGCCTCTTTTGTTTCGATAGCATTTATTTCTGCTCTGATTTTTATTATTTCTCTCCTTCTGCTGACTTTGGGCTTTGTTTGTTCTTCTTTTTCTAATTCACTTAGGTGTGGTTTGAGATTCCTTATTTGGAATTTTTCTTGTTTGTTAAGGTGAGCCTGTATTGTGATGAATTTCCCTCTTTGTACTGCTTTTGTTGCATCCTATGTAAGTTGGTATGGCATATTTTCATTTTCATTTGTCTCCAGATATTTTTGATTTCTCCTTTAATTTCTTCAATGACCCATTGGTTGTTCAATAGCTTGTTGTTTAGTCTCCACATCTTTGTCCCTTTCTCAGCTTTTATCTTGTAATTAATTTCTAGCTTCATAGCATTGTGATCGTAAAAAATGCTTGTTATTATTTCCATCATCTTAAATTTATTGAGGCCTGCCTTGTTTCCCAATACATGGTCTATCCTTGAGAATTCCATGCACGTTTGAGAAGAATGTGTGTTCTGCTGTTTTTGGATGCGGTGTTCTATATATGTCTATCAAGTCCAACTGGTCCAGGTTTTCATTTAATTCCACTCTTCCCTGGTTGATTTTCTGTCTGGATGATCTATCCATTGATGTGAGTGGAGTGCTGAGGTCCCCTACTATTATTGTGTTGTTATTAAAATATCTCCTTTTAGGTTTGTTAATAGTTGCTTTAGGTAATTTGGTGCTCCTGTGTTGGGTGCTTAGATATTTATAAGTGTTATGTCTTCTTGGTGGAGTGTCCCTTTGATCATTATTTACTGCCCCTCCTTGTCTCCCTTTACCTGTCTTATCTTGAAGTCTACTTTGTCTGATATAAGTATTGTGACATCTGCTATCTTTTGTTTGCCATTAGCTTGGAATATTTTCTTCCATCCCTTCCTCTGAGCATGTGTTTGTTGTTGGAGCTGAGATGTGTTTCCTAGAGGCAGCATAATTTTGGGTCTTTCTCTTTAATCCATCTTGCCACTCTGTGTCCTTTTATTGGAGAATTCAATCCATTTACATTTAGGGTGATTATCAATATATGATGGCTTACTGCTGCCATTTTATCACGCATTTTCTGGTTCTCCTGCATTTCCTTTGTTTCTCATCCTGTATGTTTCAGTCTACCAATTGAGTTATGTAGTTTTGTATGTTGTGTTTCTTTGTCCTCTCCTTATTTATTATTTGTAACACTTTATTCTGCTTTTTTGTTTAGTGGTCACCATGAAGTCTGTATTCAAAATCTTGTAGATAAGATAGTCATTTTCTGATGGCCTCTTATTTCCTTAAAGTAAACTGATTCAGTCCCTTTCCTCTTCCCCTACTACGTTGTTTTTCTCACATCTTATTCCATCTTGTGTTGTGAGTTTGTGGTTAAAATGACAAGATTATCTTTGTTTTTGGTGTTTTCCTTCCCTTTATCTTTAATGCTATACTTGAGTATTTGGTAACCTATTCTTATATACAGCTACAATTTTCTGATTTTGTGTACCTATTTATCTCCTTACTCCATGCTTTTAACCCGTTTCTCCCTTTTCTTCTTCAGGTATGAGGGCCTTCTTGAGGATTGCTTGTTGGAGGGGTATTGTGGCTATTAACTCCGTTAGCTTTTGTTTATCTGGAAAAGTTTTTATTTCTCCATCATATCTGAAGGATATTTTCACTGGATACAGTATTCTTGGCTGAAAGTTTTTGTCCTTCAAAGATTTGAATATGTCATTCCAGTCTCTCCTAGCCTGTAAGGTTTCTTCAGAGAAATCCACTGAAAGCCTGATACTGCTTCCTTTGTAGGTTATTTTCTTCTGCCTTGCTGCCATTAGTATTTTTTCTTTGTCATTCACTTTTGCCAGTTTCACTACTATATGCCTTGCAATAGGTCTTTTTACTTTGACAGTGTTAGGAGATCTGATAGCCTCTTCCACATGGATTTCCGTCTTCTTCCCTAGGTTTGGGACATTCTCTGCTATTAATTCTGTGAACAAGCTTTCTGCTCCATTTTCCTTCTCTTCTCTCTCTTGAATACCTAGAATTCTTATGTTGCATTTCCTAGTTGAGTCTGATAGTTCTTGGAGACTCTCTTCACTTCCTTTTTGTCTTTTTCTCTCTTCCCTACCTGGAGCATTTCAATATGTCTATCTTCAATTATGCTGATTCGCTCCTCTATAATGTCTGCTCGAGTGTTCATGGAATCCGTATTTTGTTTTATTTCTTTCATTGTGTCTTTCATCTCCAATATTTCTGATTGATTGTTCTTTATAGTTTCAATCTCCTTTGTGAAGTAGCTGCTGAACTAGTTGAATTGTTTCTCTACATCCTCTTTTAACTCAAGTTTTTTGAGGACAGATATTTTGAATTCTCTGTCACTTAGATTATATATTTCTGTGTCTTCAGGGCTGATTTCTGGGTACTTCTCATTTTCTCTCTGGTCTGAAGATTTAATTTAATTTTTGATACTTCTATAGGGCATGACTCTTGTTTTTGCACATTGCAGTATTATTTGGCTGTAGTTACTGCCCATCACCACTGGGTGGATGTCAAGAGACCCGTATTCTGAGCTCTCTACGTTCTGCTGAGATCCCAGGCACTGGAGCTGGCACTGGGTGGGTCAGGAGAAGGGGTGCTTTCTCCTGCATGCTCTCTTGGTTTTTTTGCTCTGCTCTCCTTATCTGCTGTCCTGGGGTGTTGGCTTGATGAGGTCACACCCATGTTAGCTTTCACTTTGGTGGGGGATTTCCCTTAGCCTGCATGGGACCTCAGGGATCTTTGACGTTCCTGCGAAGAAGCATCCCCTCCCCACTTCCTTCCCTCTTAGAGGCTGCTCACAGTCCCGGATCACAGTCTTTTTGGGAGGGAGCGAAGTTTTCTCTTTCCCTGTTCAACCTCCTCCAGGGGGCCTCCAGCGTCTCCACCGTCTGACATGTGGCTGTGTGGGTCTCTCAGATGTCTTTTGTGTTGTGTGCATGTCCTCTGTTGGAGTATGAATGTCTTTTTTGTTGTATGGTGGAGGGGAGAGATTGCCAGGAGAACTCAGTCCACCGTGATGTGACGTCACTCTCCTGTACAATACTTTTAATGTACTGTTGAATTCTGTTTGCCAGTATGTTGTTCAGGATTTTTGCCTCTATGTTCATGAAAGAAAATACAAAATTACAGGGGTATTAACCAGTAATTTTCTTGAAATATTCTTATCTAGCATTGGTATGAGAGTAATACTGGCCTTCTACAATGAATTTGAAAATATTCCCTTCTCTTCAATTCTTTTGAAGAGTTTGAAAGGAATTGGTACTAATTCTTTAAAGGTTTGGTAGAATTCGCTATGAAGCCATCTGGTCCTGGACTTTTCTTTGTTGGGAGGTTTTTGATCACTGATTCAATATACTTACCTATTCTCCTTACCTTATTTGTCTGTATAGACTTTCTATTTCTTCATGATTTAGTCTTAGTGGGTTGTATTTTTCCAGGAATTTATCCATTTCTTCTAGGTTGTCCAATTTGTTGGCACATAATTGTTCATAGTAGCCTCTTATGACCCTTTGTATTTCTGTGGCATTGTGTTTGTATTCTGTGGTTGTAATGTCTTCTCTTTCATTTCTGGTTTTATTTATTTCAGTATTCTCTTTTTTTTTCTTGGTTAGTGTGGCTAAAGTTTTGTCAATTTTGTTTACCTTTTCAAAAACCAACTCTTATTGTCACTGATCTTTTTTATTGTCTTTCTAGTGTCTATTTCATCTGTTTCATCAGTCTTTATTATTTCCTTCCTTCTACTAACTTTGGGCTTAGTTTGTTCTTCTTTTTCCAGGTCCTTGAGGTGTAAAGTTAGGTTGTTTATCTGAGATCTTTCTTTTTCCTTAATATAGAGATTAATTCCTATAAACTACCCTCTTCGAACTGCTTTTGCTGTGTCTCTTAAGTTTTGGTATGCTGTGTCTCTATTTTTATTTGTCTCAAGATATGTTTTTTATTTTCCTTTTACTTTCTCCTTTGACCCATTAATTGTTCAGGAGTATTTTGTTTAATTCCCACACATTTATGAATTTTCACCTGTTATTGATTTCCAGTTTTGTATTACAGTGGTTAGAAAAGATACTTGGTATGGTTTCAATCTTCTTAAATTTGTTAGGATGTTTTGTGGCACAGCATATGATCTATACTGGAGAATGTTCTGTGTGTACTTGAGAAGAAAATGTATTCTGCTGCTATTGGATGGAATGTTCTATATATGTCTGTTAGGTTCATTTGGTCTATAGTGTTATTCAAATCTGCTTTTTCCTTATTGATTTCCTCATTGGATGATCTATCCATTGCTGAAGGTGGGGTGCTGAAGTCCCCTACTATTATTGTATTGTTGTCTATTTCTCCTTTCAATTCTGTTAATATTTTCTTATATATTTAGGTGTGCCAATGTTGAGGTCGCATATATTTACAGTTATTATATCTTCTTGATGAATTGACCTCTTTATCATTATATGATAAGCTTCTTTGTCTCTTGTGACTGATTTTGACTGAAACTCTATTTTGTCTGATATAAGTGTAGCTACCCCTGCTCCCTTTGGTTACCATTTGCATGGAATATCTTTTAGCTACTTTTATTCCACTTCCTGCTTATGTGTGTCATTAAACAAGTTGGGTCTTGTTTTTTAGTGTATTCAGCCACTGTGTCTTCTGATAGGAGAATTTAATACATTTAAAGTAATTGTTGATAGACAAGGATTTACTATGGCCATTTTTTAATTATTTTCTGACTGTTTTCTAGTTCTTCTATTCCTTTCTTTCTCCCTTGCTGTCTTCCTTTGTGATTTGTTGATATTTTGTAGTTGTATGCTTCAAATTCTTACTGCTTGTCTTTTGTGTATCAACTAGAGGATTTTCCTTTGTGGTTGCCATGAGTCTTACATATAACTTCTAATATTTATAACAGTCTATTTTAAGCTGATAACAAATTAACTTCAACTGCATACAAAAACTCTACACTTTCAGTCCTCTATCCCAACACTTAATTCTATTGATGTCATTCTTTACATCTTTAAATATTGGTGTCCACTAACAAATTATTGTAGCTATAGTCATTTTTAATAGTTTTGTCTTTTAACTTTAACACTAAAGTTAAAAGTGAACATCCATCATCATTACAGTATTAGAGTATTCTGAATTTGACTACATATTTAATTTTACCCATGAGTTTTATAGTTTCATATGTTTCTATGTTGTTAGTGTCCTTTCATTTCAACTTGAAGAACTTTTAGCATTTCTTATAAGATGGGTCTAGTAGTGATGAGTTCCCTCAACTTTTGTTTGCCTGGGAATGTCTTTGTCTCTCCTTCATTTCTGAAGGACAGATTTGCTAGATATAGTATTCTTGGTTAGTAATTTCCCCCGACCCCAGCAATTTGCATGTACCATCCCACTCCCTTCTGGCCTGCGAGGTTTCTGCTGAGAAGTCTGCTGACAGCCTTTTGAGGTTCCCTGGCATGCAGTGAGTCAATTTTTCTCTCTCTGCTTTCCAAATTCTCTGTCTTTGACTTTTGACAATTTTATTATAGTGTGTCTTAGGGTAATATTGATGTTCTCATATGTTCCATATGCTTTCGTCACTCCATTCCATTTTTTTTCTTTTTTGTTCCTCTACTTGGCTAATTTCAAATGACCTTTTTTTGAGTTTGCTGATTCTTTCCTGTGCACAATATAGTCTGCTACGGAAGCTCTCTATTGAACAAATGTAAAAAACATTTGTGTCACCAATTAACTACTAGATAACCTGGAGCAAGTTACTTACTTCTCAAAGTTTCATCCTCCTGACCTATAAATGGGATAATAACAGCAGCCCCTTCATAGGGCTGACACTGAGCATGTTATGCGAAGTGCTGACCCCAGTGATATGATATAATAAATGCTTAATACGTTGGGGCCACTATTTTTATGATTATACTTTAAAAGTTATAAGTTCTACTCCCCTTTTTAGGGCCCAGTGCTCCCTCATTGTCCTCAGCTCTTCTTTCAGGGAGGTTTTAGGGAGCCGCGTTTCATCATCATCGCCAAAGGCCGAGGACTATAAACAACTGAAAAAGTGCATCATGAACATGTGGGTTTCTGGAAGGCATATGAGAATCCTCAAATCATACTCTCTGGAGACCTACTCTGCCTCCTTCTGGCAATGTGAGGATTCGTCTCTCATTTTTTGTAAGGAATGCTAAAGATACATGGTACATGGGATATATATGGTCAAAAGAAGTGAAGATTGAGTTGGAAAACTGTATATATATTATGTGAAAAAGAAATTTGTAGAACAGTGTGTATAGTTGGAGTTCATTTTTTATTAAAAATAGAAATATAAAAACCCGTATATGTGTATATATACACAAACATATGCATATGTTTCTACATAGACAGAGAAAGGAATTGTCATTTTAACATAGGGAAAGGAATTGAAGTCAAGAGTAGACTTAATTTTATGTGATATACCTTCATACAGCTAAGTTGTTACAAATACTGGATAAAATTTTTATTATTAGAAAGAAAACACAATAGCCACAGCATTTGTCTGAAAGGAAAGATATAAACAGATGGGTTGCTTTGATAACAAGTGTGCATCAGTGGCTAGTAGGTAGGGAACTCAGTTTATTTCCTATGAAATATAGTTTTGGTACCAATTAAGCACTAATGAAATCAATCTGAGAAAAGGAACTATTTTTCATTTCAAGACTAAGTTCATTTTCAAGACTAAGCCCCTTGCTTCTGCATTTATAATTTGTAGGTCACCCATTTGTTAAATTCACGGAGCAAGGCAAAAATATTTCCTGCTGGAACCATTAGCATGCATGTTGTCAATGAAAAGTGAGTTGAAACATTCATCATCATCTGAAATGCTGCTCCGGGGACCTCATAAGAACTTCACTCCCACCTGAATTTATGGGGAACATTTTCCAGATTTCAAAGGGCTTTAAAGCTGTATTTCCACACAGAGACCTAGAGCTTCTGAGTAGTTTGGAGCAGTGTTGAGATGATGTTCAAATAAAGGGCAAGGGGAAAAAAGGGAATAAAGCATCAAAAGAAATGTAGTGAGCTAAGATCCAGAGGCTGAGACTATGGGAGCATCTCTGCAAGTGAAAGCATCCTGGCAGGCAGTCAGGAGAGAAGGCATGTCAGATCTAAGAGGCCACAAGAGAGGGAGAATTTGAGTCACTGTTACCAGGCTGCATTCATTTTTCTCATGAATAACCCAGGGCCTACTCCTTCTGCCAACAAGAATGCCAAGTGGGAACATCTCGCTGTAAATCTAGTGACTTTTGGAAGGTGAATGGGACTGGAAAAGAAAGATAACCAGAGGGGAGAAGCCCATGGAAAAGAATAATTGAGGAAGACACCACCTTTCTAAGTATGGGGATTGGATAAACTGTGTAAAGGTTTCTGGATGTTTTCTAGGATCAGCAATTCCTACATCACAATAGTGTCCCTTTGGGAGGGTCTTTTTACTATAATAACTAACAAGAGAAAAAAGTCTTAGTAACGTAATGGATGAGTATGAGGGCTACTTCCTCGAGAAAGAAGAGGCACCATTTGTGTCTTCAAATATACTCTAGAATAATAAGACCCCATTTACTAGAAGTGCCATAGTCTTTGGATTGCAACTGAAAGCCTTCTTCTGGAAGGCTATAATTTTACTTTAAAAGGCAGTGGTGTGACCTCCCAAAATTGTTCCCAAAATGCTCAAACTGTTTGGTGAAGGTTGGAATACTTTCACGATCCTTTCATGAAAATTTTACTGAAATAATAAAGAAAGTGGTCCACTGCAAGAAGGCAAGAATTCCTGGGGAATTTTTCATTTCTGGTCAGTAATTTTCTTGGCTTAAAATTTTTTTAAATTAAAGTTTTTATTTTGAGATAACTGTAGATTCACATGCAGTTACAAACAATAATAGAGAGATCTCCTGTACCCTTCATCCTGTTTCCCCCAACTGTGACATTTTACAAAACAGTAGAACAGTATCACGACCAAATATTGACATTGATATAGTCAAGATACAGAATATTCCATCACCACAAGGAAATCTCATGTTGCCTTTTTATAGTGACATCCACTTTTCTTTCAGCTCACCTGCTCCTTAACTCCTGAAAACCACTAATCTCTTGCCATTTTAACAACGCTATATAAATAGAACCATACAAATATTACCTGTTAGGATTGGCTTTTCTACTCAGCATAACTTTCTGTAGATTCGCCCAGGTTGTTGTGTGTGTCAATAGTTTGTTCCTTTTTATTGTTGAGTGTTATGCTATGGTACAGATGTACAATGCTTGTGTAACTAGCCACCCACTGAAGGACATCTAGGTAGTTTCCAGTTTTGGGCTATTATGAATGAAGATGCTATAAACATTCATGTCGAGATTTTTTGTGTGAACATAAGTTTTCATTTCTCTGGGATTAATGCTCAGGAGTGCAATTTCTGGATCATATGATAGTGGAATGTTCAATTTTTAAGGAATTACCAAACTGTCTTCCAGACTGGCTATGTCATTTTACATTCCCAACGGCAGTGTATAAGTGCTCCAGTTTCTCTGCATCCTTTTGGGGTTGTCACTATTCTTTATTTTAGCCACTCTGATAGGTAGGTAATGATATCTCATTGTGGCTTTAATTCGTGTCTCCCTAATGGTTAATAATGGTGAACATCTTTTCATGTGCTTATCTGTCATCTGTATATCCTCTCCAGTAAAATGTCTGTTCATATCTTTTGCTTACTATCTAATTAGATTGTTTTATTTTACCATTGAGTTTGAGAGTTCTTTATGTAATCCTTCACAGATACATGGTTTGTGAATATTCTCTCTCAGTCTGTAGCTTGTCTTTTTATTGCTTCACAGGGTATTTCACTAAGCAAAAGTTTTAATTTAGATGAAGTCTAACAACCATTTTTCCTTTTATGGATTCTGCTTTTGGTGTCAAGTCTAAGAACTCTTTGCCTATCTCTATATTCCAAAGATTTTCTCCTGTGTGTTTTTCTAAAGTTTTATAGCTTTACGTTTCACATTTGAGTCCACGATCCATCTTTGAGTTAATTTTTGTATAAGATGTGAGACTTAGATCAAGGCACAGTTTTGTTTTTTGTTTTTTGTTTTTTGCCTATGGATTTCCAGTTGCTTCAGCAATATGTATTGAAAAGACTATCCCTCTTTCATTGAATTACTTTTGTTTTTGAGTGTATCTCTTCATATAACTTTTTTCGTGGTTGCTTTACGTGTTACATATACATAACTTACCAGAGTCTACTGGTGTCATCATTTCACCAATTAAAGTAAAATATAGAAGACTTACCTCATTTTAAGTTCTTTTCCCCTCCCCCATTTTAATGTAATTGTCCTAAATATTTCCTTTACATACATTTAGAACCACATCAGATAATATACTCTTTGCTTTCACCATCAAACATATTTAGAAAACTCAAGAGGAGAAGGAAACCGATTTTATTTATATATGTCGCTGTGTTTCTTCTTCCTTTCTGATGTTATAAGATTCCTATGACTTTCTCCGTAGAGAATTTCCTTTAGGTGCTCCCCACTCAGCCTTTGCGGGCATGGATGGGGAAGGGACCACAGGTTTTCCTGTGGTGTTTAGCTGAAATGGAATGGTTATTGTCTAAAAGTTTTCTGTCTTTATAGCTGCTCTTTTGTTGGTTCTTTGGCAAGGGAGAGCAGACTTTTGTTGGTGAATTTTTGTCTTTGCCTGTTGGTATTTTGGGGTTGTTGGCTTCTTCAGCTCCAGGTCTGGAATATATGAGATAAAAAGAAAACCCAGGGAACTCATCACCATGTCGTTCCTTGGGTCTCCTATTCCCCAGTGGTCTACTGCCTTTCCTCCACCTTTCAGAGTCTTCTTATGTTTGTTTTATGCATAGTTTCTGGGGTTTTTAGTTGTATTGATGGGGAGGAATAGGGACAAGTACATCAATTTCATTTTCCTGGAAGTGAAAAAGGCTTGAGTTTTGAAGTTAATCATTGTATTTCTGCCACTGAAGGAAAATAATTCAGTCACTGGTTGGTCAGAGAGATACATCATCTGAGAAAGGACTCAACACAGCACTAGAAATCCTTCCATTGATTTCACCTAAAAGGTTTGTGTGCCTTAGTCTAGAACCCTCAAACCAATCTAGGCTTGCTTTGCTATTTTCAAATCTAAATGATGCTTTACAGAAAGCTTCAAATTTGTTTACTAAACTAAAATCTCCTTGAGGACAAGAACTACTTTTCTTTCTTTTTTTTTTTCTACTGTATTTCCCAAAGCCCCCCCTCTCCCCCCGCCCCCCCCCCCAGTACATAGTTGTATATCTTAGTTGCAGGTCCTTCTAGTTGTGGGCTGTGGGACGCCGCCTCAACGTGGCCTGACGAGTGGTGCCATGTCCGCAGTGCCATGTCCGCGCCCAGGATCTGAACCCTGGGCCGCTGCAGCAGAGCGTGTGAACTTAGCCACTCGGCCAAGGAGCGAGCCCAAGGACTACTTTTCTATTTCCCTGGTTATTCCAAGCTTTTCTCTTTCTACAGCTAGATTGAAAGAGATCCAAGGACAAGAAGACCAGGTAGGAGTTTAATAACGATAATAGTGTGACTAAAACTACCAAGTACTAGGTAGATGATTTTCACAGAGCATCACAAAGTATCTCTAATTTTTACAAAATCCTATAAACTAAATAATGATCTCCTTTCATAGATAAGGAATCTAAGATTCTGAGAGATGAAATGATTTATATATGGAGACATGGCTTGGGAGTGGTAGGGCCATCAATTGATTTCAGGATGCAAAGTTGGTGCTCTTTCCTTTATATACTATAAGCCTGGACTATGGAAGGGAAAAACAGTGACTGGACACAAGGGAAATTCTGTCAGTGGGATTGGCAGGATTTGCTTACTACTTCAATTTGGGGTGTAATGAAAGAGGAGGAACCGAGCAAGACTTTCGGGTTCAGAGCAGAAAACAGCAACTGTCCTCATTTGTTAAGAAGAAAGAGATTCAATAGTATTAATCAGTGCTTAGAAAATCATAGGAGGGCCAGAAAAGTGGAATCCAGCCTAGGTCTCCAGAAATAATTCCCAAATCCTACATCTGACTTGCTAAGAGACTTACCACTGCAGAGGTCACCACTGGAATGATTGAGCTAAAAGATACTCTGCCGTATAGATTAGTGCCTGCCAACAGTGCCGCCTCAACCGGAGTTGAGCGCCAGAACCCAGAGCCTGGCTGCTGCAACCACCACCATTCCTTGTGAATACCCTAAAAGCTGGAGAATGGACATGAAAGTATGGCTATAGAACCTCATGTCTCTCTGTACCCTTGATTTGAAAAATAATATAGCCAAAAAGTTAGCCCTCCCAAACTTGTGTGTGTGCCTACAATTGGCGGAAGCTAATCAATATTCTGAGCTATGACTGCAAAGGAATTTGAGAAATGTAGTTTTAGTGTTCCAGCCATTGTAGTTAAATTAAAAAAAAAAAAGGAAGGAGGAAGAAGGATGAGCAAATCAAACCATAATATCCTCTAGAGATCTCTAATCTACAAGACTGAGGGGATGATGGTGCCCTTTACTGAAATTGGAAACCTAGTGAGAATTTTGGAAGAGTTGATAGTGAATTCAGCAGATGAATTCTCGGTGTGACATACAATGAAGATGCTAATTTAGGATTAGGAATTCAGGGATGGAGATTTAGATTGGGAGACGTCAGCCTATGGATACAACCCCAAACCATACTTGTGGCTGCGATTGAACAGATTTAGGCTGTACTAGGGGAAAACAACAGAACTGGCTGTTTTAGTCTTAACATGAAAAATTAGTACCCGAGAAGGGATTGGGTAATCAATACTTACTTTCTGCCCAGAAGCCAAAGACAAATTCCTTTAAAAAGGTAAAACAACTTGTATCAGAAAATTGGTAAGGCATGAATATAACAAATGTGGGAAAAATAGAGTGAGAGCTTCTGAGTGCATCTTTTGTGAAGACAGGACACTATGAAAGTGCAATCCTATTAAAAATAATGATAGTGTTGCACCTGATGATTTCTGTCTTAATTTAAATTTTTAAAAATCAAAATGAAACATATAGATGGCATAAAGTTGAATGATACATATTGCTAAAGATTAAAAGCAATAGTCTCTCTCCCAATCCCTCCCTACTCTAGATTTGCTCCACATTATGCATGATTTTAAATAGCACTGCCTTGAGCAGTTGACATATAATTATCCCATCTACAAGTAATGTGAAGATAAGTAGTACAGAAGGCTAAATTTTCCGAGTCCTTGCTTAACTGAAAATGCTTTTATTCACTCTCATCCTTGATTGCTAGGAAGTCATTCTGTCCTCTCAGGATGCATTACTCTGTATCTTCAGGGAGTTGTCTTGGGAATTTAGCCACACAGACTAATTCCTGTGACGCTCCCATCCAGAGGGCTGGTTGATATACCAAGAGCATGTCTAAGGTTAGATGTGTCTAGTTATGATTGTTTCTTGTTACATTATGTCTGGTTGGACTTATTAGTAGCAAAAGTTATAAAGAATATCTGGGTATAAAAGCAGGAGGCTGTTCTTATAAATATGCTGACTTCGCACTCCTGTGAGACCTCCTGCTAACACACGGTTTGCTGGCGGGGAGTCTGAGGAGGGCAAAGGAACCATGGGGAGTATATCAGGAAACAGACTCTTCTGTTCTTATCCTTATAAAATAGGCAACATATTGCTTATTTCACAATAACACTGTCTCTTTGTCCATCAAAAAGAGGTGGACGAGTTTTGGCATGGTACAAAGCCTTGTTTTTTAAGACACCAAGGACAATATGATTCTCATTCCTTTGTTGCTTGCTTTCCTCTCTCTGGAAACTTTTACTATCTTCTCTTTATCTTTGGCAGTCTGACATTCATAAGGCTGCATGTAGGTTTAAAAAAAAAACTATTATTTACTGAATTTGGGACTCTATGGGCCTCCTCTCTGGCCAGGAAAGTTTCTTCTACTATTTTCATATTTGTATATATTATATTAATATAGTTATATTAACTTCTTCAACTCTATTAGCCACATGGTAGACCTTCTGATTTTATCTTTTATGTACCTTTTCTTTTATCTCATATTTTTCTATCTTTATCTTCTTGCTCTATGTTTGATATTCTCAGCTTGATTTTCCAGTCCTTCTTATTGATTATTTTTTTACTAGAGCAATTATTTTAATTTTTTTTTAAAGATTGGCACTTGAGCTAACATCTGTTGTCAATCTTCCTTTTTGTTTTTCTTCTCCCCAAAGCCCCCCAGTACATAGTTGTATATTCTAGTTGTAGGTCCTTCTGGCTCTGATATGTGGGATGCCACCTCAGCACGGCCTGATGAGCAGTGTCATGTCAGTGCCCAGGATCCCAACAGGTGAAACCCTGGGCTGCTGAAGTGGAGTGCATGAACTTAACCACCAGGCCACAGGGCTGGCCCTGCAGTTATTTTAATTTTTAATAGTTCTTCCTTATTTTGTAATTGGTTCTTTTTCTTAGTATCTTGTTCTTGTTTTGTGGATAAAATATTTTTTCAATTTTCTCTAACTTTTTAAGAGCTTTTTGCCCTTAAGTTCTCTTTTGTTTCCACAGTTATCTATCACATGCAGCGTAAGTAGTTTGAATTTTTTCTTTCATGCAGCTGTTTTTTCCTATAAGTCTGGTGATTTGGTAATATATTTTGTGTGTGTGTGTGTGAGGAAGATTGTTGCTGAGCTAACATCTGTAGCAACCTTTCTCTATTTTATTTGGGATGTTGCCACAGCATGGCTTGATGAACAGTCCTATGTCCATGCCCAGGATCCAAATCTGAGAACCTGGGCAGCGGAAGTGGAATAGAACATAACCACTAAGCCCCCAGGCTGGCACCTGGGGTTATTACTATTTAAGAAAGCAAAACTGGGTAGCTAGGTCTGACTTGAGCTCTGTGTGTGTGTGCATAAGGAGGTTGTCAGTCAGCAGCTTTGTTTTAAAGTGAGCATCCCAGGAAAGAGTTAGGTTTGAATTCTGTGATTTGAGATTGGGGGCAAATGATATTGCCTTTTCTTTACTTGTAGGATGTGATGGACTGAATGTTTGTGTCCCACCCAAATTCGTATGTTGAAATCCTAATTCCTAATGCAATGGTATTAGGAGATGGGGCCTTTGGGAGGTGATTAGATCCTAAGGGTGGAGCCTCATGAATGGGATTAGTGCCCTTATAAGAGACCACACAGAGCTCTTTTGCTCTTTCTGTTGTGTAAGAATACAGCAAGAAGACAACCATCTATGAACCAGTAAGTGAGCTCTCACCAGACACTGAATCTACTAGTGCCTTGATGCCTTGATCTTGGACTTCCTAGTTCTCAGAACTGTGGGAAATAAACGTTTGTTGTTTAAGCCACCCAGTCTATGATATTTTTTCTTATAGAATCCTGGACAGACTAAGACATAGGGACGGGTCCAATTTGAGTCGTAATTCTGCTTCCTAATCGCTTTGTGACTTTGAGCAAAGTACTGACCTTTCCTAAAGGGTGAAACTGTTTTATAGAAAAGGGCTTCATTGTCAGTGTTCCTGTATCTGCCCACTGTATCTGAAGCAGGGCTAGATACATGATTAAGTTCACCCACCTCTCCTTTGGGCTCCCAATGTACTCCCTTGCAAAATTTAAATGTACTTTCTGTCTCCCTCTAGTCGGCTCATAAAGACCTTGAGGGCAGGAATGCAGTCTTATTCAGCATGGTTTTCTTCAATTAACATAATGCTTGGCACATAGTAGGAGCTCAAGAAATGTTTGATGAATTAATGAATCTCAGTAAATACTCACTTCAAAGGCCTGAAGCCATGGAACTATGGGTGCTCAATCTCAAAATCCTTTAAGTTCCTTTTTTATTAAAACCCCAACCACTGTCTAAATACCATGCGGTATGACTTCTGTGGAGGAAGGGAAGGTCCCTAATGATTAATAGTGATGATGGAAAAATGAGGTTTAAAATTGTTAGCTAATATCTATTCATCCTGAGATATTCTCCAAAACTATCTCTAGGTTGGTCAAAAAAACAGTGATTCCAATGCAGGAAAGAAATAGAATTTATTTAATTACATTCTTTTCCTTGGGTGGACTGCGTTTATCTCACTGATTGTCACTGTGGCATGTGTGCTCACCTGTTCTACAGAGGCTATTTTATGTATTTTGTCCATCTCTTTTGCTTTGGTGATTTCGATTTGCTTTTATTCCAGCTGCTGGTCATCCATCATCAGCATTAAGCCAGGCAAGAATTAATCACTGAGAAACTGTTTACAGAGAATAGACCTAATTCCAGGCAGAATTAATCATAAAAGTTTTTCCTCAGGGTTCATCTGTGAGCTGAATTCTTACACTTTCTATAAAGCTGTGTCTTGTTCAGTTCCTTTTCGGAGCTGTATATCACCCTAGTACAATTTTGTTTCAATGCCCCATCGTTTCCTGGAACTCTGGTGGTAATAATGTTATTCCAACAGCCAGAGATGTCTTGGTCAAATCCTTCTTCCCATATTTTAATTCAATTATTACCAGATATTTTTCCTCTACATCATTCAAGTTTAATTTACTATTTCCATATAAGAAAAGAAAATTTGATACGGGTGTGAATATATCATGCTTATATGTAGAATGTAGAAATGGAGGTTACGTTCACTTCAGCTATGAATCTCAATCTTCTTTCCATCTCCGTTGCCACCTCTCTGGATCAGGTTCTTATTACATTGTTTGGATTATTACAATATCATCTGAACCAACTGGTAGCTCTATCATAGTTTACTTGATCCTAGCTCTTCCCCTATGCTCTTGTAATGGGAGTGGGGATGGGCTGGGGTTTGAATCAACTGCCAGTGGCCAATGACTTAGTCAATCATGATCATATAATGAAGCCTCCATAAAAACCCAAAAAGACAGGTAGTCAGTCCTTTATTTCCTGAAAGATTCCATGTTGGGGAACCAGAATGTGCCACTATAAGAGGGTCCAAGCTCCACGAGAACAGAAGCTCCTTTGTTTGGGACCTGGGCCTATGTGTCTCTTCATCTGGCTGTTGATTTGTATCCTTTAATATCCTTTGTAATATATCTGTAATCTAGTGAGTAAACAGGTTTTCTTGAATTCTGTGAGCCATTCTAGCAAATTAATTGAACTCAAGGGGTAGGTCATGGGAACCTCTGATTTACAGCCAATCTGAGCTTGTGACTATCATTTGAAGCGGAGGGTGGTCTTCTGAGACTGAGCCCTTTACCTGCGGAATTTGATTCTGTCTCTGGGTAGATAGTGTCAGACCTGAGTTGAATTCTCAGACAACCTGCTCGTGTCAGAGAACTGCTTTTTGGTGTGGGGAAGCCTCCACATACATACATACATGTTGGAATTGGGTCCAGGAATGCTTTGCAATAGGAAACACTGCCAACTGGATTCCACTGCTGCTGTCAGGGTGAAGAATTTTGGTTGAGAAAATGCTGACAAGAACCAAAAGCAGAGAGGTAGGAAAAGACCTTTGTCCTCCTCCCATCATCCTCTAGACCCTTGAGTGTCCCCTAACAATAGAGCCTAACAGGTAGCCACTCAGAAAAGGGAAATGGGGTTTGATCCCAGCCCCAGCATCACAAAGAGAGTGTAGGAGGTTGGCTAGAAGCAGAAAGACATAGCTTAATAATAAGCATGGCGTGGAAAGACACAGGTCTATTGGTAATTAAGGTAATTTTGAAAATGAAGAGTAAAGGTGAGGGACCTGCCCTCTCAGATTTTAAAACATAAGCAGAAAAAAAGTTATAAAAAGAGTTTGGAGTTAACTTGAGAATAGAAAAATAGACCAAAGGGACAGAATACCAGAGGTAATCCTTATAAGTGGATAATCTTGATATTATGATAGAGGTGGCCTCATATATTAATCAGGAAATGATTTTTCTTATCCCATTGCACTGGAAAAACCAGATTGTTTTATAGAAAATAATATACTAAGTATTTTATTTAATTTTTAAATTTTTTTAAAGATTGACACCTGACCTAGCATCTGTTGTCAATCTTCTCTTTTTTTCCTTCTTCTCCCCAAAGCCCCCCCAGGACATAGTTGTATATTCTGGTTGTATGTCCTTCTGGTCCTGCTGTGTGGGATGCTGCCTCAGCATTGCTTGATGAGCAGTACTAGGTCTGCGCCCAGGATCCGAACCAGTGAAACCCTGGGCTGCCAAAGTGGAGTGTGCAAACTTAAGCACTCAGCCACAGGGCTGGCCCCTGTACTAAGTATTTTAAAATATGAAAGGTAAGATTATAAAGCTTAGAAAAGAAAATGTAGGAGAGTGTCTTGGTGACACGATTGAGAAAGGACTGCTTAAACCAGACTTCAAAGCAGGAACCATATGGCTGAAATTTGGATTTCTGTTACCTGAGGTCACATAGACATAATTAAGAAATGAGAAGGAGAAGATATTTTCAACATCTAAAACTGACAAGAAATAAACATTATTCTAGCATATACAAGGAACTCTAATGAATCAAGGGGAAAAAAAGGAAAATATAATTAAAAATGGGCAACATCTATGAATAGGTCTTTTGTAGAAGGGGAAACTGAAATAGAAAAATATACTGGTGATGTCATTTAAAACATATGTGAAGGTTAACAGGAATGTATTTCATGAGCTACTCCACTCTTCTGCAATGAAGAAAGAAAAATAAACAGTGTCCCCTGACTTTCAATAATTCTTTCAGGCTTAAAATTATAGATTACACTGCAGGTATTTACATTGCAGAAAGTTTTGACATGATTTATTACCTTTTTGCATCAAATAAAAGAAAAACATAGTTAAATTCCCCCACCACCTTGCTCCAGTTGGCTTAATCAACTCAAAGCTCTCTGCTAACTTTAGTTTCCTTGTCCAGTCAGATTAAGGCCTTTCAGAGCACACCATCTCTTCAAACACAAGTTCAACAGGGATATGGATCTATTTCTGTATATCATCTATTTTTATATATCGCTGTATAAAATGATATATACAGAACATATATATATATGTTCACAAGATACATACATTTCCACAAACATATATCACCACATTGGAGCCATAATCAATGTGGGAGTAGGAAATGGGAGCGGATGGAGTATGATGGGGGAAAAACAATAAAGTAAGATAAAACAAGTAAGAAACAGACCAGAGTTGGAAAGCATGTCCCCCAAAATGACAAGTATGGTAATACAAATCTCTCCACTTGAGGAGAAAGAAGAGAAGAGAAGAGCAGAAGAGCTATTCTCCTGCTCAAAATCTTTGGCTCCACACTATGAACTGAATAAAGTCTATACTTTTTAGACAGGTATTAAACCCCTTCTGCCATCTGTTCCAAACTTAATTTTCGATCTTCCCTCGCCCTACAGCTCACTTCATCCCGCTAAAGTGGACTGCTCACTGCTCTGAGTTGTGCCTGGCCCTCTTTAGAGAATAGTGCTCATGGGAGCCGCCATGTATTGAATGCCTAGTGTGCTCCTGGAATTGGACTAGGAGCTTTAACCTGGGGATGTCTTTGACTCCCCAAACATCCCAATGGGGAGGCATTGCTGCCCCAGTTCTAAAGATTCTAAGGTAAATGAGGCTCTGAGAGCCTGGTTGTAGTCAGGAGGCTTGTATTACTCGCGCCAACTAGAACACCGTACCCCCTCACCCTCTGCCATTTACACACATCACAATCCTATTTATCCTTCAAAGCCTTCTGAAGCGCTAACTCTGCCATGAAGCTTTTCCTGGTGACTCCTAGCAGATGTGTTTTCTCCTTTTGTCAACCCCGATATTATTTCTTACATAACTGCCATGACGCTCACCACACTCTGCCTAACATAATTTTGCATGGATTTGTGTCATTTGACTTTTAGATTGTAAACTCTCAAGGACAGAAACTGTGTCTGGTTCATTTCCCTTCTGAGGCCTTAGACACTTTTTTTGGTGGGGAGGTATCACATTTAAGTGAAGGGTGCTTTGGAATCTGGACACATGTCAATAGAGGAATTCAGTCTCAGAGCCTCTGAGAGCAGGGGGCATGGTCACCCAGTGATCACTCACCCAGGAAACTCTGGGAAGGTGGGTAATCAGTTTAGGAGCTGTCTGTGGCTATAATTTCAGGTGCACCAGGAAGAATCCACAGGAAGAATCCACATGACCCCATCAGCTGCCTGATACTAGATGTTTTACTAATAGCCTTATTTACAATATCAGAACTCAGATTCAAAGTCCCATCACCCCTGACAGAGATAACACAAAGCCTTACTACTGAGGTGACAATGACTAGTACCAGATCTTGCTGAAAGTCGGGTCTTGAAAGAGGGTGTATGCATATGCGTGTTCCTGTGTGTGGGCACGCTAGGATGGAATGGAGCAAACTGGAGGGGAGAGAGGATGGAGAGAGGAATGTGGGATTTCGGCAGGGCAACACATACATACTTCACTATCTTATAGAGGAGAGATGAGATTTGGGCAAGCGATGCAGAGCCTTCTGTAGAAGGAGAGTCATAGGCTTAGACTAGAAATGCAGCGGGTCACTCCTTTCTTTAAGAAGTTATTGGAATAATTGTGGAGTTCTTAGAGGGATCAATAAATACCATTCCTGTCTTTTCCCACCTGAATTCAGAACCAAGTGAGAAGTGGACACACGGGAATAGGTAGAGATTGAAATTACTTGTTTTATTACTGATAAAAGCTGAATTGAAGAGTAGGGCTTAGAAATGTGACAGCTGACACCTTCTGCCCCTGAGTTAGACACATGTATCCTGCCCTCTGAGTTGCTGGCACAGTAGACACTGGTAGGCTGCCTCAGAGGAGCAGAGCTCATCCCTCTGAATGTTGTCTACGGTGGTTAAAAATGCACGTGACCTGAAGGCAGGCTGCCTTCCAAAGAGAAGGCAGAAGCTGCTGGGCCAAATGTTTCCATTCATTCTTCCAAATTGACCAATCAGATACACCATTCCTCCTTATCTGGGACAGATGAAGCAGTGGGGAGAGGCCAGGAAAATGCCTTCTCTTGGACACTTGAGAGGCCAGGAAAGGGAGACATCTGCTCATAAATCCACACCCAACAATTAATATCAGTTAAATGCAGACTCATCCATTTCTTCTTCTCTTCTACTTCCCACCACATTTTTTCTACTTGACATGGTAGTGACCTGACCAGCTGAGGGTATGGTATGTTATTACTATTGAGATAAGGCATAATTTTTGCCCCTAAGTAGCTCATAATTTTTAACAGCGGTAAAATGGAAAAATACAGTTATAGCAAACAGAACTATTTTTTAGAACCTTACTGAACAATTGTTCTAGTAATCAATCTATTGCCTCTCAGCTCTAATTTCACCCTTCATCTTCTGCTCTGTAACAATGGGCCCTGAAAAATATTTCTCCCTTGCCAGTTGGCATGGTATCAAGCTCTATCAGAAGAGAGTCCCAGAAGGACACTGGAGGAGAAAGGAATTTTTCTTTTCCTGGCTTTAGGGTGCTCTTCCAGGCAGGTTCCTATAGTGGGTACATTTCTGCAGCTCCAGCCTCCAGTAGCAGCCAGTGGCCAGCAGCACATGGAATTTCTTTGTGGACATCTTCCCCTGGCATCCCCCTGGAAGGCTTTGCAGCAGAGTGTTATGAGCCTAGCAACCCTCTGTGAATGGCTTTCCCCACACATCCTCAGCAAATGCAGCCGCAGGGAACTCCTCTGCCATCCAGTGAACCCTGGCTGTGCTCTCTCCAATGAGATCTGGATCCGTGGTGGGGACCTCTTCCAGATCTGTCCCTTTCTTGGATTCTGTATCTCAGCCCAGGGCACTGTTGCTCCTGTAACTGCTCTTCCTCTTTCCTCCTTATTAGTCAATCCGCTATGTCTTCAATCTCCAGTTACAGTTAATAATTCTTTGTATCAGACTTTCTATTAAGCTTTGCCTATTCAAATTACTCTGTGGGTTCTGTCTTGGATTAGACCCTGACTGATATAACTACTAAATAGTAATTTTAACGCTGTGCTCCAGAGGATGATAATTATGGGGGAAAACATCACCTTTTAATATTTGACAAGCCGCTCATGTTTCACAATTGTTTCTGGATTCTGAGAAAGATAATTTCAAAGCCATCTTTTCCATATGTACTGTATGTGAAGCCATTTAAGTCTATAAAAATAAAGCATTCCTCTAAACTCTCAAAAGGTTTTAAGTATGAGATGGAAATATGATTTGATAGTGTCACCAATTTGCAAAGGCTTCACTAAAAACGTTTCTGAAAGATGCTAAGTCTATGTCTTTAAAACCAGTGATAGGGGTTCAACTTTAACTGAAAAATCGCCTAAATAGCTAAAAATGGCTTCCCTCAAATGCTTGCTCTCACCTTAAGAATCTTTGCTATTTGTAGCTAAAAACCGCAGCAGAAGCAGAGATAGGCCCTGCTGTAGGTGCTAATTGAACCTCTCCAGAACATTCAAATATTATCCTGGTAGTCTGAGAAGTGCCTAAGTAAGTTTCTTGTTGGCTGGTGGTCTTGAAATTCCATTTCATTCTCAGTAAATTTGGCTCAAAAAAAGCTTAGAATTATCATGTAGGATTTTTTAGATTTCATTGATATGCCCTCAAACACTATTATAGGTTCCAAAAAAGGACACATATTTGAAGACTATTTTTATTGACAGAACAAAGCAAGACCATAACTTGATGTAATGCTTGTGAATGGTTGCAAGTCCAGAGGTCTGGAGTCTAGCCTCCGCTCTACAGCTAACTAGTTGTGTGACCGTTGGCTGTTATTGGAGCCTCTCCAGGCCTCGTTTACATACACATGTAAACTGAAGGGACTGATGGACCAGAGTTTTTCCAACGTGAAGGTTCTATGAGTGAAGAGAAGAGCTTTCTCTAAGTTCTTCACATGCCTCCAATTTAGACTCTATTCGTCATCATTCTTTGACTCTCCCACAGCTAGTTTTCAAATGCACTGTTGACATCACACTGAAAGGTCACTAATGGGTTGTTGGCCTACAGCGAGTGACCATCTTTCCTCTGCCTCTCCTGATTTCTCTCTGTGACTCTAGTCATCACCTCACTTTCATGTCTGATCATCCATAAAGCTTACTGTCGGCAGGCATGTAACTTCTGCTTTATACCATTCGCTTTTCACGCGCACAGTCTCATGTCCCCAAATCAAAGTCTAACAACTTTTTTCCTCCATGTTCCTGAGCAGAATGCTATCCACGTAGCATGTGCTTTATATGTTGATTGCTACATACCCTTCTACTAAAGACGGATGAAGATAATTAAAGAGTGAAAACCAAATCCTTATCTTTCTTAGATGTTTTCCCTAAGGAAAAGTAGAATCAGAAAAAAAGATTGGCAATAGTTTTTCTCAATAATTTATTTATGTTTTAATTCTAAAAAGTTGAAAAACAGAGAAGTGAATGAAATATAAAAAATTCTGTACTCTTCCCTATCCTGTTTCCTAGGATGTTAACGGTTCAGTGCTAATCTCAGACTCTTTCTTTCAATAGATAGATAGGCAGGTAGATAGATGGACATCGCTGCTGTTTCCTACAACACCTAGAAAAGCACTCAGGTACACTCCTTTACCAGAAAGAAAGAGACAAGTCTTGTGCCACCAGTCAATTAGTAATACACACCGAATACAGAACAAAGAGGTCCAGAGTAGTCCTGCATATTCCCAAGCTGTTGCCTGCGATGGACATTTGGAAGGCCTGCCTTGCTCCGGTTTCCTGCCTCTTCTCTCCCTCCTCAGATGCCCCTCTGTCTGCCCCAGCCTAGGACGCCTGGTCCTTTCTGAGATATTCTCAAGACTCTGAGACTGGCTCCTGGTTCCCTCCTTGGAAGATCCCTGGCATGTCCTTCCCGGGAATGAAGTGTAGGTCTTTACAATTCTTCACAACAGAATAGTTTTACACACCTTTCTCTTCCTGATATTAACCATCTTTTGTAGCATAACTTTGAAGTGTCATAATCCTAACCAATTCTTTTTTCTTGCTATACCAATGACTTCCTCTTACCAAGTAAGGAGGGGAAAGAAAAACAGAGATGAAGAGAAAGAAAAGCGCTATCTATCTATCATCTATTGTAATACGAAACATATGATTGTACAATAATTCACTATTACATGACATAGATAAATGCATATAAAATTATTCATATACACATATGTATAAATATATGTTAGCATAAATGGAATTATTCTAAACTATATATATAGTATATATATTATATACTAAACATATTATTTTACAACTTGTTTTTTTCACTTAATAAATATTCCTGAATAATTATTATGGATATTTTCCCATATGCAGAACTACTTAGTTCTCTTTAAAAGCTATATGTACAATATATCTTATTCAACAAATTCCTTAATTGTGTATGCTTAGCTTATTTTTCATATTTGCTCTCACATATAATACTGCAATGCATTTTCTGGAATAGACATATTATTGCACATTGTGTAAATATTTTTTAGGATAAACATCAGATGTAGAATTTTTGGGTTAAACGATATGCACACTTAAACTTATAGTTTTACTACCCACTTGCCCTGCAAACACAGTTGTACCAATTCATATTCTCCTCAATAGCTTGTGAGAATCCTATCTCATCATGCTCTTACCAATTCAAGATATTTTCAGTGTTTTATAAAAATATTTACCAATATGATAGGTGAAACATAGCATCTTCATTTGAAATTGGATTTCTATAATTTCATGTATTATTAACAATTTGCATTTTTAATTCTTTGAACTGCCCGTTAGTGTCTTTTGTCAGATTTTCCTACCACCCAGTCCATCTATTATTGAAACCATTTTTATGTTGGGGATAATCCTTTATTAGATATATTGATGCAAATACACAAATTTGATGATTCTTTTCAAGTTTTTATTTATTTATTTTAAAAAACTTTGGGATAGTTAAGTTCAAGAATGTTTTCCTTTTATATTTTTTTTTTTGAGGAAGATTAGCTTTGAGCTAACATCCACTGCCGATTCTCCTTTTTTTTGCTGAGGAAGACTGGCCCTGAGCTAACATCCCTGCCCATCTTCCTCTACTTTATATGTGGGACGCCTACCACAGCATGGCTTGATAAATGGTGCCATGTCCACACTCAGGATCTGAACTGGTGAACTGTGGGCCACCGAAGCAGAGTGCATGAACTTAACCACGACACCACCAGACCATCCCCAAGAATATTTTCCACTTAGATTGGAGTGGGATAGCATAGTAGGAAAGACTTTGCTCTCTCTAATATATAAAAATATTCATCCAAATTCACCAATCAGATACACCGTTCCTCTTCCTTTTATCCCTGTGATGTTTTTGATCTACCTGGAAATTATTTTGGAGAAAGACATCCTCTTTCTCCAAATCCTCTTCTTTTTTCTGATCAGCTAGCAAGTGTTCCCGCCACCATTAAAAAATAATCTGTCTTTTCCTCACACGCTGAAATGAATGTTTTCATTTATGATTTCTTTCTAGAGATAGCAAGTACGTTATTCATTTTTACAAGTTCACATACCCGTCCTAACCAGACCAGCTCTCTCCTCACCACTGCCTTCCAGAAAATCTATGGTCCCTGACTTGAGGATAGTCCATAGGCTCAGCCTTCTTTCATAAACCAACGTTTCTATTTTTTGGAGCCCTGACTATATGAAGGCAATAGAGACATTGAGTATCAGAGGCTTTGGAAATCTGGGATAGTTATATAACTTCAGGTCAGCAATATTATCAGAAAAAAATATTTTTGTACATTATGCAAGTTAGAAACATATGATACTTACTTTACTGCCATGAGAAAATATTCTTGTGTTATCATTTTCTAAAAGTTGTTTATATTCTCATTTGGCCAGAGAGCTATTTTCGATTTGAAATATATGGAGTGCCAAGTAGGCTAACCATGTATTACATTAACAATTAACAGCATTGTGACAGTTGCCATTTCAATTACTTAGCCATGGAAACAAAATTGTTCTTGTTTGTGAAATAGTAATGAGGGCATAGTATATATTTGCTCAGCCTAAGAAGTCACTGTATAATTTATTTTATTCATATATCCTGGAATGTTATTTTGTAAATAGTGTTTGGTCTGGAATATTGGGGTTTTTAAAGAAAAATCTTTTGTTTTTCACTCTACATTATGTAATTTATCTCATCCTCCTGTCATTATTAAACATTATGAAATCTTAGTGATATAATTTTGAAATTCTGATAATTACCTGAGCAAATCTAAGGATAAGAGCAGCAAAATAAGAGCGTAAAGAAATTGGAAGAGTTTTGAGAATAATAGCATATAACAATAAGATGTTTGGGGTAGAGAGTTATTCTTTTGGTTGGAAACAACCATAACCTCCACTACTATCTCCTTGAAAAATGGCATCTATCTCTTACTGAAATGCTAAGATGTCTCATTGAAGTTCAACATATGGAAAATCCTTCCCATATCTTTTATCTTTCTGAGTTTGCTACCACCATTCATTCTGAACTCTGCTAGTCCAGACCTGGCATCAGATCCTACCAGTTATATTATTCAGAATCTTTCCTGTTCATCCCTTTTCCCCCCCTTCTCATTGACTCCAACTTCACTGACAGCTTCATCTTATCTCAGTAATAGCTTCCCATCTTTTCCTTTGCCTCTTGACTTGCCTCTCTAGTCCTCCCCACAGCCAAGAGACTTTGACTTATTCTAAATTGCTAATTGATCATACTATGCTCTCCTTAAAAATCCTTCTGTAGCTCATGAAGGAGGCCAAATGAAGCCCTTTATAACCCGATGTCTCTCTGCTTTCCTGCCTGATCTCATTTCTTGCTGTTTTCTCCCTCATGCTCTGTGTTTCTAACATTGTGGACAACTTGCAGTTCCCTGATCATCCACCCTCTCTCGTGGCGGATTGAGTCATCGAGACTTTGCAGTCACTCTTCAAAAACTCGTTTAATTCATCATTTCCTCCAGAAAGTTCTCTCTCATTTTACTCCCTTGTTCTGGATTTGGTAAGTGACAAATACTTCAAGACTTTTAAGGCTTATATTGTAATTGTTTACTTATCTATTATAGTCACAGATCTTTGAGGGCAGGAACCAAACCCAGTTCATCTTTGAATTTCTAGCATCCAGAGTAACGTTTGCATAAATTAGGTGCTCATTATATTGGTTGAAAGAACATCTTGAATTCGCTTAGAGAATTACTGCATAGGTAAGTCTCAGTTCCAAGCTTACGCCTATTCACAAACCATAATGCAAGTAAATATTTGAGTGCTTCAGTAAGAGACAGGAGATCATTTTCAATGAGATAATAGTGGAGGTGAGTGTTGTTTCTGGTGAAAAGAATGATTTTGTGTTCTGTAACATATGTAAAACTGTTGCTTCAACTGAAATTAACAACACAAAAAAATGGAATACACTTTGTATTTTGTCAGATAAGTAAACTGTGTGTTATGGTAATACTGAGAAATAATGAAGAGGCATCAGTGTCCAAGACTGTCAAATTTAGGGTCCAGTCCCAGTGGCCTAGTGGTTAAGTTTGGCACACTCTACTTCAGTGGCCTGGGTTCAGTTCCCAGGCACAGACTTACATCACTAGTCTGTCAGTGGCCATGCTGTGGTGGCGGTTCACCTACAAAAAGAGGAAGATTGGCAATGGATGTTAGCTCAGGTGAATCTTCTTCAGCAAAAAAAAAAAAAAAAAAAAAAAAACTGTGAAATTTAGAGCTGGACATCTCAGTTCATGTCTTGCATCTGACATTTACTGCATGTGTGAACTTGGGCAAGTTATTTAATTTCTCTAAGCCTTACATACAAAGCCCTCATATGATTGTTGAGAAAATGCAAAGATAATACATGTAAAAAGATTAATCCAATAATTGGCACATTGTCTTGGCTTAATAAACATTAGCTATAAATACTGCATTATTACTAAAGCTTTTGAAGTACCTTAGTAACTCAGGAACTATAAAAGTCAGTTATCATTCTTTTAACAAACTGTGAAAAACAGTCCTGGAAAACTTGGCTTTGGCTACATCTTTAGGAACAATCAGTAGTTAATTAAATTCAAAACTGTTAGAGGACAGTGAACAATACAGTAGGGGAGAACATAGTAAAAAGCTTGTGGGAACAATGCAAGACATGACAAAAAGGTAATTTCACAAAACAGTCTAGGAGGAGAAGAGAGTTGAAGACATGATCATATTTACTAGTAGAATTTTTGATAAAACAGTACACCTGATTCCCTTAAGCATAATATTTTGAATAATAATATATTTACTCTTTTCATTTTTTTCCAGCTCTGTTACTCTGTTCTATAATTCTCAAATTATTTTGATCTCAGCATTCTCCCTTGGTAAACTCCCCAACACAAATACACATCAGAGGAGACAGACTATAACTATGTTGTTACTTATTTTCAGTCCCCCAATACTGCTTTATTTCTCCTTATTTGTCTTGCTGTTAATATAAATGGGCAACTATTTCGTTGCAGTGGCAAAAACATGTGCAATACTTGGTTGTCATATGTTTGCTTACTATACTTGCAATTGCTATGAAAATCCAAGAAGTTCTGGAAAAGAAATTTTATTTCCCTCAAAAATCAAAAGTAAATGTTTGTATGTAAAATAAGAGCTACTGAAATTCAAAGGCTTAAAATTGATCTCTCCTATATTGTAAAAACTACTGTAGTTTCTTAATCCAGAAGAGTCAATGGAATATTAAGCTATTTAAATTATAGATGGGATTTCACACTTTTACAATCGTTACTTAAAAAGATTTTTTTTTGTCTTACACTGAATCAGGTTGCAAAAGTCACACTGACCAATCTATATGATTTTTATACCTTTCTTCCAAAACATTACTTAGCAATTCTAATCAAAACTAAAATACAGTTTTTCATGAAACTTGACAAGCTAATCTGAAAATGTATGAGAAAAAAGTAATGGTCCAAAATGTACATGAAAGGAGCATAATTGTCTGAGATATTCTTGAAGAAGAAGAAGGTTCAGGGTGGGTCAGATTTGCCCTACTAGATATCAAGACTTATAATAAAGTTGCATTAATTAAAAGAGTATGGCATTGATTTGGAGATTGGTAGTTGCCAATGGAACAGAATGGATAGCCTAGACACAGACATATATAAAAACTTGATTTGACAGAGATGGCTTTGTAGACAATTAGAAAGGATGAACTAGCTAGTGAATGGTGCCAAGACAATTAGTTACCAAAATGGAAAGCAATAAAATCGAATCCCTACCTCACACCATACATAAAAGATTTTCTTTTAGAAGAAAATACAGAAGAATAGCCTTATAACCACAAGATAGGGAAAGTATAGGAGCACAAATCATCATTTAAAAAATTAAGTAATTTGACTACATGAATATTAAAACTTTTATTTAGTAAAAGATAGCAGAATCAAGATAAAGAGACAATTCTCAGAATGGGAAAAGCTATTTGCAACATATGTGTGTAGTACCCAGGATATATGAAGAACTTCTACTACAAGTTAAAAAGAAGTATACAAGGCTGGCCTGGTAATGTAGTGGTTAAGTTCGTGTGCTCTGCTTCGGTAGCCTGGGGTTTGCTGGTTTGGATCCCAGGCATGGACCTACACACTACTTATCACGCCATGCTGTGGCAGGTGTCTCACAAATAAAATAGAGGAAGATGGGCACAGATGTTAACTTAGGGCCAACCTTCCTCAGCAAAAAGAGGAGGATTGGTAGTGGATGTTAGCTCAGGGCTAATCTTCCTCAAAAATAAAAAAAGAAATACACAACTTAATAGAAAAAAGGGCAGAAAATGTTAGCAGCAATTCATAGAAGAGAAACCAGGAGGGGAAATACACACACATACACAAAGATACTCTTACTAGTGGTCAGTAATTTTAGCAAAAATTAAAACATACATCAGATTAATACAATTTAAAAAGTGTGAGGAAGATGTGAAGCAATTGTAATTTTGTAACTCCTTGTGGAAGTATAAATTGATTCAACTGCTATGAAAAGCAACTTAGTAATAGATGGTAAATTGAAGATGCCAGTAATCCATGAAAGCCTGCAAATCTACTCATGGTTCATAACCTAAATAGAAGCTCACTCATGAACTCAGGGGAAATGAGCAAAAATCTTCAGGGTAGTATTCTTTATGAGAGAAAAAAAAGGAAACAAACTATAAGTCCATCAATGAACCAGAACTATATATAATAACATACTGTTGAGCAAAAAATGCAAGTTATAAAAGAAAACTACAGTATATTACCACTTAACTTTAAACGTATGAAAGAATATATTGTTGAGGTTTACATGCATATGAGAGACAAAATAAATGAGTTAGAAGATAGGAATTTTGAAATAACCTAGTAAGAAGAAATTTAAAACAAGGAAAAAATGAAGAAAGTCTACATGATCTATGGGAAACCATCAAAAGAACAAATATTAGAATAATTGGGATTCCAGAAGGAGAAGAGAAGGGGAGAGAGGGAGAAAGTTTATTTAAAGAAATAATTGCTGAGAACTTCCCAAACCTAGGGATAGATTTGGACATCCAAGTTCATAAAGCTAATAGATCACTCCATTAACTCAATGAAAAAGGCCTTCTCTAAGACACATTATAACAAAACTATCCAGACTTAAAGATAAAGGGAATCCTAAAGGCAACCAGAGTGGAAAAGATTGTAATCTACAAAGGAACTCCCATTGGGCCATCAGATTTCTCAGCAGAAGCCCTATAGGCCAGGAGAGAGTAGAATGACATTTAAAGTAGTGAAAGAAAAAAAACCTGCCAAGAAACACACAACCTGGTAGACTTATTTTCAGATATGAAGGAGAAATACAGACTTTCCCAGATAAACAATAACTGAGGGACTTTATCACCACTAGATCTGCCTTGCAAGAAATGCTGAAAGGAGTGCTTCAAGCTGAAATGAAAAGGCACTAATCAGTGACATGAAAACATATGAAAGTATACAATACAAGTAGACTTAGAAAACTCTAATTCTGTAGTCGGATGGTGTGTTAACTACTAAATTATAGTATAGAGGTTAAAGGAAAGGAGTATTCAAAATAATTATAAAATTGAAATTTGTTAACAAATATACAATACAAAGAGAGGTAAGTAATAACATAAAAAACATAAAATGGGGAATAAAAGAGTGAAGTTTTTGTTTAGAATGGACTGTTTTATCTGTGAGATATCTTATGTAAGCCTCATGGTAACCACAAAGCAAAAACCTAGAGTAGGCTTGCAAAAGATAAAGAAAGGGAAAATAGAGTGTACCACCAGAAAAAAATCACCAATTTACAAAGGTAGGGAGAAACAGAGGGGAAAAGAAACAATGAACATACAGAATAACCAGAAAGCAATTAATAAGATGTCATTTGTAAGTTCCTGCATATCAATAATAACTCTAAATGTAAATGGATTTAATTCTCCAATCAAAAGACAAAGTGGCTGGATGGATAAAAAAAATAAGACCCAACTATATGCTGCTTACAAGAGACTCACTTCAGCTTTATGGACAAATATAGGCTCAAAGTGAAGGGATGGAAAAATGCTATTCCATGCAAGTGGAAATGAAAAAGAAAGCAGCTATATTTATATCAGACAAATAGACTTTAAGCCAAAAATAGTAAAAAGAGACAAAGATGATCATTATATAATGATAAAGGGGTCAATTCATCAGAAGATATAACAGTTGTAAATATATAAACACCCAATATTGGAGTACTTAAAAATATTAAGCACACGCTAACATATCAGAAGGGAGAAATAGACAACACTACAAAAATACTAGGGGACTTGAACACCCTGCTTTCAGTGATGGATAGATCACCCAGATAGGAAATCAATAAGGAAATAGACTTGAACCATACATTAGACCAAATGGACCTAACAGACATGCATAGAACAATCCATCCAACAGCAATAAAACACACATTCTTCTCTAGTGCACGTGGAGCATTCTCCAGGACAAACTATATAATAGGATACAAAACAAATCTTAGCAAATTTAAGAAGATTGAAATCAGATTGAGTATCTTTTTTGACTACAACGGTGTGTAAAACTAGAAATCAACAACAAAAGGAGAGCTGGAAAATCTACAAATATGTGGAAATAAATCATTGTGCTCCTGAACAACCAATGGATCAAAGAAGGAATCAGAAGGGAAATTTAAAAAATCTCAAAATAAAAGAAAATGGAAACACACATAACAAAATCTATGGGATGATGCAAAAGGAGTTCTGAGAGGGAAGTTTATAGCAATAAATGCATATAATAAGAAAATAGAAATATCTCAAATAAACAAACTAATTTTACACCTAAAGGAAATAAAAAAAGAAGAACAAACTAAGCCCAAAGTTAGCAGAAGGAAGGAAATAACAAAGATCAGAGGAAATAAATGAAATGGAGACCAGAAAAACAATAGGAAAAAAATCAACAAAATTAAGAGCTGGTTTATCAAAAAGATAAACAAAATAGTTAAACCTTTAGCTAGACTAACTAATAAAAAAAGTGAAGACATAAATAAAATTAGAAATGAAAGAGGAAATATTAAAACATACTACAGACACAACTAGAATATACAACTATATACTGGTGGGCTTTGGGGAGAAGAAGAAGAAAAAAGGAAGAAGATTGGCAACAGATGTTAGCTCAGGTGCGAATCTTTAAAAAAGAAAACATACTACAGAAATAGAAGATCATAAGAGACTACTATTAAACAATCATATGCTAACAAATTGGATAACCTAGAAATGGATAAATGCATAGAAACATACAACTACCCAGACTCAATCAGGAAGAAACAGAAAATCTGAACAGACTAATTACTACCAAGGAGATTGAATCAGTAATCAAAACTTCTTAACACAGAAAAGGCCAGGGCTATATGGCTTCACTTATGAATTCTACCAGTTAAAGAAGAATTAATGCCAATCCTTCTCAAACTCTCCCAAAAAATCAAAGAAGAGAGAACACTTCCAAACTCATTTTACATCACCAGCATGACCCTGATACCAAAGCCAGACAAGGACACTACAAACAAAGAGAACTAGACCAATATCCCAGATGAATATAGAAGCAAAAAAATCTCTAAGAAATATTAGCAAACCAAATTCAACAACACATTGAAAGGATTGTACACCATGACCAAATGACATTTATCCCTGAAACGCAAGGATGGTTCAATATACACAAATCAAATGTGGTACACCGCATTAACAGAATGAAAGATAAAAATCACAAGATCATCTTGATAGCTGCAGAAAAAGCATTTGACAAAATACAATATCCTTTTTATGATAAAAATCAAGAAATTGGGTATAGAAGGAACATACCGCAACACAATAAAGGCCATATATGACAAACTGACGGCTAACATTATACTCAGCAGTGAAATATTGAAACCTTTTCCTCAGTATGGTACTGGCATAAAAATAGACATATAAGACCAAAGGAATCAATAGAGAGGCCAGAAATAAACCCCTGCACTTATGGTCAACTAACATTTGACAAGGGAGCCAAGAACACTCAATGAGTAAAGGATAGTTGCCTCAACAAATGTTATTGGGAAAACTAGATAATCACATGCTGAAAAATCCAATTGGATTCCATATTACACCACTCACAAAAAATAACTCAGGGGCCGTCCCAGTGGTGCAGCAGTTAAGTGTGCACATTCTGCTTTGGTGGCCCGGGGTTTGCTGGTTCGGTTCCCAGGTGTGGACATGGCACTGCTTGACATGCCATGCTGTGGTAGGTGTCCCACTTATAAAGTACAGGAAGATGGGCACAGATGTTAGCTCAGGGCCAGTCTTCCTCAACGAAAAGAGGAGGATTGGCAGCAGTTAGCTCAGGGCCAGTCTTCCTCAGCGAAAAGAGGAGGATTGGCAGCAGTTAGCTCAGGGCTAATCTTCCTCAAAAAAACCCCCCAAAAGCTCAAGATGGATTAAAGATCAGGCATAAGATCTGATACCATAAAACTCCTCTAAGAAAGCATAGGGAAGAAGCTCTTAGACATTGGTCTTGGCAATGAACTTTTAGATGTGATACCAAGAGCACAGGCAACAAAAGCAAAAATTAACAAATGGGACTGCATCAAATTAAAAAGCTTCTGCACAGCAAAATAAACAATCAAAAAAGGAGAAGGAAATCCATGGAATGGGAGAAAATATTTGCAAACCATATATCAGATAAGGTGTTAATGTCCAAAATATGTAAAGAGCTTATACAACTCAATAACAAAAGCCAACAATCCTATTAAAAAATGGGCAGAGGAACTAAATAGACATTTTTCCAAAGAAGACATCCAAATAGCCAATAGGTACATAAAAAGATGCTCAACGTCACTAATCATCAGAGAAATGCAAATCAAAACCATAGTGAGATATTACCTCACACCTGTTAGAATGGCTATCATCAAGAAGACAAGAGGTAGTAAGTGGTAGCGAGGATTTAGAGAAAAGGAAAGCATTGGATATTGTTGGTGAGAATGTAAATTGGTGTAGCCATTATGGAACACAGTATGGAGACTCCTCAAAAAATTAAAAATAGGACTACCATGTGATCCAGGAATCACACTTCTGGGTATATATCCAAAGGAAATGAAAACAGGATATAGAAGAGATATCTGCATTCCCATGTTCACTGTAGCATTATTCACAATAGCTAAGGTATGGAAACAACCTGAATGTCTGTCAATGGATGAGTGGATAAAGAAAATGTGATATATATATAAATACAATGAAACATTCAGCCATGAGAAAGAAGGGAATTCTGCCATTTGTGACAACATAGACAGAACTTGAGAGCATTATGCTAAGTGAGGCAAGACAGAATGAGAAAGACAAATTCTCTATGATATCACTTATATGTGGAATCTAAAGAAGCCAAACTCCTATAATTACCAAGACAAAAAATAAATGTTGGAGAGGATGCAGAGAAATAGGAACTCTTACACACTGCTGGTAGGAATTCAAACTGGTGCAGCCACTATGGAAAATAGAATGGAGATTTCTTTTTTTTTTCCTTAAAGATTGGCACCTGAGGTAACAACTGTGGCCAGTCTTTTTTTTTTTTTTCCTGCTTCATCTCCCCACATCCCCCCTGGTACATAGTTGTATATCTTAGTTGCAGGTCCTTCTAGTTGTGGAATATGGGACACCACCTCAACATGGCCCGACAAGCAGTGCCATGTCCACGCCCAGGATCCGAACCAGTGAAACCCTGGGCCGCCGCAGCGGAGCGCATGAACTTAAAGACTCGGCCACAGGGCCGGCCCCTGGAGATTTCTCAAAAAATTACAAATAGAAATATAGTACAATCTGGCTGTCCTACTACTGGATATTTATCTAAAGAACTTGAAATGAACAATTCAAAGAGACCTATGCACCCCTTTATTCGTTGCAGCATTATTCACAATAGTCTAGACATGGAAGCAACCCAAATGCCCATCAACTGATGAATGGGTGAAGAAGATGTGGTATATATATATATAGGATACAAAACAAATATTAGCAAATTTAAGAAGATTGAAATCAGATTGAGTATCTTTTGTGTGTGTGTGTGTATATATATATAGATATATAGATATATATATATACACACACAATGGAGTACTACTTAGCCATAAAAAAGACAAAATCATCCCATTTGCAACAACATGGATGGACCTTGAGGGTATGATGATAAGCGAAATAAGCCAGACAGAGAAAGACAAACACGGTACAATTTCTCTCGTTTGTGGAAGATAAACACATAGATAAAGAGAACAGATTAGTGGTTACCAGAGAAGAAGGGAGTAGGGGGGTGAGGGAGTGACTGAAAGGGGTAAAGGAGCACATATGTATGATGATAGATAAAAATTAGACTATTGGTGGTGAGCATGATGCAATCTATACAGAAACTGATATATAATATTGTATATGTGAAATTACACTAGGTTATAAACCAATATGACTTCAATAAAATAATTGAAAATAAGTAAATAAATAAAAAAATAAGCCAAACTCATAAAAGCAGAGTGGAATGGTGGTTACCAGGGGCTGGGAAGTGGGGGAACAGGGGAGATGCTGTTAAGGATATAAACATGTAACCGGTAGATAAATAAGTCCTGGAGATATAATACACAGCATAGAGATTATAGTCAACAATACTGTATTACATACTTCAAAGTCACCAGGAGACTAGATCTTAATTGTTCTCACCACAAAAGAGAAATAATAATTATGTGACATGATAAAGGTGTTGGCTGACGCCACAGTAGCAATCATACTGCAATATACAAATATATCAAATGAACATGTTGTACATCTTAAGCTTACGATGTTGTACGTCCAGTATATCTCAATAAAAATAAATTAAAAAACAAAAAAGAAGCAATGACAAGTCAGAGAGCATTTTTATCAAAGGCAGAAGTAGAAACTGCTGAGATATATACTTAGAAAACGGGCATTTTCTGTCACACTAATAGTGATTTGGGCTGGAGGAAGACACATTGTTTTTCTCAACCTTTGTTTCCCCCCCTCAAATACTAACATATTATATTACATAATCTTTGTGAAAGATTAAAAAGATTCAGAAATCTATAATATAGACAGTAAATATGTCCTGTAATACAGTTCCTTCAGAATTTTGCAGGCTTTGCTCTACTGTCACTTAGTTTCCATTTTTTGTTTATTGAGAGGTCTGAGGCCGTTCTGATTTCTAATCCTTTGTGAATACTGAGGATCATCAAGATATTTAAAACCAACTGATGCAGACTCTGAAGGTAATTTACAAAGAATAATTTCAAGTGTGTATTGAATGATAGTAGCGTAATTGAGCTAAGCGTATTTCAAAGTGACTCCTTTGAAAAAAACAGTACTTGTTGGATGGATGGACCATTATTCAGTGTGTTTCCTACTGGGCTGGCAATGCCCTTAGGCCTATTGATGACTTCCTGACTTGCAATGACAGGAAAATATGGAGGGGTTGGTTTGGAACTGTATTGTGCCATTTATCACAAGCTGGAAAAGGACTGAATTAGTTAAATAAAACCCACAAATATAATTCTGATTTTTACAAACATGCTTGGTTTATCATCTCTTGCACATATCATTACATCTTTCAAACCTGGGTCGAATGCTACCTGTTTGCTTATTTTTCAGGGAACACCTACTACATGCCCAGGTATCTTCCTGGTGCAGAAGAGCCAACAGAAAGTAGGATGTAAGTGGTCTCTATCCTCAGAGAACTTATCATCCTTTATCTGTATTTCTCTGATGGCACTCACCACGTTTTCATCATTTGTGGACACGTCATTCTCCTACTAGACAGTAAGTTGTTTGATGCTAGCCTCAGTTTACAACTTATTATTGTTTCCCCATGGTATTTATCTCAGTGCTTAACAGCTACAAATGATCAATCAATGTGTGTTGAATCGATGAATGAAAGACTTTTCCCAGTGTGCTTTGTTGGAGTAGTCCAACAAGCTTCTCTCCTACTAAACTGGTAGAAATAAATGTCTTGGAGTCATATTAAGAAGTTGGCACAGAAGAAACCATTAAAATGTAATGGCATTACAAAAATCAGCCTTAAATGTTTTTCCTTGGAATTATAGAATACATTTTATGGCTTAATATTAGTGAATCATGTTTGTGAGAAAAGATTATAGATGCAGAATAA
This sequence comes from Equus przewalskii, assembly GCF_037783145.1. Classification (NCBI taxonomy): domain Eukaryota; kingdom Metazoa; phylum Chordata; class Mammalia; order Perissodactyla; family Equidae; genus Equus; species Equus przewalskii. The sequence goes on from NC_091834.1 coordinate 40,521,028, forward strand.
TGTATTTATCCAAAAGGTTTAATCTATTTAGAATACATTATCATGTACTAGGAAAGAATATCATTATATAATATTACTGTAGAGAAAGTTTAAAAAATCCTGTCAATATATCTTTATTATTGATAATGCCTAGATGAGGGAAAGCTTTGAAATTATCTCTTACTTTGATTTATCATTTTTCACATTTTGTGGGAACAAACTCCAAATGTAAGCATTTTGAAGAATTAAAAGTTATATCCTCAAATTTAGGGCACTAAGGAAAAGTACAGAATATCTGCTGATATTGTCTTCTCCTCAGGTATGTTCTCTTCTGTGGAGTTATTAATTTAAAAAGATCCATTGCTCTCTCTTTAGCTTAAGTTTTTTTCAGTACATCTTACCCAATAACAATATTTTCATCTTCTCTTTCATTCAAACTATATTATTTTCGCATGTGTTATTTTAGTTAATGCATCATGAGTGAGATCTTGAAAATAAGCTTTAAGTCAATCAGCAGGCCCACTTAAATAGTTTCCTATAGGGAGCATCTCATTGAACTCAATTTTGCCAAATGTTATTCAGTTTCTAGGGGATGGGGCCAGGTGAAAAAGCATTATTACAGTTTTACAATTTCCTGGAATTTGAGGGTAATATAAGCCTGTTATCTACAAAAGAGACACACAGCTCCTCACATTCTTAAGTACGTCACTCTTTCTTTCTGGAATTGAGGTGTTTATGTTAGAACAAGACAGTTATCAGGTCATAGACACAACTTAGCCGTCAGTTTGCAAGACTGTTAACTGAAGGGAAAACTGAAGATGATGGAACTACAATAGGCTTTATCTTGAATGTATTAACTTTAAAATGATTTTTCTATTGCAAAATGCATCAAGCGTAGAAAGATATATATACTTTTTTCATATTACCCAATTCACTCTGCAGCTAGATACCCCAGGAATGGTAAGTCTTATGTTTCCCAGGAACCACTCATGACTGCCTACCTACTATTGTATGAAGGGCTCTAGCAAACTCCCAGGAAAGCTGAAACTAGGCCATGGTAAATCATGGCTCTCTCTTCTTGAGAGCCTTCATCTAATATAGTCAAGAGTTCCCCTTCCTTTCCCAGCTAGGTTTGAACTTGCTACTCAGTTTTACAAAATAAAACAATCTAAAACCTGCTCTGCATTTCCTGCTTTTAAACTCAGTAGGGGCCAATTTTGGCTCTCAAGAGAAGATCAAAGAAGAAGAAATGAGTTCCATGTTGAGAACTGTGAAGCGTTTGAGATTTTTATCCCACTTGCAACCCAGCAAGTTAGTCTGATGCACTTTCATGGGTGCTGGGAGAAGACATGAGACTCATGAGTCAGAGATAAGAGACAGTATATTACTCATAGTAACAGCAATAGCCATCAGCTATCAGAATTCTTTGAGCTGGTTTCCAGAGATTTAATTCCACCAAGAGATGCAAAGAGGAACAGATGGTAGCTGCACATATAGTAGGTTGTCTTATAGGAGAGGAACCCTGAGGTTAGGTGACTTGAATCTTTGTTAACAGGCAGTAAGCATGTCTGCCCTTTGCTCCAGGGGGAGACACTGTCTTTATATTCCAAGGCTTTTTGCTTTGGAAACATCCTTTAATAGATGGTCTAGAACAAAGAACAGTAAGTATCTTACTGGGAAGATGTGCAGAAACATGAATGACCTACAGAAAACCGTCTTTCAACATTCTCTCAGCTGATTCAGGCTGATCTGAATGTTCCTCACATCCCCTACCCCCAGCCCCGCCCAGTTGCATCAGATTCTTATTTTATGGGTTCAAAATCCTCTCTTATCCTTCTGAGGATAAGAAATTTTCTTCTTGCAACCAGCATAGTTCCCTGCATAGTTTCTGTTTCCTCCAAGTTATTTTATTTTCATTTTATTATTATATGTTATTTGTGGTTTCTATCTTCCACGTTGGAAATTTTCCTTGGCTGTATACTCATGATTAAGAACAGGGGATACATAGCTTATTGGAATCTCTGAGCACATGGGTAGGGCTGTTGACTGGAGGCTAACTCTTGGGTGATGTCGTTGAGCTATCTGGAAGAAGACTTGATAATATGTTTAGGTCTTTCCTCCAGGGTGATCAGTTTTCTTAGATAAATCTCTTACAATTTTCTGCTTGGCTGGTAAAGGGCTGCTTTTCAGGGTTCTGGGACATACAGTGGTGGAAGCACCATGGGACTTTTAGCCTTCATGCATTTATCAACATTCTCCTTGTTTAAGTGAAGTACTCCCCAAATCACACTTCTCTAATTCTAAAGAAGATTGAGAATATTTTCTTGTATTTATTGGCAGTGTGTTTTCTCATCTGTGAGCTGCCTGTTCATGTCTTTTGTCCATTGCACTGTGGAGTCATTTGCCTTTTTCTTTTTAGGAGTTATTTGTGTGATCCTGATCCTAACACTGTGTCAACCGTATGTGCGATGAGTATCTTCCTCCAGATTATAAATTTTCTTGTCCTTGCTTTCTGCCCCTGCCGAGCATTTCCCTCAATTTATAGTCTGTCCTGATTCCTAGCCTTTTGTGGTGTGGTCTTTCTTCTGACACTCTACCAACATGGGTTCAAGGTTTAGACCCCGGTATCACCCCCTTGGCTCCTCTTAGGCTCTATATTCCTAGAGATCGACATGGCGTCCTTCCTTCTTGGTTCCTCTGAGAGATTTTTTTCTTTTTATTTATTTATTTATTTTTTACTGTCTTCTCAGTTCTTCCATTGATTTAAAAGAATATTGTATCCATTTTTTTTCCTTGCATCTTTGGACATTTTGGAGCCAGACTGCATAGTGATCTCTAGTCTACCTTGTTGCCAGAAACAGAAGTCTATGCTGAATTTATTTTTGTTTTTCTAAACGTTCTGCCTATGCTAGTTGGAATTTTATAGAAACATATTTCTTCTAGCCAGGAATTTGAAATGTAAAATTGAGTTTCTGCTCTGGGTTTTAAAGAAATTTTTTTTATTTGTAGAAAGAGGAATACCTTAGCTATGTATGTTTCTGAGTTTAAGGGAATCTACACCTCTTTTTAGTATGGTTGAGCTAATTAGAGCTAGATCTCTAATGTCTTAGTTAATGAGTAATCTTGACAAAGCTGGGGCAAAGTTAATTGACAAAGTTAATTGTAAGTGGACATACAATTTTTACAATAATATTTTAATCAATGTTACTGATGATAAATGTCCTTAGGCTCAAGGTTACAAGTTGACAGCCTTTGGAAATATTAAAACAAAACTTTTCATATTGCAGAGAAGCATTTTGTCTTTCCAAGAAAACAGTCTAAGACAGAAACTCAAATTTTACTTAATGTCTATGGCAATTGGTATGTACATCTTTCTAAGCTTTTCCTTATCCAACAAGATGCAATTACTGCCTGATGGGTCTTCTCAAAGCCTTATGTCAAGTTTCTCATTCTTTTTCCCATTAAAGTTTCTTGTACAGCAATTATATTTTCTAGCCAAGGCTGAGTTAAACAATAGTAAGCTTATAATTATCTGTTTCTACAGGAGAAATAGGTACATTAGAAAATTGTTTATAGAAACTCCTTCCTCAGGAAAAAAAACCCACACAGGCTAAGGCAGCTTGAGGTCAAATGCTAAGGTAGCAATAAGCCTGAATGATAAAAGTTCTGAGAAATGACAAGATCAAAAACAATAAACAAGATCAATGTTTAAACAAATCTTACCTCCATTTCTTTCAGAAATTAATCTCAGCAAATTATTAAAAGCAAAGGAGAATGCCACCATAATTCTAAAATCTTATTTACAATAATTACATTTGACAAATAGGATGACACTTTCATCCCGTAAACCCTTTCTTTCAAAAACTGGAGAAATTCCGCGCTCAGCAATGGTCCCCAAGTAAGGTCCCCAGGTTCCTTCAATTGCCTATGGGCAACCTAATGCATAAGAGCACACACACAAGGTTAGTGTGCCCGTTTCCTTCTATTGCTCTACACTTAGCACAGTGGTAGGTGTTGGTTGTGGAAATAAACTATTGTGAGGCTGAAGGCTACAAAAGATTTACTCTTTTGTGAATCAACAATTTGCATCCTTGTTGAGGTAACAACATAAACAAATGAAATAAAATAGACTGGGAGATGGCTCTTAAACATTAATGTGTATAATGTATAAATCATCTACCATGCATATAAAATGCAGATTTTGGGGCCTCTACTGCCAGAGATTCAGATTCAGTAGATTTGGTTTAAGGCCTGGGAACAGCATTTTTGAAAACGCTCCAGGTAATTCATTTTGAGGAACATGACAAGTGGAGCTTCTAATCAAGTACTTGAAAGGCTATTTTAGGCCAAATTTCTGTCAGGGAAGACCTGAAGGAAGAGGTGAGGTGGGTCTTAAACCATGACTTGGGTTTTTATGTCTGGAAAGGAGAGATGAATCTTTCACATGAAAGAACATGTCACGAGCCAGGGCCTGCAGGTGGGAATGGGCCCTACAAGAAGGCACAATGAGGAGAGACAGTCCTGACCAAGGCACAGAGGCCATGGTAGGATGCACTGAGAAGATCAGAAAGGTGAATGTTCAATAAATATTTGTTCGATATAACTCTTGGCTTCCAGGTAACATTTCTAGGCAGCACAGAAAGATAAGATTTGAAGTGGGAGGTCTATTTTACCTGAATAACCTTAGTCCTGGCGCTCATCATCTGCAGACTCAGAGCATTAAGTGAAATTGGCTTCTTCTCCATCCCATTCTCTATTAAAAGCCATAATTTCTCTCCTTGTCTCTATGTCTCTTTTATGGAAGTGTGTACTTCCTATCTTCTTGAAATTTGTGAGTTCATCTAGTCGTCCAGACTTTTAGAGGACAGGTCCTTAACTTATTCATCTTCCTACTTTTTGATAGTTCATCATATAATGCTATGTAGAGCTCAAAAACATTTGTTTAAAGAATCAGTTGATGACATTATCATTTAATGAGTATATGCCATGTACCAGACACCATGGTAGGTACTTTGTATATAACATTTCCCTTAGTTTTCATAAATCTAGTACAAGTTAGGCATTGGTATTCACATATTGTAGGAAAGGACATAGGCTTGGAAAATCAAGCATTTGTCTATTGTCACACAGCTTCTAAAGAACAGAGGCAGAGAGAGAAATGGGACAAGAAACTAGACTCAAAAGATATATTCTTTCAATGCTGGACAGAATGAAGAAAAGAATGAATGAGTGAATATGGAGTATAAAGGCAAGTAATTCATCTTAACTGAGTGAGAATAAATGAGATTTTAATCATGTATGAATTGCAATCTGCTTATTCTAGAGATGGAAGCAAGGTAGACAAGGTACTCTTTTGTCCAGTTCTGAGCTCTTTGGAAGAAGTGTAGTGTGCTGGCAGGGGGTGCCAGAGCATAGAATGTGCAGTTAGAAGATGGGACTAGCAGGATAGTCTATATTGATAGGGAGGGAGATCCAACCATTGACACAACAGTATTGTGTGACAATGTGAAAGAGGAAGAAAACAAGTCTTTTGATGGGATTTGGTCTTGGATGAATTATCACCTGAGTGCTTGGTAAGAAATACCAATGCCCGGGTCCCATCTCCAGAGATTCTGATTGATTACATTCGTCTGGGGGGAGTCCCAGACATTTTTAAATGTAATATGCAGCCAGGGTTAAGAAATCACTGTCCTAGGATTTCACTTCATTTCCTGAACAGCAGGATTTGGTGTCACTGATTTCACAGCTTTGCCTTCCACAGTTGTCTCTCTTGGTAACAAATCACTACTCTGAGGTTGCTGGTCTCCTGATGTTGAGTAAATCAATAGGATTATTACCAGGGAACTGCTTTGTTTTCATTAGATGGGAGCCATCTTTTTCTGAGCAAGACCTGCACTCCAAGTGATTTTGCTTCTGGGACCAAATTATGCAGTCATTGGCATCGGACTGTCTTAGCAAAATTAATGAAAACATAATTAAGTAAGTTTCCCTCAGCTGTGCCATTTGAAGGGTCCTTATAATTTTTTAATAATCAAGTAGTAACATAACAAATTAAGAAAATGATTGTTTAAATTTCAAGTTAGGCTTTTCAATTAAACTCAAATTATATCCCTAATGAAGTGGATCATTAGTGATGATCTCAAATTATAAATCTAGACTTCAGGGATAAAGCATGGGTTTTGAAGTTGGAGACCCAGCTCAGAAACCTGACTGCAGTAATAAATGGGTAACTTTGGAGAGGACACATAACCTGTCTGAGCCCAAGTTTCCTTATTTATAAGATGAGCATAATAATCAGTGCAATGGTGAGCTGGTAAATGCATAACAACTGGCTCTCTGGAGGGGAGGCTGATTTGTGATATGTGCCAATTTCCAAGGTGTAAATTCTCTCATCATTGCAGATTTCAAGTTACCGACAGAACTGGCTCACAAATTTCCTGAAGATTTAACAATGGGCTCTCGTGAGTACCACTACTTACTTATTATAGAAAATGAGGTACTACATCTAACTCAGAGGTTGGCCCAGACTCAAAATGTAGAGTGTTCCCTGTAAGTATGGTTTTCAAAAATTTCAGATATTACTGCATTGAAGTTACAAATGCTGTTTGAAAAACAAGATATTTTACTTGTGGCAAAAAAGGGCAATATTGTTTTGTTAACCTGAGCCTGAAATAGATTTATGCTTTTCCAATCTGGGTTAGTCCTAAATTCACAGTCTCCCGTTTTGAGTCCTGAAAAATCTACATTTACATATTTGAGAATTATTAGATCTGTGTGGAGATTTTGTTCACAAGGATTTATTAAGCACATTTTGAGTTCTCAGCATTATGCTATACTGTGGACTATGCCAGTAACTTCTTTGAAAGGCAAGATTTGCATGTGTGAGAGTTTTAGATTATCTTAACATCTTTCTACTTTTCTTCTCAATGACCCTCTCTCCATTCTTGGCATCTAGTGCCTCTCCTTGCCGCTTTCTTGCTCTCGATACAGTCACCTCTTCTAGGGGATTTTTTTTTTTTCACTAAGGCACAAGACTGAAAATATAGCAGTCAAATTTGAGACAAAAGGATGAGGATGGGGGAGCTTTTCAGGAAGCCAGAAAATTGGCAGCATCCCAGATGGGGCCAAAGCTGCGTATTATCCTGACTTTAGCATGGGGTCTGGTGCCAATAGACTGCATCAGCGAAGGTCTGTCAAAGCTCTTCCTATCAAATCACCCAAAAGCCTCCCTATTTCCTGAGTCCTAAGCACAGGGGAGGCACAGTTAACGGTCACTATCTTTGTTTTCTTCCTTGTGTAGGCCTCTCGCTATGGGCTTATTCCTGCAGTTCTTGCCATATACTCTGAATAAAACCAGATTCTTTCTGAGGCCGCAGGAGCCCTGTGGAACCTAGACCCTGCCACCTGCTCCAATAATAACACTAACTTGTGTTTATTGAGGGTTTACTATGAGCCAGGGGTTGCCCTATGTGCTGACCTGAATTCAGTCACATAATTTTCAAAACAAGACTTTGCAGTATTAATCCTGCTTTACAGATGAGGAAACTGAGGCCTTAGGTTACATCCTTTGTCTGAAGTCACACAAGTCCAAAGTGGTAGGGGTGGGATTTAAACAGAGGCTGTCTAGTGGGGTCTTCTTTCATAAAGGACATGCCATAAGGGCATTTTGAATTCTGAGCATGGCCAAACCTGCCATCCAAAGGGGCAGGGAGGATGGTCCTCCCATGGGGAGGGGCACCCAGGAAGGGGCAGAGACAGACCTTGCCTATGTCCAGTATGGAAGATATATTTCAACAGTGAAGAAACCACATGCAGTTGTCTATCTCACCAATGCGATTCATTGTTTAATTAAATTTTTAGTTGAAATACATGTATAGAAAACTGCTCAGGTCATACATGCACAGCTGCGTGAACTTCTGCAACAGGAACAGACCCATTCACTAGCACCCAGATCAAAAAATGGATAATCACCAGCACCCAAAAACTCCCTTACACCCTTTCTCATTCATTTACACTATCCTCCCTGAAGATCACCAGCATCCTGACTTTTCTCACTATAGAGTAGTTTTTATGTTTTTGAACTTCATATAAATGAAATCATACATATTTACTCTTTTTTGTCTGGGCTTCTGTTGCTCAGCCTTTTGTTTCTGAGGTTCATCCATGCTGTTTTATGTGGCAGTAATTCATTTATTCCTGTTGCTTAATATCCCATTGCTTAATATATGCCATGATTTATTTATAAATATACCATGATTTATTTATGTATTCTACTGCTGATACACATCTGGGTTGTTTCTGGCTTTTGGCTGCTATGAATTATGCTTCTATGAACATTCCTGTACATGTCTTTTGGTGCCTATAAATATGCATTTTGTTGGTTATATATAGAGGATTGGAATAGCTGGGCCACAGGATATGCATATGTTCAGCTTCAGTAGACAATGCAAAATAATTTTCAAAATGGTTATACCAAGTTAACTCCCACCAGCCCTATACGGCAGTGCTAGTTGCTGCATAGCAGTATTCTCATTCTTTTTCATTCTGTATTTTGGTATTTAACAGTGATTTTAATTTGCAGTTTAAATTTTTTCCTATTTTTAATTGGATTGTTTTTTCCTGTTGATTTGTAGGAAATTTGAAAATGCATCTTATCAGTCTATTTTGCAAGGATTTAAAAATCTATATATGATTAGCCAAATACAGTTTCTTCATATCCAAAATTAAGAATATTATTTAACACTTTTTTAATTGTTGAAAAAGTAGTTACTTATTTTTAAAATTTTGTTAATCATTGAAAAAGTAGCTACTTATGATTTAGCAGTTTGGTCCCAGATTTACCTCTTGTACAGATAAGGGCATTCCTGAACTCATTGATGACACGTTAGTTATTCTAGGAAACAGCTTGTTTTCCTTCCTTTCCATTTTTTTACCCTCCTCTCTCTCTCCTCCTATCCCCCTCCATTCTCCCTCTCTTCCTTCTTTCATTCCCACTCTTCCTTCCTACAACAGTTTACATTTGTGTAAAAACCTTATACCAGAGTTTCTTTTAGAGAGTTTGTTCTCAGTCCATAGTCCCCAACCTCCTTTCTGAGAACACTGAGTAAACCACTGGGACACAAGTTTATGCAAATAACCATATCAGAATTACCACATGACGTTGCTTTCTGAGTACTATATTTCACGAGGGTCATTTAAAACTGCTTTTAAAATTCATTTGAAAGAGAGAAACTCCCAAATATATGCTCATTATAGAATTTCAAATGAATCATGCAATACAAAAAGAACGTCTACAAAATACAGAGTAACAAATAATGCTGTCCTTCCTTCACAGGTGTGCTTGGTAAAGAAGAGGTGATACACAAACATTCGGAGCTGCACACAAGATAAATGCTTTCATTACAAAAGCATTCTCTGGATTACAAAAGGATCCACAATAATTCACATAATGCTCTTTTGCGCCTCTATGTTCTTTTTGCTCATTCTGTCTCACCTGTCTTTTTACAGAGCAAGGTCCTGAACTATGCTTAAAACATAATTTCATTTACAGAAAATCCTTTATATATAAACTTTATAGCAAAATATTGCATCAAATAGACTCTGTAGGAAAAGAACACTTCTCAGACATCACTAGGAGGGAACTTCCTTTCTTTCAGTTGTGGCAATGGGTTTCCACTGATTCTCCATACTCCCAACTCTGGCATCCTGCAATGCTGGCAAAATGGCAAGAGTGGCCAAGGAAACAACAGAATTTACTGTCCCTTCCAAGGCTGAATTTAGGCCTCTTAACTGCTAAATTCCAACTTAATGTCAAAAAACCCAGCCACATTTGAAATGAAAACTACAATTGAATACTCAATCTGCTCACAGAAATGGCCCAGGGAAAAGGTGCTGAAGACGTCTCCATAATTTTAAACCTCAGATTCTGGTGGACAATATAGAAGGAATACAAAGCCACTTGGGTTACTGAATGCCAGTGAGAATACATGATTTATTTGGTGAGTTTTTCCCTAAAGGGTAAGAGAGAAATGGCGTGGTAGGTGGAGGGGGATGTGGGGTCAAGAAATAACTGTTTTAAGATGGAAGAAATAACAGCATACTTGCGTATTGATGGGAACAGTCTAACAGAGATGGAAAAGCTGATGATGCAGAGAGAGGAGAGGGTTGCAGGAGTGACATCCTTGAGTGGTGAGAGGAGGTGGGATCCAGTATGCAGGGGAGATGCTGGCCTTACACAGTGGCACAGAGCATGTGCTCAAAACACATTTGTCAATGCAAATAATCCATAACCAATCTATAAATGAGAATTGGGGTGAGCTTATTCTGAGCCAAAACGTGAGAACCATATAGCCCGGGGCCTTCCTTCCCTGAGGAAGGAAGGGCACTAAAACAGTGGGGTGTATACAGTGGTTGTGTACCCTCAAAGAGCGTGTTTCCCATATGATTGAAATGTCCCTTTTACAGTAGTCACAGGACTGTTCTGTTGGGCACAGCAATTGATGGACACAGCAGGCAGTGGTCTGCTGTCTCAGTAGACAGAGCAGAGTGGCAGGTCTGTTGTCTTGAGCTGCGTGGTCACAGGTGAGCGCAGCAATCAGTTCCTAGCCTAGGGAGAGATGCTTATCCTTAAGGAGATGCCCACAGTTGCACCTTTATCTTAAGGCCATTTGTTCTTGTCTGTGAGACATAACAAATGCTTAAAATAGATATAAAATGCAAGCTCAAAGGTCATGTCAGGCCCTTTTGGAAAAACAAAGTCAGGCTGAATAAAGTTTACACCAAATGGCTTCCTCATGTACTCAAATATCCTACTGCTTGCCATTCTTGTCATATTGAAGGAACCAATGACTTAGCATGTATGGATTTATTTTTGTTTTTATTTTTAGTATTAAACGGGACCTCAATACGGTATCGTGATCAAAAGCAGAGACTTGGGAATTTAAGAGACATGGCTCTGAGTCTGATTCTTGCAACATCTTGGGCAAACTGCTTAGACTCTCTATGACACAGTTTATACATCTATACAGTAGACATAATACCAGTACCTCCCTCATAGTGTTGTTGGCACTATTAAATGTCGTAAAGTATGTGAATTGCCTGGCATACAGAGAGAGCCCCAAATGCTAACTTCTATTGTTAGCACAGGAGGCCTGGGCCGCCAGAGCTGAGTCCAGGGGCAATGCCCCATGAAGCCCATGTGCACCCTGAGAGGATCACAGAGTTCCCCTTCCTTCTGTGAAGCTCACGCTGCGATAGCGCAGAACATAGCCTTCTTTGCTCCAGTGTTCAAGCCATGTGCTGCCCTGAAAATTCTGAAGGGGAGGTTCAGGAGAGTGATTTCCTCTCCTTTTGGAGCCTTCCCTAGAGTAGAGCGGGTTGCAGGACCGAGTGAACTGCCAGAGGGCAGGAATGGTAAGCGGGGAGAGGGGAAGGTGATTTCCTCCTCTCTGGAGGGAACGGGCTGCCTTGAGAAGTGCTCAGTAAGTAGTTGGGTGAATTGGTGAGTTATTACCACTTCCCAAGGAATCTGCAAGCCCATGCAAACAATGTAAACCTTAAAATTGATTAACAATATTAACAAAGATAGGCCAGATTTTAGTCTCTTAGTATAATTGAATAAATATTTACAGTTTGCCAATGTGTATCTCCTAGCCTGTCAATCAAGATTCCTCATGAATGGTTCTTAGAAATTTTGTTTTGAAAGACTGTGCAGTAACATCCAAAACACAATTTAGCTGTGACTAACCCGTCATGGCTGATAATTTTGGTTGCTTTGGGGGCAAATTAGAGAAAAACAAAAATTTCAGTAGTTCTGAATCTGTGTTGAGCAAGTTTATTAAGTGTAAGTTTCACAATCTGGAGAAATATTGATGAGACAGGGGATCTCAGGGTAGAACAGCTAGAGGAGGAGACGATTACAGCCGATCTTCCTTGGTTTAAAAAAATCAGCATATGCAGGAGTCACTGAGGATAAAATGGCTTCATAAAATTTCTGTGACAATATCCAAAGGCTAAAGTCCAGTGATATAATTAATTAAGAGTATGTTACACTTACATTGTCAGTTACAATCACATCAAATTCATCATTTCTGGGTTTTGTACTGACTAGAGTGCCTGCCAGTCAATGATAATATCCCTCAGTTCAGTAACTGTGGAATGGTGCCTTGCAAATTAGAGATAATCAGCAATATTTCATTTAAGTTTCATATCTTCAGTTTACCAGAGCACTCATTTTTAGTCATTGTCTTCACACAGTTCCTGTCATAATCAAGTCATAGGATCTTTGTCTTTTTTTTGTCACACATCTGCATTTATTGTGAGCAGCAGGTGGGATACTTCCAGCAATAATAAAAAATTAATTTACAAAAGCAGGGACTCAGTGAAGTCACCTGATTGGAACCCTTGGGAGCTCGTACCTAGATGCCAACCCAGAGCAGCAAGAAGAGGGCTCCAAAGTCCATGCACAGTGGGAGCTCTTTGTAGGTAGCCCGAGTGTCTTTGGTGGAGGTGTCTTCATAAACGAAGAACCAGGCAGTGAAAAACATGCCAATGGCCAAGCACACCACAGTCAGATGGGGGAAGACAGCCAGTTTCGCTGTGCTGGAATACCCGCTCATGGCCTTGAGCTCCATTTTGCTGGGCTCAGGGTAATCTACCAATCTTTAAAATTTTTTATATTTGATTTATAATTATCATGAATTTTTTGTTATTCTTTTCTGGGTTTGGTTTTTAGCGATGATATAATTATCTTGATTCTTTTCTAACTTCTATATTATATCATAATGACATGGAAAGATAATATCTAAAGAAAATTTTCAAAGCAAAAGGTCTTTTACTCATTACTAAATCTTACGTGTATTGATACTTGCCCAATTGTCACATGTTGGCCAATTCTGGAAGGGTTAAGGAAATAGCCGCAAACTCAGTGTATGGCATTGCTGATGGGCTTCTCATGTCACCCAAACCTAGTTCTGGGATTGCCTTCAATACAATGCCAAGAGGTGGCATGACATGTGTCAGATCCTCCTCTGGAGTCAATGGACAGGCATGTATTAACTGTGAAGAGTTAGAGGCACAGTGCTTCGTATTTCCTGTCCTGGCTTTAGGCATGGATTGATTTGTTCATTCATTCATTCATTCATTTATCCATTCAAAGAATGTATATTGAGCACCTACTAGCTTCTAGGCACTCTGCTACCTGCTGGGGATACAGGGATGAGTAAGAGATACATGGTTCATGCCCTTTTGGAGTTTATGTCCCACTGGGGATCAGACATCAAAGAACTGTCACATGAGATGAGTGTTGCCAAGACATTGGGGGGGAGGGGGTGAGATTCTGTAATGGAGGGACTTGGCCAAGGTCATCTTTGAGATACAATTAGAAGGCTCACATCATGACACCGTCTTGTTGTGGTGACACATTTCCAGAAATATCACTCTGGCTTCCAAAAATCATTGAAAATTAAAATTTTAGTGCAGTTTCTTGACAAAATGCCAAAGAAGGATTTCCTACAGAACATGGTATGAGTACCAAGGCAGGTACGATGTGTGAGGCATAGCATTCTTATGGGGTAGAAACTATGAATGCCCCTGTTTTATGAATAAGGACGCTGAACCACAGGGAGATTAAGTAACTGCCTAAGGTCACACAGCTAGTAAGTAACAGAAATTGGACTTAAATCCAAATATTCTGATTCTTAACCACTTCTTTGCATAACCACAGCTCTCCAGGACCAGTTCAACTGACCCTATTTCTTATCATCAGAGTGATTAAGAATTGCCTTTCAGAAAATTAGCGAAGACACACAGCAGAGCATGTGCAGAAGAAATCTTGACCTGAAACAACCACAGAACCAAAGATTCTCCTCCCAAGGACTGGGACATGACTGGAACTTAAAAGTTGGACTTTAATCTGAAGTGAGGGGTCCCTTATTCAGGAAGATCTGGTCTTAAAATTCTTTCTCTACCTCATCATAAACATTTAGAACCTTATCACGAAAGTTTAGAACCTCATCATAAATGTTCAGAACATTGTCATATATGTTTAAAACTTTACCATAAATGCTTGAAACCCACCAATCAAAACCTGTCCCACCAGCCTTTCTGTGCACCAGCCTGTTCTCCCTAACCTCTTAAATTTCACCCTAAATCCTGAATCTGGGAGACAGATCTGAGGACACATGCTCCGTCTCCCTGCAGATTGATCTCACAGAATAAAGCGATTTCTCCCCAAAAGTGATGCCATAATCAAGTGGCTGTTTATGTGCATCAGGCAAGAGAATCCCAATTTTGTGTGGTAACAGTTGTAATGTCACTTAGAAAGCAACATTTCTTAAAAGCCTCTTTTTTGTTCTTTTCTTTTCTCCCTTTACACTCTACATGTAAAGGACCCAAAAAATTATTCCCCAAACTTAGCTCCCTTATTTTCCTGACTCTTCCTCTCTATCTTCTCCAGTTTAGGCTTTTTAAGGTAGAGTAATTTATTGTCTTTGGCCTTTTTTCTCCCATTGTCAGCTGACTCATTACCCCAGCTGCCACAAGAAAGGCAGGGCCCAAGATTGATCCAGTAAGAGACAGTCCCCCACTTAGAAGATACGCATGTGAATTGTATGTTGACAAGTGTTTTCTCCCTTGAACAAGAAGAAGGGAAGCTTTTGGTCTTTTCACTGGCAAATGCTTCATAATTTCATCTCTTTTATCACTGTCAGAGAGGAGTTGGAGCTTTTAGCTAGGCCAGGAGTGAGGAGAAGAATGATCCATTAGAGGGCAAAGCAGGTGCCAAGGCCCTGAGGGCAGAGAGATCATGGAACATGTGAGGAATTGAAATCTGCCCAGTGTGGCCAGGTGTAGGAGAGGCAGTAAGGTAAGCAACAGGCAGATTGTGAAGAGCCTTACACACTTTGGAAATGATTTTAGACTATATTTTTGCCTTTGGTATTGTGGGGGATCAGAATTTGCCACCCCAAAATGTGTCTCTCTGGCTTGATTATTTTTAAGAACAAAAGACTCAGAAACAAACTTTGACCTTCCCCCTAACTGCCTAAAAGAGTTTAGGATGAAAGGCCTGTCCCAGAGAGGAGCTGTTGCCATAAATAACTCTAGGTGTGGTAGACAGGAAGGCACCTAGCAAAGCCCATTTTATCAGTTCCCTCTCATTGATTATAGATGGCCCAGCAAACATTAGTTTACCAAACATTTGCTTTTACATCTCCATGTGAATTGCTTTCCTCCCCATGGAAGTCCCAAACCATTATCCCCAATATTCTCCTTTGTCTTTAACTAAATACGGTATTTAAGGTGGTGGCTTCAGCCATTTTGGTAAGTTACTCAGTTTTCCTGGGTTTCTCCCATATATACATGCTATTAAATTTGTTTGACTTTCTCCCGTTATTCTGTCTCATGTCAATATAATTCTTAGACCAGCCAGAAGAACCTAGAGGAGTATTTCTCCTCCCCTACAGTGTGGAGAATCCAGCCAAGGGGTTATTGAGGAAATTAAACCCTGATAGTGGCTTCGACTTGATAGGAGTAGTGGGAAGCAAGGGAGTCAAAAATTAGGAGGTATAATTGAAAAGACTATGTGGGAGAAGGAGGAGCTGAGGATGTCTCCTCAATATTTATGACTTAAAGGTCTGGGTAGAGGAGGGGTCCATTCAGTGAGATATGGGAGAATGTTAGGAGGAATAATTTTTCTTGGGTTTGTGCACTGTTGATTGGTATTATATCAATTTAGCTAAGTTGGAACTACATTTCTCAGACTCCCCTTCCCTGAATAATTCCAAATTAGCAGAGGCAACAACAGCTGTTTTGCATAAGACTTGGAAAGCACAAGTGAAACAGCAGCCATATTTGTACGCCAGAAGATTGGTGTGGGAACATCAGAGGTCATTTCAGCTCATCAGTGTTGTCATTTATCTACAGGTGCACCTTGTTAGTGTGGGGGCAGCAGCCAGGCTTGCAGCTCTTCTAGCTCCTGCTGAATCTTCCTTTAGCTTCTCTGACTCCTGGATGAGATGCATGTATAGCTCCATAATGAAGGGCGCCACCTTCTGTTGAAGGACGCATCATGCAAGTTGGAGTCTTGGAAGCAGTGAGAGACCAATGTGACTTCCAGCTCATCTTCACGTGTTTCAGTTTTCCTGGCTCTACCCTCCTTCACATCCATCTTTCCTTCCCTGCTAACTTAAGGCTCCAGCACCAAGTGCAAAGACCACAGCCTCACGTAGATGGTTTAACCAGTTCCCATACCTGCATCAATTGCAGTCACTATGGTAAATATCTTATTACCTGTTGCATCTAGTGGTTCTGTTTCTCTGGTTGAACCCTGATGGATACATTGTGTTAGAGGAAAATCCATTTAATTTGATCTGTACTGAATTTGAAGGGCCTGTGAGACAGCCAAATGGAGATGTCAAATAGGAAGCTGGATATTCAAGTCTAGGGATCAAAGATGATATAAATTCAAGGAGTATTATCATATATGTGATAATGGGGGCCGTGGTAAAATAAATAATATATCTGCTCTTTGTCTTTAGTTCTTGGCGAAGAGCTTCAAAACCCCTTGGGATTTTCTAAGTGATAGGAATGCCTTTGTTATGCTAATCAAGTGACTCATGTTGGACCTCCAGATAGCTTCAGGATGGAGGCTGATCACCAGAAAGACCAAACATGTGATTAGAGAGTTTGAATTTTGGGCCAGCCCAGAGAGGGGAGTAGGGCTAGAGATTGAGTTTCAATCCCATGGCCAATGATTTAATCAATCATGCCTACATAATGAAAACTAATGAAAGCCCCAATAAAAACTGGACACCGAGGCTTGGTGGAGTTTCCTGGTTGGGGAACACATGGATGTGCCAGGAGGGTGACACATCCTGACTGCATGGGGAGAGGGCATGGAAATTCTGCATCCAGGACTCTTCTAGAATTTGCCCTATGTGGATCCTTTGTAATAAAACTATAATTGTAAATATAGCGCCTTCCTGAATTCTGAGAGTTGTTCTTGGAAATTGTCAAAACTGAGAGGAAACATGGGAACCCTCAAATGGGTAGTCAAGTCAGAAGTGTGAGTTGCCTGGAGACATGTAGAACTTGCAGTTGGCCTCTGAGGTGAGAGGGGGCTTATGGAGAACCTTGCCCCTAAACCTCTGGTTTTTAGTTCTGGGTAGTTATTGTCAGAACTGACTTGTAGTAAACCCAGTAGGAGTGGAAATGGAACAGAGGCTACGGAAATGGCTGTTGTCGTGAGAAAATATTCAGGAAGACTGTTTAAACCCAAAGGACTTGACAACCTTCTTTACGAAAATCCATGGTCCTCTTTTGCTAACTGTGATGCTAGCCAGGAAGGGGCTGGGGTGGGAGGAGAAGGTACTATAGGGAGAGGGGTGGTCCTCTGCTCTGATGGACTGTCCCCAGGCTGTGGGCCTTCTGTGCTGTAACACCAACACTGGGCTCCTTTCCGTCCCGGCACCTCAGGTGCTTTGTTTCTATTTGTGAAGATGCACAAGCTGCAGGTTATTTACTTTTCGTTTTGTTCTTCCCGCATCCAGTCTGCTGCTGACATGAACACCTGCCCTGTGCTTTGAGGGGGCAGTGGTGGTTGTGGCAGGGTGGCAGATGACAAAACAGTTACTGGGGGCCATGAATTGTATTACTTACTGAGGTTCTGCCTCACAAAACAGTTTTACTGTCGAATGCATTTTCTCAGACGGTTAATTCAGTCAAGTGCATGGTGAACAACTTGCGGGCTTTCCTGAAGTCATCTGGGGCTTGCACTCAGCCTTTGAATCTGGGGAAGCTATCCATGAATAATTGACTATCTTGAAATGTTACCTGAGAACTAAGACTCTGGGCTACTAATTAGCCACCCCGAGCCAAGAAGCTTTTTATGTCATTCTTGCTATTTTCATAAAAGCTTAATCATGTAAGACAATTTCCCTGAGGAATAAACACATACCCTTAGTCATATTTTATGATATTCCACATGGGCTTTTGTGTGTAAGTGGCTGAGAGGCAAGAGGTATTTAGATGTGGAATTGACTACAAAATGGAAAGTTTAGAGAGGGAATGTCTGTATGAGGGCTGTTATGCATTTTGAAAGAGTTTGCAGTCAGAAGAGAAACTAATCCCTGAGGTTAAAGGACAGGCACATGGGTAGGTCTTTTCTCTTGTTTGTCCACATAAACCACTGAGCAATCTGAACAGTATGACTGAGTCCTCCTGGCCCTAACCAGGTTAGTGCCCTTTGACCCTAAACTTCCTGCTTTCTCTGCCTGGTCATCATGAGGCATTCGGGCATCTTGAGACTAAATATCGGCTGGCAGCAGGCATTCATGGTGTTCCAGCTCCTCACTAGCTCTGTACCCACAGAAAGTCACCACTCCCAACAACCCTGCCCCTGCCCACCCACACCACCAGCATCAGAGTTCCTCTTGGTTTTTGATGTGGGTGGGGAATAGGGAAGGGGCCGACAGACATACCTGGATTCAAATCCTGGCTCTTACTCACTAGCTGTGTGACTCTAGCAGCTCATGCAACTTCTCTAAGCTATAGGTCTCTCCTCCTTTAAAGTGGATAAAAATGGCCTCTTAGGTTTGTTGTGAGGATTAATTACAATAACGTACATAAAGCTCCTAGCACAGGGCCTGACACCTACAAAGTACTGGTAAATAGTAGTTAATAACCTTACTATGTATATCACGTTTACGAATGGACCATCAGTAAATAGTTTTACTCACAAGGCCATGTGCTTCCTGAAAAAGGTAAATTATAGAGTGGAATTAAATTGATTACAGAGCTTATGAGGACAAGAAAGATTGAGTTGCCTTTTTTTCTGTTCCATAGTGGCCATAGACTTGATATGAATTAATGTCTGAAAGCAAGCCCATACCTCTTCCAGAAAAATCATTCCTAATATACAGTTCATGGGCTAGTGAGGTAAGTCTTAAAGATAAACCGTTCTTTCTTTTTCTTAAAGTATCTTACTGTCATAAGTTAGAAATAAGTCTTAGTCTCTTTTTCTCAGTCTCTGTGGAGGCACTTCTAGGTGCAAGAAGCCAGCTCACTCATGGTACCTCAAGCAAGGATTCCTAAGGTGATGGAAGGGAGAGGAATCTGAAAACAGGACTGAGATGTGGCAGCCTCATGGAGACCGGCCCTGGGGCGGGTCAGGATCCACAGCGGTTGTAGGCACTTCTGCCCCGTCCTGTGAGTGTAGCTCTGCTGCTCTTTCTTTCCCTCCATTTCTGCAGTTGCCAGTTGTTCGAATCTTTCAGATTTTCCATAATTTGAATTCCCAAAGGGGAAGTCCAGTTGGCCTACCAATCATCATCCCTGTTTGGGGAGAGCTTCTTATGGCTGGACACAGCATAGGCAGAGCACTGAGAAATGCGAGGCCTGGATTCTTTGATTCAGCCTTGGAGAGTGTTAGCGTTGGTTTGTGATATAGGCCACAAAGTTCAATCAGCATTTGAATGAAGAATCTTGAAAGCGTAGAGACAGTCTAGGCCCCAGGGGTCTGAATTCCCAAAGAGCCTCCTGTCCCACCTCCTTTCAATGAGGGAAGAAGTCTGGGGTCTGTTTATAAATCGGCTATCTTAAAGATCCCCAGACTATAAACACTGGCCAGTTTGGAATGAAGATGCTTTCTTGTCAGATTTATATCTTTTTTCTATCTTGTCATCATAAAATGAGTGCTGGCTAGTTTATTTGCAAGAAATTTCCTGCAATGGTTTATTGTTAGACAGCTATTAACCTTGAATCTACAATGCTTGTTTACTTACTGGATGTGGGAAACTATAGTCACTCCTTGTGTGTTTGTTATGGGAAATTATATTTAAATTTGCTCACCCACCGTATAGTAGTTAACACTGACTGTTGTTTTACCAATTGTGTTATAATTAATTCAATCAGTATAAAAGCCTGTTCAAATTCTCCTGGAGTTGGATATTCCAGCAGGGAACAAACACTCATTTTCTTTTCTGTGTAGATATGGTATCATTAAGAATAAATGGCGTGTTTAGTTGAGTAGTTTTAAAACTTACTGCTTCCACTTGCTACCTGGCTGGCCCAATTCACCATCGTATTTGGTCTGGATTTTTGCAGAAATCTTCCATCTGGACTCTGTGCTCCTGCCCTTACCTTGCTGCAACTTATGCTCAACACAACAACTAGAGTGATGTGTTAAAATAAGTTTGCTCTGACTCCTTCTCATGTCTCTCAGAGCAAAACTTAAATCCCTACGTGGTCAGCGTGGCCCTGCCCCTCGACCTCTCTGACCTCCTCTTCCACTTCCTCCCCTTGCTCACTCCCTTCTAGCCACCCTGGCCTCTTTGTCGCTCTTCAGACACAGGAGGAATGCCCATGCCTATGGGCTCTTGCACTTCAGTTCTTGCTTCTTGTAATGCTTCCTGCCCAGCTATCTACATTGCTCCCCTCCTCCCAGCTCCAGGCCTTTACTCAAAGGACACCTTCCCTAGTCATTGTATTTAAAATGTAATACCCTCCCTCCCCCTCCAAGACATGAATCTTTTTATTCCCCTTCCTTGCTTTATTTTTCCTTGTAGCAATTATTAGCAACTAATGTATACGTATTGTGCTGGTTTATTTTGCTATCATCAGTTTCCCCTTTTTAGACAGAGATTCTATTAGAGCAGGGAGATTTTTCTCACTAACCTCTACCACATACTGCTGAATTCCTAGCACCTAGGAATTCAATTCCTGACACATAGTAGGTTCTCAATAAATATTTGTTTAATGGATAGGTAAATAAATGGAAAACTACAAACCTGAACTTTTTCTGTAATAGAGGTTCGTAGGCTTCCTACGTTTGGTTGATCTTATGCTGGGTACCCTGCACCGTCTGTGATAGGACATTTATCTAACAAAGAATGTGGTGATACCAGAGTTGATGTAAGTGGCCCAACTCCTTTGGCCAAAGATACAGTCTTCATTGTGATTAAGTCAAAGTTATGGGTAAACTGTGTTTCTCAGAGAGACAGATAATGTTGAAGTTTCCTTAGAAAGTGTGAGAGCATCTAGGGTTCCTCAAGGAGATGGAATTAAGTGCACACTTTTGGTCTTACAGATCACTATGACTGATCACATGCTGGACCGCCAACATAGGAGCTGGGTCAACCCAAACTCATTCCCACCTCTGGAAAAACAGCTCAAGGCACTTCTGATTCCAAGTCTGAGGTAGAGCCCTGGCTTGCTGGCAGATCTGGAAGTTTCCAGAGATGAATGCTTTGAGGGTGTACAAGAGGACCTCTTGCTCAAAGTATTCTTTGCATCTCAGCTTTCGTAGGATCTAGAATTCCACCATTAGGAATCTATCCCTATTAGAACTGGAGATTTTTTTGTTGTTCTAAAGAGTATGTTCTTGGGCCCAGCCCTGTGGCGCAGCGGTTAAATGTGCATGTTCTCCTTCAGCGACCCAGGGTTCGCCGGTTCGGATCCCGGGTGTGGACATGGCACTGCTTGGCAAGCCATGCTGTGGTAGGTGTCCCACATATAAAGTAGAGGGGATGGGCACGGATGTTAGCATAGGGCCAGGCTTCCTCAGCAAAAAGAGGAGGATTGGCAGCAGATGTTAGCTCAGGGCTAACCTTCCTCAAAAAAAAAAAAAAAAAAAAAAAGAGTATCTTCTTAAGATGCTCTTGTGCTCAGAGCAAATAATATAGAAGCTAACACTTTATGGCAAATGTCCATCATTAACAGCTAGCTTTTAATAAGGTTGCAGAAATTGATCATTGGCTAAGTGCCTAGAAGGAGGAAAGGAAGAGTAGGAGGTAGCTGAAGAAAATCAGGAAGAAAATCATCCTGAAATAATATGGTAAAACTAACTCCTGAAGAAGAATTTCTGTACCAGATGTTAGGTCACAGGCGTACGTGGAATCCAAGATGCCCTACTAGGAAGGCAGGCCCTTTCTGCTAGAATTATTTTTTGATAAACAAATGACATTGGAGCCTTTTCTCACATTTTCCTTTGGGATGTGTCTTTAAACCTTGATCCCTAGATTAGGACCAGTGGAAAACAAAGGGCACATGCATATTCTGTCATCCATGAGTTAGGTCTTTAGGCAGATGTTTCAGTTTACAGAAAAGGCATTGAAAATTGAGAGGACAAGGTAGCTATCAGTATAGTAGGAAGGTGGAATTGAAGCAGTTCATGGTATACGGGAGGTTTTCGCCTTGCATAACAACTGTTTACTTGTAAGAGGCACATGTAACCCCCTAGAGGCTTCTGTAGTTTTCTTTTTTCTTTAATTTTTTTCCCCTGAAGATACATGTCTTTATCTCTGAACTAAAAGAGGCTGTTCCCTGTGGGGTCTGAGACGTTGGACACTGGACCTCTGGGGGATAGATGGGCCAACGATGTTAATAAGTTCTTGGGAAGGTAGATTGCTCTGCCTCTCCAAACTGCAGCTAGGGAAGGACAAGGAAAGGGGACATACTGATGGGGGTAGGTGGAGAATTCTCTGCAGGGTGCTGTGTTCTGCCTAAAGAAAGAGGGAAAGTTATTCTATAATTCAATTCCCTTTACTTCAATCAACAGCCATTCCATTTTTTCCCTGAGTCAAATGTGAAATTCAAAAGCAATAGCTTTTTGAGATTCTTGGTATTTGAGCAAGCTATAGAAAAACTTTTTCCCCTCTTTTTAAAATAATTTTGACCTTTATAATTACTTTAAAGCAACACATATTTGTGCTTAAAAATTTGGAAAATACAGAAAAGTATAAAGGAAATAAAAATCACTCACAATCCCATCACATAATATTTTGAAGTTTATACTTCAATGTTTTTCTATTCATTTACATACTTTATAAATGCAGTAAAATATCCTGTTTTCTGCTTTGCTTCTTTCATATCCTGTTTTGTGGTTTGCTTCCTTCACTTAATTTATCATGCAGTACTGTGCATTTTTCCACATCATTAAATGATTTTCCTAAACAATTTTAAACAGCTACATGGTATTTTAATATATATAGGTATTAATATTTAACTATTCCTCTACTGTTGGACATTTAGATTTCTTTTTATTACAATGTGAACATCTGCTTTAATTTTAAATAGGAATAAAAAAACTGCATATGCATTTTTAAACAAAGTTTTAATTTCTTCTTCCTAAAACCTTAACCTATTAAACATTCAAAATGTCTCTTGGCTGTTGCCTGAAAGTGGAAAACTTTCTTGGCTGTCTTGTAAGTTGAGGATTGCTTTCTAGACAGTTTTCAGGAGGGAGATGGTGGGAGTGGGGTGATTGGGTGGGTGGAGAGAGAAGGTGGTTCTCATTAGCAGTTGGTCATGGAATTAACTATTTATGCTTGAAATATTTAGAAAACAGTTATGAGTATGTGGATTCCAAGGTGTGTGTATGTCTGGCAAGTGGGATGGGGCTAGTTGGTGGTAAATATGATGAGTTATTCAGAACAAAATAATGTGTTGAGGTTGAAGGTGAGTTGGATAAATCCTATTCTCATTTTTTCCAGCTTTATTGAGATATAATTGACATATAACATATGTAAGTTTAAAGTGTACAATGTGATGATTTGATATGCATATATATTGTGAAATGTTTACGACAATAAGGTTAGCTAACACAGCCATCACCTCACATAATTACCATTTTGTTGTTGTTACAGTGAGAACATTACAGTTCTACTTTCACAGCAACTTTCTATTATATAATACAGTATTGTTAATTATAGTCACCAGGCTATACCTTAGATCCCCAGAACTTATTCATCTTACACCCTTTAACCAACATCTCCTCATTTTCCCCCAACCCCAGCCCCTGGCAACCACCATCCTACTCTCTGTGTCTGTGATTCTGAAGTTTTTAGTTATTTATGTCCCCCAATGATTGAGGGCATCATCTTTGTCTTATTCTTCATTGTACTTCTCATGCCTGGCACAGAGCCTGCCGTAGGTGCTCAACAAATACTTGTGGTCATATCAAACAGAACAAATAAAAGCCCAAGAGATAAGATAAAGCTCTTGGACTACATACATTTCCTTCCTTTTTAATTTCCTTCTATTTGTTGTTTCTGTTCTCCTTATCAATTACTCTGGATTAGGATATTTAATTCATAGTTTGTTTATTCGAAGTCTTTTGTACTCTAAGGAGAAAAAAACTACAAGAACAAAAACCAATTAAATACATAACATTAAGTGGATGTATCTAGTTAAACATCAACTACAACCAATAATAAAATGATATAAATATACCTTGGTTTAAATCTCAGCAGAGCAAAGGCTGGGCATTTTCTATGGGTCATTCTTTTTTTCTGGACATGTCCACATGTCTAAGTTTATAGACGAACTGAAGGAGGGAGATCCAGCATGTATAGGGCTAATTCCTGTGTTAAGTGAAAGGAATTCTCCAGTAGGTACGAATGTGATTTTTGTCTATGGGGAATTTTGCTGCTAGATGCAATTGAATTTGTTACTTTGCACAGTACTTGAAGCCCAAGGGAAATTTTGCTTGTTTAATAAATCAGAGGAACAGGATTTTTTATAAATCCCAAGTGACCTGATAAACACACAGTATGAAACATATCTAATTCTTATGCTTAATTCAATTCAGTAAGCCTTTGTGGAACACTTACTATACCTGAGGCATATTGCAAGAAGGCTAAGAGTTTAGTCTACTCCTACCTGGGAATTGCTGTCTAAAATACACGTCTTGAGGAAACAAGGGCTAGGCAGTGTTTTCCTGCCTAAAACATACACTTTACAAATGGAGAACCTGAAGCACTGAGTGGAGAAATGTCATGGAGGAGCCCAGGCTGGATCAGAATGGCAGACGCCCGAGAGGTGGGATGGCTCTTCCTGCTTTGACCACTACATCTCTTTTTATTCACAGCCAACCTTCTTATCCTGGCCTTTCTCTCAGCCTCCACCATACCTCCCCCAGGTGGAGAAAGGAGATGTGGAACATGGGCACTTCCTTAGAGGTAAGTGATGTCCTCTAGAATTAAGAGAAGGAATAAAGAACACAATTTTAAACCTACCTTCGGTGACAGGTACCTTTGAGAATCTAATGAAAACTTTTGGAGGCTCTCCTCAGAAAACTGAAATATGTTCTTACAGACAACGCCATGAGCAGTTTCCAGACCCCCTGACACCCGCCCAGGGTAAAAGCTGAGTCCACCTCTTTCCTAGCACAGGCTAGCTCTCCTCCCTCTGTGCTAACTGCACGAGTGGAAGGGAGAACGCCTGAAAGCAAGTAAGCAGGCTCAGGAAACATACATCTGAAGGCTCGTGCTCAACCAAGTGGAAAGGAAACAAAATAAGATGTAAAAAGTAATGGTTCTCTCTCTCTAGCTTGATGTAGAAATAGTAGCAAAACCTCTGAGAATAATCTAATATAAATTACCTATTCCTATATTGATGGGAGGCTTTTGTTTGAAATACAATAACTTTTCACCTGGTAGATAGATTCAGGAATTTGTAGCAATAATGGAAAGCAGTGTGAAATGATTTATGTTTTGAAAATAAAGCCTTATTTGTGTTAAAGGAGAAGAAACTTGGTTGTTCCGTTATCCTTTATCCTCACGTAGCTCCTTCTTGTCTTTCTCAATCAGCCTTGTTTTTCTGTCCTACGTTTGAGCTCAGGTTATTGATACAGGAAAGACTAGAGATTTATTAAGCTATCAAAAAGAAATAACTTTTTCAAATGCCAAGCAAAGTCTATGGGAAAAAAAAAATCCCTCCAGCTAAATAGTAGTTTGGAAATGTGATCTTTTAGAAAATATCAAAGACCTTTAAGAAAATAAGTTGACTGTTTGGGTTCAGATCTGATTTGTTGTTAAACGTATATAGCTACTAACCTCTATGTAAACTTTCCTTCCACAGCCTGAGTCAATTAGGCAGAAATAGCCTTCATCAAAAAGGCTTTAATACCCAGTTTTGTTTTATTTTTTAAGTGAAGATTTTTGACCTCACATTCATTTTCTAATTTGCCTCTTCTTAGCTCCCCCAAACCAAGGTTCTGAATATAGAGGATCACAGAGGGACAAGTTTGAAAATCCTCGATATTCAAGACCCTATATGGAGATACTTCTGAAGAACATCGCTATGAACATAGTTGATTATGCAGAGTTGACATACCTGGCGGAATTGTATCCCTTAGCCGTACTTTCATATAGCTCCAGTCTCTACATAACAATTCCACCAGAAAGATGCCATGACCTAGGAGACCTGTACCAATGCCAGGGCCGTATCCTGAGTGTATATGTGCTTGAGGCTCCCGTAGTAATTACAGAGAGGTGCTGGACCCCAAGAGGCTGCTGGGAAAAAAATAAGGTTGGGAGGATCAGCTACTGGTCTAACTTATCAGAGGCAACACGGATGTGGCAGAGACTGCTAATGTCCCCTTAGCGCCCAGTCTTCTTTTTCCTTTTAAAAATAGAATCTATTCGTGCTTTAGTTGGAGACATAGTCACCTATGTCGAGACTGCATTTCCCAGGTTTCCTTGCTTTGAGCATGGCCTGTAGGATATGAATGGAAGTAGTGCATGTAAAGTAATCAAAAATGTTAAATTTATAAATGAGGGTTAAAATATCTAAGGGATCTAGTTAAATTAGTTTGAAATTCGGACCAATCATTAATCAAAAACCTCTTAAAATTATTTTTAAACTTTGCCAGATTTGTAACATAATAAAGTTTATAAAGAACTTAAAATCTTAAGAAACAACTAGGTTTTGAATATATTTATTTCATTATTGAATAAATTTAGTATTAAAATACTGATTAAAAACATAATTTGTCTGAAGGGCTGCAAGGCAGTTTTGGGTATCCTACACTGTTAGCACTTCAGATTTTCAACTAGGCATGAAAAATGAGATGTGACCTTCCAATAGGTCTGAATCACTGGCTAATTCACTGAGGCCCACACGTCTACACACTCTATTCATCAAATCCCCAGGCAGATGACAGCTACCCAAGACAAGAGATAATAATAAATTGTTCTCCACAAAAACAATTGAAGCTGTGTACAGTGTCATTTGACTCATCTTACCTTTGTTTCTGGAGAACAAGTGGGGGCTTTTCAGTTCAGAGATTGCAGCAGCATATCGCAGGTCTTCAATAATTTCAGACTGATCATGGATGCCACCTTCTTTGTTAACTCTGACCTTTAGCAGAGAAAGAGAACACATGAATAAAGATGAATATAGTTTACAGTTTGAAAGAATTGCCTTAGACATTGCTTTTCTCATATGCATGAGGCAAAATATCAATCAAAATGCACAAATTAAATCATGAAGGAATGCGAGAATTTCTTAGTGCCATGCTAGTAGCTTAGTCCACTCTAATACTGAACATTCAACTAAATTCTTGGGAGTTTCCATTTTCCCTAACACCCCCTCAGAATATTGAGGCAACAGAGTCCACAAAGTTTGATTCTGGGAGCCTGATGTGCCGGGAAAAGTTGGGATGTATTGCAGCCCAGTTTCCACTCAGTGCTGGCTTAGGAGTCAAAAGAAGGGAACGTGAGGACCAGCTCTTCCGCTTACTACCTGTGTCAGTTTGGTCAAGTCATCTCAGCAATTTAAGTCTGAGTTTCCTCATTTGGAAGAGATTTTGTAAGAATCAGGTGACTTGATGAATGGGCAAGGGTTTTGCAAATTGAAAAGTGCCATTTAAATATAAGGGATTCTACAGGTTGTGGTTTGTTGAAAAAAGTCCAGAAACTCATGATCCATTAGCGGAAATCCATTGATGGATCCATTGACGGATCACAGTATATATATTTAGATGTGCCCTTTACAGTTCTAAAGGGGACTTGCAATAGGACAAAAACAACTGAGGTTGAATTAAAAAGAAATTTTTTAACAAGTCCAGACGGAAACCTGCTTGATCTTGTTGCCAGGATAGGAAAAGTCGCGATGAGTGCCTACTTGCTAATGACTGTTTTCAGTGACATTTTTAACTTAAGCTCAGATTGTTTTTTCAACTATTCATCAGGCATCTCTGGAGGCTGCACAGGCACCAAAGTCTCCATCTTCTCTCATGTGTCTCTCTGATCTTCCTCCTGACCAATGTGTCCCTGGCCCCAAACAAAACAACCAAAGCTATTCCTCTAGTCTGTATATATGTTGCCTGTTGGGGACTCCATTAGCACTAAGAAAACTTAGAGTAAATTCATGGACAATGTGCAAGGATGAGAAACCTGGGAACCATCCTGTACTTCTTACTTCCTATCACCTCATACACATCCCATCCTTTACCAAATCCTGTTGACCTTCCCTTCCAATAATTACCTGCTGTTTGTTTTCATTGTGATCTTCACCCAAACCCTTAGCATCTTTTGGTAGAACTTTTGCAAGTGCCCTCTCATAGGTCTTCCTACCTTTTGTAAATGCCCCCTCAAATTCATTTTCCTTATTCCATCCAGAACTAGGGTTCACTCTTTCTAAAGCACAAATATGGTAACTTCTCTTCCCTGCATAAAACCCCTTGACTCTGGTCTCTGACTGGCCTTGGAGAAGGGCAGTGGTTCTCAAAGCTGGCTGCCATTTGAATCAACTAGGAAGCTTTGAAAAAATCCTGATGCCTGGGACCCAATCCCAAGGCTGATTTAATTGGTCTAGGGTACAAATAGGCATTAGTAATATTGTTTACTCTGTACATCCTGGATCTAGACTCTACAGAATGCCATAGAGCTCAAGAGAGTAAGTTCTGGAATCAGACTGAATTGGGCCCTACTCTTCACTTCGTCACTTACTAGCTTTGTGATTTGGGGCAAGTTGTTTGATCTCTAGGTTTCATCATCTCTGAGATGAGAATAAGAATAGTATGTATTTCATCAAGGTTTTTGTTTTTTTTTTAAAGATTTTATTTTTCCTTTTTCTCCCCAAAGCCCCCCAGTACATAGTTGTATATATATTTTAGTTATGGGTCCTTCTAGTTGTGGTATGTGGGACGCCTCCTCAGCTTGGCCCGATGAGCCATGCCATGTCCACACCCAGGATTCCAATGGGCAAAACCCTGGGTGGCTGAAGCGGAGTGTGAGAACCCAACCACTGGGCCACGGGGCCGGCCCCTCATCAAGGTTTTTTAAAGATTAAAGGTGACACTGTATTTCTAGTGCTTTGCAGAGTGTCTGGCATGCAGTAAGGGCTATTAAGCTGTGGTTGCTATTATCATCATTATAGTAATTATCATCATCATTATCAAAATTATTACACCACTCCTCATAGTCTCATCCAGCTTCTCAACAGGAGTATCACTGACATTTTGGGTGGGATGCTTATTCACTGTATGTCACTTTGCCCTGCACAGCTGGATGTTTAGCATCCCTTGTCCCTACTGTCATCTGCCAGCAACAATCACCTTCCAAAATGTCCATTCCCTGTGGGGTGGGGAAGGACCACCCCTGGTTCCACTGGGGCCTGGCTGCCTCTCTGGCTTTATCTCCCCAGCTCTCTCCATTCCCTCTCACTTCTTCTGAGTGAAACTGAACTAGATACGGTTTTGCTCATATGACCCATGCTGTTGATCCTGTTTGAAACACCCAACCGCACCTCTCTGTCTGGCCACTTAGTATTCACTCCTCTTTGGAACTTTTCCTAATATCCTCTCTTTCCAGTAAGTATTTATTAGTCACTCATTCTACTTTGTCACTTGTGAACTTTGCACTTTCCTTTACTAAGAGGTGCTGTCTGAGTTGTATTTATGTTTATTTTCTGTGAAAGATTCTCTACATAACATTTTTGCCTACTACTCATAAAAAACTGCAAATTATGTATTAACATCTCCATTTTGTAAGGGATGATGCAGACTCACAGATATTATGTAACTTGTCCAAGTTCATACACCTTGTAAGTGTCAGAGCTGAGATTTTCCTGACTTCAAATTGTATGCTTTTCCCAGTGCACCATCATGTTCTCATGTTGTGGATATTTCTTACATGTCTCTCTTTCTTCCACTGACAATAAGCTTCTCAGGGCAGGGCCTAAATATGACTCATCTTTGCATTCCCAGATATAATGTTTGGTACACAGTTGGTGCTCAATAAATGCTTGTTGAATTTAGGAAACCACCATTTTATTATTAAATGCCATTTGGGTGAGTTTCCATGCTGTTCTGGCACAATCTTCTTGGCTTAATTTTGAGCTCCTTGAGAGCAGGGACCTGGTCTTACTCATCTTTGTTTCCCCTGGGTCTAGAAATTGGTTAACTCATAGTAGGCACCCAACATTTGCAAGATTTACTTAAAACAATAGCACATTACCTTCATAGTTTGTGGCTTTAAAACACAGGCTATTGGCTTCTGGCTTTTCTAAGACCCTAGACCAGAATGGAACTGCTTTAGAGCTTTCTTTTTTTTTTTCTTAAATATTGGCACCTGAGCTAACATCTGTTGCCAATCTTATATATTTTTCTTCTTCTCCCCAAAGCCCCCCAGTACATAGTTGTTTATTCTAGTTGTAGGTCCTTTGGTTGTGCTATGTGGGACGCCACCTCAGCATGGCTTGATGAGCGGTGCCATGTCCTTACCCAAGATCCGAACCTGCAAGACCCTGGGCTACAGAAGCAGAGTTTGCGAACTGATCTACTTGGGATCCGAACCAGTGGACCCCGGGCTGCCGAAGGGGAACATGTGAACTTAACTACTGCGCCACCAGGCAGGCACCCCTAGAGCTTTCTTAATAGACTTTGGCCTCAGAGAGCCTCTGAGAAGGATAGAACAATATTGACAAATAAGCTGTTGAGAAGATGTGATGACTGACACCTGCAAAATTCTTTTTTAATAAAATACTCTTACAACATAGGAGAAAACATTCAGGATCTCAGGCTAAGCAAAACATTCTTAGACTTGACATTCAACACAAAATCCATAAAAGGAAAATTGATAAATTGGACCTCATCAAAGTTAAAAACTTTTTCTCTGCAAAAGACCCTGTGAAGATGATGAAAAGACAAGCTACAGAGTGGGTAAAAATATTTTCAAATCACATATTTAACAAAGGACAAATATATAGAACATACAAAGAACTCTCAAAATTCAACAGTAGAAAACTCAAACAATTCAATTAGAAAATGGGCAAAAGACATGAAGAGACATTTAACTGAAGTGGATATACAGGTGGCAAAGAAGCACATGGTAAGTTGTTCAACACCATTAACCATTAGGAAAATGCAAGTTAAAACTACAATGAACTATTACACACTTATCAGAATGGCTAAAATGAAAAAGTTGTAACACCAAATGCTGGTGAAGACACAGAGAAACTGGAGTGGTCATACAGTGCTGGTGGGAATGTAGAATGGAACAGTCACTTTGGGGAAGAGTATGGTGGTTTCTTCCAAAACTAAATGTGTGCTTAACATATGACCCAGCAACTACATTTTTGGGCGTTTATCCCAGGGAAATGAAAACTAGAGTTCACACAAAAACCTGTACACGAATGTTTAGAGCAGCTTTATTCATAATGGCCAAACACTGGAAACAACTCCAGAAGTCCTTCAACAAGTGAATGGTTAAACAAACTCTAGTATACCAGCACCATGGAATACTGCTCACCCAATAAAAAGGAGCTATTAATACCTGCAACAAATTGGACAGATCTCAAATGAATTATGCTGAGTGGAAAAAGTCAATCTCAAAAAGTGATATACTGTAAGATTTCTTTAAATATCATTCTTGCCATAGGAAACTTATAGAGATGGAGGACAGATAGTGGTTGCCAGAGAGAGGAGGTAGGTAGCTGTGGCTATAACAGGGTAGCAAGAAGGATCCTTATAATGAAATTGTTCTGTATCGTGACTATGGTAGTAGTCACACAAATCTGCACACAGGATAAAATTAATAGAATTAAATACACATGTACAGAAATGTATTAAAAAATTCGTGAAATCTAAATAAAGTTGGTGGATTGTATAAATGTCAGTTTCCTGGTTGTGATATTGTTCTATGGTTATTCAAGATATTATCATTGGGGGAAATCAGAGTGAAGGGTACATGGATTCCCTCTGTAATATATCTTACATCTGTATGTAAATCTACAATTATCTTAAAAGGTTAAAAAAACACTACTGCATAAATTGTCTTAAATGAGATAGATTAATATTATCACTACCCATTTTATAGAAAATAACAAAGGACTCAGACAATTTAGGTATCTTGCCTAAGATCACTCATATACAAAGTGCAGGAATTGAATCTGAACCCAGGTTTCCCTGACTCCAAATGTGTGTTCTCTTTTTCATTATTTTATACTTCCAGAAATGATACTGGAAATCCCACCAAACCTTTCTGTGGAGGATCACAATTAAAATGGACATACTAGCACGGATCAGTAGTTCTTCATGGAGTGATTTAGTTAGTCTTCTGAGGAGAGGAGTGGAATGCAAAGTAGGGAGACGCAGAAGGCCTGGAGGGATGCTGGTGAATGGAAGAGGGTACGACATCAAAGTCCATCTTTGTTTACTTCACTGTTGTGCCCATGACTGGCTCTGTTGCATGCCGATTCTGCCACCCAGAACCTTCAGAAGGGTTGAAGATGATGTACCACGTGGCCCCTGGCCTTTCAGACTTGAGTTAGAACTGAGAAGTTTAGAGGAAGCCTCTTCTGCAATCGTTAGGCACATTGGAGCATGTAATTGCCGGGGAATTCTGGGGTTCCTTAGGGTAAAATCCCAGGGCCATTTTTGTGTCTCCTGGAGACGGACATACTTTCGTGGGTGCTATGGCAATGTATGTACTGTTTTTATGAGTTGATTGTCCATCTCATGAAAGTTATGATAACCAAGAAGCATCTTCTGTGTTGTGTGTCAGATTTCCAGTTGACAGTGTCATCTGCAATCTTCTTTCCTGTAAATGCGTAATACATATTTGTTGACTGATTTACAAGGTCATTTTAATCTGACCTGAATACTAAGTAGAAGTCAGGCTAGAATCATTATTTATTACAGAAATATTTCTACAGGATTCCTCTCAAGGTCTAGGGGTGGCTTTCCTCCTGGAGCCAGGGTGTGTAATATGGAAGGCTGGTTTTCTTTGTTTTTGTTTTTTTTTTACATCAGAATACATCTTATCTCTGCAACTCGCATAGTGTAATCAATTTTCAATCTTGTAATTCTTTCTTTGACAATTGATGTAAATTGTGAGTAGTGAGGAAGATGGAAGAAAGTGTTCTTGTGATTTGATTTTCTTTGAGCATGAAACAGTGGCTAATGTCCAACGTATGTAAAAATCTAAGAAGACCTCCCGCCCTCCTACCCCCGACCATTCACACACACACTCTACCTAGACTACGAATGACTTAGGTGGAACACACTTGCTCTTGGGGAGGACTATTATAAAAATTCTGTTGTATCACAAAAAGAAGAATTTACTTTAGTTGGTCAACAAGAAACACTCGCTAAGCAATGTTAGTGTTAGTGACTTAACAGTTATATGAGATTGAATATATTGAGAGCTATAGTTCGCTTTTTAAACAACGGTGACTCGTATCCTCCTATTGCTACTCACCCTGGACTTGTGGGTTAAAAGGATGTTAAAAGGATGTTCTGACTTACTGTATGTGCAACAGAGGATTTTGAAAATTCCAGGAAAAAGCCCTAGTCTTTCCTTGTACTTTCATGAGATTTAGAGTTAACAGTTCCATTTGTTTGGGAGAAAAGTTTGTAAGTGCTTGCAGAATGACACTGAACCATAGCAGATGAGATAGAAGTGATTTTTTTTCTTTCTCAAATGCTAAGAAATCTTTCCAATTTGAAAGTAATGGGAAAAAACCACCCACGCTTAAGGGAAAAGAGCTGAACCTTAGTACAGGTGCAAGCAGCACGGGCTTGTACCAAGCACGGAAGAGCTGCGGCCCCTCGCCTTCCGAGGGGAATGCTGAGTGCAACTTTATTAAGGTTACTTAGCAGGAACTTGGATGAGAGGAGAACAGAGGCTTTGCGGAGTCCCAGGGCAGGATCTCTCCAAACACTGTTTCACAAGGTCTACAGCACAGCAAAGCCTTTCATCTGAGCCAGGCAGGGCCTGAGGGCCTGTGAGCAAAATGCCAGCACAGATAACAGCAGGGATTTGGCAGCCTGACAAATTTGCGAGCCTGCCATAAAGGCTTTCTCTCATTGAAGAAAACTTCATTATTTTGGCTCATCTTAACTTTCAAAAAATGTGTGTTCTTTCTTTGCAGAAAAACAGCCGACATTTTTACCTTTTAGATTTTGTTTTCTTCATTGCAATGTACTACTTATCTCCTTTGGATTAACGTGATAGCGTGTGTCAAAGTCTGTTCCAGATGGAAGCTACTTTCCTTTTAATTGTATTATTCCTAATGTCAGTGTTTAAGACAAATATCCATCTCCTTTGGACAAATAATTCAATTATTTTTGCTCCGAATAAATTACGAAGTTTTAGTTTCTGGTGCTTTCTGTCTCCAAAAGGCTGCAATCCATCAATTTTCATATATTTAAAGATGAAGCAGCTTACATGCCAACATGCTAGAGAGTGAAGAGAGGTCATCCTAAGATTTAAAATTTCATGCAAATAAGTCTCATAGGATCCCACCGTCTTCAAATCAAATTCTGACATGATAGGAGTACTTGATAAGTAGTGTACCATTCCCATGTGGATATTTCATAGGCCTATAAAGATCTACAAAATATGTCAAATCTCTTTTAGTTGCAAGGGTCAGAAAACCAACTTGAACTTGTTTAGGCATCATTCCATTGGACTTCAGTTACAAATTCAGAGATAAAAATATTAAGAATTTCAGGATGGTGACTGTAGAACATTAAACCCTAAGTACAGGGCCCTTCCGAGCTGAGGAGTGACAGGTGGCAGTGTGCGTGAAGGGAAAGGGCCTTGGTCTGAGAAGTAGAAACAGGGTCCTGCTTCAGTGCTGATACTAATGACCAGGGTGACCTTGGGGAAGCCTCTTCAATTGCTTTCTTACTGACAAACCAAGCATTTTGGACCAGACCAACTTTTCCCATTATCCAACATGAGGCTTTTTCAGGAATAATTTAAGCTTTTGTTCTTAACAAGGCAGAAGACTTGGTACGATTTTAAAATGACAGTTTTCCATCTCTGCATCAAATGGCATACTTCAAAAAAAGTTCTCAGTGTTTGGTCTCACCCGCCGTGTTAAACACACACACACACACACACACACACACAACTGTAATGTTTTAAATTCCAAAGAAATCCTAAATTAAACACGTTCAGATGATTCATCTTTGACTTTGAAGCTCACTCAGATATATCCAAATTCAATACTTAACCCCCCCATTTATCAGACTGGAGACCAGAAGCTTTGATGAATCACCTGCAAAGTTTAACCTTCCCTCTCAGAAACTTAAACACATCTGAAGAGTGAGCAACAAATGCAAACAAAAACTTAAAAAAAACTACAGCTTTAAGCAAATTTTGTGCTTATGAAATCCTGTCTTGCAGTCTGGTGCTAGGTATTAATAGCCTGTAGCAAGGCTCAGACAACAAAATGTCATACATAATGAAATTTACACTTCCTCATTAGGCGTTTCCCGGAGTAGGGCCTTCGGACCTCCACAACTCCATCTTGTGCAGGGGCCTAGAAGGAGCTTCTGGCAGAAGGACGTCAAATTAAGTCACTGGCAGTATCCCCTACTGAGACTCCGGGTTTTGGCAGATGGAATATGTTGTGAAAGAATGTGCTTTGTTGTGACACTTAAGCGGTAAGTCAACTCATAATATGGATCTGATGATAAAAGGGGAGGGCGTAGGGGAATAATAATTAAAATATAGAGATTGCTATTTCCAGCTTTTTTCATTGGATGTATGAGAAGTGAGGAAAATGAGAATGGAATGAAGAAACTGTAGAGGAAATAGAACTGGGGGCTTGGTCCTTCATGAAAACCCCAGATATCCAGGTTTGTACTTTAGGTATGGTTTGCAATAGAGAATAGCTTGCAACTTCTCCAGACTTTATCACAATAAATTCAAAAGAGCAAGCATTCTTAAAGCAAGTATACAAATAAGAAAAAAGTACATGAGAGACCATCTTAGAACACATGAAGGAGTATACAATGTGAAGTCGTTAAGAACACAGATTCTGCCCATTTCTACTTCCTATCTTTTGGGACATGTTATTTACAGTCTTTAAGCTTATTTCCTAATCTACAAATTGGAGCTGATATTAGCACCTGTCTCATAAATTTAAGATATTTCATAGAAAGTGTTTAGGCAGCTCTGTGCCAAGCTCGTAGTGCATATTTAGCAAACATTATTATTATTGTTATTATTTCCATACAATCAACCATTGTAGCAGAAAATTATGTTTGCCTCTCTAATATCCATATCTTCTTCTTTTTAAATGAGCCCAGTTTTGTATAGGTGTTCATTTCTCAGGGAGGGTGACCCTCTCCCAGCTCAGGCTAACTCCCGACAAATCTAAGACAATTCTAGTAATCTCACTCCCCTGGCAGTGACTGTGTTAGACAAAGGCAAGGAGACATGATCTGACCAATAAGTGTGCTAAGGGAGTGTCTGGGAAAGATTTCATTGTTTTTTTTTTTTTTTAAAAGATTGGCACCTGAGCTAATAACTGTTACCAGTCTCCTTTTTTTTCTTTCTTTTTCTTCTCCCCAAAGCCCCCCAGTGCACAGTTGTATATTCTAGTTGTAGGTCCCTCAGGTTGTACTATGTGGGACACTGCCTCAACATGGCCTGATGATCGGTGCCATGTCCATGCCCAGGACCCAAACCGGTGAAACCCCGAGCCACGGAAGTGTAGCACATGAACTTAACCACTCGGCCACTGGGCTGGCCCCATTTCATTGACCCAGCTCAAGACAACAGACCTGCGACCCTGTGGTGTCCACCGAGACAACAGACCTACTACCTGCTGTGTCCATCCATCACTGTGCTGACAGAGCAGTCTCGTGACTATTGTAAAAGGGACATTTCAATCATATGGGAATCATCCTCTTTGAGGGTATATAACCACTCTGTACACCCCACATCTTTGGTGCCCTTCCTTCTTTGGGGAAGGAAGGCCCTGGGTTATATGGTCCTCACATTTTGGCTCAGAATAAACTCACCCCAATATTCATTTATAGACTGGTTATGGATTATTTGCATTAACATAGGAACCAAAATTGGGGATAAAGCAGTTGTTCATTCTCCCAGTGGCCCAGGTAATTGTTCAGACCACTCTAGGGGTGTGTGTGTGTGTGTGAGTGTGTGACTCCCCCCTTTATCTCCGTCCCTTGTTTCCCTTGGGAAAATTGCTTATAGGAAGTCTGACTGACTGAAAAGTATACTCCTTTTCATTGTTTTATGTTTTCTTCTTGATTTGGTGTGCAACACAGATATCACGCTTGAGCTCCAGAAGCCTTCTTACATCATGAAGCGGCCTTACAGAAACAAGTCACACGTTTGGAGTATTCTGAGAAATAGAGAAGGAGCCTGTGTTCCTGAGAGTTTGGAGCACCCTTACCTGTTTTGGATTGCCTAGCTCTGCTGTTGTTCTGTTGTTCTTGAATGCATTTCTTAAATGCTTGACTCACTGGTATTTCGGGTATTCTGTCATATGAAGCCAAACTTAATCTTCATACACCTTGCTGTCTTCTTTTTGTTTCTTTTCCTTGTGTTTTGTTGGATTAAGGTTTGTTATTTTAATTGTGAAGTATTCTATTTTCTTTCTTTCTAGTCATTTTGAAGTTATGCACCCTATATCTATCTTTAAGTGTTTACAATAACATTTTGAAGTGCATGTTGAAGCTATGTTTTTATCTTCTTGTTTAGAATCAATTCTTGCCTTTCCCCTTCCACTGAACACGTTAACAACCTCATCATTTATTGACTCCACTCCTCATCCAGTTCCACGTGTTCACATTCTTTACCATTTTAAATTCTTTTTGTTTTAAACTACTTTATTGAGGTATGATTGGCATATAAAGAGCTGAACATATTTAATATATACAACTCTGAGTTTGGGGATAAGTATATACTCATATCATTTTAAATTTTTACATATTAAGACTTCCCTTGTATTATTTTGAAGTTTTATCTTCAAATATATATTTTACAATATTTTAAGGATATCTAATGGGAAGATTGTTACACACATATGCCCACAGTCTACCCTCTTGATCTAATCTATGCATAACCACATAATAAAACATTTGTTAAAAATGCATTGAGGAAGCATAAACATAGCCCAGTGTAAATACCCAAGAAAACAAGGGGACAAATCAATTAAACATAATTACAAATATAGATACAAAGGTCATCTCAAAAAAAATGTTGGTAGTGTGGGGACCTGGAAATGGCCACCCCAAGATATGTCTCTTTGGCATGATGATTATTTGAGGCTAGTTACTTTGCAGACAGGAAAGAAACTAACTGAAAAGTAGAATTTACTTACCCTTATAAGAGACATTTACATTGTAGAGGAACTCTCCATCTGTGGTATGCTAGGAAGTTGCTTCCCAAATATAAAGCTAGAACTAAATATTACAGCAGAAAAAGTTTCAGAGTTTAAATATCTAAGGACTGGTTCTTTGACATATAAAGATTGATGTTAACACCACTCTATGGAACTTGTCTGAGCTGGAGACCCTGAAATGGAGACACCAATGATAGGACCATTCATGAGTAATGAGTGTCAGTAAGAATGAGTGAAGAAGCAACCAAGAAGTCATTAGATTTAGGGGCTAAACTTACATATACACATGGCCTTGCACACACAATTAGACACAATTTGCTCTCGTATTTTATCAGTGCCAGTCACAGGGCTCCAAGAACAGGCTCGCATGTCATAATAAATTCTGCGTATATTGAGGGTAGAAATTATGCTTTATCCATGTCTGCACATAGTAGATGCCAAATGTTTGATATTCAGGAAAGGAGATGTCAAGACACCCAACAAGCTGACTGCTTCATGATTTCCTCGGGGTCAGTCTAATATGGCTAAATGCCCAAATTAGCTAATAAATATTGGCCATCTCCAAGAAAAAATAGAGAGTTCATCTTCAAATCCACTTTTAGAGGTGGGGAAGAGTAGGTTTAATGTTTGCATTTATAATTTGTTTTGCAAATGGTGGTGTGACAGGAAGGCACAAATTCTTCCTTGTTTGTGTGTGTGCTTGTGTGTTTTCATGTTAGTGTGCACATCGGGGCCCAGTCAGTTTAAAATGAGGCTTTCCTGGAATCTGATTTTACTCCAAACGCTTGCTACTAACCTGGAAATTGTGTTTGCTACCCTGGGAGAGCCCCTGAGGAGTAAATTGAGGAGTAAAAATTCATTCCTTATTCAAGCAGGGCTGTGCTTGAGGCTATCTTCCTTGTGCTAGCTTTTCCTCATTTGAAAAGTAAAAGATAATAAGATATATGAGACAAAAAGGGAAAAATAAACTACGAGATAAAATTCCAGAAGGAGAATAGATGAAACAGTAAAAGTAAACTGCTATGGTCAATCCATTAAGCCAAGAATCTAGAACAAACACAAACCTACAAACTCAAGGGGCAGATGAGACCAGTTATCTGAATCTGGGGGCTTATTTATTTATTTATTTTATTTTATTAATTTATTTATTATTTTATTTATTTATTTATTTTATTTATCAGCTGATAAATCCCTAGTGCAAGCACCAAGGACAAGATAGGGAAATCTTACAGGACACAATTGGAGACAAAAGTTCTCAAAGCTCAAGGTCTTCTCAACCATTTTTACTATATTGGTATTGGCCCCTTTGATAATCTGGATTCCTGGAAAACGTGCATGCGCACAACATTTTGCTTGTAATTTTGGGGAAACTCCAGGTCCCCTGAAGCTCATCTGTGAGCTGTTAAAGCTTGGACCTTCCCTCTTAGCAAACTGCCCAAGGCATCTCCCCTGCGGTGTGCACCGCACCAAGTAGGTGTCTTTCCTTGGGCCTGCTCCCCTCATGGTACCAGCAGGCACCTACCACTTCCAAGGGTAAATCCTTTGCTTTATTTCATCCCTGCTTACCAGTTAGGGGGCAGGCAACATAGGAGGCACACAAGTATAGTAGAGTAATGAAATGAACACAACCCTAGACCCAAAGGTCATGGACAACCCTCCCCAGGTGGGAAAAATCTGCCACCACTGGAGCTTTCTCCAGCCCCACCAGCAATACTCTAAAGCGTCTGATTGGTGTCAGGCTTTCACAAACCACATTTGGTCATCTATAACTCAAGGGGACACATTTGGAATGTGCTTCTTTCATATTTATTTTATACATATGAGTTGCTGTAGGTTGCTTCCCAGGGATGTGGAGCTGAGACGGAGTTGAGCGTACAGGTTGTTCATTTGGGACTGTTTTGGCATCAGCACCTGTGAAAGGGAGGGAAGGGAACCAATGTGGACACAGGGAGAAGTGGCACTGTGAGTCATCCCCGAGGACAGCCTCTGCAGACCCCATGGCTTGCTCTGAAGCTAAATGGCCCTTCTGCGTTGGCCTGCATTGGATGAAATGGCCGTGCCCCCTCCTCCACCGGTCATTGGAGGTGGGCATCGGGCACTGTTTTAGATGCGATGATATGGTGATGAGAAGTCTCTGCCCTCATTCTAGGAAGGGAATTAGATAATAAAAAGGCAAATCAATCTATAAATAATATAATTTTGATAATGGCAAGTGATTTGAAGAAGATAAAGTGGGGTGAGAAGATAGAGAAAGATTGGGTAGGGGCGAGGGAGGTGCTGGCTTAGGCCGGTGGTCAGGGAAGTCCTCTCTGAGAAGGTGACACTTCAGTAGAGACTTGATTAATTGGGACAAGTGGGGTGACAACTCAGGGTAAGAGTATTTCAGGCAGGGGAAAGGAAGTGTAAAGACCTTGAGCAGGACTGAGGGTACAGTTAGGGTACATTTAGGGTACAGCAAGGCTAGTGTGGCTGGAGCAGAGTGAGTGAGGGGAAGTGGTAGGAAAGAGAGCCAGGCCCTATAGGACCAGGGGCCCTGAAAAGCATTCTGGATTCCATGTGAAGTATAAAGGAAAGCCTCTGGGGAGCTTTCAACAGCAAAGAGACATTTAAAAATGTCTGTTCTGTGGAAAATGGGCTAAGAGGTTGTGAAAATAAAGACCACAGATTCAGCATTTCAGAAAATAATTCTGGCAAAATACACAAACATAAAAGTTACCATTTTAATGCTGGTTTCTGTTTTTTTTTTTTTTTTTTTTTTGCTGAGGAAGATTCATCCTGAGCTAACATCTGTTGCCAATCTTCCTCCTTTTTTGCTTGAGGAAGATTAGCCCTGAGCTAACATCTGTGCCAGTCCTCCTCTAATTTCTATGTGGGTCACTGCCACAGCATGGTTGACTGGGGTGTAGATCTGTGCCCAGGATCTAAACCAGTGCATCCAGGCCACTGAAGTGGAGCACACTGAACTTAACCACTATGCCACAAAGTCAGCCCCTTAGTGCTTTGTTGTGTGTGTGAGGAAGATTGGCCCTGAGCCAACATCTGTGCCAGTCTTCCTCTATTTTATGTGGGATGGCACCACAGCATGGCTTGGCAAGTGGTGCTAGGTCCACTCCCGGGATCCAAAACTGCAAACCCTGGGCTGCTGAAGTGGAGCGTGTGAACTTAACCACTACACCACCAGGCTGGCCCCTGCTTTATGCTTTTTGAGTGTACAATTCAGTGACATTAAGTACTCTCACGTTGCAGTGCAATCACCTCTGCTGTCCATCTCCAGAACTTTTCCATCATCCCAAACAGAAACTCTGTACCCATTAAACAGTAAATCCACATTCCTCTCTCCTTCCAGCCCCTGTAGCCACTTTCTTTTTTTCTGTATGAATTTACCTATTCTAGGAATGGCAATTATAAGTGGAATTGTATAACATCTGTCCTTTTGTGTCTGGCTTATTTTACTTAGCATAAAGTTTTCAAGGGTCATCCATGTTGTGGCATATATCAGAATTTCACTCTTTTTAAAGGTTGAATAATATTGCATTATATGTATATACTACTATTTGTTTATATTCATCCATCAATGAACATTTGGGTTGTTTCCGCCTTTTGGCTCTTGTGAATACTGCTTCTGTGAACAAAGGTGTACAAATATCTGTTTGAGTTGCTGCTATCAACTCTTTTGAGTATATGTCTAGAAGTGAAATTGCTAGATCACATGGTAATTGTATGTTTAATTTTCTTTCTTTTCTTTTGCTGAGGAATATTTGCCCTGAGCTAACATCTATTGCCAATATTCCTTTTTTTGTATGTGAGCCCCACCGCAGCATGGCCACTGACAGATAAATGGTGTAGGTCTGCACCGGGCACTGAACCCGGGCCACTGAAGTGGAGTACACTGAACTTAACCACTAGGCCACCAGGGCTGGTCCAAATATTTTGAGGAACCACCATACATATTGTCTTCCACAGTGGCTGCGTCATTTTGTATTCCCACCAGTAAACCACAAGTCTTCTAATTTCTCCACATCCTCACCAGTTCTCGTTATTTCTTGTTTTTTGCGGGTGATAGCCATCTTCATGGGTGTGAGATTCAACATTTAAATATTTCTAATATCCAGCATGCAGAATGAAGAGAGAGGGAGAAAAAGAGAGACTATGCAGCTTGAGGTAGATAGACCTACTTTCTCAACTTTTTAGTACTTTGAAATCACCAATGTTCTTTCATATAATTTCATGTGTAACAAATGAATGGAAACAGCCAAG
The DNA here is from genome assembly GCF_037783145.1 of Equus przewalskii. Taxonomy (NCBI): domain Eukaryota; kingdom Metazoa; phylum Chordata; class Mammalia; order Perissodactyla; family Equidae; genus Equus; species Equus przewalskii. The sequence continues at coordinate 40,563,652 of NC_091834.1, forward strand.
AAGTTTGAGCAAGCCAGCAGGAGTCTTTCTCTGAGACTAGTTTCCTCTGTGTTTAGGGATCTTTTGTAACACAGGGAATCTAATATCCGGCTAAACTCTACAGCAGGAAACAGGATATACAAATTCACCACCATGCTTGTTAGATAGTCCAGGAGTCTACGTTTGCGGCTGTACACACAAAAAATTAAAAAGCATGCATTTTCAGTGCATGTTCTTCTATTTATTTGTAAATTACATGAAGTGAATACTATAATTAATACATTAGGCACATCGTGAAACAGGCAAAATAGACTTAATGATGAATTAACTAAAAGCAAGTAGCATTTTTAAAACAATATTTTATTAATTAAAGGTACAAAAACCATTTACTTCTCACTAGATTATTGTTAGTAAGTATAAAATGATGGAATGTGTTTCATTATAGTTGTAAATCTTAGTTTAACATATATTTATGCCACACTTTGAAGGTCTTTTTTGTTCTTTTTTTTTCAGCTTTACTGAGGTATAATTGACAAATAAAGATTGTATATATTGAAGGTGTGAAACTTGATTTTTGATATACGTATATATTGTAAAATAATTACAATCAAGCTAATTAAGAAATCCATCAACTCACATAGTTATCATGTTCTTTTTTTGTGGTGAGAACACAAGATCTACCCTCTTAGCAAATTTCAAGTATACAATACACTATTGTTATCTATAGTCACAGTGCTGTACATTAGACCCTCAGAACTCTTCATCTTGTGTAACTGAAACGTTATATCCTTTGACCAACATCTCCCCTTTTCCCCCCTCCCGCATTATTGGTCTGGTCTGTTCAATCTTTCTTTTTCTTCTTGACTCAGTCTTGGTAGGTTGTATGTGTCTAGGATTTTACCAGTTTCTTCTAGGTTATCCATTTGTTGGTACATAATTGTTCATAATAATCCCTTATAATCTTTTTTGTTTCTGAGGCATCCATTGTAATGTCTCCTCTTTCGTTTATGATTATATATTTTTTGAGTCTTCTCTCTCTTTTTTTGTAGTCTAGCTAAGGGTTTGTTGACTTTTTTTCATCTTTTGTAAAAACCAACTCAGTTTTGTTGATTTTTTTCTATTCTCTATTTCTGCTCTAATTTTTATCATTTCCTTCCTTGGGCTTAGTTTGTTCTTCATTTTCTAGTTCCTTGAGGTTTAAAAGCTGGTTTGTTTATTTGAGATCTTTCCTTTTTTTAAATATAGGTGTTTATCATGATAAACTTTTAAAAAATCACTATAAATTGCTTTTGCTGTATCCCGTAATTTTTGGTATGTTTTGTTTTCATTTCACTTGTCTCAAGATATTATTTCAATTCCCTGTTGATTTTCTCTTCAGCCCAACAGTTATTCAAGAGTGTGCTGTTTTGTTTCCATATATTTGTGAATTTTCCCATTTTATTACTGTTATTGATTTCTAGTCATTTTCATTGTGGTCAAAAAGATAGTTTATATGATTTCTATCTTCTTAAATTTGTTAAGACCTAACATGTAATTTATCCTAGAGAATGTTGTGTGTGTGCTTGAGAAGAATTAGTTAAATTAATTACAACTAAACAATATAATTTCTACGTCCACTTAGCTGAGCTCATTGCCCTTGTCAGAATGTATTTTCCATGCAGGCAGAAATGTTGAGGTATCCCAGGGACCCCAAGTGGGGTCTGGCACATAGGAGACACTCAGTGAATATCTGTTGAATGTGAAACTGAACGAATGCATGAGAGCACTGTCACCTGTGGCATTGTAGAAAACCTCAGCATACCTCATGACAAAAGACAGCGGGGGATGTAGTCAGAGTGAGGGCACCAGTGTCAGCACACATTAATGTGTCCAGGGTAATTTCTTGCTTATTTTTTTCAGATTAAAAGGAAATATTAATGGAAATTCTAATACTTTCTCCCTATGTCTCAAAGGATCGTCTTTTATGTCCTTCTTGGACACTGGTGATTTTTGACTCCAGAGAAAAATGATCATCTGTTGAATTAACTCCATTTTTTTCGTTTTTTTTTCTAAGTGTTTGTTTCAGGGAAATGTTGACTTAGCCTAGTCTCTATTATGAGGTACAACTTCTGTGAAATCCAATCATATATTTATTTATTAATGATTCTGACTTTAATGAAGGCAGAGTGTCTCATTAAACATGACCGAATGATTATCTTCGATAATAGAGCTGAACACACACCATTAATCAGTCAATAAATTAATTGCTTGTCCCTGTTGATATTCAAAGAGAAAAACTGAATCTCTATTTACGCTAGAAATGGTTGCAGGCCTGCTGCTGGGTGGCATACCAAAACACTCTATCTAGGCTGCGAGATATTGCTTAATGACCACTGCTCCAGGGTAGCTGCTGGCATTGTCTCCTGTGGTCTCTCAGCTGCTGCTGCTTCTCTTGGCTGTGACAGACAATGAAGGACCTTCCAGGGACCTGCTACAGCCACAGCCTCAATTACAGCTCAGGTGCTATCTGCAGTAGGAACAGGCAAGTGCAAACAGGGTTCTACCAGTTCCGTATGCGCTTCAACACAAGCTTTCCAGAGAGCTTCTTCCTTCAAGGAGACAGTTACAGAGCTCCAAATCCCCGACGCTGCCTCGAATAAATGTCAATTCTCTGTATCTTTCCCTTTTGCTAAATCATATATATTTAACTGAATATTCAAAAGATTCAGTTCTGGGAAAACAGGCGGCCTATTTGTGTCAGCCCATTACTTCTGGGTTTATTTCTCTACACATAAAATACAAAGGCCTCCTAATTCTGCGGTTGGTGCAGTAAACAGAAAAGCATTAGGCTTGGTTTCTTGATGTAGAAGCCACCACACTAGCCTGCGGTAGGAAATCAGAGCAAGTTAGAGCGCTTCTGTGTTCCACTTTCCTCATTTGTTAAGTCAATATAATCATGCTAGATAACTTTGAGAACTGATTAATCTTTGAGCCGATTGAGAAAAGATTCCTCCAAAGCAAACTGCTGCAACATTTGTTTATGTCCCAGCAATGTTTTGAAAGAGAGACCCTTTTAAAGACAGAGGCAACCGACATGAGGCACTTGATGTAGGATTTAATATTTAACATTTGTTTTACATCTTCTAAAAATGTTTCAGGTATGTGATGTTATATGATCTTCACAAAAGTTACATGAGTTAAGAGGAGCAGAGACTATTACTCACATTTTACAAATAAAGACATTAAAGCTCAGAGAAGTTAAAAGATGAACCCAAGTGTGCCCAGTTAGTTAAGGCAGACCTGGACCCTGGGCTAGGATGATCCAACCACTAATTATCATTCAACAGAGAGTTAAATATTTCCTTACAAAAATATTTACTGTCTTAGGTCAGATTACTTAATCCAAACTCCAGTGATGTCTGAAAAACAAGAATCACATTTTCTGTGTCAGGCAACAGAATGTGGTGAAACTAAAGCTCCAGTGTATGAGGCTCTGAGAATGCCTCTGGGATATCAAGTGGTAAACAAATTTAACTTGTGATATGCTAGCTCACTGCCTTTTCACCTCATAGAAAGAAGTTGGTGAGCTGGGGGCGAAGGCAATGGACAGTGACCATGTGAACAGTGGGGCCGGCTAAATGAACACCTAGAGTTAACTGGAGGCAGTCAATATTTGTGACTTTTATAGCCCCTTGATTTTGGGGTAATTCCATATCTCACAACTGTTTCATGGATAACATGCCAGATATGCAAAGCTTTTTATGATCACATTAGCCTTTTTCTCATGGAATTTTGGACCTCAAAAATTAAATGAACATTCAGGCTAAATATAGAGTGAAGAATTAACGTCAATCTTATAGACTTTACTACAAGATTTGCTGATGTTTAAGTGAGGCCTTAGTCAAAACTGTACTGCACCAAGGCCTTTCCTATATGTGTTACCTGGTTAATCTATCATTAACCCCATTTTATAGGTGAGAAAACTGAAGCACAGAGACGTAAAGTACTTTGTTCCAGCTCACATAGCTCATGTGTGGTAAAGCTGGGGCTCAACTCGGGTCTATTTGCCATCAGAGTCTTGAATCTTTCTTACCTACTAGTTTATACTAAGACCTTGCTAGTCAAGAACTGTGCCTGGTACTGAGAATACAGGGGGAATAGGTGACATAACCTCTGGGTACAGTCAAATTTATTTTTGTACTTGATTGTTTAGTCAACCAATATGCATTAAGCAAATACTGTGTACAGACCCTTTTCTAGGTGCTGAAGAGACAACTATGACTACATAGAGATGGTTCCTTGAGAAACCTAAGTGTTGCTGGGAATGGGAGGCAAGTGAACAAGCAATAACACAGTGTCATAAGTGCTCCACTTGAGGTAAGAACAAAATCCTGTGGGCGCACGGAGGAGGAAGTGGGTAATTCCGACTGGGGAATATCTGAGACATATTTGAAGTGGCTGACAAACGAAGGCAGGATGTTTAATTTCAAAAGGCTCGCCTTTCAGACATCTTACTATTTCTCCCTAGGATTCACCTTTCTGTCCTTTTCTGTATCTTTCCCATTTATGCTCTCCTAACACGGCCGGAGAACATAGGAACAGAATCTGCACAATCTGAGTTAGGATGCAAATAGGTTGCAAGAGTGTGACTAAGAACGGCAGACTCGGCCACCTACTCTGAGCAAGAAGGTCTTGTCTGTGACCTTCTCTTCTTCAAGAAAAGACTTTAGTCCTACCAAGCTGGGCTGAAGTTTCAGACAACAAAGATGCCATCGCCCCAAGGAAAAGAGAAAATAGAGCCCTTCATGGCACCTTGCTCCAAGTTTCTAACAATTTCTTCTTTGGTTTCTTTACACACATCTAGCTCCCTCTCCCCTTTATAGTTACTTCTTTTCCGTTGACACCGATCGCTGGTAGCCCACTCAACATGTGGGTCTTCTTTAGACTTACACTCATTTTTAAGAAGTCAGATTTAATAAATAGTGGATGCTTTGGTATTTATTACCCAGTCAGCTCCCTCCCACATACTAAGAGCATATTTTAAACAAATTAAAGGAAATTTATTTTCTCAGATGTGTAATCCCCAAGTTTCGCCTTTAACAGAGTTTATAATGTATTTGCTCCAATGAAAAGTAAACTCTGTTTTCATTTTCAGCAGCAGGGAAAAAAAATGATGCTGAATGTTACAATGGAATGTACAATTTTTCCTCCCAATGGATACATTCTGCAAATGAGATAAATATTTCAAATGTCTGATAGGATTGATAAATGACACCTAGGTTATTTTGTGAACAATTTTATGATTTATGTTATGTTTTAGGAAAAAAATAAAAACCGCCTCTGTGGTAGAACACTGTGGTATAAACATTATTTGTTTCTCAGAAACTAGATAAAATTTCATTTTTATGCTTTTCTCATAATCCATTCTTAAAGTTTGTGTGTATTCAGAACAATGATATTATGAAGAAAGGTTAAAAATTATTCATCTAGTTACTTAAGAAATTTACCTACACTAAGACTGGGGAGGATAAATGCAAATATCTTTAAAATTAAATAAACTTGACAATGTACTAAGCTGGCCTAGAGTTTTGGGTTCAGTTGCTCTTCTGAAGAGAATGTGCTTCTGGCTATGATGAGAGAGGTTGCAGCAAGAACTTGACAGGTTAACTTGTACGCTTGGGCTATGTGGCTTTCCCATGTATGGTATCACACCTTATCACAATGCCCACACAACTTACAATGAACTTACAGAGACAATTGGTGGTATCCTCAGGGCACAGCTAATTAAGCATTGCTGCAATGGAAAAGATTAACTATTTCTCTAGAACCAAATACCTGGAACAAAATTCTAATGCCCATTGAACAGATGCATAGGCAAGCTATGTTGTGGTTTACTCAAAACCACATTCTTGTACTGTTGATAGTGGTGCTCTGGACTTCATCTCCCATTGTATTGGGAATCATTTGGCCATTTTCCTTCCCCAGACTGAAAGCTTTTTATTTATTTCAAAGCAAATGTGAAATTCCATATGTGAAAAAGAAAAGAACCCATGTTAAACATATAATACTCTATTTTTCTATTTACCTGAAAAATTTTAACTATAAAATAGGCTTAGAGCACCCATCTTGAAATGATGGATACATGAGAGGAAGGAGGGAAGGACCACGTTGGAAATAGTACAAGAGGGAGACATCTCCTTTTTGTTCTTTTTATGTAGCTGTCCTAGGTGCTTATTGGAAACTTACAACTCTTGACTTCTTAGATGACTGGATTCAGTTCTTGGCAAAGGAAGATGTTTTGGGCATTCTGATGAAGACAACAGGGACACAGGGAGATGAGAAAAATATCTCTGAGTTTACTATACTAAACTTGGAAGTTTTGTTTCCTTTGGAGAAAAAGACAAAGAATCCTCTTGATCATCTTACCCAGGCCAAACTTCCTCTAAGTAAGGTAAAAGTTTTGACATTTGGCAGCTGAAAAATGTAATTACCACTGGTGATAATATTTTTTAGCTATACAAATGATAAAATTATTATTACCTGAAAACTGTGGCAAATTGTTTTGAAATCTTTGAAGCAAAACTGCTGTGTGATCAATGGCCTTATTTCGGATCAATTTGGAATGGTGGAGTCCACGGTCTTTCAAGGTGAGGGAACCCATGAAGCTGAGGCCATTTCCCTTTCCAACGCTCTTCCTCTCCCCACCCCATCATTTTTCTGAGAGTGGGATGAGAGGAGGGGGCGCTCAGGGCGTCAGCTAAAATGTTCATAATCTCCCACTACTAAATTGGTGTCTTTTCCAAAGGTCTGGATTCCAGGTTACTTCTTTCTCCTAAAAAGTTTGCCCTGGAGTCTCTGGCTGCCACATGCCCCTTTTCATATAACGAGTTGGCAGGCAGCCTTTAAAAGTTTTCTGGCTCAGCCAAGAGCTGGGAGTTATATATTTAGATTTACTAAGTGTCTACGATTATATTCAGGGTAGATTTGGCTACAAGATTCCTGCACACCTGTTAGAAACGGGCACTGCTCTGGCCAACTCTGGATACCTTACTATGAGTGTAATATATTTTTTTAATCGTCACTTCTTATATGTCTTCAAGTTATAATTCTCCACTCTCAAAAGAAATAACAATGAATTTTAATTTATCCTGAAAACCAAAATGTTTTCTGTTCCCTGAATATAGTTCTTTGCAGTTGAATAGCACCAGAAACCAGCAGTTTTTCTACTTTTCTTTCTTCCACCTAGATGATTTACATGCCATAGAGAGTATAGGCTTGGGGTTGCCCCCAACCCTCTGTGTTGAAGGCACAACATGATTAGAAATAAAACCTGCTGGAGCTTTAGAATCTCAGTTTAATAGACTTTTCTGGGAGTCATAAAAGAAGTTTTCTTCTGGTATGATGATGTTTTACTTAATGGTGGAACTAATGATAAACTGAAATTCATTACATATTCATGAAAACTGACTTATGCTAAAAGCAAATCTTAATGGAAAAATCTTGGAACTCAAACTTTAAAAATGATGGCTGGAATATAATCATTCCTTAACAATTGCTGAATCTCGGAAATTTCACTTTGATCTCTGACCTTGTTATTCCCTTGCTTGTGCCCACCCTTTCATAGAAATGAAAATTTCCAGGTTTCTGAACACTCTATACTATAATCAATCAATGTCCATCACTTATTGATGTGACAGAAGGACGGAAAAATTACTATAAACAATTTTATGCAGGCAAAAGGCTGAAATTTCTTGAAGAAACGGATCATAAATTTCCTTACTCAGAGTTAGTATACAATGAAATATATAAACATGAGAAATTTCCCATTAGTTGCACTGAAGTTAACATTTCCAGATTGCTGGATAAGAGATAGCTATAAACTAGAAACCAGAGGGAAAGAAATTAAACCTGAGACCTGACACTAAATGAGGAAATTGACAATTTCATCACAGGTAAGGGAAGCAGGAGGAAGCATTCAGGCACAGTGCCAAGGATGGTTCATGCAGACGGAGGGCCCAGCTCCTGTAACTCCCCTGGGGCTCTCGTGATTGAATGGTACAAGTGGCTGAGGGGAGCATTACTGCCACTGGCAAGCTAATTCCTCACCAGGAGCTCACAGGAGGAAGGAGCAGAAAGACAGGCACTCTCACTGGCAATCTGGGTATTAGGGAGCTGCTGCATTCTGTTTAACTGCCACATCTAGCCTCCATATTGGAAGTGAGCATCATTCCCTTTGGAAACACATCATCAGGGGTCAGTTTCCTAAAGAACCTAACTCACATGTGAGTGTTGCTAAATAACCTATGGCCATAATAATAGAGGAGAGAAAAGGAGAGCAGTCCAAAGCACAGTAGCTCATAAACTGCACTCAATTGCAGAGCAGTAAACCCAAATCAAGAATGTGTATCTTGTGAATCGATTTTGGTTTTTTCAATTCAGCATCTGTTCATGTTTCCACTTTCTTTTTTTGCATACAGGGTGAACTGGTAGGAATGACAAGGAAGGGAAATGGAACGATGGGGCAGTCATCAACAGTTAGGGTTCTTCACCTCTCTGTCATTGTTGAGTGCTATGATGCAATTACGACATATTACAAGCAGTCTATGATTTGACCCATATAACATCCTAGGAATTAAAACAGATTCAGAGAGGTCAAGAAATTTGCCCAAGGTCAAACCACTGTTTGGTTAGGCTGAATGATAAAGACACCAACTTCCCTGAGGTCTTCTGGCCAGGAAGATGATAGAAGGGGCTCTTGGCTTCACTATTGGGATGTAGGCAGTGGCCCCTCCAGGTGTGTGGAAGTCACCATCGTGTATAACTTGCCCGTTATCAGTTTAGAGGCAATCCCTTCTAGGACTTTTCTAGACCAAAAGGTATTAAGGGTTATCTCCATTTTTGCTACCATCTCATGTTTTAGAAAATGTGATCTAATTACCAGCGCCTACTCTTTGTAGTGACGGAAAAGACAAAAGGAAAGCATACAATGTCCTTTATGTAGCTAATTCTTAGTTTTCTGTAAATCCGTTTATTTGCATTCTCTTTTTGCCCCTCATATGCTAAAGTATGGGTACTTAAACTCAGAATGAGTGTGTGATCTTTAGGTCACATCTTTTCCTGCTGCCTCTTGGTGACAGATTATAGTGAGGAGAGAGAAGGGAGAACCTCCTTCATAGAGGGAAAAGAACAGAGGAGAGTTTCAGGAAAGAAACGGGGACAAATACTCTTCAGAAACCTAAGATCTTATAAACTTATAAATGTGTTCAGTTCATATGTATTCAGTCTACTATCACAATTGCTGACCCTGAAAAAGAATTTTGAGGCTAATATTTTACAAATAAAAGAGAAGGCAAGTGATATTTCCACCCCCATTATTGACAAATGACACAGTATTCCAAGACTGTTTTGCAGAATCATACTGAACATGAGAGGCAGGAGCAAATTGATCGATTCAGTTACAGGTGGAAAGGACTAAAGAAATTTTGGATTTATTGGAAAAATAAAACTGTCTTATCCTCAGATGGCTAAGTCTTAAGTCATTTTGCATTTTCATGAAGTGATGGATTTTTTTTTCTTTTTAAATTTTTAAAATTTTTATTTCTTTAATTGGATTTCATAATAGTTTACATCATTGTGAAATTTCAGTTGTACCTTATTTCTTGACTGTGACCACGTAAGTGCTCCCTTTCACCCCTGTGCCCACTTCTTACCCCATTTCCCCTGAACTGTTTTCTTTGACCGTGTATTTGTTTATATTCCACCTATGAGTGAAATCATGTGGTGTTTGTCTTTCTCAGTCTGGCTTATTTTGCTTAGCATAATACCCTCCAGGTCCATCCATGTTGTTGCAAATGGGATGATTTTGTCTTTCTTTATGGCTGAGTAGTATTCCATTGTATATATATAACACGTCTTCTCTATCCAATCATCGGTCAATGGGCACTTGGATCGCTTCCACATCTTGACTATTGTGAATAGTGCTGCAATGAACATAGGGGTACATATGTTACTTTGGATTGTTGATTTCAAGTTGTTTGGGTAGATACCCAGTAGTGGGATAGCTGGGTCATATGATAGTTCTATTTTTAGTTTTTTGAGGAATCTCCATACTGTTTTCCAAAGTGGCTGCAACAGTTTACACTCCCACCAGCAGTGTATGAGGGTTCCCTTTTCTCCACACCCTCTCCAACATTTGTTACTTTTAGTCTTAGTGATTACAGCCATTTTTAACAGGTATAAGGTGGTATCTTGGAGTAGTTTTGATTTGCATTCCCCTGATGATTAGTGATGTTGAACATCTTTTCACATGTTTACTGGCCCTCTGTATATCTTTGGAAAAATGTCTGTTCATATCCTCTGCCAATTTTTTGATCAGGCTGTTTTTTTGTTGTTCAGTTGTGTAAGTTCCTTACATATTATGGAGATTAACCCCTTATTGGATAAATGATTTATAAATACTTTCTCCCAGTTGGTGGGTTGTCTTTTTGTTTTGATCCTGGTTTCTTTTGCCTTGAAGAAGCTCTGTAGTGTGATGAACTCCCACTTGTTGATTTTTTCTTTTGTTTTGCTTGTCTGAGAAGACATGGTATTCAAAAAGATCCTTTTAAGTTCAATGTCAAAGAGTGTACTACCTAGATTATCTTCAAGGAGTTTTATGGATTCATGACTTATCTTCAAGTCTTTGATCCATTTTGAGTTTATTTTTGCGTACAGCATGAGATAATGGTCTACTTTCATTCTTTTGCATGTGGCTGTCCAGTTTTCCCAACACTGTTTATCGAATAGACTGTCTTTTCTCCCTTATATGTTCTTGGCACCTTTGTCAAAGATTAGCTGTCTGTAGATGTGTGGTTTTATTTCTGGGCTTTCAGTTCTGTTGCACTGATCTGTGTGCCTGTTTTTGTACCAGTACCATGATGTTTTGATTACTATGGCTTTGTAGTACATTTTGAAGTCGGGGATTGTGATGCCTCCAGCTTTGTTCTTTTTTCTCAGGATTGCTTTAGCAATCATGGTCTTCGGTTGCCCCATATGAATTTTAGGATCCTTTGTTCTATTTCTGTGAAGAATGTCATTGGGATTCTCATGGGGATTGCATTGAATCTGTAGATTGCTTTGGGTAGTATGGACATTTTAACTATGTTTATTCTTCTAGCCCCTGTGCATGGAATCTCTTTCCATCTCTTTATGTCATTATCTATTTCTTTCAATAATGTCTTATGGTTTTCATTGTATAAGTCCTTCACCTCCTTAGTTAAATTTATTCCTAGGTACTTTATTCTTTTTGTTGTAATTGTAGATGCAATTGTATTCTCAAGTTCTCTTTCTGTAAGTTGTTTATTAGAGTATAGAAATGCAACAGATTTTTGTAAGTTGATTTTGTACTCTGCCACTTTACTGTAATTGTTAATTATTTCTAATACTTTTCCTATGGATTCTTTAGGGCTTTCTATATATAAGATAATGTTGTCTGCAAACAGTGGGAGTTTCACTTCTTCACTCCCTATTTGGATTCCTTTCATTCCTTTCTCTTGCCTAATTGCTCTGGCAAAACCTCCAGTACTATGTTGAATAAGAGTGGTGAGAGTGGGTATCCTTGTCTTGTTTCTGTTCTCAGAGGGATGGCATTCAGTTTTCCCCATCGAGTATGATGTTGGCTGTGGTTTTGTCATATATGGTCTTTATTATGTTGAGGTAATTTCCTTCTATCCTTATTTTTTAAGAGTTTTTATCATAAATGGCTGTTGGATCTTGTCAAACGCTTTCTCTGCATCTATTGAGATGATCATGTGGTTTTTATTTCTCATTTTATTAATGTGGTGTGTCGCATTGATTGATTGATTTGCACATGTTTACCCATCCCTGTGTCCTTGGTATAAATCCCACTTGATCATGATGTATGATCTTTTTGACATATTGCTGTATTCGAGTTGCCAATATTTTGTTGAGGATTTTTGCATCTATAGTCATCAGTGATATTGGCCTGTAGTTTTCCTTTCTTGTGTTGTCCTTGTCAGGCTTTGGTATCAGAGTGATGTTGGCCTCATAGAATGTGTTAGGAAGCATTCCATCTTTCCTAATTTTTTGGAATAGCTTGAGAAGGATAGGTATTAAATCCTCTCTGAAAGTTTGGTAGAATTCCCCAGGGAAGCCATCCGGTCCTGGAATTTTATTTTTCGGTATGCTTTTGATTATTGTTTCAATCTCTTTACTTGTGATTTGTCTATTCAGATTCTCTATTTCTTCTTGATTCAGCTTTGGGAGGTTGTAAGGGTCTAAGAATTTATCCATTTCTTCTAGATTGTTCATTTTGTTGGCATATAGCACTTCATAGTATTCTCTTATAATTTGTTGTATTTCTGTGGTATCCATTGTTATTTCTACCTTTCATTTCTAATTTTATTTATCTGAGCTTTCTCTCTTTTTTCTTTGTAAGTCTGGCTAGGGGTTTGTCAATTTTATTTATCTTCTCAAAGAACCAGCTCTTTGTTTCATTGATCCTTTCTACTGCTCTGTTTGTTTCACTAGCATTTATTCAACTCTGATTTTTATTATTTCTCTCCTTCTGCTGACTTTTGGCTTTGTTTGCTCTTCTTTTTCTAATTCAAGTAGGTGTAGTTTGAGATTGCTTATTTGGGGTTTTTCTTGTTTGTTAAGGTGAGCCTGTATTGCGATGAATCTCACTCTTAATATATCTTTTGCTGCATCCCATATGAGTTGGTATGGTATGTTTTCATTTTCATTTGTCCCCAGATATTTTTTGATTTCTCCTTTAATTTCTTCTATGATCCATTGCTTGTTCAATAGCATGTTGTTTAGTCTCCACATCTTTGTCCCTTTCTCAGCATTTTCCTTGTAATTAATTTGTAGCTTTATAGCATTGTGATCAGAAAAGATGCTTGTTATTATTTCAATCCCTTTAGATTTATTGAGGTTTGCCTTGTTTCCTAACATATGGTCTATCCTTGAGAATGTTTCATGTGCGCTTGAGAAGAATGTGTATTCTGTTGTTTTTGGATGGAGTGTTCTATATATGTCTGTTAAGTCCAACGGATTTAGCTTTTCATTTAATTCCACTGTTTCCATGTTGATTTTCTGTCTGGATGATATATCCATTGATGTGAGTGGAGTGTTGAGGTCCCCTACTATTATTGTGTTATTGTTAATGTCTTCTTTTAGGTTTGTTAGTATTTGCTTTGTGTATTTTGGTGCTCCTGTGTTGGGTGCATAGATAATTACAAGTGTTATTTCTACTTGATGGAATGTTCTTTTGATCATTACATACTACCCCTCTTTGTCTCCCTTTACCTGTCTTATCTTGAAGTCTACTTTGTCTGATGTAAGTATGGCAACACCTGCTTTCTGTTGTTTGTCATTAGCTTGGAGTTTCATCATCCATCCCTTCACTCTGAACCTGTGTTTGTCACTGGAGCTGAGGTGTGTTTCCTAGAGGCAGCATATTGTTGGGTCTTGTTCTTTAATCCATCTTGCCACTCTGTGTCTTTTGATTGGATAATTCAATCCATTTATGTTTAGGGTGATTATTGATATATGAGGGCTTAATGCTGGCATTTTATCCCTCATATTCTGGTTCTCCTGCATTTCCTTTGTTTCTCAGCCTGTGTATTTTGGTCTACCAGTCAAGTTATGTAGTTTTTATGTTGTGTTTCTTTGTATCTCCTTATTTATTATTTGTGTCTCTCTTCTGCTTTTTTGTTTAGTGGTTACCATGAGGTTTGTGTTCAAAATCTCCTGGATAAGATAGTCCCTTTTCTGATGGCCTCTTATTTCCTTAGACTAAACCAATTCAGTCCCTTCCCTCCTCCCTCCTAAGTTGTTTTTCTCACATCTTATTCCATCTTGTGTTATGACAAGATTATCTTTGCTTTTGATGTTTTCCTTCCCTTTGTCTTCAATGTTATACTTGAGTATTTCCTATCCTGCTCTGATTCTCTCTACCTGTTTATCTCCTTACTCCATGCTTTGCAACCCTTTTCTCCCTTTTTTTTCAGGTGTGAGGGCCTTCTTGAGGATTTCTTGTAGAGGAGGTCTTGCGGCAACGAACTCCCTTAGCTTATGTTTGTCTGGAAAAGTTTTTATTTCTCCATCTTCTCTACAGGATATTTTCTCTGGATAGAGTATTCTTGGCTGAAAGTTTTTGTCCTCCAAAGATTTGAATATGTCATGCCAGTCTCTCCTAGCCTGTAAGTTTTCTGCAGAGAAATCTGCTGAAAGTCTCATAGGGGTTCCTTTGTAGGTTATTTTCTTCTGCCTTGCTGCCCTTAGTATTCTTTCTTTGTCATTGCCTTTTGCCAGTTTCACTACTCTATGCCTTGCAGTAGGTCTTTTTACATTGACATATTTAGGAGATCTGATAGTCTCTTCCACATGGATTTCCATTTCTTTCCCTAGCTTCGGGAAGTTCTCACTATTATTTCTTTGAACATGCTTTCTGCTGCATTCTTCTTCTCTTCTCCTTCTGAAATGCCTATAATTCTTATGTTTCATTTTCTAATTGAGTCAGCTATTTCTTGGAGACTTTTTTCATTTCCTTTTAGTCTTAGTTCTCTCTCCTCCTCTATCTGGAGCATTTCAACTTGTCTATCTTAGATTATGCTGATACACTTCTTTATGATGTCCCCATGAGCATTCAGGGAATCCACATTTTGTTTTATTTCTCCCATTGTTTCTTTCATCTCTAATATTTCTGATTGATTCCTCTTTATAGTTTCAATCTCTTTTGTCAAATAGCTTCTGAATTGCTTCTCTACATTCTCTTTTAACTCATTGAGATTTTTTGATAGCTATTTTGAATTCTTTGTCATTTAGATCACACATTTCTGTGTCCTCAGGAATGATTTCTGGGTACTTGTTATTTTCTCTCCGATCTGGAGATCTAATATGATGTTTGATATTGCTAGAGGGAGTGGCTGGTTTTTTGCATCCTGGTGTTATTTGGTCGCAGTTATTGCCTATCGCCACTGGGTGGGGGTCAAGAGCTGGGTATTCTGACCCCTCTGCTTTCTGCAAGATACCAGGCAGTGGAGTTGGGTTGGGTGGGTGGGGGGAGGGGCGATTTCTCCTGTGTGCTCACTGGGTTATCTCACTCTGCTCTTGCTATCTGCTCTCCTGGGGTGTTGGCTTGATAATGTTGCCCCCCTCCCCCTCCCCCTGTGAAAGCTTTTGCCCTGGTAGAGGGCTTCCCTCTAGGCTGCAAGAGCCCTCAGGGATCCTTGGTGTTCCCATGAATGAACGTCCCCTCCCCCATTCCATCTCTCTCAGAGGCCTCCTGCAGTCCTGGATTGCAGTCTTTCTTTTTTTCTAAAGATTGGCACCTGAGCTAACAACTGTTGCCAATCTTCTTTTTTTTTTCCCTGCTTTTTTTTCTCCCCAAATCCCCCCAGTACATAGTTGTATATTTTAGTTATGGGTCCTTCTATTTGTGGCATGTGGGATGCCGCCTCAACGTGGCCTGATGAGTGGTGCCATGTTCTGGCCCAGGATCCAAACCAGTGAAACTCTGGGCCGTTGAAGTGGAGCATGTGAACCTAACCACTTGGCCATGGGGCTGGCCACCCAGATTGCAGTGTTTAGGGGAGGGAGCGAAATTTTCTCTCATCCCATTCCACCTCCTCTGAGGGGGATTCCAGCCTCTCTGTTCTCCATTGTATGGCTGAGTGGGGCTCTTTGAAGTTTTCTGTGTTGTGTTTGAATGTCCTCTGTTGGAGTATGAATGTCCTTTTCATTGTTTGTTGGAGGGGAGAGATTATGGGGAAGCTCACTCCACCATGATGCTGACGTCACTCTTCCAAAGTGATGCATTTTAAGATATTAAACCATAAGATGTTATGGAATTTTTAAAATAAGTTAAAGTGCTTATTAAAGCACTTTATATAAAGTGAATTTATATAAATTCATCCAAATGTAAATCAACTTTTTCAAAATTATTAATTTTTACTTTTTATATGTACTTTAAAAATAACCCTGAATAATTTTAGGTGTTTTAATTTTAAAAAGTATGCCATTCAAGCATACTCAGTGAAATTTAAATAATAAAAGCTGACATCCAGTTGAATAAGATTATTTACTTCTTAATGTTGATCCTTGACAATGGACTTTGTAAAATATAGTTTATTCCCTATGCTCAGAGCAAGGGTCTCTAAAGGTAATTCAATTTTGCCTAAAAATGTTTATTATTCTTTAAAGAAGGTAGAAAAAGGGAGAAAAGTTAATAGATTAATATGAATATATAATCCACTCTGTTAAAAAAGAAATTTTGCCAAAATACTCTATCTTTTCATTCCAAGGTAGACTTTTACAAAATTAATACTCTTAAGTGCAAAGTTTTAAGCAATTTGCAAATGAACATGGTATGAGTTGATAGCAATGTTTTAAATAGAAATCCTCCACCCAGAACTTTTAAATTGACCAAGATACACCAGCTGAATTAGGAACAAGCTAAGCCTTTCTAAGCTGTGCTGTGTGCAGATGGGTCTATTTGCCAGAGAAGACAGAGTTACTGTTATTCTTCTTAAGTAGCCAAGGTGTGGAACATGGCATAAGAACTTCTGTGCTCTCCAGTTTATATATAGTTGTACTCAAAAGAATGCCCACGTATTATTTGCAGGTGGACTTTGTCTATAATATAGAAGGAATACCTTTCAAGGTGACATTTCATAAACCACAGTGGGAGGACAGTGGCATTTGTTTTGACCAATGGGATGTAGCCGCTGGTTCCATTTGGTTTATTTCTAAGAGAGAACCAGGCTAAGCTGTGAGAGGAGTTTTCTCCTCTTCATTAAGCCACAGAAAGACCCTAAAGGTATTTCTTCCCAATCTTGACACTTAACTCACCAATCTAGGCTCAGGCCAAAACACTTAGCAAGACGTATATTGCTCGAATCTCTCTCAATCAGGAACAATCTTGTCAGCCAGGGGACGTTTAGCAATGTCTGGAGAAAAATTGAGGAGAGGAAGTGCTACTAGCATCTAGGGATAGAAACTAAGGATGCTGCTACACATCATATAACGCATAGGACAAGCACCCCACAGCAAAGAATTATCAGGCCTGAAATGCCAGTAGTGCAGAGGTTAGGAAACCTTGATATGGACTGAATGGAGGAAAAAAGTCAACAGAATACCACATTATCTGAAATGCCTCAAGTATCAATTTAAGGCAAATTCCAATAATCCAGAGATACACAGTGGTCTCTCCTCCCTGCCTTATTAGGTGACTCCTTAGAAAGATGTTCAGCCATTAGGCGGCTGTGATAACTTCTTTTAATGGCCTCATATTTCTTAGGCAAAGATCCCAACAGGATGCAATTTGAAAAATCCATTAGCATATTTTTTGTAAATGTCATCAGTACCACACCATACACAGAAATCATGGTGTGAGCTTGTTTTAAAAAGCAGTTGCTCCTTTGTTTTAAGAGAAACCACCACCACAACAAAACAATGTCTCAGTTTTCTACCATGCCTTGACAATGATTTCCTTTACTCTGAGGCTAAATATCTTCTCTAAAATATTCAAAGCACAGAACATAATTTATAACTATAAAATATCTCTGCTATCTCTAAAGTTCAGTTTTTAAAGTTACTTTGTTTTGCATTTTTTTATTGTTGCTCTTTACACCAAATTAGACTGAGTTGCCCACTGGTTGTCTTTAAGCTAATGGTAACCTTGGTTCTGTCATGAAAATGGGTAAAAATAAAGTATCATGCCCATACATACTTATGTCCAAAGTGATCTTTTTAGCTTTAATTTTTAAATTATAAACACAGCATATGAACATATTTATTAAAAAAATTCAAACAACACAGAAATATATAGCATAAAATTGAGAAACTATCCCCAAATCTTGTGCTGTGCCTTACATATATTACATTAGGTCGTTTGATGGGTTTATAATTTTTCATTTTTAAAGTAATTTTTGAATAGGATATATGTGCAAATCACTCAAAATTCAAGTTACCAAAGGATTTACAGGGAAAATTGTCTCTTCCCTTGCCTGTTTCCAGCAATTCAGTTCCCTTCCCTCGAGGCAAATCCTACTAACCATATGTATATTTGTGATATGTATTCTTCCATAATATTCTATGCATTTATGGACATATATGTGTTTATAAGATTAAGCTGCCATTTATTGTTTATTACATGTCCGCATTGATAAGAACTTTATATACATTATCTCATTTTAATCCTCATATTAACTCTGAGGGTTAGACAATATTTAAATTAAATATTTAAGAAACATAATATTATGAAATATATAAAATCTTATAGGTCAAAAATGGTCAAATATCAGTAAGCCAGATGGTTGGTCCCAATATTAGGTAAGTAGGAGATTTCCATTGTATGCAGCAAGGAACAGTAGACACCCTAAGGCCCTTCCCTGTGCAAAACACCTTGAATTGCATGGCTGAGTTTGCGAGAAAGTATGGGAAATCCCCAGAAGGCAAGTACAAGTTTGGAAATGAAATCAGCCAGAAAGCCCTGAGGGTTACATGTATAATAGGCATGAAAAACCAGAACTTAAAGCCCTGGGACTCATGGAGGAAATGAATTTATCATAGGAAATTGAATTGAAATTCTTGTGAAAAGCAGGGACCTTTGAATAACTGCACCCTCAGTAAAAGGGAAATTTAGCAGGGGGTAGGGGGCTAGGGTGTGGGAATCTGCCCTTTAGCACTGATAAGGAGCAGAGAAGTTGTCTTTCTTGGCTGGCCCCAGATGGAGGAAACAAAAAGGGCTTCCCTGAGAATACCTTACCCTGGGGGGCATTTTTTCCTAGAGTTTGAGATTCGCATCTATGCTACCCACATAGAATGGGAAAGCCCAGCTAAGAAAGTATTGAAAAAGGGATCTGGGCTGGCAATATGCCTGACTCCTCTGTCAGAAGTAAGCACAAAACCACTTTAGAGAGAAACCTTTCAGCCCAAACCAGAAAAGATTCCCCTAGGCAAAGTCCCGTTGATCATGAAATGAATAAAGACATAACAACAAGACACCATGAAAAAAGAGACTTAAGACAACAAATTGAACTTGTAGACTTGAAATATGTGATTATTGCAATTAAAGCCTCCATGGGAAAGTCAAACAGCAGATTAGACACAACTGAACAGAAAATCATTGAAATCAAAGATGGAGCTGAGGAAAGATAAAGGAGGAGGAGACGGAGGAGAGAAAGAGAAGATTCACTATGTGTCTAAAATCAATTTTAGATGGAAAGAATCATCAATGTTTAAAGAGATAATGGATGAGAATGTCAGAATTGATGAAAGACAAGAATCTTCATGCTCAGACAATATGAGTCCCAAGCAGGAGAGAAACCTACATATACCATAGTGAAACTGCTGAAAATCGGAGACAAAGATCTTACAAATAACCAGAAACATAAAGGAGAAGCTTTGTAATTTGGTTGAGATTTCAAATCCAGTAACCAGCAGAGATGAATTTGAATTCACATCTTTCAGACTCCAAAATCCATGCACCCTGCCATTGCTCTGTTCTGCTCCCTAGAATAATTAATTTCTGTCTTCATCACTTGCTGTTGTTTTGTCTACATGAAATGCCCTTACAAATATTTACTCTGTTCTTAACCATAGCTTTTAGTTTTTATTCTCTGTTTTTTAAACTTTAAAGATATCATTCATTCATTCACTCAACAAATATTTATTGAGCAACTACTGTGTGAAAGGCACTGTTCTAGGATAAAAAACAAACAAAAACCTCTATAAAACAAAAGTTTGAGAAGCACCAGTGAAAGGAGGCAGTGAAAATTACCACACTATAAGTAAAAATATTAAACCAATCTATTAGTTCCTTTATAAAAGCTAAACCAAGTATCTAATATAAAAAGTAAATTATTGTTTTAAATTTAATTTTATAAAATATTTTATTGTGAGGACATCACAGAGAGTAAAGGTGTATATCTGTATGAAATAACATAAAAATAAAAGGAACAACCTTGTGCTCATCAGCCAGCTTGTGAAATACAACATTACGAATATTTCTGAAGGCTACCCTGTGCCCCTCCATGACAGCACACCCCTCTCTCCTTCCTAGAGGCAATCACTATCCTGAATTTTGTGATAATCTTTCCATTCCTTTTCTTTATATTTTAATCACATGCATGTGTCCCTGAACAATATGTTGTTTAGATTTGTCTATTTTTGAACTTTATGTGAATGGAACTACACTTCTGCATTCTTCTGCAATTTGCTTTTTGAGCTCAAAATTATTTTTTTCCTGAAATTTATTTATGTTGGTGCATATAGCTGTAGTTCATTTTGATTATAGCACAGTGTTTCATTGTATGATTGTACTACAATTTATCCATTCTACTTTCAATGGATAATTGAGTTGTTTCTAGTGTTTGTTGCTATTATGAACAATGCCTCTATGGACATTCTGGTATGTTTCCTGGTGGACATGTGCAAAGATTCAGAGCAGAATTGCTCAAGTAAGGAGTACTGATACACACATTCAACTTGACCGGTAGATAAATTGTTCCACAGGATAATTGTACCAGTTTATACTCTCACCTGCTCTAAGAGATTCTATTGTTTTATGTCCTCATCATTTGGTTTTGTCAGATTTTACTTTTTTTCCAGTCTGGTGGCTGTGAAATGGTGTATCATTATTTACATGTTCCCTGGTGGTAACGAGGTAGAAAATCTTTTGATATTTATTGGCTATTCGTGTTACTCGTGTGACATGACTATTCAATACAAAAAAAATTGATTACTTGTATTTTTCTATTGACACACAAGGTTTTATGTTCTAGACACTATTCCATTTTATGTTCTGTGTTATATGAATCACAAATTTATTTTTCCAGTTTATGCTTTGTCTTCTACACTCTTTACAGGGTCTTTTTAATGAATGGTTCTTAATTGTAATGAAGTTGAATTTCTTAATATTGGTTATAGTTTACATAATTTTTGTTTAAGAAATCCCCAAGGCTAGAGAGGTCTTTCTCCTATATTTTCTTCTAAAATTTTTAATGTTTTGCCTTTCATATTTAAGATTTGATACATCAGAAACTGAAGGTATGAGTTAAGGATCAGTTTTGAATTTTTCCCTTATAGATAAGCAATTATCCTAGAACCATTTATTGAATAACCAGTCCTTTTCCATTAATCCTGAATTTTGTGCCTTACATCAAATTTTCATATGTAAATAGATCATTATCTTGTTTTTTCATTCTGTTCCATTGCTCTCTCTCTCTGCACCGATTACACAGTTTTAGTTGTTATGTATTATTCTGGTAGGAAAATTCTCTCTACTTGAGTCTTCATCTTTAGAACTGTCTCGGTTCTCTGATCTTCCATCTAAGTTTTGAACCTTTTTTTAAATCTGTAATTCCAGTAAATATGTATATTAATTTGAGGAAGCATTTTCACCTTTACAATATTAACTCTTCCGATAGATGAATAGAACACATATCTCCATTTATTTAAAATGTCTTTAATGTCTTTTGATCTAGTTTTATTATTTTCTCTACAGAAGGTTTGCATATTTTTTGATATATGTATTCCTAAGTACCATCCATTTTCAACTGCTTTTGTAAATAGTACCTTTTTAAAAAATTGAATTTTCTAAATGTTTGCTGCTGGTGTATAGAAATACAATTGGTTTTTGTATACTAATCTTATATCTTGACAAATTTCCATAAGAATTCAAATAATTTGTATATTCCTTTGTATTGTAATACAATTGTATTCCTATGTAAAAGATCATATCATCTGTATGACAGTTTTTTCCCTTCCTTTACTCTTCTTCTATCATTTTCTTCTCATCACATTATTTTAAGACCTCCAGTCCAAAGCTGAACACCAGTGAACATACTGTTCCTTACGTTAAAGAGAATAATTTTAGCATTTCATTACTCAATATATATTGTCTTTCATATACATTGTTGAATTTGTTTTGTTTGAACAGCCTGTATCTTTTCTTTTTCTTCTTGCGATTTTGGTGGTGTTATATTCATAAAACCAGAAGTGGATTATTTCCTCTTTTAATATTCCTTTAAAGAGTTTACGTGAAATTTGAATGACGTTTTCCTTGAATTGAAGAAATTGTCTTGAATAGAAGTAGAACTGTCCTATAAAACCACCTGAGCCTGCTGTTTGATTTGTGGGGAAAACTGACTACAAATTTCATTTCTTCAATGGCTGTAGACTACTTAGAGTTCTTACTTGTTCCTGAGTCTGTTTTAGTAACTTGACCATCTCGAACGTTTAAAAAGTTTTCGGCATACAGTTTTTCATAATACCCTCTGCTTGATTTCTGCAGCATCTGTAGTTATGTCTTCTTTTTTCTTTTCCCAAATTATCTATGCTTCTTTTTGTTTTTCATTTTTCTCGCCAGTCCGTCAATTTCCTTAGTCTTTTTGAAGAACTATATTTCGACTTTGTTCATTGTCTGCTGGATCATTATTTTATATTTCACTAATTTTTACTTTTATCTTTATTAACTATGTCCATCTAATTTCTTTAGAGTTATTCTGTTTTTCTCTAACTTCTTAAAGTGGATTTTTAGCTCATTTATCTTCAGAAGTTTTTCTTCTCTAATACAAATACCCAAGACTACGGAACTATTTTCTCTTAGTTCCAGAATCACTCTTCTGTACTTTGCTTTGTGGTGCTGGGATGGATGCTCTTCAAACCATAATTTTTCTTTCCATTTGATTCCCTGTTAGTTTCTTCCAATGGCTGCTGAAGGGAGACAAAAAGACTGGAGGAAGGAAAGGGAAACTGTTCCTTCTGTTTTTGCTTCCTGTTCCTGTTAAGGGCGCCCCAGCAATGTTTCTTCACTTTGACAGTGACATTTTTGGTTCCAATTTCCAGGGGTTTTTGTTTCTGTTTTTTCTTTTTCTTTTTTACGGTCCCATAATCAGCCTCACCTTGTCTCCTCAGAGACACCAGCACAAGCTGACTGGTGTGCCCTTCCACGGTGGTCTGAGTCCCAGATCTGCAGGGTGCTTCTTCTGAACTCCTGAACACCAGCACCAGCTCTTAGCAGAGGCTTGGGTCTCAACCTCTTTTATCTACTTTTTAAGTCAATTACTGAAATTGGTATCACATAATCTCTCTCTGTGCTCGTGGATTTATCTCATCCTTGTAATTTTTCCATATTTTACTCTCTATATTTTAAAACTATGTTTTAGGTATATGCAACTTCAGAATTATTCTCTCTTTTGGGGAATTGAAAATTGTATATTCCTGTGACCCTCTTTATCTTAGATATTGCTTTTGTCTTAAAAGTCTATTTTTTTGGTATCACTTTAGCACTACCAACTTTGCTTTCGTTAATCTTTGCCTAGTATATGTTTTCCCAACTTTTTACTCACTACCTTTCAGTGCTCTTATTATTATTATTATACTAATAAACAGTGTATAGTTAATTTAAAAATAATCTAAAGATCCTTGCTTTTAACTAGAGCCCTAGTCTCTTTACATTGATTGTGATGGCTGATATATTTGCACTCATTTGTATCCTCTTTGCCTCGTAAAATTTGTTCCACTTCTGTGTTTCTCTCTTTTTCTTGCCTTCTTTTATATCGGAGGGATTTTTCCTCATCAAATTTTTTCTTCATCTAGTTTGGAAATTTTACTCTATTTCTGTTCTGTTCTGAGAGTTTCTCTAGAAATTTAAATGTGCATCTATAACAATTAAGTTTAGAAGTTAATCTATATAGCTACCATTTTCCTGAACATTTCAAAGACTCTAGAACATTCCATTATAACTGTCTTACTTCCAACATGTATGTTAGAATCATTTTCCTTCTCCCTGCAGAACATTCTTTAGATGTTCCTTTACCAAGAGTCTGTTGGTTCTAAATACTCCCAGTTTTCTTCCTTTAAAATACTTTTACTTCATCTTCAGTTTTCCAAATAGCTTTTCTAGGGGTACAGATTGCCAGGTTGACACCTATTTACTCTCCATATTTTGAGTATATCATTTCACTATCATCTGATTGCGTTTTGTTCCTTCTTCTTTCTTTCCTCTTTAATTCATAATAAATATGTTCTGCATTTCATTATTTGGATATTTTCAGTACTTTGGAGTCAGACTTAGTAGTTGTTGTTTTTGGCTGATTCTTTCTCATGGGAGCTTTATTCCCCCTGTGTATTTAGTGATTTGTGATTTTGAGCTCACAGTTCTGGAAACTTTATCTATGGGACTTTGAGGCTTGGGCTTCAAGTGAATTTCTTCAGAGACTTTGTGTTTACTTCTGTCAAGGGCCTGAGACTTTAAACTATATTTTATCTCAGAGTTTTTCAATCCTTACAGGTTATATGAATTCCAGTCCCAAACCTTCATGAGAGTAAGCTTGTGGTTAGGAATTCTTAGGGGAAATTCTTTTTTTCCATTCCACCCAGAGCTAATGCATGTATCTCAGCTACCTCCTTATGTCAAGCAGTGTGTGTATGTGTGTGTCCCTCTAATTCACTAAGAGAGGGCTCCTTTTAGAAATCTCGGGTCTGGGAGGGAAGTGGGGTCTCTGGTCTTAAGTTCTCCACCCAGCGTATGACCCAGCTGTGTTCCTTGCCCGTTGCACTGGCATGTATGGCTAAAGTTTTCATAGTGCCGAGCTCCAAAAACAATCACTAATTTTGCCTGTACATTAATAAAAAGATTAAAATAATATTATATCTAGCTTTTCAAGGGATGGTATCAGGAGGGGTTGCTCTGAATATCTACATTGAATTCTTATCTCATTTATTGCTCACAGTAACTCTCTAAAGTTAATAGGGAAAATAACATAAGGAAACAAATGCAGAGAGATCAAATGACTAACTCAAGGCCATATAGCTCATTCACTAAGTTCTGAGTCTCTTTCAGGCATTGTTCTATTTGTGTATCTCTTATATCTGATACTTGTTTGCCAAGGGCTGGGTCTTATAGAAGAACCAGCAGTGAATAACTCCAATGAAAAGACGGGGGTATTCAGTGACAGGTGTGGCTATCACGGCACACACTGATGGTGCTGCACCAGCTGTCCAGATGATGTGGAAGAGACATTTCCCTATCCAGGTCTTGGTCATTTAAATGGAGTTGGTAATCCTGGAAAGGCTGTGTTAGTTATGTTTTAAATTAATACAAAGTATTAGTGTATGATTTCTGCATGAACTTGTGACATAAGACATTTAAATTGTTAAAATATTCTGACCAGTGTTTTGTTTATGTTTGATAAACATAAATGTTTAAAGTAGTAAAATAACAGCGTTTTAGGCTTGACTACATTCAGATTATGGCATGCAAGGTCAAATCCTTCTCTTTAAAATTCAGAGAGAGAAAGAGAGAAAATAACTAGCAATGAGTCAAAATTTGCTTTAACAAAACTGACAGCTATTTCTCACCACATCAGTGTTAGTTCTTACATGTCCCTAGGAAAGGATAGTAAGATAATTTGCCATTTTTGTCTTAGTCTTATTTAGGACTATTTTTCTTTTTTGCAATTTAATCTCTTGAATGAATTCTTTAAACTTAATTAGTTGGATGGATAGCTTTAAAGAATGTTTCATTAGCTGAATTATTTTCACCTTCTTTAATAATATAATATGAGTGGCACTTGAAGACTGAGTCAGAAAAATCTCTAAAGTCAAACCCCTGGCACTTAGGAAAAAAGTGTTGGTGGTAAGTGTCAACAGGACTGATGTGTGAAATGACAAGGGGGAAACTATTCACTTGCATCACTGTGGAAACTGGAACTACATAATTGAAGAAAACTCTGTTCTATGTCTCACATTTTTGAATTTGTCAAGAAAAGTTATTTATATTTTTTAAAGATATAGTGGCTTTATATACACCTGTAGTTTTTCAAAATGAAATGAATTTGACCAGTACACTTATGGAGAGAGCTATGGCTAGGGTTGTGTTTGAGGGAAAAAAATCGTTTAAATGTCCATTTCTCTTCAGCATAGGCACGATCTCAATAAGAGATTTAATAAGCTTTCTTTACAACCTCCCAGAGACTTACCTCTGCATGTCTGTTCCCTTATAATCATGATTTCCTTCGCTTTTCAGTCTAGGATACAACTTCAACATTTCCTACCCGATGGCAAACACTCCATGGAACTGATTGAAGCTTGGGTAACCAGATAGGCACAAGACAAACCCTGACCTTCCAGATACTCTAGCCATATGTGATGCTTTTGGTGAAGGTTATATGAAAACAATGTAAGGCCACAGAATTTGTACTGTGATCATTGCAGTGCAGTTAGTTAGCGGATTCTAAAAATTCAAAATGGGATACAGACCTGGATGCACACACAAGTATGATCACCACCTTGCTTAGAGTTTATTCTGTAAAGTAGGATGGATGAGGACAAGGAAGGAAATCTTACTTTATACCCACAGGAAAATAAAGCTTCAAAGACACACACAGCATAACCAGAAGGGGTGTGATGCAGCTGTGCGTGGGAAAGCAAAACAGATGATGTCAACTTATTATCTCCATGCAGAAACCTTCCTACCATGATGATATTACAAGAAATTAGTAAACCTTTTTACTACATTAAAAGCCTTGTTTCCTAAAACAAACAAACAAATACCATCATATTTCTAAAATGCCCAAGTTTCTAGACACTTCAACTAACTCACAATGGCTTAGTGACAACTTGTTAGCTACTAAAAGAAATTCCAATTGTTTAAAACTCTGATTTTCTGGGTTATTTTGCCAGACGCTTATCAGGAAAAAAATTTAAATAAATATATTTAAACAGTTAGCTATTTTAACTACATATGTATGTATAGCTTTAATATTTAGTTTTAAAAAATACTTTTTTTTATTACTCCACATATTTAAACCTATCTCATGCTTTTTCATTCACTATGAATCCCATGAAAGATATCTACAAACTATCCATGGTCTTGAATTTGTGCGCTCCAAGGACTTACGTTTGGATTCTTTCTTTTAAAACTCTGTCCACATTATGCACGTATCAACAGGAGGCTTCAGGAGAAACATTTCAAGTATGACTGTGTACATACTGAAAAAGATGTCACTTGACATAAAGGTTAACTTTTTTCTGAGGCATTTTCTTTTTCTGCTTCTGGTTTTGGCTATGTGTCTATCCTAAACATTATATATCTAGCACTGATTTGTGGCATACATGCCCAGGTGGCAGTGCAACTCACTTTGAACAAAGGAACTATACAGGGCATTGGTTCAGGAGACCCCTATATGGCCCTAAAAAGAGCCTAGATACACCTCCTGACATTCACTAAACAATTATGGGCTCTTTTTTTCCTCTTGTGAAAAACAAATGGGTTTAGCAGTTGTGGCTATTATCTATCTAGAAAGTCAAACACAAAAATATTTTTTTTCATCTTTCCCAGGAGAAAATGTTTGCATGGTGCAACAAATGGGCATGTAATACTGGCAAAATTCCTGGGGGAATTACTTGTGTCTAAGAATTATGTTGTGTGTCTGTGTGCAGCGGGATACGTTCTCAGTGAACCCAGCTAAATGAGGTAACATGGTGGACTCTTCCCATGGCCTCGCATTTCCACCCAGGGAACTATCATGTTGCCTCTTCCTCCCTCCCGTTCCCAATCTTCAAGTCCAGAGCTACTCAGATATTTGCAAGAAGCAAAACCTTACAGAGAGTTAAAACCAACTGGAGGTACCTAAAAGTTGTTCACTGTTATTTTGAACAGAGAATAAAGGGGTAGTAGAAAAACCCTTTGGTTTTTGTCCCTCAGTTTCTAGAAGTTTGTGCCTGACTATTTTCAAGGGATCCAACTTCCTTCCAGAGAAGGAAGTCAACCAGGAATTTGTCAACTGCCTTAACGCAGGCGTGCCTACTTCCCCCAGTGAATGCTCCACTCTTTGAAGGATCTAGCTCACCTTCACATCTCCTCAGCGCCTGGAGCAGCGTCTTGCTCAGTAAGCACTTGGAGGCAGGGCTGATGGGTAAAATGCTATTTCCACTTCATTCATTCACACAGTAAAAACCTCTATTTGTGGCATCATCTTGAATCCAAAAACAAGGCAGAGGGCTTGTCTACCCTAAGAGGATGATGGGAAGAACAATTCTCCAAGAGAGTCATAGAGAAATAGAGACAGGTATTTACTAACCTCCAGGTGACTGGCTTAAGTCCTTTGTTGGCTTTAAAACAACCGAATGCTTCTGAGATTCCATAGCTCAAATGAGTGTCAGAATTCTGCCAGCAGGTCTCAAAGAATGCAGATTTATTTAACTTTTTAGTCTCAGAGAAAATAAGAATAAATATCAAGCAAGAGCCTTTTGCTGCAATTTCTATTGCAAAGCAATAACTTGACAACAAAAGAAATTGTCCTCTAACCTGCCTCACCTTATGGGAAGAATGGAGGAATTTATTCACACAATCATCTCAAAGTAATCAATAGATGTAAAAAATGCATCCTAATGAAGGGAAAGGGCCCAGCTGCTATTGAAATGCTGACGATCATGCAGCTTCTAAGGGCAGGAGGTGAACGCTCTGCCTGCTCACCCTGGACAAATAGACCATCTTGCCAATAGATCTCACCTAATTGTATCTTTTCATTTTAGCTCAATGGGAACCTTGGGTTATTAGAACTAATATTTCTTCACCCACACAGTATCTAAAAGACTACAAAGAACTGGAAAAGAGCTCAATAGACAGATGACAAAGAAGAAACTCTGTGGAGAAATATCCGTCTTCACTGGTATTTGGTATCACTAAAATAGATGTATAATTATGACATTTAAACAATGGAACACAAACCTTAAATGGCACACTTGTCAGAGGAAAATGCATTAAGTAGATGGTGGGTGATGGCTACCAATATTCTGCCTAATTTTAACTTATTCTGAAATTTTGACCCAGTCCCTGAGCTTGTGTTTTACTTATAAAGTGCAGATGGTTGGGTTTGCCCAGTAGAGATATCAGATCCAAACTTTGCTTTAGTTGCATCCCTTAGTGGTCTGCCACTAAGTCTTGGTTGAGACTCGAGATAAAGTTCACAATAAAGTGTCAAAATCTCCCCACACTCCCAGAATTCTGCACACAATCCCTCACCCACTTGTCCCCTTCCACTGCAGAAGGGGTGGGGTACTAACCTAGGAGTGGCTCCTGGTCCAGTGCCTGAACCACTGGACAGGGCAGATGCCTCTCCTCAGGATCATGTCCTCCCTGATAGGGACACCCTGTTTTTTGCCTCAACCACTCCTTACCTCCAGACTAGTTATCTAGTTTCTAGATTTTGCTCATGCTGATCTGAGTCCAGTCTTGATTTTATGTTTTCCACAAAGCATTCTCTCCCCAAGGGATGCTCTCAAAAGCATCCACATTGCCAGAACATATTTGCCCCCCTCAAGGCATTTCTTACTTACTGCTTCGCATCACAGAGACCTAACACAACTCAGCTTTCAATCCACTGACGACAGGTCTTTTCTTAAAATTCCTATATCCTTACCACTAGTAAATCTCTTAAACATAAAACAATGTAATCAATGTTGGATAAATACTCAAGGATTTCACTTTACAAAATAGATATTTTTCAAAGTATTTTAGATTTTATTTAAAATACATAATGAACGCTAGCTTTTTAATGAGATCCTATGTTCACTACTTATATTAAAAAAATAATCGTTCTTTCACGGTTTAAGTTCAGATTTTTCTATACAGAGCAAACTCAAGAGAATTTGGAACCCACTGGAAGACACCCAAAGGCTATGATTTACACTATAGCAAAGATTTTTCCAAAGAACAAATTCCTTTCCATGTGTAAAACACTGTTAGTCTTCTGTTTTGGAGTAGAAATCACAATGTTTTACAAGCTGTACATATATCTAAGCCACGCAGTTGGGTCTACAACTTAATTTGAGAAATGATACTAATTCAAGAGTTCTAGATCTTTGCTCCAAATCTGTATTCAAATTCTCTTGTTTATAATGATCTAAATGTCTCTCTAAAGTCTAGACTAGAGCAGGGGTTCTCAACCCTGGCACTGCTGATGTTTTGGGCAGGATCATCATTTTAGGAGGCTCTCCTGTGCATTGTAGGATATTTAGCAGCACCCTCACCTCTACCCTCTAGAAGCCAACAGCACTCTTCCATTATCCCCACCGGGACAACAGAAAATGCCTCCAGACACTGACCAATGTCCCTGGGGATAAAATTTCAGTTCCTTGTGATCCTGGACCAGCAGCAATGACATCACCTGTGAGCTTATTAAAAATACAAATTTTTGAGCCCACCCTGACCTAATGAATGAGAATCTCTTGGGTGGTGCCCAGGAAATTGTCATTTAACAAGCTCTCCAGATGATTTTAACACACATTAAAGTTTGAGATCCACAGGGGCCCAGGCCCAGGGAAGTAGGCTAAGGCTTGGGCTTTTGTATGCTTATCAAGTTCTTCAGGTGATTCTGATACTGAGCAGTGTGAGAGCCACAAGAGCGGAGGTTCCTAAAGTTGTCTGCATATTAGAATCACCTGGGGGGTGAGGAGTAGGGCAAAGATCTTTGAAAAATCTCAAAGCCCAGGTCACATCCCAGACCAATTAAACTACAACCTAGGGGTGGGGGTGGGGGGGTGGACACAGGCATCAATCAGTACCTTTGAAGCTCAAGTACTGGCTGCACATTAGATTCTCTGGAGAGCTTTTGAAAACAGCTGGTGCCACTTTCTATCAATGAAGTCAGAACTCTTAAGTTGAGATTCAAGCGTCAAGTTCTTTTGCCCCCAAATACAGTGTCCCAGATAATCCCGTTGTGCATAGGGGATTGAGAACTACTGCTCTAAGCCTCCATAGACATTGAGAGGCAGAGTGGTGTAATTAGGGAGGTAGGCCCTGGAATCCAATTGTCTGGATTTGAATCCCAGCTTTACTACTTCCTGTTTGACCTTGGACAAATTCCTTAACCACACTAGCTCCCATGTCCCCATCTGTCAAATGGGGAAGATAATAAAGGCACTTATCTCAGGGGTTGTTGTGAGGATTAAATGAAATGACTCATTAAAACACTCTGCGTGTTATCCCTGAAACAAAATAAGCACTCAGTAAAATTTACAATTTTTTTAAATCAAAAGCTTATGAGGAGATTAATTATTAAGAAATAGACCTCTTCAGGGGCTGGCCCCGTGGCCGAGTGGTTAAGTTCGCGCGCTCTGCTGCAGGCGGACCAGTGTTTCGTTAGTTCGAATCCTGGGCGCAGACATGGCACTGCTCATCAGACCACACTGAGGCAGCGTCCCACATGCCACAACTAGAAGAACCCACAACGAAGAATACACAACTATGTACCGGGGGGGCTTTGGGGAGAAAAAGGAAAAAAATAAAATCTTTAAAAAAAAAAAAAGAAATAGACCTCTTCAATGATAAATATTTATAGGCAGATGTGGAATTCTTATTTCAAGAAAAACAAGTCTGCTGATATCCAGAGTTGTGTTTCTAGCAAATGGAGCTTGGCTACAAATTCTGGAAGCTGTCGATTTCAAATTAGCTGTTTTAATATTTCCAATCACCCAGGTATCCACGTCAGATGAAAACATCGTTGCACTGCTACTGCCTTTCATGGGTTTGCTGGAGTCTATGGAGCCT
Source organism: Equus przewalskii (assembly GCF_037783145.1). Taxonomy (NCBI): domain Eukaryota; kingdom Metazoa; phylum Chordata; class Mammalia; order Perissodactyla; family Equidae; genus Equus; species Equus przewalskii. Next base: position 40,595,174 of record NC_091834.1, read on the forward strand.
CTGACCATGGCTCCTTCTCGGGGAGACCCTTTGAGGCTGCATGATTGATGGCAGGTGTGCTTCCGGTACGTACCCGCATCAGCCTTCCTAGAGCACACTTCGTCTACTCCCTCTATCCTCCTGCCAGCTGTCCCCGTACCTTGCCCCTTTGGAACCTCTCTCATTTTCAAGAACTTTGGGATGGAGAGGATGAGGTTGACATTTTGGCAGAGGATCATGTCATTTACAGAAGTGTCTCTCCAAGGTAAACACAGCTCAGTAGAATCAGCGTGTTCCAAGACATTTCTCTAGATCTTGATGACTTTCTTCACTGCCTGCATAGGAAGTTTTACATATCCTGACGATGAATTGAAAGTCAGAATTTATTTATAAAATATCTGTAAAAATAAATATGTTGATGTATGTGAGCAGTCCTAAAAATCAAGGTAATTCAAGTAAAGTCAAGTTCTGATAAGAAATTAAGAAGATTCTGTGTTATTTTATGATTCTATTTTGGCTTATCATTATTTTCAACAGATTCCGTGTCTGTCAGAGAACTTTGAGTCTAGGTATCAGCAAGCATGGCAGAGCCTGACAGAACTGTGCATGAATCCTGCACAAAACTTGCTGTTTGTGTGTCCTTGGGAGAGTTCATCTCACTGAGTCTTAGCTTCCTTACCATTTTCCTAATGGAGTTATTGTGGGTGTTAAATGAGATAAACAATAGGTAACTCAAATGTCACAGTCCCCTCATCCTCTAGCTCCTGCTGGCAACAAATCTCCTATGTTTGAGACACAAACAATAGCAGGTGCAGACAAGTAGCCATCGCTACGTTTCAAATTCTAGAAACTGTTTTCAACATTTAATTTAAGCACTGAGGGGGTGGGAATCTTAATGATCCCACTGAATCATCAAAGAATATAAAAATAATGACCTACATTGAGACATTTCTTTTATGGAAAGATTTTGTGTCATTTTGGTCTCAAATTTACGCAGAAATTAAATCAAGTCTAATTTGCCACCATGCTTTGATTCTGAGAAACCCCAAGGCCCTCTCTAGGCAGTGAGAGAACTCAGATGCCCCAAACAAGAGCAAATGCCTATGGAAAAATTTCAACTCCAGAGCGCCCTGATCAGACTGGCCATGAGAGTCACTGACATGGTGTCATGGCGCTTTGTTAAGTGGAATTTCTGTTAAGTGGATACATTAAATATATTTTCTTAGAGATCTGCCAACATAACTATGAGGTATTGATTAAATGATTCATAGTCATTAATGGTGGTTAATTAATGAATTTAATGTTTAAGCAACACAGGTCCCAATTTTAATATTTATCTTTAGGAACTATGTGGTGGGCTTGATGCTTGGTTCAAGTCCTTATGTATTTATGATTGCAGATGAAACTTTTAAAAAGTAGTTCAAAACTTGAGGCTGCACTCAAGCCTAAGTGGGTAAGTGGCCAACTGGCGATAGTAGGAGTCTGGGTCATATGGCCTACAGCAGTTCTCAAGAAGCATGTAGTCTTCAGACCAGCAGAACTAGTAGCACCCAAGAATTTGTTTAGAAATGAGTATTCTTAAACCCCATTTCAGACCCACAGGACTGGAGCCCAGCAATCTGTTTTAATCAGCGCTGTAGATCATGCTGCTCATTCAAGTTTGAGAACCACTGCTCTAATGCAGTGCTTCCTAAATCCTGGTGTTCATCACCGAGAATCACCTGGAGAACTTGTGAAAAACCCCGAAACAACAGATGATCTCATACCAACCCTCCAGATTCTGATTCAGTTGGTTTGGGACCAGGGAATTCACATTTTAGTAAGATGGCTCTAGGTTATTCCATTGATTATCTTGGCTTGGACACCACTTTATCAGTTATCAGATTTCAGTGGCTCACACTGAGTGAGAGAGAGAAGGCAAAAGTGGGGAGTAAATGAGGGAGGAGGAGGAAAGAAGAGGAAAGGGAAGAACAGGAGGGGAAGTAGGGAAGGAAAGCGGATGAAATAGTTTTCATTTTTAAGTCAAAATATAGTACTTCCTTGACATGTCTATATTTAGTACCATTTTCAGAACTAGGCTTAAAGAATTTACATTAACAGCAAGCTTTTAAGCAAGGCCTAGGGTAAAAAATTGTTCCATTTTCCCCAAATTTTTGACTGTTATTAATCATTGTTTAACTTAGCTCTAGCTACCTCCAAGATTTGACGAGAATATCCTATTCTAACACACTTAAATTATGTATCTTGAAGTCAGATACTTTCAGAACTTGTTCTAAACTCTGGCATAAAAAAAAATCCCTTAACAGTTGAGCTGAATATTCTGGCCATGGCCAATTTTTTCCCATCTTAACCACTGGGAGGCTATTCTTCTATGGAACTAATTGAAGGCAAAGCCCTTCTAGCTCCTTCCTCAGCTAGAATCATCCGCCATTTTCTCTGACTCGCCTACACCTGGTCTCCTCATGGGCCTGAATAAGAAAAATTCTATCATATAAAAAGTCTGCAAATGACAGCACCAAAAGCTTGTGTAACAAATTTTCAAATATCTTAAGAGGAAAAATATGATTCTCCACTCTTAAAGAAGAGAAGCATTACCTTTCCATTGGTAATTCTAACCCTGACATCTGACTGTGAAATAAGGCCCCTTTCCAACTCCCTAGACCAGAGGAGTGGCATGTCTGACCCACCATCTGTTTTTGCACAACCTGTGAACTAAGAAAGATTCTTATGTTTTCGTTGAAAAAAACCTTTTTTAAAGGTAAGATTGCATTTTTTAAATTCTTTTTTATTTTTATTTTTTTCAAAGATTGGCACCTGAGCTAACAACTGTTGTCAATCTTCTTTTGTTTTTTTCTTCTCCCCAAAGCCCCCCAGTATATAATTGTATACTCTAGTTATGAGTGCCTCTGGTTGTGCTATGTGGGATGCCACCTCAGCATGGCCTGATGAGCAGTGCCATATCTGTGCCCAGGATCCGAACCAGCAAAGCCCTGCCTGCTGGAGCCGAGTGCATGAATTTAACCTCTAGGCCATGGGGCCGGCCCCTGAAAAAAATTTCAAAATCATTATTTGTGACAGGTGAAAATGATATGACATTCAAATTTCAATGTCCAAAAATAAAATATTGTCAGAACACAGGCACATTGCTTCATTTATTTATCATCTGTGGCAGCTTTTATTCTACAAAGTACAAAGGCAGTATCGAGTGCTACTATAGTGTTGAATACTCAGGCTGCAAAGGCTACAGAGATCATATCACCCACAAAGCTGAAAATATTTCCTATGTGGCCTTTTACAGAAAAAATATGCCAATCCCTGTTCTAAACTCTGAGCTGCTGGAGGAGACCCTCTGCTTTTCATCCTTGGCAATTGTCTCCCACCTTGAGTAAGTACCTAACTTGATATTTTTTCATTTTATAGAGCAGTTTTTACTATCTACCTTCCTTCTGAAAGAGCTTATTCCTTATTATCTTATATACATCTTATATATACATTTTTGTTCTTGTTGTTGTTCTGAGGAAGATTCACCCTGAGCTAACATCTGTTGCCAATCTTCTTTTTACTTGAAGAATATTCACCCCAAGCTAACATCTGTGCCAATCATCCTCTATTTCATATGTGGGTCACCGCCACAGCATGGCCACCAACAAGTGGTGTAGATCCGTGTCTGGGAGCTGAACCCAAGCTGCTGAAGTGGAGTGCCGAACTTAACTACAAGGCCACAGGGCTGGCCCTTTACTATCTTATATTGTTATCAAACAATTAGATGAGAAGCTTTAACAAGGGTATTAGAGACTTCCAGGGTTTGATTGAGACTTGAGGGAAAGGTATGGTGAAGGATGCTGGGGCTTAGGGCTTAATGAGAAACACATCTCCTTTTCTCTAGGGCCATTTCCTGCCCTAAAACAAGGACATTGCTTTCTCGAGCAACTGTGTTTTTTTTCAGTCATAAATAAATATGTGAATAACAATAACCTTCTCTTCACAAAGCTAGAAAGATTTTTAAAATTCTATTTTCAACATTTTAACTTGTTTTTCATTTCATAGTAAGTTCTTATTTTTTCCTGCAAGGAATCCAGTAAGAACATACTTATCAATCATCTCTTTCAAGGACAGAGTAGAGTATTGACGTTGGAATTACATTTAAAATAGAAGGGGAGAGAGTATGAATCAGTCTTAGAAAAATAACAGTAATTCCAAAGATCTAAAATCACATAATAAGATCAAGAAATAAATGAAAACAAACATCAACCACTTTTCAAGATGGTGGTCAAGCAATGTCTAAACACACACACACACACACACACAGACTTGCCTAACAAACTCAGCTGCCAATGACCAACACTTTGCTTCCCTTCTTCTTGTTTTCTGAATGTTATGGAAAATGAACAAAGTAGTACAGATCCCTGTAATCACTGATGTTAGGTCAGCTCCCATAAACATCTCTATATTTTTCATTGCCAATACTATTGGCATCTTCAAATGGTTACATGATAAAATAATCCACAAGTACACAGAAAAGATAGTTCTTTTGCATACAAAATTACCAAAGAATGAAGTAGTTTTATAGGCAGAATTGCATTTTATTTGCACTATTTTTTTTTGTGTAAATGCCCAGTATTTTATGACAGGTAGAAATCCTCTGATACCATCTCAAATTATATGTCACTATCCCAAGAATTATATGCCATAGAAAATTGCTACTCAGGAATACTATTTACATTTTACTTTCAACACGTCACATTTCTTTGAATGTAGGCATTTGAAGAGTTATTGATCTCATTTCTCGTGGCAGGGCAAATGACCATGTGTTAAAACATGGTAGGAATTGTTCTGGGCTCCAGACTGAACAACTAGCAGGTGAAATGTCCACACTTGTGGATTGTGGATGAATGCTTCATAGCCTGCATGCCAAGCAACTTTTAGCTGGACATAAAGCAGCAAGAATGGTTAAAGGAAAGTGCTACTCTGATCATTGAAAATAACAAAACAGCTAAAATTCACTGAGCACTTAATGTGTAAGGCAATGTGCTTGTTGCCTTGCATGCTTTATCTATCTGATGCCTCTGTTTTCTAATTTTTTTGAGAGGGTGAGGAAGATTGGCTCTGAGCTAACATCTGTGCCAATCTTCCTCCTTTTGTTTGAGGAAGATTGTCACTGGGCTAACATCCATGCCAATCTTCCTCTATTTTGTATGTGGGACGCCGCCGCAGTACAGCTATGAGAGGTGTGGAAGTCCACACCTGGGATCCAAACCCACGAACCCCAGGCCACCGAAGATGAGTGTGTGAACTTACATACTACGCCACAGGGCTGGCCCCCGTTTTTCTAATTTTTGACACTTTTGATCCAATGTTCCATCAAGCAGCATCTCGTGGCAGACGGAAACAGGTGAAATAGGCAGGAAGAAGCAGAGAGCATGCCCTAGTCTAGCTACTCACCCTCACAGCACCCAGGCACCGGGGGAAAGATGGTCTCCAGGATAAGCCCAGTGTGCCTCTAATGTCTAGGTTCTCACAGCAAAGGCTAACAGCATGACAGAAACAGGGCAAGCATTTTTCTGGGTTCTGTGAATTGCTCCCTTCTGAGGCATGATGACATCTCATGATGAATTGGTTAACACTGCGGAGGGATAAGGACATCAATTTATGGATTCTCGGGGAAGACTGGGACGTCAGGAGGCATAAATTACAGATTTTCACGGACTGTTTTGTGCTGCCTCCTGCACCCCCTACACATACACAGTTCTACCCTTAAAGCAATAAAAAGGAAAATTCCAAATTGGGACTTTAGCAATAACTAAAATAGAAAGAGAAAGCTGTAGGGTCCAGAGAGTTGAGGAGGCTTCACGTTTGTTTTGCTGTTTGAGGCTAAGCTTCTGAGGGCTGAGAAGCATAACAAGCCCTATATTTATGTGCTGCTTACTAAACAACAACGAAAAGCTAAACTCTTCTTTTGGTATACTCCACAGTGACCAATACAAAGCAAAATCTTAGGTTAATTTTAAATGTTTTTTTTTTTTTATAATAGAGGCATGGAATAATCCTGAAGGATTTTTTAGACTAATTTTCTTCATGTTTGCCTATGTTGCTGGAAATTCACCTAGAGAATAAATCGTTATAGTCAGAACCCATGTTGAATATCCTTAGATATCAGTTGCCAAGTGGCGTTCCTTGATTAGACTAAAGCCCAAGGGAGGACAAGTCAACTTTTCAAGTCCTTGGTTTGTCTATTATCCATAAATTCTAGGCTCAAGCTGTCTTCTTTTGACTATTGTCTGTTTTATTTTAAAATGTTCAATATGCGAGCAACTACCCCACTACAAAAATGTCATATAGTCATGACAGATATTTTGAATAAGAGAGCTTATAAATATAATTTGTGTCCAGCGTTCCTGAGAATTAAATAAGTGGTATCTGAAGGCAGCTGTAAACCAATACTGATTAGTGCCTTTCTTTATGAAGCAGAGATCCAATCACGCAGAGTAAAAACTGCAATATCCAGACGAAATATCTCTGGAAGAGCAGACAAATCTACAAAATCGAGACAATTAAAAAACCCCAAAATGTAAAAACTAAAAGTGTTCAAAATATTTATGTTTGGGAAATTGTATTTGTAAATATTATTAGTGTAACTTCCATTTGAAGATGATGGACTTTGGCCTTTTGTGTGTTTATGCAGTCTCATTAAACACGGGAGAGTGTACAGCTTTAGTGTACAGTGTGTATTCGAGTGTGTGGGTCCCAATGTTCCTGCAGTTTAAGTAGTCTATAGTGCTTTGAGCTTTCAAAATCATCCATATTCATGAATCCTTTCAGTGTGCACCACAGCACTAGGGAGTAGGCAAGACATTTCATGCATCAGATAGAAGAGCTCGGGAAGGGTAAAGGATTTTCCCAAGCCCACAGGGCTGTAAATGTTGGAGCTGTTACACAAAGTCAAATTGTATTCATAATTCATTTTATTCCCAAACACCTCTGTTGTACAGTGAGAAGAGCATTGGATCCTCTTAGAAGTCTCTTCTAAAGCTAAAAATTTATGATTCTGAACCTCAGTTTCCTTGTCTCTATAATGGAGCTAATACCTGACCGGGATACAAGAAGATAATTAAAAGGCTCACCTCTGTGGCCAGATTGCTCAGCGTTAAGTGAGCACCCCTCTGGGTCTAATGGTCTTCATTTTGTATGACAGCAGGATAATACTCAGGGGGTTGGAGGGCTGGCAGTAAATTTTAAGAACGAAATATTCAAGTCACTGGGAAAAATTGGAGCCCTGATCTCTCAAAGGTTAAAGACTTAACATGTTAGGAGTGATAAGGACTTGCAATAGGAAGTAGGTAGGTAGAAAAGAATATTCTAGGGGGTTTTGTGTCAAATTTGGAGGTTTGGGTAGAAAGGAAAAATATCACAACTAAAAACATCTAGTCTGATCAAAGTTGTAATATGTGATATGTTATAATCATGTTTACATGTTTATAATAAACTCAGAAAGTCTAGACCCATAGTTTGGGCACTAAAAAAAAAATTAGCCTTCCCTTCCTCTTTCCATTTCTCCCTTTCTTTTTCCATTTCCTTCTTTTCCTCTTTCAACATTCGATGAAGGAGGGTCCTTTTCTCAACTCACCTGGACAATTATTAGGGTAAAAGAAGAGCTAGAACCATACCACTTGGGGGCATGTCTTGAGATAGCCATGGGAACAGAGGCTCCAACCTTTCAAACCAGAGACTTTTCGTAAACAAGAGGAAGGTTGTGCTCAGAGTTGAGGAAGCAACTTGAGTTACAAGCTACCTTGTACCAGTAAGGATTGCTTTTAAGTTCAAACCACAGAAAACTTGAAAAACTAAATAGCTTAAGTATATAGGGCTTTGAAACTTCTTATTTCATTAAATAAAAATCCAAAATAGGTGGCTCAGAGCTGGAGCACCAGCTCTAAGTGCCTTCAAGGAACTAGGATCCTCTATCTTCTCCTTCGTCTCTGGTGTACTAGTTGTCTATTGCTGTGTAACAATGTTACCACAAACTTAACAGCTTAAAACAACCACCTTTATTATCTTACAATTTCTGTGAGTCAGGAGTCTGGGAATGATTTAGCTGGGTCCTCTGCAAGACTGCAAGTGAGATGTTGGCTGGGGCTGGATTCTCATTTGAAAGTTCGACTGGGGAAAAAAACTGCTTCCAAGCTAACACAGTTGTTGGCAGCATTCAGTTCTTTGTGGAGTGTTCAACGGAGGGCCTCAGTTTTTTCGCCAGCTGTTGGCTGGAGGCCACTATAGTTTTTAGCTGGTTATGGGCCAGAGGCTCCCTCTAGTTCCTTACTACATATATGTCCACAACACGGCCACTTGCTTCATCAAAACCAGCAAGAGTCTCTCAGAAAGATGCTACAATCTTATGTAACATAATCACAGAAGTGACATCCCATCATCTTTGCTGTAATCTGTTGGTTAGAAGCAAGTCACAGATCCCTCCCACACTCAAGGGGAGGGGACTGCACAAAGGCATGAATACCAGGAAGTGGAGATCATGGGAGCCACCTTACAATCTGTCTGCCACACCTAGCATGGGCACAAGATGGCTATTACCTTCAGTACATCCTGTTGGTGTTCCAGATGGGAAGGAGAAAGAGGAAATGTGGCACCAGGAGACTTCTGTTCACATATCATTGGTCAGAACTGTGTTGCACAGTCATGTCAGCTCAAAGGCAGTCCAGGAACTCTAGTGTTTAGCTTCTGCATCTTCTATAATAGAGGCAGCCAAGGAGGTTGTGTTATGATAGCTAACTACAGTGCCTGCCATTTACTCCAAGGTGGCAAAGGAAGGCTAGAATGGCTTGGAATGGTTTGGAAGAGAACCCAGGGTTTTTGAACAGGAAGAGAAGGATTGGTGTGCCTGAGGTTTAGGGATTTCCCAAATGAGGGCTACAAGACAGCAGATGACTATGGTTGTGACATGGTTTATTTTTCTTGCCTCTCGAGTAGGTATGGGCTGGGGAAACGGGTGGGTGGGAGCACTACACATATATGTATGGAATGTGGTTATAAAACAATGAGATAGATTTCTAAAGCACATAAAGAAAGCCACTTCTAATTTTCGATTCAAAGCTTCAGAAATAGTAGTGAAAATGGACATTTATTGCGTGTATTTGCACTGCATCAGCCGTACTTTTTGCGAATCTAGCAAGAGTAGGTTCTAGCCTTTTTTTGATGTTCTGAAGAACCTTAAAATTCTTGTACAAAAGGTGTCATGAAAATGAAAAGTTAAATAATTATTTTCAAAATTGTTTTTAATAATCATTATTTCTTTATGTGAACTTTGTTTTCATATGCATGCCCTTAAGATTTCACTTTAAAACTAATTACTCACTTTGGAATAATACTTTTAAATTTAAATAGACCACATTGGAAAAGAAAATCAACTCTTGGTCTGATTTATGCCAGAAGGAAATTAATTTGGCTGGAACTTTTCACCAATGTGGTGGCACTGCCTCAAGACAGTTTCCTGGGAACTAAATACTTTATAATAGTGAAAGAAAATCAAATTATCTTCTTGTTGTGTGCTCCTTGGATGTGAAAATTGTTACACAAAAACTAGGCTTAATTTTGCCTGTAATATTTTTTCTCTTCACTGCAGTTTATTATTTCTTGATGGAATCAAGTCAAACTCTAGCCATATCAAGGTACTTTATCAAAAACTAGGACATTCTGTCAGCTTGAGAGATGAGTGGCAACACAAAAGACTCTTGTAATTCAGTTCTCTGGCTTCTTTTTATTAACTTTCCAGAAGGAGCATAATAATTTTAAATAAAGTTCTTAGCTTTTCACTCTATTGAAATATTTCTAGTTTATCATTATTTGGGCCAGTAGACTGGAATATATTTACATGTTCTCTGTCTTTATCTATCTAGCACCTTTCTTTTGAAAGTTCAACACTGATTAAAAACCCTATTGCAAAATGGTTTGGACAGCAACCAGGCAGTATTACCCAGGAGCCGCGGATCTGTTAGACCTGCTACCAGCTTCCTCCCAGGTAGAAACAATGCAACACTTTGCAGTAAGGATTAAGACTGCCCACAGTGAGAAGAAGAACTGAGACTGTAAAACAATAAGAGAAGAAGAGCAGTTGTTCATAATGTTCTTTTGAGGCAGTAAATTGGAAGCTTTAGAGTTGGAGGCATAGATGCACTTATCCACTTGGAGCGCATGTTTGGTACAAAGTAAGAGATTTAGTTGACAATAGATTTCAATTTCATACCTTGATGGCTTTTCTCAACTCCTAAATTTTTGACATATACAGGTCAAAAGGATTCAGGGTAAGCCGAGGTGTGTTCTGATGTTACCCAACATCCGTTTTCTGTTGGACCCTGGGGGATGTTGCTTCTCTAGCTCCTATGGAAGCTCTTTATTTAAAAAGCAAATAAAAATCACATCTCAGGCACAAGACGATGACGTAGTGATACCTCATCAAGTTTAGGAAACATTTAGACAGTAGTAGCACCTCTTGGGAACTTTCCTCTGTCTGAGTAAGTCTTACGGAGCTAGTCACCTCCATCTGGGCTGCTTTTCTAGTGACCAGTATTTCAGTAGACTTCTCCCATTCTGGTATGTTTTATATAAGCAATGACCTATCGCAGTTCCTGCTGTAACAAATTACTGCAAGTTTAGTGGCTTAAAACAACGTAAATTTATTATCTTACAGTTCTTTAGGTCGGAAGCCCAACATAGATCTCACTGGGTTAAAAGCAGGGTATCAGCAGGACTGTGTATCACTCGAGACCTTCTAGGGGTGAATCCATTTCCTTGCCTTTTTCAGCTTCAAGAGGCTACCACCCACATTCCTTTGATTATGGCCCTCTTGTTCCATTTTCAAAGCCAGCAACAGTGGGTCAAGTCTTCCTCACATGGCATCACTCTGACCTCCTTCTGTCTCTCTTTGACTGTCATGGACCTTTGTGTTTATATTGGGCCCACCTGGATAATCCAAGATCATCTCCCAATTTTATATCCACCTACAACCTTAATTCCCCTTTGCCATGTAATGTAACATATTCACAGGTTCTGGGAATTAGGATGTGAATATCTTCTGGGGCCATTATTCTCCCTACCACAGTTCCTAAATAGTGTTTGAAAACAAAAGTGGTTTTGATCAGCCAGGCACACTGAGGAACAAAATTGCACATATAGTTCTGATGAAGTGTGAATTTAGCCCTGTCAGCCAGCCCTGCCCCACACAGAGGGTTGAGAGTACAGAGGTCACCCAACTGTCCTTCTTTGTTCTCACCCTTTTCGAATTATTAAAGCAAAGGGCTCCCTCTGATTTACTCTTACGTTGTTGCTGAGAATCTCTGTAAATCCACGTGACAGAGACTGTGAGCTGTTAACCGAACAGAGACGACATTTCCCAGCCTCTTTTGAAGTTAGGTGTGGTCATGTGACTGGGTTCTAGCCAGCGGAAGTGATGTTCCTTCGAGTTCCTGACTCATAAAATCCTCCTGAGTGCGGTCTTCCATGATCTTTCCCTCTTCCTTCTGATTGGGTTGGAGATGACTGTGGTAATCTTAAAATCCAGTGGCTCAGATATTGACATCTCCCGTATAACAATGTGTGAATAACAACGTGCTGCCTCTGACCTGGAACTCCCATCCAGGACTGTTATATAAGAAAGGAAGGAAGTTATTCTACAAGCCACTGAATGTTGGGAGTCTCTCTGTTACTGCCACTCAGCCTATACGAATGAATTGTTTTCTCCTGCACTCTTGTTTTGCTCGCTTTTTTCTTCTTGGCATCCTATGACTTCTGCAGCCAGCACTCCCTGTGCTGTATTCTATAAAGCTGTTGCTGCTGCTGCCTCCCAGGCTGCTCTCATTTACTGCTTAGGGTTCAGGTCTGCCCTATTTGATACCTTCGTGAATATCAAGAAAAGATGTCTTTTCCTCTAGATGGGCAAAAATAAAAGGGCACCCCCTCGGGCTGATCGCTCCATGAGTGTACAACTTAACAAATGGGACAACTTTTTGGCAACTCAGAAGTCTCCCCTTCCCCCAGGCAGATACATCATGTGCCAGAGAGGGCTTGGTGAGCTACCTGCAGGCTGGATTTGGGCTCCCTCTTGCCTGCTCATCTGGGCACTTTTATGTATGGCACACACCACACAACTTCCTGTGGAGGCCCTGCCAGAACCCATCCATGGTGCAGACCTGCCCTCTGCTGATGCCACCTCCACTCTCAGTACTGCTCGCCCCGCGTTAGGGTTGCGTAAGCCAGGCCCCAGTACCTCTGGTGACTCAAGACATTCATTTTATTGAAATCATCTTTCTCACTCTTCTCTCTATGGAAGAATCATTTGAAGGAAAAAGATGGGTTTCCTACAGTGTGAGCATCCCGTCAGTCATTAGAACCTTGAAATATGCTGTCTTTAGGTATTGAGGATGCCTCAACAGAAACACGTAGAACTGGGGAAGATATAATGGGTTCCATGCTTAAGAGATGGGGGTCCAGACCTGAACTGGACCATTTCTCTTGCCTTTATTCCCCAGGAGCACACACTGTTGCCACTCTTATCTACTAAATTTCTTTGTCTAGTGATTATGGCACCTGGTAACTGCACACCAATTTGGAGCTTAACGGCATTTCTGAATTATGGCCTGCACCAGGCTTCCTACTTTTCCCCACAAACACAGGAAAATTTCCACATGTGCTTATTGAACCTGATATAATTTTCTTTTTGGGAGCACAGGAAGACTACATTTTCTAGGTGGTCTTGCTGTTCGGTATTGCCACCTGACTGAGTTCTGACCAAGGTAATGCGGGTAAGAGTGATGTGTGCCACTCCCAAGCCAAGATAAGGAAAACTTATCTTCATAATGAAAACAAATCCTTTAGAAGAAAGGAAGAGATTTATTTACATTAGAACGATAAATTTCTCTCCCTCTCCTAGAGGGGAGTTGGGGTAGGTATGTAGCTCCTATATCAGCTCCCAGTTTCATAATTTCAAAGTTCTTCTCCTATGGCCAAAAACAAACAAACAAAAATCCCATTTTCATCTGCAGAGTCTGTCTTTCCTCTCTATATAACTCAAAATGGGGCATAAGGAAACCAGCTCATTTATTGCTGTAAGGAATAATACGTCTGATCTCTGATCCAGAAACCTTATCTTTGCTTTCAGGATAAAATAAATCAATATAAATATTTAAAACCACCCCTGTATTATTTTATATTTTATCTCTTTTCTGTCTTCTGGCTGGGTGCAGAGTGTCCAGTGGAGGGCTCTGAGGCCTTAGGGTAAAGCTGAGCTTCTAGATAGAAGGAACCTTTGACTGTCTTGGCCATGTTGGACTGTGAAGTGAGCAAGAAATTTTCCATTAACATTTTAAACTGTTGGGATTTTCCTGGTTGGTTACAACAGCTGATCTAACTTACTTAATACAAATGGATCTCAGTTCTCATAATAACTTGACATCAAAGGCGCTGAGTTAGTAGAACACCAAATTTATATAAATGCTATAAATCAATGAATACAATAATTTTTATCCTTATGGATATTTCCAGATATTTTATAAAAAATTGTAATGATCTTTAAAATGTTATTCAAAATACCTAGCATAATGTCTATAAACAATAGAAGACATATAGTAATAATGCTGTTATTTAAGACATTGATATAATAGGTCTATTCATACTTCATTTAAATTTAAATATGCAAATGGTCCGTTTGAAGGAGAGGTGTAGCATATTATATTGTAATGACAGTTAGCCTCACTTCAAAATGCAGCTAATTTAGCTCTTTTCAGAGAAAATGATAACTGTTCCCTGTTAGAGCATAAATGAGATGATTTATAATTGTTACTAACTAAAGTTAATCACTGATGTTAGTAATACTTTATACTTACATAATACTTTGCTTCAGTATATTAATACCTATTACTACAAATGCTCAAAACTCCTCTGTCAGCCAGGCAGGAGATGAGGTTTAGTGGATGTGTGTGTGTTTTCCTGGCTGTCCAATATCTGTAAACAGATGAAAGGCAAGTTCCTTCAGGGCAGATGTTTCCCCACAAGCTTTGTGGGAACTATGGCGTAGGCATGGGAACGAAACAAAGGTACAAGAAGAGAGATTATTCATTTCGATGGGGCTGAAGTGAGAGTCTGGTAGTAAGTGCAAGTGTCCAGGGGCAGCAGAGTCCAGGGCATGGCCACAGGTGTCCTGTGGGGATGATTCAAAGTAGACTAGTCTTGTTGGGTGACCTTGGCTGTGTCTTGCTTCCCTTGGTTCCTACTGTTATTCAGGACTTCTCCTGTCTCTTCTTTGATTCTGTGAGCTACCCAATATTCTAAAGCATACTTTGTTTCCTTTAAGTTGGCCTGAATCTGTTTTTCTTTTTGGCAACCAAAATCTTGATTGCCACAAAGTGTTTGAAATTATTACGTTTGGTGTAAAGTCTTGTTGAAAGGGAAGGTTGGTGCCAGAAGAAGGGGTATCTCTAGGGTTAAAGTCTGCTCAGGGAACCTCAGAAGCTGACTGAGGCCTGCTGCCTTCGAGGGCATCAGCCCAGCTGTGAATGTTCTGCCTCCCTGCCAGGACTTCTGCTGTAAAGCTCTGTTGCTCTCTAAAGCACAAGGTGTCCAATTCCCAGTCACCCTTTATACCTCAGTTGACCTGTCACTTCATCTGGAAGTTTTCAAAAGCTTCCTTCCCTCTATTCTGGGTTGGGTCTACACTCTTTGTGCTCCTATAGCATGCCTTGCATACACCTCATTGTGCTTATCACTCTGCCCTATGATGACCAGATTCCCCATAGACTGGGAGCAGCTCAGAGAGGGAGCCTGTGCTATTTCTCTCTGTATCCCCAGGCTTGGTACAGCGCTTGGAACATAGGCACTCAATGAGTGTCTGTTGAGTGAATCACGTAGACTAACGCCTTTCATATGTTCAAAGCAAGACATCACAAGTTTTTGGATTTCCGTTTCCTCCCAGCTGGTTTCTATCATTCCTAAGCTGGAAAGCTACACACCGTGCCATTGTTTCATGTTGTCTTTTTCTCAGCCTGGATTGGCACTAAATTCTTATACATGTGTGGTGTCCTTGGATGCTAGTAACGTTATAAGGGCAGGGACTGAATCTAGGATGTTAGAGCTATAAGGGAACTTGGGGATCATCTACCACAAACTCAAAATTTTTAGAACAAGAAAACAGAATCTAACAATTGTGATTCATATGCTTGTGGTCACACAGCTGGTTAGAACCCTCATCTAAGATCCCAAATCTGGTCTCTAATTCCCAGCCCAAGCTCCTTGCTCCTGCACCACCTCGCCCGTTCCTAAGGAGTGGAGTTGTATTTGCAGTTCCCAGTAGGATGTTTGGCTTGTCCCAGGGACGCAAGGGAGGTAACTAATATTTGTTGTTCTCCTACTACAATACAGGCGCAATGCTGGACACTCTATCTATCTTACATTGTTTAATTTTTCAATAGCCCAATAGAGGTGGGTTTTGTTACCCATATTTTACAGATGAGGAATCTGTAGCTCTGTGGGGGAAGGAGCTCAAGGATGTCGAGCTGAAGCTATGGCACAATTAGATTATTACAAACACAGAGTCCTTCCTAACACAGAGGAATGTGTGAAAGCCATCTGGGCTTTTCTGCCTTCCATTCATCGAGTCCAGTATTTGCCTGGCTTAGTCCTATTTTTTCTCAGCAATATGCTCCCCTCTCCAGTCCTTTCCAGCAGATCCTCCAAACTAGCTCAGAACTCACCTCCTCCTGGAAATCTTCCCAGATTACCACGAAGGCTTTCACCATGTTCCTGTGCATTCCATACAGGTTAAAGGGAACATTTAGATGCCATAGACTTTCTTCATAGCTTTAGGCAACATTCCATGCTAAGCATCTCAGAAAGACAGTCATTATTATTGCTTAGAACTTTCCAGTGAAAGGGCCTTCATAAGTTATCTGCAACATATTCTAAAGTCTCAACTACTATGGGAAATGAATTACAAATTAGAACAGAAGTAATCTTGGGGGTCACAGGCTGCTCTTAGCCTTGTACAGATGAGGAAACAGAGCTGGAGAGGTTAAGATGACTTGTATAGGGTCAGCGTTATACCTCAATTTCATAAGTGGTCGAATTGGTTCAGGTTCATTTTTTCCTATCTTCAGTGGAAAATGAGAAAAAACCACTAGTAGCTTAATGGTCAGTCCTGCAATATTTGTTCATAGGAATAAGGGCAAGTAAAATCTCTTTTTAGCTTTTTCTTGTTTAGGCCAAATTGTTTTTGCCTCTCTCTTGTTGTCCCCCCACTTCCTACTTCTAGTCATGCTTTGTTCTCTAAAGGGTTTTAGGCAGCTGTGAAATAGTCACTGTTTCCCCGAGTTTTCCCCCAAAGCAGATATTGCTCAGAAGATATCTTTTGACCTCATTGGGATTTGGTACAAAAGCCCTAGTTAGAGGTAAAAATATGTACATCTGCCCAGAATGGCCTCTAGGATATAAATAACCCTCAGAAACTCTTGAACACAACAGGAGGCTGGTTAAAGATTCATTTTCTTCCACATATTCTACCTGGCATTTGTGTAGATTCTTGTTCTTTTGGGATTGTCTCATTGTCTCAGTGCCCTTTCCACGAAGATTTAGGGAGAGTCTCAGGGAGTCTGCTTTGAGGTTCCTATATGCATAGTTCCGGGTATGGACACAAGTAAATTTAAGAGCTCATTGCGGTGTCAATAAAAATCAATCAGATGAGCTATTCTTTTATTGTGTCTAAAAATCACGACTGTGAATTCCTAGTCACTGTCAATATTCTTCAAAATATGGAGGGGCAGATAGTCTATAAGTATTCCCACACAAATGGGATACTCAGTAAATTCTTCCAATGTTAGGGTCCCTGGGGATTAGCAACTAAAGATACAAATCATCCTGTCTATGTATGATGTTGATATTATCCTGATTTTAAAGATATAGAAAGTGAAATGTGCTGAAGTTAAGAAGCTTGCTTGAGGTCACCCAGCTAGTGAGAGGTGGGATGTGAATCGAGGTGCCTCTGATTCCAACTCCCATGTTCACCCAACCACCCATGGTGGTTCCCACACCACCATCTGCCTCTGCTGTTGAACATGCTAGATCACTGGGGCTTCCAGTGTTTGATCAATCATTGGATGGGAGCAGCCCTGGATGTCAGATGACACACACATGTTAGGTAACTGTTCTTTTCCTTTTCTCCCCACACTGAAATGATACTATGCACACAACAGCATTAAGCATAGACAATATAGACAGACATTCCTCCAAGTTCTAGTAAAAACAAGGACTCCCACATTAAAAAGCTGTTTAATTTAGGGTTCCTGTAGTTTAGGGGGTTCTATTTCTTTAGAGGAGTCTTTCCTTAATCTGTCATGACAAGGATGTTATAGATTTGGTATTTTCTTCTTTTTGGAAGCTTGTAAGGTCCTGAAATGGGATAAAATGAGGTGGGGAGTGGCACGGGAGGTATTGTTTTAGGTAACCTTTACTAACTTTTACATCATTTTACCATTTTTGCAAGGATACGATAGATTCAGAAGATCTTTGTTTTTGCAGTAAGACACTCTATCTTCTAAAAGGGAAACAACATATATAAAAAAGGGGGGAGGGAAATTATTCCCAATTTCTAATTTTTTAATCACTTTGAATGCTAAGAAGAATTGCCTCTGGGTATAGTTTTGCTAGGAATAAGGTTACCTAATGGTTTCGTCCTCCTGATAGAAAATGAATATTCCTTTTGTCCAAGTTGTTTCTGTGAAACATGTGAATGCTAAAGGGAAAAAAGAAAAAGCTTTGGCAAATCTTCTATGACATCTCGAACAAGCAGTTTATGAGCAGAAGTAGTGACAAGTGACAATGACATGAGATCTCTGCATGGGCAAGTTAGGAGCAGAAGACTTTTATGCACACTAGGCCGACATGAAAGAATTGGACAAGTGTGTTTGAAGCTGACTTTATCTGTCTTAATGAGAAATAGAGATTATTGTCTGAGTCCAGATAATTGGTCTATATGGGTGAAGAGATCTCTTCATTAATTCCCAGTCTGCACAGCTAAGAAAAATAAACTTCCCATGAGAGTAGTCTACACAGAATCGTGGTTAAGAATACACAGAAAACATAATACAAATAATTTACTAAACCAAGTAAAGTCTTACCCAGGCCTTATATAAAATTCTTCTGTGCTTTAATCTAAGATTTAAAATTCTTTGCAACTATTGCTGTTCTTTTTTAGCATACTTCTAACTCATCTTGCCACAGACTCATGTATTATTCAGTGCATGCACACTTTGAGTTAAGGCATGCTCATTGTGAGGAATACCAATAGCAGTTAAGCGTCAGAGAAAATAAAAGGAGGAAAAGTTGGTCAAGTTAAAAAATTAAATTGCTTCTTTAAATTCTGTTGGTGAACTGTCCAATGATTCTTGAATCCTACGTAATATGACTATATTTTCTTTTAAATGCAGAAGGATTTAGCATTGAGAGGAAGTGCTTGTGTTTAAAAGTGTGCTTTTTCAGCTTTGTAAGGATTGTGGACAAACAGCAGAGGCAACTACAGTCTTGCAAAGACACAGCCAGATGACTTCTGAGTTAGGTTAACAGTGTATTCCAGATCACTCCATCCCAGAATGGAATCTGCTAAATCAGGCCTCACAGCTGTTGGCCCCTGACCCCAAAATCCCCCTAGAAACAGAACCAGCCAGGAGAAAATACTCCTCAGCAGGACGCTTGCCATTATCACAGTGACAACCGCATTCGGGGCTTTGTAAGGGTCCCCTAAGGCTTTTATATATAAACTGTAACAATCAGAGCAGGCCGATTTTTCTCACCTGTCACTTCCCATTCTCTTAAAGATTTAATATGGAAGTTTCCTCTATAAAGGTGAATCAGTGACATGATAACCACAGTAGTAAGATGTAGGGGGAAAAATTTCTGGTAAAATGTAAAATAAGCCAGTATGACTTAATATTATGAATTTGTATAATCTTCTCATTTAAGTCCTTGTTTCTTATTCTCCCAAAAATATCGAGTCCACATAGAAAACTAAAGGTACAGAAAAGTCTGTGTCATTGTCCCATCAAGAAACTTGTCCAGGGAGAGGGGCACAATTATGAATGATACAAGTATTGTAATCAGGGTATGTCTAATGTTTTCCTGGTTTTGATTTAAAATTTAATAACAATGTCATTTGAATGTCATAGATGAATATATAAGAAGTAATTAAAATTGTCTTGATATTTTCAATTTAGGACAGAGGTTTCTTTCTAAGGTTAAAGATGGACAAGTTATCCTTGTCATTGTGAAAATAAATATGTATGAAATGAAGTGGAATGTGGAGAGAAAACTCTTAAGGTCATTTAAGGGCAGCATCAAAAAATATTCATCATAAAGAAAGATAATGGTAACCACTTAGATGTGATCTTAGAAGCTGCCGGGTTTTGCTGTGCTCTGCTTCCGTGGGTGCACTGATTGCTTCAGAAATACCTAGACTCATATAGGTGATCAAAGAAAGTGAAATATTTTGTTCCTGTTTGAATTATGTTGCTTTCTTAGCCATAAAATATTGAATGAGAACCACTGTGCACAAATGGGCTTTTAAAGTCCATAGTCCCTAATTTCATGCATTAGTTCGTGACAGTTTCTTTTCTGGAAAATCTTTTATTTCTATGCAAAGCCCTGACTTTTTTTTTCAAGCTCAGGGAGATATCCTATCTCCAATAGGCAGTATATATGTGCTGTAATCTGTGCCCTAGTGTGTCTGCAGTTTTAAATGAATATACAATTATAATAAAGGTTGACTTGCCATTTTATTACTTTTTTGAGTTAAATACACATAGATTACACAAAAGCAGAATATTTCTTCAACTTTGGGATTTTAAGTCATTTGGGTTATCATTTTCCTCCTTGGGAAGTGAACTCAGAATTTTAATATCATAAATTAGAAATAAGGTTTAATGCACAAATACAGAATTTTTAGGATGATATCTAACACATAAAATGGGATCAACTTGCATTCTCATTAACCACTGACCAGCAAAATGAACAATGCAATGAACAAAGTTCTGGAAATGACTAGTAGAAAGGTCTAAGGAATTAGTCATTTTTGTATAACGTCACAAAACCACACAGCCACTCTTTAATCATTTCTCAAGTTCCATTCAACAGCCAGATATCTATATTTCTTTAAATATCAAGTTACCAAGTAATCATTCTAACTATGGAGGTGTAGAGTAGGGGCTGACTAGGGATTGGTGGGGAGGATCCAGATTTTTAAGGTTCTACCTAAAATCCTCAGAAGAGGAAGCAAATTGAAAAGAGGCACGAGGGGCAGATCAATCCGCTCTCCCCACACACTTCCCTAGGGCTGGAATTTAGGGGAT
Source organism: Equus przewalskii (assembly GCF_037783145.1). Classification (NCBI taxonomy): domain Eukaryota; kingdom Metazoa; phylum Chordata; class Mammalia; order Perissodactyla; family Equidae; genus Equus; species Equus przewalskii. Next base: position 40,615,543 of record NC_091834.1, read on the forward strand.
TGTGGTGATCCTTGAGTACTAATGGATGGTGTAGAAGATAATCTAGTCTAAGTAGTGAGTAGATCTAATTGTATGGTCCTAGACATTCTATGTTGTTCTTGATAACAATGGAAATAGCTAATTTTATTTTAATTCTTACTTGTCAAAATCAAAGAACTATAGACATCTAAAGCTTTAATTTCAGAAGAATGTTTTTCATATGAACTTGAAAATTATTTGCTAATATCTAGTAGTCCATCATTCTCTAGGATCAAAGAATGCCAAGAATGAGTAGGAACCAGTTTGAGCTCCAAAATATTTTCAGCCTTTGTTTGTTGCATGTTACTAAACTTTATTTTCTCTTTTTCTAACAGCTGCTACCTACAGATTCCACATGTGTTTTTCTGGTACGCCTACTAGAAAAGTTGCTACTTCCTCCAGCTGAAACAAGATTTTAATGAACATTACAGGAACAAATCACATGCCTAATGAGGATGCTGCTTCTCCCAGCAATGCAATTTTTAATGACTATAATTAGAAATGAGATGCCAATCCTATCTTCAGAAAGGCAGATCACCGGAAGATGACGGTTGATATATAGCCATTTTCCTAACAAAGTGACAAGGAGGCCACGTACAGCAGGAGGTATCTTGAAGAGAAGCCGCTAATTGCCACCCACCATTCACCCAAGGATGTATGACTAACAAACGCAAATGACAATCAACGAGACAGTTGGTGAGGAGGAAGATTCTGAAGACAGCTTGCCCACCAAATGAGACTGACAGGTGAACAAAGACACTGACTCTGAGTAGAAGCAAAATAAGCACAATCAGGTGATTTAAAGGAATTTTTTTTTTAATTTAAAGTTTGGGGGTTAAAAGTGTCTTGCATCCTATTGAATACACCAGCACTAGCCTTCGCACATGTGTGGAAATTGAAGCCTGAACTTAATTTTTTAATAGGATTCTATAAAATAAACACACAGACAAACTGAATGAAACATCTAATAGTTCTGAGTTCACTTTACACGGTATTAAAATACTTTTCTTGATCCTTGACTCCACTTTTCTGTCCCTCACCATATCTGTACACTTGTCTAAGTTTGTTGTATTTATTTCTGCATGTCTTGTAGTTTAGAGAGGAACATCTTGTTGAATCTCTCATTAATTCACTGGGAGACTTCAATCAAGTCACTTTGCTTCCTTATCTGTAATGGCAATAATTGGAGGAGGCCATCCCCGAAGCTGCATCTACATTCATCATTCAGTGGTCCTTAGTGAGGAAGGCTTCTGTGCATTGGCTGTTCCTCCTCCTCCACTTTCTGGGGTCTCAAGGTCATGGAACGGGCAGGACAACCAGACGCATGTGAACTATGCTGACAGAGAAAGACAGGGAAGTCCTCACCTGTTCTGTACACTCAGATAATGGACAGCAGGGTGTCTGACCCTATAAGCAGTGGCCCTCTCACCTTCACTACCAGAACTACATCCCCACAGGATGGCGTATCTTATATTTCCACAGAAGCTAGGATGAAAGATTTTTTAATATTGCACTTTAGACTTTGAGTCAGAACCACATAGAAGTAAAATAGCTTAGAAGAGTTTCCTTAGAGTTTCAAAATGTGGTCTTGGCAGGCATGATGAAGAAGACGAAAAGATCCTTCCATTTAAAAGAAATTTAACCCTAAAATGTCTAAGCAGAAGCCGTAATCAGCATCAGACCAGTGGCAAATCTTGCTCTTTAAGGTAATTTTTAAAAAATGGGATGAGTTTGTTATTTAAATCCATGAGTAATATATGTTTCATTGTAGAAAACTTAGGAAACATAGAGAATAAAAATTAAAACAAATAGCAAGGTTGTTAAGAGCTCACGCTCTGGATTATAAAAACACTTTAGGCTGGAAAATCAGCACTAATGCCTTATAGCTGTGTGGTCTTGTTCAGGTTACTTAATCTCTCTAAATGTCACTTTCTTCACCTGCAAAGAGAATATAAAATCTATATTAGAGGACTGGTGTGATGGCTAAATTTAATAATGTGGTTAAGGCAATTATACAGTTCCTGGGAAATAGCAAGCGCACCACGGAAGGTAGTTATTGTTCTTGTTATTATCATTTTTATTATTAGTCACTCTCACTGATATACTCTCACTGATAACTTTGGCACAGCCATCTTTGGAATGATTTTATAATCATACTGGCAAAGTTCTCAAGGTTCTGGCATCTATAAGACTTTTGTACATGTGAGTTATTTTCCATTGCTCTAGCCATTGAAATAACAAGTGAGATTGATTTTTTCTGGTCCCCTGGAAGACAGAATTAAATGCTACATTATTTGGCAGGAGTAGGTACTACTTTGGGGAACACCAGACTGCTACTATCAACTGGCACATTGACACCATGAGTGGGCACATCATCCATCTAACAGGTCATAAGAATTTGCTGAGTACCTACTATACCAGAACCTCACTTGTTTTAACTTGCTTCCATATACAGCATCTCATTTGATCTGATAATACGTCTTTCTTCCAAAGTCTCTATACTGTATATGCTGAAAAAACTTCTACCTCAGCAGTCAGATGGTCAAGGCCCTCCATGACTGACCCTAACTTTTGCTTCCCCTCATAATTTTTAGATTCTAGTCAAAATGATCTTTAAGGTTCACCAAATGTTGCAGACTCTCACGTATCCCTGCTAATATCTTTTCCATTCCTTAGAATATGTTTTCTCGACCGTCCACCTTTGTGACAAAGGCTACCCAAGGCTCAACTCCGATGCTCCTCTCTTATACTGCCTTCCCTGCCTTCCATGCTCTGAATTTGTTAACCAGTGTGAACTCTCTTATGGGGTTTATTATTTCCCACTTCTTTTATAGTTTTTTAATCCTGTATTTGTCTCTCTTTTATAGATTATAAGGTCCTTGGGCATTGGGACCATGCCTGGGAACGTCTGTATTTCTCACATTGTATCATTCATAGAAGGAAAATCCCTAAACATGAGTATTGGATTAATCTTATTTGATTCTCATGGTAGATTTGCTAACTCGGGCAGGAAGGCATTACCAACCTTACTTTAGCTGATGAGGAAATCAAGGCTTGAAGAAGGTGAAAGATGTGTCCCAAGCTCCATTAGCTGGTGAGGTGGACTAAACACAATCTTTAGGTTCCTAATCTAGTGGCCCTTCGGCTCTATGATGCCACCTCTATTATAGCTCTGCACTATGATAGGGCCAGCCCTGGTAGTCTAGTGGTTAAGATTTGGCACTCTTACTGCCAGGGTCCAGTTTCCTTTCCCAGTCAGGGAACCACACCACCCATCTGTTGATCATCATACTGTGGCAGCTGTGTGTTGCTGTGATGTTACCAATATTTCAAATACCAGCAGGGTCACCCATGGTGGATAGGTTCCAGACTAGACTAGACTAGAAAGACTAGGAAGAAAGACCTGGCCACCCACTTTTGAAAAAACTGGCCATAAAAAATCCATAAATAGAAGCAGAGCATTGTCTAATATAGCACTGGAAGGTGAGAGGATGGTACAAAAAGATCAGACAGAGTTCTGCTCTGCTGTACACAGTGTTGTTAGGAGTCAGAATCAACTCAACAGCACTAACAACAAACTATGATAGGACAAGTGGAGTTACTGAATGAGTGTAAGGACTGATCCCCAAGTTATTTACTACCTACTTGAGAATAAACAAAGGACTGAGACAGACAAAATAGTGCTTGGAAAGGGGCTGGCCTCACCCTGTCTCAGCAAATCACAACTGAGAATTAAAACAGAATTGGGCAAAGTCAATGCAACATCACCATTTCTACGTGCCACAGAGTTGTCTTCTATAGGGGTTTTAAGGTGATGTTTATTTAGGACTTCATTTATTTTTGCCTTGTCTCCTCAAGCAAGAAGCCCCTAAGGGCAAGACTGTATTTTATACAGATTTGCATCTAAAAGCTTTGCTTGTAATAGACAAACCACACATATTCCATGTACTCTCTTTGTGCAATTACTTGTATTTCTAGGAAAGAACAGTATTTTATAAGAAAAACAATTCAGTGAAAGTAAATTCAGGTCTAGGGGCAGGGGGAAAATTACCTGACTGCCTGTGATAAGGAGACAGGGAACCACGCATTGAAATGAATTGGAAAGGAAATAAACACGCCTCACATATTGGGGGAATACATTTTAATATGCTAATTGCTAGGAAATTTTGCTCACTCACTCATCCTGCACAAATGAGTTGGATCTAGAGAAGCAGGAAGAGACACACAGTATAACACCTCTGTGTTCTCCCCAGGCCTTCTCACTACCAGGGCTGGCTTCAGGAGCACATGACCACATAGTCACCTGTGTTTAGAAGGGCCCCATGCTTGGCTTAATACTTTTGCTTCTACCATCTTGAAATTCTTAACTTTTGACCAAGGGGCTCTGCATTTTCATTTTGCACTGGGTCCTGAAAATTAGGTAGCCAGTCCTGTTTACCACCCTTCCAAGCCCGTGGATACCTTGCAATTCAAGTTTCCTTCCAAACTGGCTGAGGAGGGTAGGGGGAATTGCCTTCTTCTCTCTCTAGGCTCAGCTACAGGAAACACTTTTCTGAAGAGATTCTAAGAAAAAAAAGATCATGAGACTATACAAAGGCTAATAGTCTCCCTGGAAATGGATGTGTGGGGAGTTCAAAAGGAATCGTATAAGTGAGAGTACTGGAAATCACAAATCTGGGTTTCCTGTAATATTTTAAAAAGGATTCATGACAGAATACAGTAATAATTAGCACTTAAGTGTTGTGGGAACCTTCTCATTAGATCTACATTGGCCAGAATACTATTAGTGTGATATGTCTGGCTTTAGCTCTTTATCTTAAAAAATGAGAAGCCTTAGGGAAAGAAACAGAAATAAGTAAAAGAGTAGGAAATGGAATCCATTAAAAATGTTAAAGTCCTTGTATTAAACATCAAGAAAAATCTGAAGGTCATAGCTTCCACCAAGCGTATGAAGAACTGTATCTGGGCAATTATTTTCCTCGTTTTGCAAAGGAGATTTCTCTTAAATGGGATGGGCCTAAGATTATGGGAACATTCAGTACACTGTGTGGCAAGAAGCGTGGCTTGTCTTCAACATGAGAGGCAAAGCCATCAGAAAGAAAGCCCAATATGAGCTTCTGGATTAAAAAGGGATGATGAGCACTATGTCATGATTGAAGAATAGAGATCAGGATGCCAACTTAGAATGTACCTTTCAAAATTATTGTCATTAGTTGGTGAGAAGGAAATCAATGGAATCAGTGGGGTTAACCAAGGGAGAAAAGAAGTGACTAATATGAAAAGGAGAGAGGGAAAGAGAAGCAATGGGAATTAGTTACTAACATTCGATTGATTACTTGAAAACACTGAAATTTCTTGATACAGAGACAGAATGTTACCATAAGTGCTTGACACTTTCAAAGTCTTTCTCTTCCCTCTTCGTATGCCCCCTTGCTTTACAACCATCCTTCATTTCGCTGTGTCCCTTTCTCCAAAGACTGCCTCTACATAGGAAAGTTACTGGGTGAGTCTGGTGACAGCAGAAATCTGAGGTTTCCTAGCCAAATCCAGGTTAAAAAAAGCACATCTCCTTCCCAAATACAACTTCAAGGAAAAAAGACAGACTCAATCAATCCTTCCTTGGGGATCTGCTTGTTTAAATCGAAGAGACTTAGATAATCATCTTAAAAAGATAGATTTTATTTTTCTAGAAAATTTAACTGTTGACATTTGGGAGAGAGTGGGGAGGACAGGAGAGAATTAGAGAGAGATGGAGGAAGACAGAGAGACCATAATATATAAAAAGTTAATTCTATAAGTTAATTTATAACTAGATAAGTACTGTTTTTATGAGGAAATGAATGGTCATTATCAATTTAGGTCTCTTTGCTTTCCTTCTCTGAACTATATTATCTTCCCCTTTTGTTTGTGAAAAAGCAGTTATCAAGAATGCCAATAAATTAATGTGATCAAGACATTCTTTGGAACATTATGCTTTTTAATTATGTGGGGATAACTAAGATATAGAGGGAATGACCTATGAGAGGAATAAATGATAGGAAATGAATGATTACTAAATGGAAGCCTAAAACTGAAATAATGCTTAAAATGGAAAATGCAAGTTGCAGAGTGAATCAAAAATGAAAAATAGTAAAAAAAATACTGTAATAATATCATTATGAGAAGAAATACTGATTATTTGGGATGAGATGCTAGAGAATAAATAAGAAATATATTCTTGGACTTGTATTATGTACTTAAGAGAAGAGAGCTCTTTTTGCTGAAAGTACAAATACAAAATACAAGTGCTAAAAGCATAAGAAATCTCATAAATCTTGAAATCAGATCAACAGTTTACTAAGTTTGGTTTGATGAAACAACTGAATAATTTACCAACTTTTGGTTTTGTGTTCCAAACCCAGTAGGAGTAAGAAATTACTACTAACACAGTTCTTGTTGGATATTTACAGGCACTTTCCGTCTATTTCACATAATTTGAATAGGTACAGCTAAGAGTAGAAATAAAACAAGTAGATGAAAATCAAGGTAAGCAGCTTGTATTCTCTGCTGCCCTAATATAGTTTGGAAATGTGTCAGTGATGGTACTAAAGCTGAAAAATAAGCTCATATCAGAAGCACAGTTTTTCTTTAAATGCAACCTTCAACTATTTATCTATATGAAGTAATATATGAAAATTTTCATAGGCTTTTTCCCTGAAAAATGCCACTTTACATATTAAGCAAATGTTCAAAGAGATTTACTATGGATTGTTACATGAAATGTCCTAAATTGTCTCAAACAGGTTCCTTTCTGTGTGTGTGTGTGTACATACTTTGACTGGCTATATTAACTATAAATTATAGCAAAAAAACCTATTTTGATGTTTTCAGATTTGAGATCGCTTAGCTCACGTGGATTTCTTTCCAGTAGCCATGTCCAAGCTGCACCTTCCCTCTTCCTTTTGGGAATTGTACTCCCCTCCTCCCAGATTTAGACACATGTGCCAAATAGGAACTGAAATTTTCTTACATCACCCCACTTTCCCAGCTAAGGGGTGGAAACCTGTCTCTACTCAGTGCAATAATTGGAGTGTCCAATAATCCTTCTCCACACCCTAACCCTGCCCTTCAACGGTGACTGTTTCAGATGAGGGTATAAGAGCCAAATTAGCCAATTAGTTTTTCTTCCCAGGTTTTTGGACCTTGAGTTAGGAGAAAATAGTTCTCTTCTCTCTGGTCCCAACACTGTGAGTATGTGAACCTGGAGATGCTGGAAGCCATGGTTTGTATCCTTGTATACATGTTATTCTGAGAGAATGCGGCAAACATGAAAGAGAAAGAATTCCTCAAGAAGCTAAACAGAATTACCATATGACCCAGCCATTCCACTCCTAGACATATACCCAAAAGAAGTGAAAGCAGAGACTCAAACAGATACTTCTACACCAATATTCATAGCAGCACTATTCACAATAGCTAAAAGATGATAACAACCCAAATGTCCATCAACAGATGAGTGGATAAACAAAATGTGATGTATATATACAATGGCATGTTATTCAGCCTTAAAAAAGCAATGAAGCTCTGAAAGGGATGAACCTTGAAAACATTATGCTAAGTGAAGTAATCCAGATACCAAACGACACATATTTTATGATTCCACTTATAAGAGGTACCTAAAATAGGCAAATTTATAGAGACAGAGAATAGAATAGTGGTTACCACAGGGTGGGAGAGGGGAAGAATGGGGAGTGGATGCAGGGTTTCCATTTGAGATGATGAGAAAGGGCTGGCAGTGATTAGTTGTTATGGTTGAACAATGGGCGCGTACTTAATGCTGCTGAACTGTACTCTTAAAATGCTAAGTTTTATGTTATGTATATTTCCCACATCAAAAAATGACTAGAGAGAGAGATTGAGAGAGAGAGATTGAAATATGCATGAGAGGCTGAGAGAGAAAAAGGTCTAACAGCATCCAGTCCTGGTTCCATTATCCTCAACTCAGTTCCACCCTTGCCTTTTCCGTGTGTCAGCATTTGCCAGCTGTTTTCTATCTAGGCTAGTAAAGGTTTGGTTTCCGCTACTTGAAATCTAGAGTTCTAACACCACTCTAAAGAAAATCTTCCCGTAATTTATATGGGCCCAAATCCAAAGACAACCCTGTGTGTGTGTGTTTCAAACTCAGGGCTCTCATCATTTCAGAACTCATTTCTCTGCTTGCAGATTAATTTGAAGGCAAAGAATATGCCTCTTTACCATATACCTAAGCCCTAGTACTGTGCTCTAATAAGCCACAAAAGGGAGTCCTCAATGCAAAACGAAGGGCTAATTAGTTGTAAGTCTGCTAACCCGACAATGTACTCACTACATGAATGTCTAGATAAATTTCTCCAAAAAGTGAGGGCCTATATCTCTCAACTCCTGCCTTGGTTTTTGTATTGTCTCCCACTTAAAGTACTGGTCCACATGGTAGTCCTCAAACCTGACAAGGCACACCTTCGGTCTCTTGACTCTTTTCAGCATTAATACTAGACTCAACCTGTTTTCAGCCCACTAAATCATTAAATAAGAGGCTGGCATTTTCCTCATCCATCACTCCCAGCTATTTTACTATATCCTTCAAAGAGCTCTAAATATTAGCAGAAGCTGGAATCACGCATGATTCTAGCTGCATTATTGTTACGTCCTTACAATTAGCACTTCCGTCTCTCATGTAATAGAGTGTAATTTAAGGCACTGAATAGGTGAGGACTTGACAGGAAAAAAAAAAGGTTCCTCAAAAACATTTGACTCTGCCTGCCCTGGGATGAAGAACATGAGTTTTCAAACCTGCCAACCTTTCAGGCTGTTAAACATTTAGAAGTTAAGTATGCTTTAAAATGATATATAATGGATGCCCTAGAATTCTGTTTTTAACAGTCGTGAAGTATTTATTTGGTTCATGGACATGTTCACAAAGCCTGTCTAGGCTCACAAACTAACCAAGACAGTTTGTTTGGGACTCTGCTCTGAGTGATGCTTTGGAAATAGGTCAGGTTTCAGCTCCCGGTTCAATAGGACATGTTAGCTCTGAACACACCTATCAAGGCTCTTGAGGGCTGCTGTATATACATATATATATATATATATATATATATTATTTTTTATACCAATTTCTGACATAGAAAAGAAAAAGACTTGGATACCAAGCCAGAATTACAGCAAAGTTCTCTGGCACAGTAAGAAGACTGCTGCAACACAGTTTTTCCAAAAAATCAACACATTCCATTGTTTTCCAACCAAGGTGGTATTGGTATATTGCCCAAGGCCATGTAAATTTATTTTGACTCTTTTAAAAAAAATTTAATTGTGAAAATTTTCAAACATACACAAAAGTAGAGAATAGTACAACGAACTCCTTATATATCTGTTACTTAACAACTGTCAACATTTTGCTAGCGTTGTTTATTGAAGGCTTTTGAAGAGGGTTATTATATATCCAAATATTTCTAGTAGCTTTAAATCAAAAGAGTGTACTGGTTTTTTTGATTCAAGCTAAATTTTTAGTTCCTATCAAAATTGATTTGGCTCCAGTAGACATCTATGAAATGCGCAATATCTGAAATATACCAAAACACACATCATTCTTCTGGTAAAGAGCTGTATATTTCCCCTAATTCAATCAAATATCATCAATAATGCTCTCTTCATCAGGCTATTTTTCTAAATCCTTAAAGAGAGCTTGGTTTATACTTGGGTCAAGTGGCTTTTAAAAAAATTACTTCATGTGTCGATTCGCAGTAATTGGCTCGCCTCCATACAGACTTAAGTCTTGACAGCTCTTTTCCCTTTCATCTAAACACAGATGGGGCCGGCCTGGTGGCACAGCGGTTAAGTTCGCACGTTCCGTTTCTCTGTGGCCTGGGGTTCGCCGGTTTGGATCCCAGGTGTGGACGTGGCACTGCTTGGCAAAAGCCATGCTGTGGTAGGCATCCCATGTATAAAGCAGAGGAAGATGGGCATGAATGTTAGCTCAGGGCCGGCCTTCCTCAGCAAAAAGAGGAGGATTGGCAGTTGTTAGCTCAGGGCTAATCTTCCTCAAAAAAATAAATAAATAAACACAGATGAAGCAGGCTCTGACAAAACACAACTGAAAAAAGTGGACCTATATCAGTTCAGTGAGTCCACATGGGTTTAAAAGTGTCTACTCAACGATACAAATGCCCATCCACAGATGGATGGATAAACAAAATGTGGTCTATACATACAATGGAATATAATTTGTCCTTAAGAAGGAATGAAATCTGATTCATGCTACAACATGGATGAACCTTGAAAATATTATGTTAAATGAAACAAGCCAGACAGAAAAGGACATTATATGATTCCACTTATATAAGATACCTAGAATAGGCAAATTTATAAAGACATAAAGTAGGATAGAGGTTACCGGGGGCTCAGTGGGGAAAGGAAAATTAAATTATTGTTTAATGTGTACAGAGTTTCTCTTTGGGATGATGAAAAGTTCTGGAGATGGATGATGGTGATGGTTGCACAGCAATGTGAATATCCTTAATGCCACTAAACTGTACACTTAAAAATTGTTTAAATGGTATTTGAAAAGATGCTGCTAAGAACAATGTCAAAGAGCATATTGCCTATGTTTTCTTCTAGAAGTTTTATGGTTTCAGGTCTTACATTCAAGTCTTTAATCCATTTTGAGTTAATTTTTGTATATTTTGTAAAATAATGGTCTACTTTCATTCTTTTGCATGTGGCTGTTCGGTTTTCCCAATACCATTTATTGAAGAGACTTTCTTTTCTTCATTGTACGTTCCTGTCTCCCTTGTCGAAAATTAGTTGTCCGTAGTTAGATGGATTTATTTCTGGATCTCAATTCTGTTCCATTGATCTGTGTGTCTGTTTTTGTGCCAGTACCATGCTGTTTTGATTATTATAGCTTTGTAATGTTTTTTGAAGTCAGGGAGTGTGATACCTCCAGCTTTTTTCTTTTTTCCCAGAATTCCTCTGGCTATTCAGGGTCTTTTGTTGATCCTTATAAATTTTAAGATTCTTTCTTCTATTTCTGTGAAAAATATCATTGGGACTTTGATAGGGATTGTACTGAATCTGTAGATTATTATAGGAAGTTTGGACATTTTAACTATGTTAATTCTTCCAATCCATGAGCTTGGAATATCTTTCCATTTCTTTGTTTCTTCTTTGATTTCTTTAAATGATGTTTTATAATTTTCAGTGTACAGGTCTTTCACTCTTTGACTAAATTTATTCACATCTCACCAGGCAAGTGAAACAAAAGAAAAAACGAATAAATGGGACTAAATCAAACTAAAAACTTTTGCATAGCAAAGGAAACCATCAATAAGATGAAAAGGCAAGTTAACAATTGAGAGAAGATATTTGAAAACCATATATCTGATAAGGTTAATATCCAAAAATATATGAATAACTCATATATCTCAACAACAAAAAACAACCCAATTAAAAAATGGGCAAAAGATCTGAACAGACACTTTTGCAAAGAAGATATACAGCTGGCCAACAGGCACATGAAAAGATGTTCAGCATCACTAATTATTAGGGAAATGCAAATCAAAACTACAATGAGATATCACCTCATGCCCATCAGAATGGCTATAACTAACTATATAACTAACTTATATCTATAAGACAAGAAATCACAAGTGTTGGAGAAGGTGTGGAGAAAAACGTACTCTCATACACTGCTGGTGGGAGTGTAAACTGGTGCAGCCACTATGGAAAACAGTATGGAGATTTCTCAAAAAATTAAGAATAGAACTACCATATGATCTAACTATTCCACTTCTGGGTATTTATCCAAAGAACACAAAAATACAAATGTGTAAAGATACACACACCCCTATGTTCTTTGCAGCATTATTCACAATAGCCAAGACTTGTAAACAACCAAGGTGCCCATCAATGGATGAATGGACAAAGAAGAAGTAGTATATATACACAATGGAATACTAACGAGCTATAAAAAGAAGATGAAATCTTGCCATTCGTGACAACATGGATAGACCTTGAGGATATTATGCTAAGCAAAATAGGTCAGAGCGAGAAAGTCAAATACCACATGATTTCACTCATAAATAGAAGATTAAAACAAAAACAACAACAAACAAACACATAGAGACAGAAATTAGATTGGTGGTTACCAGAGGGGAAGTGGGGGAGAGGTAAGGAAGGAGGACGAAACGGGTGACAGAGCACATGTGCATGGTGATGGATGGTAATTCGTCTTTGTGTGGTGAATGTGATGTAGTCTACACAGGAACTGAAATATAATGATGTACACCTGATATTTATAGAATGTTATAAACCTATGTTATCTCGATTAAAAAAATTGTTAAAATGATAAATTTTGTTATGTATATCTTGCCACAATAAAAAAAATGGCTTCTCAAATAAGTCAAAATTTGACTTTAAAATATGCAAACTTTAGGCTCAGCAATGATCTTCCTCGAGCAAAAAGTGGAAGATTGTCAACAGATGTTAGCTCAAGGCCAATCTTCCTCACACATGCAGACACACACACAAAATAACACATATATTGTGTTGCCCGTAAAATTAGCCCTTCTATTCTTCAGCATAAGGGATTTAAAGATAATTTGTAAGGTATGTGTGTGTACACAGACATTAAAAATTTAGAGAATACATCAAGGTGTGATCCGTGGTTACCTCTGAAATGAGATTAATGGCTATTTTTACATCTTTTTTTCCTTCTAAATTTTCCACTGTAGTCATGAAATCTACTATAATTACAAGCAAAAATAAATACTTATTTTTAACCAATTTCTCCATTAGACATATTCTTCCATTTTCAAGCCCAAGCAAAATTATCATCACTGACCACGACCACTGGATGCACTGACAGGTGGCCCCCTCGGAGAAGAACTAGACTACAGCTCTAGGCTCAGCCTACCCCGACCACTCCCAATTCTGAGGCCCCAACTCCCTTCGTTGAATTCTTTCATGTTGTTTGTGTCCTTATTTGCCTTCTTCACCAAACTGTGAGCTCCTTTGAGGGCAGAGACTAAATCTTAGCAGTATTCCTCTTCCGTCTAGGTGACGAGCACTGGACGTGGCACATGGTAGGCAGTTAACAAGCGAGTGTCAAATAGATAAAATATAGCCCATGTGCCTTCTGGAAAAAGGCATAGGCTACAGGAAGCAAAATTTAGTGTGTTTTTCTTTTAAAATATTTCTTCCCATGGCCCTCCACATACTACATATTTGTTTACATCTGTGTTAGAAAGAGTACAAGGTAAGGTAGGACAAGCACCTCAAAGGCAAATTAACAAAGCTTTGTTTTTAGAAACAAATAAGTGGTGGATGGAGGAGGGGGAGGATGTGGATGCAGACTGTGTATTGTCCACCTGTCAGTGTTTTATGCCTGCTCAAATATTCTTGCTCTTATCATTTAGATTATTGGCGTTCCTCATTAGGAGAATTTAATTGGTACACCAACATGAAAAGGATGAAAAGTTTTCTTCCTTCTGCATTATTGTGTGTTAAGCATTCAAGGAATACACCACACCATTAACTAAAGTAGATAACATTTACTGACCACAAGGCACCAGGCACTGCTCTAAGCACTTTAGAGGAAAGATCACATCTGATTCCTACAATAACCCTATGAAGTAAGAACTATTATTATCTTCATTTTACAGTTGATGATGGAACAGACACAAAGAGCTGAGTAACTTTCCCGGGTCATGAATAGCTAGTAAACAAGAGAGCCAGATTTTATACCCAGACAATCTGCCCCTAGAGCCCAAGCTTGTAACTACTAAGCTTCACCCTGAGATACGATCTGCCCTTGTCAACTGGATTCAGCAGGGCAACACATGAGATATGATCACATTTTACTGGCTGCCTTCTGTTGGTCTCTCCCAACTGGAGTGAGACTCAAGTGTGTCCTGAATGTTCTAGTCTTAAGGTCGCCATCTGCAAAATGTGCTCCTGGACATGAAGCCTCTACAGCTGATTATGTTGTTTCCTGTTGGATCCACCAGCCTTGACTGTAATTTCCAGCAGCATCTGGAACCTCTGGAGATTTTTCTGCTCATCTACTACTTAGTATGAGTACAAAATCCTCTAGATTTCAGGTGTGTTAGCCTTTATTCAGCGTTTACACTGACATGGAGAAGCTGGAGTGTGGCCAGCTGGTATGCTTGGATAAGCCAAGAAAACACTGCTCTCAAGAGTGTTCAAAGGATTAACCCAAGCTGATGTGTCCCCTCTCAGACCTTCACTATGACAGGGGAGGTGGTTAATGGTTCCTTCTCAGAGGACCTACCTATAAGTGGCACAGAAGCACTCTCTCACACTTACACATACAAAGATTTTTATTACACCATTATTTCTAATAGTGAAAAATAGTAAACTAATTAACTGGTCCTTAATAGGAACATTGATTAAATTACGGCATATTTATACAACCAAATATAATGCTGCCCTCAAAACGATAAGGTAATTGATACATGTACTGATATGGGATAATAGTTCATGACACTACATGTCACACACAAGTACGTTTAAAACATAATTCAAATACCATATGCATATAAATATGAGTTGAACTATATAAAGTTGCAAGTTTTATAGTTCAAAAATAATTGAAAATTAGTAATTTTATAAAGTTCAAACTTATGTTTAGCAAGAAATATTTAAAAAAAAATAATAGCTGTTTTTTATCTGTTCTGCATTCTGAGGTTATTTTATCAAGATGGCTTTAATGGGCCTTATTCTATATTCATTTAACAAGAAACAGTTCTTGAAATCCTACCACTTGCTAAGCAGCATTCTAGACACTGAAGATTCAGTAGTGGGAAGAAAAAGAAAAGCAGGAAAAAAAATCCTTCCCTCCTAGAGGTTATATTTAAAAAAAAAAAGTACTATTAGGTGTAGGGCCCTGGATATAATCTGGAAGTAGAAAGGTGACAAAAGAACTGAAATCTTTGTGTATAATAATGTAAAAAGGTATATTTGGGCAAGAAAAATCTTTGCAGGTTATGTTGACTTTGGAAGCACTTTCTTTTCCTTCTTAACATGAATGGCAGAGGTCATAACACCAGCTCCTCTTCCTGGACCCAAAGGAAGATTATGTTTTGCAGCTTCCCTTACCATTAGATCCCGGGACATATGGCTGGTTAGGGCCAATGAAATGTGATGGAATGAGATAACAGTCCCTTCTGGGCAAAGTCAGTTGAGAGCTCGAGTGTCTCCTCTGTGTGTGTGTGTGTGTGTGTGTGAGAGAGAGAGAGAGAGAAAGACACACACACACAGACACACAGAAATGGACAGAGAGAGACAGAGAGAGTGAGACACATGCAGAGAGACAGAGAGACACAGAGAGAGAGAGAGACCATGAATCAAGGCAGGAAAGCAACACTGGGGTGCCCACGAGATGACCCTCTTAGAAAGTTCACATCTTTTCCGACTCTGGGAACAATCATGTTTAATATCTAGTTTTAAGGGATTTTCTCCCTATAATGTAATCCCTTTGAGTTGTCCCAAAACTTTCAAAAAGTCCATCATACATGACACCCTTGTGCCACTGGTAGAGTGGGGATTAAAGGCTAGGACTGGGGAGAGAGGAAAAGCGTGGTCTTCCCTGTCCTGCTTCTCTGAGACTGGAACGGAAGTAACCATCTCATACAAGGGAAGGTGGGAGCGCTCCAGGCCCAAAGTGAATGGAGGGCCATGGCAAAGTAGAAGATGAATGTTAGGAGCTAGTGCAAGTACAAAGTAGGGCTCAGTGGAGAAGTGAGTTATCTGCCCGAATATCTCAGAGGAGCACAACCTTTAGAGGAGCCCAGAAAGGGGCTAACTCCACCATACAGCGGATATGCAGGTGGTGGAGATTATATATTGTCAGGAAAGAGCCATACCAGCCTGAGAACTGAGATTATACAGCAGGATGGCTTTAATATTTTTGCTTTTTATATTTCCATAATTTTTAACAATGAGAATGTGGTAATTTTATAATAAAATTTTCTTAAATGTAAATAGGAGAATATTGAGTTGTGTACAATACAAATTACTAAATAGTTAAGTAGTTTAACTGTTAACTTGGAATGAGTCTGCAAATAAGATTTGCCACCAGAAATTTATCAATTGGTCACGATATATCCTTTAAACATAGCATGAATGCACTACAGAGTTTAATTTGGAAAACGATAAGTAATTTCAGAGATGATTACAGGTTGCTACCCTTTATAAGCTGTCACTTGCCATTGTTAAAGTTGTAGGTTTCTGATTCAAAATTCTGAGAGTTCTGGGGTAAGATGTACTAAGAAAGAGTGCTTGTTAAAATTTTGAAGCTGAGATAGCACTGGACCGAGACAGTGTAATTTATATTCTTCTCTGAGGATGCTTTACTTAAAGCATTCTTAAATGAAGACCCCTTAATGGTCTCATATCGAGTTCTCTGGCACATATCCTCTCCTGTGCAACTCAGCATATTCTGTCTGGTAGAGAGTGTTGCATAGTGGAATGAACACCAGATTGGTACCAAAGAGACTTTGGTTTGGGCTTTGAATTCATACCTACTATTCTTCAAGCCAATTCATCTTTCTTGACTTAAGATTCCACATCTGTAAGTGAGGTGGTTACTGGATGGTTTTTCTAAGATTTCTTCTAGCCCCAAATTTTATAATTCTATGAGCCATGGAAAAATGCTATAGAATCTAGCACAGAGATAAGCTGGGTAAGAATCACAAGACAAAAAGACTGTATATTGACCCTTTCTATAAATCAGGATTTTCCATTGCAAAGAACAGAATTCACACTGGCTAGCTCAGGCTGAACAAAATTTATCAAAGGATGTTAGGTAGCTTGATGAATCTCTGGGAGAGCCTGAAAAGCAGGTGTAGTTGCTGCTTGACAAGGAACCACATAGCTGGAAAGAACATTCAACTGGATATACTGCTGGATGGTTATAGTGAAAGCATCAGCTCTGCCGCTACCTGCTGCTAGATGCTGGTCATGCTTGGCACTGGACACCATAAGCCCCAGAAGGACAGATGCTTCTGCACCTGCCAAATGATAGCTCTCACTGGGCTCAGCTACCCCTCATGTTCCTCTCGTCTGCATCCATGTCTCCTGCAGGCACACCTAATGACTGGAACCTAGGTTGCGTACTCACAACCCTCACTACCAGAGATTCTGTGGCAATTTTTGTTTTTAATTCTTCCTTGGAAAGACAGATTCATGATGTGAGAATGTATCAAAATGCAGAGAAGGTAATCAGAAGATACTGGACAAAACAAATAGCCAGAACTGTAACTTATAAATAACAAATCTTATATATTCTCCAGCAAAAGATGGTTCTAATACTTGTTATTAAAACTTATTTTCATCTGTCAACAGACACGTAGGTTGTTTCCATATCTTGGTTATTTTGGATAATGCTGCCATGAACATGGGAGTGCAGAAATCTCTTTGAAATACTGAATTAATTTCCCTCAGATATATACCCAGTAGTGGGATTGCTGGAGCATATGGTAGTTCTATTTTGAATATTTTTTAGGAGGCTCCACACTGTTTTCCACAATGGCTTTACTAATTTACATTCCTACCAACAGTGCACAAGGGTTTGCTTTTCTCCATATCTTCACCAACATTTGTTACCTCCTGTCTTTTTGATAAGAGCCATTCTAACAGGTGTGAGGTATTGTCTCACTGTGGTTTTGATTTGCATTTCCCTGATGATTAGTGATGCCAAGCACCTTTGATGTACTCATGGGCCATTTTTATGTCTTTGGAAAAATGTCTATTCAGATCTCATGCCCAGTTTTGAATCATATTATTTGTTTTTTTGCTACTGAGTTGTAAGAGTTCATTGTATATTTTAGATATTAACCCCTTATCAGACATATGGTTTGCAAATATTTTCTCCCATTCTGTAGGTTGTCTTCTCATGAATAAAGAAAATTTGATATATATGTACTAATATAGATATATCATATATATAGATAGATAGATAGACAGATAGATAGATAGATAGATACAGGCACACACAATGGAATATCTTTCAACCATAAAAAGAAGCAAATCCTACCATTTGCAACAACATGGATGAACCTGGAGGGCATTATGCTAAGTGAGATAAACTACACAGAGCAGATAGAGACAAATAATCTATGGTGTCACTTGTGACTTGTATGTGAAATCTTAAAAAAAAAAAAAAGAGTCGATTTCATAGAAACAGAGTAGAATGGTGGTTTCCAGAGGCTAGAGGGGAGGGGAAGTGGGAAAGTATAGGTCAAAGGGTAGAAACGTACAGTTATAAGATAAATAACTTCCAAGGCTCTAATGTACAGCATGGTGACTATAATTAATAAGTATTGTGTACTTGAAATTTGCTGACAGTAGACCTTAAGCTTTCTTACTATGCACACAAGAGAGTTAACTACTGAGGTGATGGGTATGTTATGGGTTGTGATGATCATTTCATGATGTACATGTATATGAAATCACATTGTACACTTTAAATATGTATAATTTTGTCAATTATTCAATAAAGCTAAAAAATCATTTTCCTTAAAACTTTACTGTCTTATATGCATCAGAGCTTAGCTGTAAAAAGAGAAACCATTCCAGCTAGTGTAAGCAGAATGCGATTTAATTTAGAGATTAAGTGCTTACAGAGCCATTGTGAGGGTTAGAGGGCAGACTCTCAGTAGAGCTTTGGTGTGGAGTGACCACGTCACCACTGAACTGAGCCATCGAAAGATCGATGCCACCGCTACTCTCAGGAAGCCAGAGAATTGGCTATAACTCTTGGCTCTAGGATGAGCTCTTCTGTGATCTGTGGCATCAAAATGGCTTCATTTGCTACCCCTTGAAACCCGTCAAACTGGGGTCTGAATGCTGAAATTTCTGTTATAGCTGCTGGAGAGAAAGCATATGCCTTCATGGTGTACTTGGCAGCAGAAAGAGAAGCAGCAGTTCAACCTCTGTTTTCTACCTTCCCAATCTTGTTCAGGTATTTCTGTTCAGGGCAGTAACTGGGTCACCCGCAGAACTAGAGCTGTAAGAGTCTGGGGAAGTTGACTAGAACATTCTCGTTTGTAGCATGTGATAAAGCAAGACAAAGAGCTTGGAGTGGAGCACAGAGAGCCATTGTGCAATATCTGCCACAGCTTGTTGAGCTCTTAGAAAGCTGGTGAAGGTCATTCTTCTCCATGAGCTAGTATCTTTCTCCTAATAAATCTCTAAGGAAGTCAGTACTCTCCATTGACCCTCAGGGTTCCAAATCGTTGAGGAAGTTGCCCAAGGTTACACATCTGAGAAACTGAAGAGCTGAAATTTGAACTTAAATTTTCTGTCTCCAAGTACAGCACTTTTTCAACTCCTGTCTAGGTTGTGGCACAGCTTGGATAACTAGCCTCATTACACATACATACATACATACTCACCCTAATTGTTCATTTGCACGTGGCATATTTTTCTTTCTCTCTGTCTCAATCTTGGGCCCCAGCTTACATCATGAGGCAGGACACATATAGGCTCTTAGGATGTACACTCATTACTTGTTTTATTCGCTGATACTAAAATTGGCACTGTTCCTGCTGTAATGGAACATAATGGGACCATAATTGCATAGCAGAATCACGATGCATCTACTCCCATTTATGGTCAGGGATATGACTGTGACACGCAGCCTAGCTTCTGAAATATTGAGAGCTTCAAATTAAAATGAAGACCAAAGCCCATTTTTCTTGGAAGTGAAGCCTAACAGTAGACAATTTAAATATTGTTTCTTGTTTTAAAGTTATGGCATATTCCTGGCACATTTAATGAATGAGATTTACATTTAAGGTATCAGAGAGCAATGCATAGTTGCTAAACAATTTATACTAATGTTTTAATAATTAGCAATGAAGAACTCATTTTTGCAATCCGAGTTACACAGAAATAAAGAAAATAACAGTGAAAAAATGAAATTCACTAAGATTAAGGTTGTTTCACAACTTTTTCAGAAATGAGGATATAAATGTTAAATGATCCTTTTAAGCCCTCAGGAAGATGAAATTTTCCAAAAAAAAAAGTGAGACGATGTAAAGGAGCTTCTAGCTTCTATTCATGGCGAGTCAACTGAACAAAGATGGCCTCGTAGCCATGGGCTTGGAGGTGTGATTTCAAACACCTTTCCTGATACTTTGAAACAACTCACCCTGGTTCTGCTGTTGAAAAAGGAGTGTGGGGAAAGGGGTGGTCAGCAACCCCTGGATTGCTAAATTATAGCTAGCTGCATCCGTGAAGTAGCTTCACTTCCTAGAGGAAGAGAAGGAGGAATACTTTTGTCATCACTATCTGGGATTTGCTTTGTGGATTTCAGGCAAAATCCAGAGAATGTTTCAAAATTTTAAGTGAAGAAGACTAAGAATAGAGGAAAAAAGTCCTTTAATAGCCCAAATAATAAGAAAGCTCTTTAATATGGGAACTATCGCCTTAAAAAATATATATATATTTAACATATGAATGGATATGGGCAGGTGGATACAGGCACCAAATTCCATTTCCTCCCTTCCCTCAGCATTTGCTTGTACAAAGTATGACACTCAATGGAGACACACCTATATCCAAACGTTGGCTGGGGGTGAAAATGCTGGGGCATCATTTCTTTAGGTATAGAATGCCAATCTTCCCTTTGATTATGGAAGTGATTCCCAAATTTGAGTCTGCACCAGAACTACCTGAAAGCTTGTGAAAACACCGATTGCTGGGCCCCACACTCAGAGCATCTGATTAGGCACATCTGGGGTGGGGCCTTAGGATTTGCACTTCTAACAAGCTCCCAGTTGATGTTCATGTGGCTGGTCTGGGTATCACACTTTGAGAACCGTGAGATTATAGTATAGCTTTAGGTAAGTGAATGTTCTTTTGTAATTATATCACTTGAATTTTCCTGGGAAGTGAGTGCTTCTTCATGTACAGAACTCTTAATGACAATGGTGACAATTTATTGAATCACACATAGCATAAACAGCTTCAGAATTATGGATTGTCAATCTGTCCAGCTTCATTCAGACCAATGGATTACTGTGCAGCCCAGAAGGTGCAAAAATTTTTATTTACCAAGGAGAAGTTACCAAGAAGAGCATAATGTAGTAGAAAGAATTCTGCATTTGGAGTTAGAAAGTCTGTATACAAATTCCAACCCTACTTCTTACGAACTTCATCAATTCTGGGCAAGTGACTTGCACCTCATCCTCTGTGAACCTTGATTTCCTTGTCACCAAACTGGGGACAATGCCATCTGTCCTGAATATCTCACAAATTCTTACAGGGATCAAGTTATATAATGTGTCCGAAAGTAACCCATCACCCAGAAAATAAGTGAGAAATAGAATTCCATGCTATTCAGCAAAAAAATAAGTTTAGCCTTAATGAGCATCTCTCTCAATAAGTATAACAAAAAGTATAAAAGTATGGTAAAATCATTAAATCATTTATCTATACATTACATGAAATGGCTGACCAAAAATAGGAAATTTTAGAAGGTAACTACAATAAGCACCTACAATTTATATTACATTACATACCTAATCTTAAAATATTTAGTATATATAATACGTTTTTTAATCCATGTATTGTCTTTGAGTCTTTCATGGTTTTCATACCAAGTCGTATTCATGAAGTACTTATAGTTTTTCCAGTGCTTTCTCTTTCATTGTTTAATCTTCAAAATCGCCTAGTGAGGTAGGTAGTATTCTTCCTCTCCCCTCCAGTCCTACTTCTTTTAGTGGCCTTGGCTTCCCTGTTGTTCTAGGAGTAACAGAGAAACTCCAATCAGAGTCTTAGGAAACTTTTTTCGTCTCATGATGCCTAACAGGCATGCATCATTTGAACATGTGAAATGGCTCAAACTCTGGGTGAAAAAGTACATTTATCAGACATTTATAAAGCCAGGTGCCCTTCCTTCTTTTCCATATCTTCTCTAATTTCTGCTCTTGTTACCATAATAACTCACATCACAAAATAGTCGGAAAATTCTAGAGAGGTAAAGGACAGTTTTGATTTTTCCTTTCTATAGTCTCATCCAGTGCTCTCTTAATTTCTGTGTGTAGTCTCTTGGAACAGTTGTTCTGGAGAGTCAGTATTATAAATGTCCCCAGATGGCTCTGGGTGCTTCTGGAATCTCAGTTCTGAAGATTTCCCTCTTCAAATTCATAGGCGTCTTCTGTTGCCTAGTATCCCAGCATCCAAATGTGAGGAGCACCAGAGTGGGACACAGCCCACACAGCAACAGGGAAAAGCTAGAGGGCTCAATCTCTAATGACTGTACCCTAGCAACAAAAAAGACTATAAGAGTACCAGGGCAATGGGAAGGAGAGTGCCTTGGATACCCAGAATGTGAGCTGAGAAAACAAATGGTTTCAGGTCAGCTGTTACTCAGCCTAAAGACTCCCATCAGAAGAACAAAACTTGAGGAGTGAAGAATAAACCAGACTGGTAGGGCCCCTTGAAATGGATTCTCAGAATATCTCACCTCAACTCTCTATCCTCTGAGAGCCCATTTTACATTGTCCCTACTTTATAAACAAAGAAAATGAAGGGATAAAGGTTTATGTCAAGATTAAACAGCTATATGTGGCAGAGCTAAGACATATCTGGAGACTTGAAACTCCGTATTTTCCTCCAGTGTCACACTGTTGTAGGGGGAGATCCTTTTAATCAGTGACTACTGCTATGTGCCCTAAGACATGAATGGAGACAGAAGGGATCTGAGGCTCAAGACTTCCTGTATATAAGAGAAGTGACCCCGAGCTTTCTCATCAAAACACAACATGTATATTGGGTGGCTAGTAAGTGTTTGTGGAATGAACAAACCCAGTCCCATAAAATCTTTATATTCTAATTGGATTTCCTCAAGTTCCTGGCTCCTCTTTCTTGCTGGTTGGATTTCCAGTCCTGCGTCTGCTGGCTGTGGTTACATTCAGCTGGTGTCCTAAAGAGTTAGGCTGAGTGAGGGGTGGAAAGCTGTTTCGCTCATAATCCCACCTTCCCTTCTGTTGTTCAGTAGTCTCCTCGGGGGATGCTTGGTGCTGTCATTTGACCCAAGTTATTCTACCTCGCTGAAATCCAGTTTCCTTAGATCTAAAATGAGAATCACGTAGATGATTTCCAGGGACATTTTAACACTCAATTTTAAAGGATTTTGAAGAGCCTGACTGAAACAATCTGCAGAATATTTTATGTCACATCACTTAAATTTTGGCTTCCATAAACCTAAGCATTCTTATGTGAGAGTAATCATTTTTGGTCTTACTTCCTGATTTATGAATGACTGCTACCCTTCATTTTTGACTGTCTGAACTCTAATAAGAGCTAAAGTTTATTGAATATTCACTATGTGCCAATTACATGCTTTTTACTACATGTAGTAATGTATGCAGTGCTCACCACAATTTTATGGGATTTGTATTTACCATCATACCTGTTTATTGATGAGGAAATAAAAGCAAAGAGATATTATGTAACTTGACCAAGGCCACAGAGGTAGTAGGCAGTGGAGACAGGATTAGGAACCAGGAAGTTTGGTTCCAGATCCTGGGCTCTTCAATTGCTATCCATTCTGCCTCAGACAGGTTCAATCTGATCATCATATGCCTGGTTAGAGTTCCAAAGGTAAAAATATGGGGAAATGCTAGTATTCTTATCTCAAATAAGATAGCACATTGAATAAGCCAAAATTCACATCTTCTTTTACAACATCTCTCACACAAACACACACCCCCAGGGTGACAAGCCATTCAGTTTAGATCATGGACACTAGTGGAGAACGCTTCCTTGTAAAGGAGTATGCAGGAGAGAAACCAGGCTCAACGGGGCATCAAGTAGTAGTAACTAGTCAAAATGCCCTTTCACAACCAGAGCCTCTTTTTCCCCTCAGAAAAGAAAGTGATGCTCAGTATTTCACCTGTCATCAGCAGCTTTGGCATACTTCTTGGAAGCATGCAGATTAAGCACAGAAAATCATTTCCTCCTCAGTCCTCCCTTTTCAGAGGCCGTAGCATTCCTTCAGACAGCCAGATGCCATCAGTCAGTAGACTTCCTGCTGCTTCAGTAATTACAAGGCTTCAGAACTAAGAAATGAAAGCCTACTGAGGGAAGACAGTGAAGAACCAGTTGGTCGAACTGTGAACGTTTCCTCTGCTACTCCTGGAGATGGGAGCACGTTTCCCTTTTCTTTTTCCAGAAAGAAGTGAGGAGTGCTGGGCTTAGTGTTTGAGACAGTGTGAGAGGATTATTTGTATATTCCACATACAAACAATCTTTGCATAAACACTTTTTGAGATGCCATTAAAAGTCTGGAGGGAGTCTTAGATGTGCTCAGGTTTTCAGTCTTCTCCCAAGTAAATACTCTCCATGTAGTGAAAAAGAGTTTCAGGATCAAATACTTCGAATACGCATAAAGAGAATCTAATGAACACAAATAGCTAACCATACTCTTTAGTCTACTGAGGAATTCTTTCTAACCCGAGAGAAGCTGGACCCATGAGCAAATGCATCATATAACCTGCTATGTGGTCACCGATGATTTCATGATGTGTCCAAGATTAGCTGTCTCTGGGAGCAGGACACTGTGTAAGCAGACAGTTTTGTCATTTTTCTGCTTCTGCTCACTATGTTAAGGCTGAGTTAAAATACCAAAAGGTGCCTCTCTACCTATAATACAAAATCAACGGTGGCAGGAAGGTATTCGCGGAGCTGTATCTGAGCTGAAATAAAACAAGGGCTCTCTCATCTCATTTTGCATCCTGTTTTAAATTATATCAGCAGTGAGTCATGTTCCTTCTTCTATTACATACTCTTCTGCTCAGCTTGAGAAGAACAGGAAAGAAATGTGCCAAGAACAATTCACTGCAGATGAGTATCAAACTGAACTTGCCAATGGATTTTCCCCCCACAATTCTGATTTCCTTTGTCAATGCTTAACAAATTATTAATTGAACAATAAAAATTGAAAAGAATACATTTTATTCTTTCCTTGGGGAGAGTTGATATTCCACAAACAGAAAAAGATTCTTATAAATAGGTGAGAGGGATAATGAGAATGAAAATACTTCAAGTAGGGAAGAAGAAGGTATTCTAAGTTGACATCGAACAATAGTCAATAATTGTAACTTGGCAGCAATAAACAAAAGGGCAGTAGGTCAGATAAAAGATTAGTAGAGGGTAGGCACACAAGCAATAATAACCACCCGAGGAGCTCTTGGGTGAGGCACACGTCCAGGCCCTCCCTGGAGATGCTGATTCAGAGAGTCTGGGCATCTCTGATTTTTTAAAACAACTGAGGAGTCTGATTCACCCTTCTATTGGTTAATCGATGCTGTAAGTCCCCAGAGTATGATACCTCTTTGAAAGTTTGAAAGATAATGAAGGTAAGGATGATGGTTAGTTTAACCTTCCACATAGCCTGAGAAGTAGTCTGCAGACCAGCATTGGCTGTTGGAACCTAGATCAAAAGTGTATTCAAGTCATTACATAACCTTTCTCCGTGGCTTTATACAACACACTCTAGCTACATTTATTTGGAAGTGTCTTCTCATTTCAAAAGGTAGAATGGGTAATGCTCTCCAAATGTTTCAGTCTATATTACCTATAATACTGGATGTCTGAACCTTCCCACTTGTCACTCAAGTCCTCCTGGATTGAACCCCTAATCAATCCTCCATCTAGATACTAAGTCCCGTAGCTTCTACCTCCCTAACAGCTCTCAATAGTGTCTCCTCTCTAGTTCAAGCAACTGTGCCTCAGTTCGATTCTCATGGTTTCCTGTCTGGATTACTACAGTAATCTCCTCAATTGATTTTCCTACCTCCTGTTTTACTTCCCTCTAGTCCATTCTCCATAAACTGCATCATGCCACTTTTTTCAATTAAAATACTTTCATAACTCCCCCTTGCCTCCAGAATAAAATCCATGTTTTGCACACAAAGTCCTAACTGGTCCCAAATGTTTAATTTAAAACCCAGGTAACACAACGAGAAATGCAGGCTGGATAGGAGTAGATTGTGGCACACTGGCATCCCCAGCTCGCGTCGCTTATTGCCATATCAGTACTAAGAAGTCTTCTATTTTTTGAGAGAAGCTGCATTTATATGCTATCTTCAAACTTATTAAATATGAACATATGATGCTTTACCCCCCTTCCCAAGTCTGTGGGCTTGGGCTCAGTCCAAGGTTGGTCATTTTGCACCCTCTGCTTTAGACCCTGACTCCATCTGAATATGGCTAGTGTCCAGGAATTTCACAGCCCTTTAAACTACACGATGAATATATTTGCTGAGACCTAAATCTAAACTTGCTGGCTAAGGGCAGAAAGCTAAATAAACATTTGCTATCTTGACTTCCTGTTCAAAAGTCATTTTCTCTCCATTACATTATAAAATTCACCTTGGTTACAAAATCATTACCTTTGGTAGAGCCATTTTCATCTCTTTCTTTACTTTATTTCTTGTTCAATACTTCCCAGTAGTAGGGAGGCAATAAATGGTCTCTCCCAAGAGTAATGCAGACTACTTTCGCATAAAAAGAGATGAGCCAAAAATGTCCACGGAGACTTAAGATAGCAGAGTCAGGAGACCACATGGGAAGAAAGCTAGAAAGAAGGATCTGGGAGTGGTGCTCATGTAGGTGAGCATGAGTTCACCTACTGGATTCTCATTAGTGACTCCCTTCAGGGCAAGTCACAGCTTCTATGTCTGTGCAAAGCTTCTCAAACAAGCTCTAAACCTAATATCCTCACAGACCTTGATTAGGGGCGAATACAGTCACATTGATTCTCTCCACATTTTCTAGGGTCATCACCCCTCTACCATCCAAACCTCATTTTATATATCATTGACCTAGGAGCACCCAAAATTTCTGTTCTTAATCTTTTTTGATTACGAGCCCCGTTGAAAACCTGAGGAAATCTATGCTTTTCCCAGAAAAATATACATGCAAATAAAACTTTGTACAATTTGCCTATTAGTTGCAATATATCTATAGCATCAACTCCCTCAGTTATCCTACATAAAGACCCTTACCTGCAGGATACCTGATTTATACCCAAAACAATGATTTGCTATGAGAAAAAAGCAAACCAAAACACACACAGTGAACAAACAAGTGTTTATTACTTAACCTCTCTTATTAGACCAGCATCTAAATAGGTCAAGTACCACTGACTTTCATAGCTAGCATATACTATTTATGGGAATTTCCAGAAACAAAGACCTCTTGTTTGTAGATTCTTGTCCAAAGCTTCTGATTAGGCAAAGTTGTACTAATAATTAATTTAGATGCCTCCAGCAGATGTTTCCAGACAGGAAACATGGTATCTTTCATCATATGGCTCCTAAACTTGAATGCCTGTCGTTTTTCCAGTGAAGATGTGAAAAAGAGAGAGGCTGATGGACATTTTGGAAGAAAACTCTCAGCCTTTCAGCACTTTGCTGTAGAACCCCCAGCTCAGAGTCTGGAGCTCAGTGGTAGAGTTTCATAAAATCACTTTTATCAGTTCACCCAAGGATGTCAGACCCCAGAAAATTAGGCATATATTCCACAAAGACAGAGTAACACATTACAGAATGTTCAAAATATATCAGTCAAGTGGATTAGAATTCTGTCCTCTCCCCACAGGATAGCCAATTTGGGAAACCAAATGAAGACAGAAATTTGCATGGGAAACACAGTGAAGGTGAAGGAGATGGATGGCCTGATGGGCGGACCAGGATGCCCCACCAGCTGGTGCTCTCTCTCCCTCTGTGGAAATATGGCTGACAGGGAGAAGCAAGCCAGGAAAACTTCTTCCTTAAGCATGACAGTTTTTATTGGTTTTTAAATGTTTCCACTATAAAATATAACCACATAAGAGAACACTATTGATGACACATCCATAATGTCTTCACTTTAACACACCACTAACATTTTTATATGAATCATCAATCTTTTTTTCTTTTATATATGTGTATCCCAGATATTGGCTCTATTCGCATCCTCCTCCCTGAGCTTCCCCAAGTAAAGGATCTACTTGTCCACCTGGATTAAAGAATGATGTAAAATTTATTGATGGTCTTTTAAGAGAGAGAGAGAGAGAGGAACCACTTTTGAAATTCTTTACATTCTTGCTAAAAAGTCAAACCTGATTCAGATCAAGACTCTGGTTCTAACTCACTTTTCATGAGATACAGATATAGGGAAACATGTTTACCACCAGAGAAGGAATCAGCAAATTCCAGCATGTAAAAAATTCTATGAGACAGATGTCTCAGTTTCAACAAGCAAATGGTAAATTTAACAAGTAAAGTAGGGGAAACATAAATGAAAAGCAATGTAAGAGGTATATCGACCAAGTACCCTTCATGGATCTTATTTCAAATATACTTCGAGATGTTTTACGTAAGGTAAGCCTCTTGGTAACCACAAAGCAAAAACCTACAGCAGATGCACAAAAGAAAGGGAAAACAGAGCAGACCATCATGGGAAATCATCAGGTTACAAAGGTAGGCAGAGACAGGGAAAAAGAAACAATGGAAATACAAAACAGCCAGAAAGCAATTAATAAGATGGCATTAGTAATTCCTCACATATCAATAATAACTCTAAATGTCAATGGATTGAACTCACCAATCACAAAGCACAGCATGACTGGATGGCTATTCTTTTTAGACCCAATTAATGCTGCCTACAAGAGACTCACTTTGGCTTTAAAGACACACAGAAGCTCAAAGTGAAGAGATTGGAAAAATATGTTCTATCCAAGTGGAAACTAAAAGAAAGCAGGACTAGCTATATTTAGATCATACAAATAGACTTTAAGCTAAAAATGATAACAAGAGACAAAGAAGGTCATTATGTAATCAAGAAGGTCAATTCATCAAGAAGATCTAACAATTGTAAATATATACACACTCAACATTGGAACACCTAAATATATTAAGCAAATGGTGACAGATCTGAAGGGAGCAATGCACGACAATACAGTAATGGTAGGGGACTTCAATACCCCACTTTCAGCAATGGATAGATCATCCAGACAGAAAGACTAATAAGAAAACAATGGACTTGAACCATACACTAGACCAAATGGACCTAACAGACATTTGTAGAATATTCCATCCTTAGAAGCTGAATACATGTTCTTCTCAAGTGCACATGGAACATTCTCAAATACATTTTAAAAAATTTAGTCTTACAAACATAATGTTGAACTGAACACAGAGTACATACTGCATGATTCCACTTATATAAAATCCAAAATCAGGATAGGGCTTACCTTTACGTGCGATAGTCGTTGGAGGGGGTCCTGCTTCTTGGCTGCTGGTGATAGTCTGCTTCTTCATCAGGGTCCTAGTTACGTAAATGTATTCACTTGTGAGAATTCATCAAGCTGTAAACTTGTTATTGGTGCATCTCTCTCTGTTATGCAATAAAAGTTACATTGATGAGACAGTCTGAAGATTTATATTTGATGATAGTAGGGAATTGCTAGGAGTTTTCTCTGTTGATAATACTGGGTTTTGGTTAAAAAAAGCTGTATATTTTGGAAATGCATCTTGAAATATTTATGGATGAAATGTGCTGCTGGCATTTGCTTTAAAAAGTGAGGGACAAGGTGGGGGAGTCAGAGTTTAGATTGGCCATGTGTTGATAATCGTTGAAGCTAGGTGATGGTTACCTGAGGGTACATGAAGCTATTCTCCCACATGTATTTGAAAATTTCCCATACCAAAAGCAATTGTGGAATCCCCTTTAGACACCTCTCCTTGTCCAGTTCCCTCTCTGCACTGCCCTGGGGCTTTCATCTCTCTCCCTTCTCCCACCATTGCTCACCTTACAAGACTAGGCCTCTCACTCAGTGTAGCTCACCTGGGCTCTCAATCTGAGCACCAGCCCATTCTATAGGCCCCTTGAGGGCTCAGCCTCCAACAGAAGTGAGTTTATAAAAATAGTCAGAGAGGATCTTTTCCAGAAGGGAGGGTCCTATTCTAACTGCTAAGAAAAAAGTTTTCCATATTCCTTCCTTCTTTCCTTTGTTCATTCTCTCTCTCTCCAAATATGCACAGATAGCTTGGCTTTGGAAGGCACGCTAGTCTCTCAATAAATTTGGAAGTATTGTTAATAACATCTGGTACGTAGTTGCTAATCTTTCCCAGGGTGGGCTACTTCTACTGGCCACTAATCTAAACCATTTCATGAAGATCCTCACGAGCTTTGCTGTCAGCAAGTGACCTCTGAAATTGTTCCCAGTTCTGAGAGAGCATGCTTTTGGAGTTTTCAATCCCTTCCACACCAGCTATAGTTGTTGAATTTTCCTCTGAGAAGTTTTGGATTTGTGGGAGGGAGGAGGGAAGAGAAAGCACTTAAGAAGAATCTGTGGACTGACTGGGATTTCCTATGAAGAGTCGGCCACTTAAGAACACAAACAAGCAGGTTTAAGACCAAATAAAATTGAGGCAAAACATCTATCCAAATGTAGTTCTATTTGTTTTCCAGGAATGGGGTGGTACAGGATAATTTACTTGAATTGGTCTCAAAGCGTACATTTCCAGCCTAGAAAAAAAGCACACAAATTGCAGTTTGATTTAGGAATTAATAAACAGATGTGATTTGGAGAAAATTAAAACATTTTATCAACCTCTGAAACTCAGGACTCTGGTTGTGTGAATCTAAGCTATGATACGCTCTATCACATCCATGAGCTTGAGAGTTTCTGCCCGTGTCGTACTGACAGCCACTCACTCAGTGGGAACCTTCAGTTCTATCCCAATCCATGTTAGGTCTGTAGCCTGCCTCTGCCATGTCTACTTCCGCTGTTTCTCCCACCCTCCAGTTCACCTTCATTTATAGAAACTCTCAACCTTCCTGAGCAAACATCAACACAGCCATCTGCTCCCACTGCCCTAAGGCCTTCCTCCTGCTAAGACTGTATCACAATGCAAAAAAAAACCCAAATAC
Source organism: Equus przewalskii (assembly GCF_037783145.1). Classification (NCBI taxonomy): domain Eukaryota; kingdom Metazoa; phylum Chordata; class Mammalia; order Perissodactyla; family Equidae; genus Equus; species Equus przewalskii. The sequence continues at coordinate 40,646,527 of NC_091834.1, forward strand.
AAAAAACCTTCCTAATGCCCAAGGAAGGTGCCAGTTTAGGTGATTGTAGAATTCTTTGGAGAAATTCATTTGCTTCTAGAAAATCTAGATAGAAATAATTGTGAAACAAGTTAATCCTCCTGAGAGTTCAGGACAGGGACAGACAGACTGGATGGACATTCTTGAATCATCTTACACCTTTGTACATTTATACTTAAGCTTCCACACAAAGACACTGATATCTGACTGGGAACAATCTGACTGTTTTAGACAAATTTATTGCAGCACAGGGATTGGAGGATATCTGATGACATACTTATGTCACTTTGAATTAACAGGCAGAGAGAATCCCTCTTGAAGGTGAAGGAATTCTAATCTGGTGGTCACTAGCAACCGCGCTTTGGGACAATCTGAGTTTCCACATGCAAGCAAGGAGGTGACAGGCTCAGAGCAACATTTTTTGTGTGTATGTGTGAGGAAGATTCTCCCTGAGCTAAGATCCGTTGCCAACCTTCCTCTGCTTTGTATGTGGGATGCCTCCACAGCATGGCTGATGAGTGGAGTAGGTCTGCACATAGGATCTGAACCTGTGAACCCAGGGCCACGGAAGTGAGTGTGTGGAAATTTAACCACTTGACCATGGGGCTGGCCCCCCAGAGCAACACTTTTAATGGCCCTTGAGAAAGAATAAGAACTTAGTGCATGGCCACACAATGGGCAGGATCAGCCCACACGGTTCTGTGGAGCTCCTGATGAGGTGGGTGTACTTGCTGCAATATCACGTGACAGGCAGTATGGGTGTAGTGTCAGATTGCCAGAGTCTGCCAAGCCTTCTTTATTTATGGGACAGAGATAATAACCATGCCTGTGGCATTGGCTTTTCTGAGGATTAAATGAGTTAGTATGCATAAGTTCTTAGAACAGGGCCTCCTGCCTCATAGTCAGCACTCAGTAAATGTCAGCTATTTTGGATTGACGGTGTAAATACCCAAGAATGACGATGATCCCCATGTGGTATTTAAAAGATATTTATAGGAAGATTCCAGGGAACCATGGTAGAGTCACGCCTTCAATTTGTAGATCAGAACTCATTCTCGTGGAACACAAAGAAACTCTCCAAGGGCTGGGGAAGTGTCCTATGGCCTAACAGGAAGAGCCCTGGACTTGGAGGAAAGAAGTCTGGGTTTAATACTGGGCTGTTGCCAGCTCTGTTACCTGGAATCAAGCAACTCATCCCTTTGGGCTTAAAGGAGAGTTGATCTCTCTAGTTGATTCCAGCTTAAAACTATGATTTGATGCCAAGTAGTGCTTATATCACTGCTTCTTTGATTAGGTGCACATTAGGGTTTTAAAAAAGAAGTGTCACTTTGGGCCCCTATGTCTCCATTCTGCTTTTACCTAAATTATCTAGACTGATTTAACCATATTTAAATGATAGTAGACCCAAATCAGAAGTTCAAGAACCCTCCCAAAAGAAACTGTCACTAAGGTAGAATTTAACAAATATTTCTTTTAAGATACCAGATGTTTGTCTTCCACCTTCCTTAATAATGTTGAGAGTGATAAATATGTCTCATGTGGGGGTTTTTTTCCCCCCAAAAAAATAATTTGTAGAGACCCAGCCCCACTGCTGACCAGCTTTCCTTATTTTAGATTGCCCATGTTTCCGGACAGCTGTTCAGGGTTATGGCTCAGGCTGTGGCCATGAAACAGAAGCGTGCTGCCCTCCGTGAGGACTGGAGCTGTGACTCTGGCTTCCAAAGACCAGACTGCCACCCGCTAAGTTAAAGCCCAACCATCAGGAGGCATTAAATTACTTAACAACCCAAAGCAGAGATGGCGGATCTAAGGAGAGATTCAAGCTGACGAGCTAAATTTCATACAAAATATGCCATCAAGAATAACCTCTAAAGGGCATTTACAACCATCGTTGTGAAATCAGAAAAAAAAAAAAAAAACAAAACCTCAACGCTGGCATACGTCGGTATTTTCTCCAGCTGATTCCCTTGAAGAGGCAGTGCTCATTATCAATTCAAAACTTAAACTGATGCACTCACCAGGAAAGATAAATGAAATTCCGTAGACATTATCATGCAAATTCGGCCTTAAAGCTCTACAGTTGTAAAGAAAAATGTTCAGTTGTATATACCATCCTGGCATTTCCACGTAAGACACAGATTTATAGAATAACAGGACTGACATGAAAAATCAAGCAGGATTATCATATTTTTTCAAATACCATAAACAGATACTGAAATTTGTAAAAGCTGACATAATACTCAAAAGACAAAACCTGAGATATGCATGGCGTCTATTCTTAAGGTTTTCATACATGTTATTTCAGAGAAAATGGCTTAGGAAGCCCCAAATCCTTTATTCACAAAGGTTGCTCATTTCTGGTAAGGGAAATCCAAACTAATGCAACAGATCTAGGTAGGATCTAAATAGCACTATGTATTGTAAAGAATCAAGGATAAATAAGGCAAAGATTCTGCCATTGCTTAGTGAGGAGAGGGAGGAGAAAATAGACAACTGAAACACAAAGTAGAATGTGATAAATATGTGAGGTACCAGTAAAATGCTTGTAAGTGGTTGTATTAGATGAGAGGGATTAGATTTAAAGAGTTAAAATATTGTGTGTGAAAAGGTGTTATTTCAGCTCAATTTTGGAAGATAGGTAGGATTAGGAGAGCAAACAAATAAATGGGAAGAGGCTATTTCAGGTCATTGTCCTAAGTGACAGCATGGAGGTGTCGGAGCATTATTCCATTTGGCTCGAGGGTGGGAGCATCTTGGGCACCTCAGCACCAGGGCCGACTCCCTGGACTGGAGGGGCTCTGCAGAACGCTGGCTCTTGGAGACAGCCTGAAGTTATTCTATTCTGCAGACACTGTTCCACCAGAAACTGTTATGTCACTGTTAGGAACTGAACCAGCATCTTTAATGAGAGCAACTCAGGATGAACACTGGAAGAAGAATGAATAGAAAAAAGAAATTGAAGATATGAGAAGAGAGGGGATGGATGGTGACAGATAACAGAGGCATCAGGAGGAGGTGGGATCCGTGGACTGGGATGGGGGTCCCTGTAAGGAAGACCATCTCTGTTTCTTTAGAGCAGCGGTTGTCAAGGGCCAGATGGTAAATATTTCAGGCTTTGCTGGCCACATGTTCTCTGTCCCAACTATTCAGTTCTGCTATCGTATCACAAAAGCAGACATAGCCAATACATAAATGAACAAACATGACTATTTTCTAATAAAACTTTATAAAAATGAGTGGCAGGCCAGATTGTTTGGCCCATGGGCCATCTCTTGCTGACTCTTTTCTTTTAGGGGATCAGCAAGGAAGAAGAATAAGTGCACTGTCATCTTACTTGATAGAAGTGAAAGAAATGAAAGGCTTTGTTTGACTTTTCAGTACTTTTCAGTAAAGTAGGAGGTTAGGGTATCTGTTAAGAAATGTAGATAAAGGACAGAAGGAAGTGGAGATATCTTAGAAGAGTCATGGTGGGGTCAGCTAGGGATGAAAACACCCAGAGCAGCAGTTTGAGTTCTTAATGGAGTCGATCAACTGTTCTGGAACCAGAGTGAAGAAAGTCTACAAAAGCATCAACCAATCTGGGACTTGGCTAGTTCCCAACCCTTTTTTGTATGTGTTGCATAACCTCAATGCAAAGATCAAGTCATTATTTATTTCAGTGTACAGACAAGCATTTACTATTGCAAAGTCCAAAAAGAAGGGCTTCTTTTTGTTTCTACTCATAAGTCTCATTCCACAACTCACAGCAGTGTCATCCACACAGAAATCCAAGCGCTGTATTCATGAGACAGGCAGTCAAGCACTGGCTGGGACCCAAAGAGGAAATGATGAGGTAATGAATAAACTAAAGGATATTTCTCAGCCATCAAGTTACCAGCAGTAAGAGCCAAGGCTGACATAAGAAATTTAATTCTCTGTATTTCGTTTCTACAGTCTCGGATGAATATACCCAAGGCAGAGGAAACATAGGATGCTATTTACCCAAGAGTAACTCAAAAGTTTCGGAAATCTGGTACTGAGTGTTCCAGGAACATACTGAAATTGAGAAGTAAGAGCAAGTAGCAGGCTCTCTCATTTAGAAAAATGACTTCTTTTTAAAATGTCTTGGGCTCTTCACATTTCCTTTAAGGACCAGAAGCTAGTTCTCAGCATCCCACTTACTGTGAAGAAGAATGTCACATGCCAGTCAAAGGTAGCACGTGATGGGGAAGATTGGCAGGCCCCAGTGGACACATTTCCACTCCTTTAAATGCTCCTCTGGAGGAATGGACACGGCTTTGAGGCATTTTGATCAGGCGAGCAGTTAAAATTATCACACTGAGCCCGAGCCTCACCATAGCTGGAAAGACAGGATTCGTTGCCACCTATTTGAACTTGCTAATTTGTCTAAAACTGACAGAGCAAGACTTGTCAAAGAGGCTTACTCTGCACTGTCAGTGTCTCCCTCAGAGGATTTCCATCATTGGCCTTTTGTCCCTGTTGATTAAGAGCAGTGTAGAGCACAGCTCTTCTCACACATTTGTCACCTCAAACCATCTCTTTGTTTCACCGTGTAATAATTCACATCTCGACTCCATTGTTACAAAGCAGGGTTGGAGCTCTCTATGGTAACAGCAGTGGCAGGCATCTGTCAAGCTTTCAGAGTTGCCTCTGCATTGAAAGACGTGGAAAATCCCAGCTCGTGACCCCAGAACTGTTCACCGCTGCAACACCACTTGTCAAATCTTTCCTACTGTCAACAAGGGGGTATCTCAAGCTTAAGGCCTGGGAATGCCCGTCTCAAAGGAGGACAGGGAACCTTGATAAACAGTCAGCCCTGGACAGAAAGGGATCAGAAGCTTAAACATTAGGGCTTGAAATACATTTTCTGATTAATTGAACAAGGTTTGCAGCAAGTAATGCTTCCTACCTGCCTTCGGGGCCTCATTCCCAGCCTCACTTCTCACTATTATTTGCTCGTCGTTTCCATGTATAAAACAAGGCAACAGTGTTATTAATTGTTCAATATTGTGGCTACGGAATGCATACTAGAAGTTGGAAACAGTGTCTGTCAAGAAGCCTAAAGGAACAGTTGCCTCAGTTTTACAGGTGAGAGAACTCAAACTTGGAGAAGTTGGGGCACTGGCCCAAGATCACACAGCTGTGGCAAGTTGGGATTCAAGCCCAGGTGTGTCTGGCCCCGAAGGCTGTGCTCTTATCTAGACATGGGCCAATGGGCCCTGAAGAGTGTGTTCAGTGACCTCGTATTTTTCTCTTGGGAGGGGAGAAGCTGCAGTGTGTGTGCACCCAGAGACACCCAGCCGGGTGTCCTGGCATCATAGCAGTGGAGAAAGCAGGCATCATGGAAAAGTGTTACAGCACTCATAACATGATCAAATACAGGCTAGCTGGCTCTTGGTTAAAAAAACAAGTTTGGGGCCAGCTCCATGGCCGAGTGGTTAAGTTTGCGCATTCCACCTCCATGGCCTGGGGTTCACTGGTTTGGATCCTAGGCATGGACCTATGCGCCGCTCATCAAGCCATGCTGTGGCAGTGTCCCACATAGAAGAACTAGAATGACTTACAGCTAGGATATACAACCACGTACTGGGGCTTTTGGGAGAAAAAAAGAAAAAAAAAAAAGAGGGAGATTGGCAACAGATGTTATTCAGGGCCAATCTTCCTCACACACACGCACAAAAAGTTGGGAACTCGTGTAACTTCTGTCTGGTTTAAGAAAAAAAAGAACAAAGTTTGCTTCCGTACAGTTTATACTGACAAAAGCAATAGCAGTTAGCAAGTTGTTTTTACATACAAAATCTTATTTGATCTGCATAGCAACTTTAGGAGGAAAGTAGGACAAACACCAGTTCCATTTTTCAGATGGAAAAAAACATGAAGTTTCTAAAAGGTTGGGAAATACGACTTACGTTGCATGGCTAGGAAATGGAAAGACCAGGATTAGAAACCTCTTTTTCTGATTCTGAGCCCAAATTGTTCCTCTAATATTAGGATGCTTCTGTTCTGTATGTTGCTCACTAAATAAATACGCAAAGAAATTTCTCAAGTTTTCACCTCTGCTTCCTGAGAGATGGCATTTCCCAGTGCCATAGTCCTATTTCCAGGGCAATTAGTACAACCTGAAAAAATGACTAGAAAGCTGTTCTTCACCAGCAAGCAGTAGCTGGACTTAGTTGCTAAAGTTAAAAAAAAGTGGGAAATGGACTATACTAAATCGTGTAACATCAGTAACTCTAACGCTATAATAAAAAGTAGACACAGGTGCACAGAAATAGAGAAAAAGGTGGGGGGAGTGTAGAGGGGTTAGCTAGAGTGCCTGGATAGGAGTCTAATGATACATCGGTAGTCATGAGGGTCAGAGAAAACCAATGGAGGGCCAGAAAGCACAGTAAGGGTGGTAGACACACACAACTGTATATAGAGTAAAAAAGGACAACAGACAACAGAAGGGACCAGAATAGATACTTAAAAATTGAATCTGGATCATTAATCATAGCAACAACGTATAAGAGAAGAAAATAAGTTGCTAAACGCATGCTATTATATACTCCTGTTATTCTTCTGGTTTAGGGATATGGCACCAAAGAGGAAAAGAAGCAAAGTAGTGTGGAGAGGGTCAGTAAGAACAAAAGCAAGGTGAGTTGAACCCTGGAAGCTCAGGAAAAGACAAGAAGTATTTGGTACGATGGAGCAATTCTCCTGAAAGATGGAGCCTATTTCACCACTGCTTTCTGTATTATTATTAAAGTAAACTTGTGTAAGAAGGGCTGGGGGAGGACTTTTGACAATCCTAGTTGTCAGTCCCTCTGTCGACAGTTGCTATTTTTTCCCTTTGCTATTTCATTCCTTCCCAGCATCTCCTTTTGTAGGTGAATGAGCTGAGTGGCTCCACCCCCGCAGTGTGGCTGCTCCCTCCTCACACTGGAGCTGCTGCTCTGGGGAAGCAATTGCTGCAGCCCCGGGGGAGGAAACCACAGTCCTGCTGAAAGAGAGGTCAGGGGCAGAGTTCGCACGTGGCATGAGTAGGAATGGCGGGCTGCAGGCTAAAGTAACGTGGTGTTTGAATATAGACCATTACTGCAAGAAACTGGGAACAAACCCTAGAATCAAACAAACAGCGGGGGAGCTTTTTACTACCCTGGCTTTTGAGAGCAAGGACTAGTACCTGGCTTGTGGGCTTAAACTTTTTTTTATGGAGGATCTAGATCAGTGTAATAACAAACAGTGTCATACTGGATTCTACCCTATAATTACTAAAGTCACTAAATTTCAAAACATTTTAGTAAAGATCTGAAATGCAATGATTCTGTGCTCACAAAAGAACTTACAGACCTGTCAAAAGTTTTCAATGATCTATCTTCACTAAATCCAGTGTATTTTGAAATGTGAAGCTTCAAAAAAAGCTCAGGTTTGGGCTGGCCCCGTGGCCGAGTGGTTAAGTTCTCGCGCTCCGCTGCAGGCGGCCCAGTGTTTCGTCAGTTCGAATCCTGGGCGCGGACATGGCACTGCTCATCAAACCACGCTGAGGCAGCGTCCCACATACCACAACTAGAAGGACCCACAACGAAGAATGTACAACTATGTGCCGAGGGGCTTTGGGGAGAAAAAGGAAAAATATAAAATCTTTAAAAAAAAAAAAAAGCTCAGGTTTTCCTTTATTTAACCTGAAATTCCCTTTTTGAAACCATCTCCCACAACTGCATAATCCATTTAAAGAAATGATATGGATGTTATTATTCCCTAAGTCTTTGAGTAAATAGTTCTGGAAGATGCTTCAAATCAGGACATCGATGGCTTCATGCTGGCTCTCTGAAGCTGTCTTTCGCAGGTATTCATCCTGAGCTCCCGTCCCCCACAAGCCAATTCACCAACAAGCCAAATCCAGGTCTTTGCTGTAAACCTTCCAACATCTGTCAAACGGATAAGCCCTCCCGCACTCTCCTGAGTTCATCCTGACAGACAAAAATTGCAAGCAAAAACATCCAAATACGGACTTCTTCCCAACTTTTTAGTTTAAGGGCATGCACTCTTCAGATGACAAATTGCAAATTCTCTTTATAATTTTTACTGCATTCTTGAAGACTTGCAGGTAAAGCTGCACTTCATTGGGAAATTCCCATTTGTCGGTCACAAATAACTCAAAAGCCAAACTAGATAATAACAACAGCATTTACCAATTACCAAAAATGTGCACAGGATAATAAAACAAAATGAAATCAACTGGAATTATGCTAAAATTATTATACACCAGTTTTCTGTGGTTTTCTTGGTGAGAAAGTTTGACTCTGAGCTAATATCTGTTGCCAATCTTCCTCATTTTCTTTTCTCTTTTTTGCTTGAGGAAGATTAGCCCTGAGCTAACATCTGTGCCAGGCCTCCTCTATTTCGTATGTGAGTCACTGCTATAACATGGCTTAATGAGTGGTATAGGTCCATGCCCAGGATCCAAACCTGGGCTGCCGCAGCAGACCATGCTGCACCCAACCGCTAAGCCATGGGGCTGGCCCCCCCTACACATCAGTTTTATAGCATCAACTCTGAGTACCACTGAGTACCAGGAGGAAATACATTCCAATAAAACCACTTGACCTTGTTTGCTGATGAAGAGGGACAAGCAGAAGCTTGTATTTGAATTCTGAGACTGCCTTTCTATAGCAGTGGGTTTGCTCCGTGGACCAGTAATGTAAGTGTCACCTGGGAATTTGTTAGAAATGCAAATACTCAAGCCCCACCTCAGACCTCCAAGTAAGGACCTCTAGGGGTGAGGTGGGATCCAGTAAGCTGTTTAACAAACCCTCCAGATGATTGTAATACCCAAGCAAGTTTGAAACCACTGGTATAACAGTGGCAGACTGAATCTGAAGTTAAGTAGAAACATCTGCCACTTAAAAGGACTAGTCCATGACTTTCAAAACAGCACCAGATTTTTTCAATGAGCCTTTTATTTTAGAACAGTTGTATACCTAGAATACGTTGCAAAGATGGTACACAGAGTTCCCACACACTCCACCCCGTTTCCCGTACTGTTAACATTTCGCATTAGTATCGTAGAGTTGTCGCAATTAAGGAACCTATATTGGCACATTATTAATTAACTAAAGCCTATGCATTATCCATATTTCCTTAGATTTTGCCTAACGTCTTTTTTCTGTCCTCCAATCCCACATTCCATTTAGTCATTGGGTCTCCTTAGCTCCTCTCGGCTGTGATGGTTTCTCAGACTTCCCTTGTTTATGGTGGACTTGACTGTTTTGAGGGGTACTGGTTGGGTATTAGTAGAATTTCTGTCAATTAGGAATTGTCTGATGTTTTTCTCATGATGAGACTGGAGTTATGGATTTGGGGGAGGAAGACCACAGAGATAAAGTTACATTCTCATCATTTCACCTCAAGGGTACAAACTACCAACATGACTTATGATTGATGATGTTAACTTTGATCCCCTGGCTGAGGTAGTGTTTGTCAGCTTTCCCCACCATGAAGTTACTCTTTTTCCTCCCTTTCCATACCATATTCTTTGAAAGAATATCCCTGTGGGCAGCCCACACTTCAGGAGTAGGGGGTTATGCACCAATCTTGGCAGTAGGCTATCTACATAAATCAGCATCAGAATTTTCCACCTGAAAAATGAGTAAAACCAACTTTGATATTTGAGATGTTTCTAAAAAGAATTATAAGCGCAAACTGGGTGAATAATCCTCATGAGAAAACAATGACATGAGAGATGTGGCTGCCAACAGAGGTAAAAATGTGTCTGCACAATGGCAGAACCATGCAGAAAAATTGCAACACGATCCTCAGCATGTGGCCATAGGGATGGTGACTACAAATGGTCACCACTGTGACTTCCACGTCTTTTGCAGACATACATCCAAGATGTCTTTCCAGACTAAAATATTCCTGCCCTCTTCATTTAGTAGTTCTTGACCGTGGCTGATCATGGATAATATCTGGGGAGCTTTCTGAGTGAGGCTTGGGTGTCAGTATTTAAAAAGCTCCCCAGGTGATGCAAATGTGGAACCAGGATGGAAAACCACTGCTCTCAGCACCGTCATCATTCTCAGGTGATAGCTTTTAACTAATGAGCAGAGCAGTGAGCCAGGGGATATGAGAAAGGGGAGGAGTGTAAGTTTTCATAGCACCTGCATTGCTTCCAAGATGGTGCAATGGTGGTGGTAATGAACTCCACCAGACTATGAAATTCTCAGGAAAGAGACCACATTGAGCAGGGGGAGTGAGAGAAAGCAAATGCCGTTCAAAGATGCATAAGGCATGGCCCTGCCCTCCAAAGTCTCACCAAATATAGTTAAAAATGAGAAATGGAGCAGGAATGCTAATGGTGGTAGTAGTTGGCGTAGAGGATGAGGAGTAGTAACAGCAGCTAATGTTCATTGAGTTCTTACATTAGGCCAGGCCTAAATTCTTTTCTATTCTATTTGCAACCAAGTGAGGTAGGTACTGTTATTATCTCCATTTTACAAATGAGTAAACTTGCCCAAGGTCATATAGCTAAGAAGTAACCAAAGATGGGTTTCAAAATTTGGCGATCCAATTCCAGAGGCTTTGTTCTACATCATTGTCTCCTTTCTCTCTTAATTGCATCCCAGATAGGTGGGGCAGAATGGGAATAAGAAGTGATTCAATCCGAGGAAGTTAAGGGAAGGCTCTCAAGAGATGGGTTATAGAAACTGAGTAGAAGAGAGGAAGTTTAATCTGGAGCTTCTGTGAAGCACAGTATGGCTGGGGACAGATGAGACAAAGACCACTGAATTCAGTTGTTCATTGCCAGGCTCAGACAGGAGGAGTTGGAAGCAGGCTGGGATAGTGGTTGAGCATGTTCACAGATTTAATAGAGGTAAATATGATGAAGGAAGGAACCAATCCCTGGCAGCACATGTTGGATATCTCCCATCATCTTCTCCCTGCTCTTCTCCTAGTGGTCCTCTCTACATGGCTCTTGCCTTCTAGTTCCTTCCAATTTCTTCAGGCCTATGGTTGGTGGTAATTGCTCCCCTCTCCCTAGCCCAGAGTTCCTTGTTCACACCTTCAAAATAGCTCCTTTGTAAATAAACCCTCCTCTGATTTTCATAATTTGATTGTGCAACGTGCATACTGTTGACATCCTGACTAACACACAGCACTAGGTGCAAATTCTACTCCATTCTGCCAGTCCCCTGTGTCACTAGTCCTGCCTAAAGGTGCTCTTTCACAACCCATGCAGAAACACATTTAATGACCACGTGTGTCTGTGGTGCTGACAACTATTCTATCCACTTGGTTTCCGTAGTAACAGGGCATAACTAAGTAGCCCTATAAGTGACTTCCTGTGCCATCTCCTCATCCCAGCTCTGATTCCTGCCCACCTAGAAATAAATAGTAATAATAATAAACCAAATACTGTAAGTTGGAAATATTTTGCTCCCAATGCTTAAATACATTTTGTCTCTTCGTTTAATGTTCTACCTTAGTCTTCTCTATCATTCACCAACTTCCTTCTGGCCCTATACTTTTTTGGTAAATCTTTTCCAAAATCCTTAAAATATAGACATGTTTGGCTCATATGATTAACAATACCATTAATTTATAAAGAATCAAATCAAAATAATAGAAAAACCCTAGCATTGATTGAATGCAATGTGCTGGGCACCATGATTTGGTGACTTATTTAATCCTTACAGGAGTCTGTGGTGTAGACAATACCATTATCCCCATTCACAGATAGAGGAAGGGAAGCTAAGTGAGAACACACTATGGCTCACATAGGATGTGGTGGTAGAGGCCAAAGCTGGGCTCTGGGTGAGCAGATTATATGTATTTGTCCACATGTCAGCTCCCTCCTCACTCTTGTTTCTTTTATTCTTTCTCTATCTTTTCTTCTTTTTCCCCTTCTTCTCCTCTCATCTACCTCCTCCCTCTCCTCTTCCTCCTAATCAAGAAACACAAATATCTTTCTGAACACTTGTCATATCCAGGGCCATGTTTTGTTAGCTGGGGAGAGAAACTTTAAAGACATGACCCTTGACTTAGAAAAGCTTATATTCTAGCTGGGCTATAGATCAAGGGTGTTTGTCATTTTAGAATTTATAATTATTTTTTTAAAAAGAAAGTGCAGGCAGCACATACTGTGTACCCATAAAAGAGGTATAAACAATGAATGATACATGAGTTCACAAGACAGGCCAATGCTCTCACTGGGGAGGAGAGAAAACGTTTCTTGTAGGAAGTAGAATTTGAGATGTGCTTTGAAAGAGCATAGGGCTTACAGAAAAGAGGTGTGAGGGGGTCCTTCAGTTACCTATTTAGGATCTGTATGCTCAGAGTAAAGTTTCTTAAGAAGCTTTAGTAAAAATTTCAGGGCTTCCTCCTTTTCCTCTTATTCTCTCAACAAATTCAGTTAAGGTGCTTGCACTTGTCAATAAGATGGCAAGTTCTGCTATGATTGGAGGTGGGAGGTTAGGAATTGTGGCTAGAAAAGAATTTATCCTTAAATCTCTAGGAAGCTAAGAAAAGAATAAGAATGGATTCATAGTGAAAACACAGACTCTACCTACTACCATAGATTTTTTTCATATATATATATATATATATTTCATATATATATATATATATGAAAAGTACTAATGATTTAGTTTGAGCTTGGACACAAATACAATTGTTCTTCTCCTAGAACACACAGAAGGTCCCACCCGTATCTTGTATGCATAAGTCTGACCTTGTCCAAATAACAACTCAGGCTTTTTATCTTATGACATACAGAAAGAAAGAAAAGTAGTCCCAACAAAAATGATTTACCATGCTGCCTGGAGCTAACCAAACGGATTTAGACAAAGGCCACTTTGGTAACAGATATAAACACTTTACATAAAACAAACATGTAGGTAGGAAAATGAGACATCTCTATAATTGCTCTGTATGTCCAATAAAATATATCTGGCAGCATTTAACATTTATTGTTCTATTATACCTGATTAGAAGTTTCGATTTCAGGATGTTAATTAGAATGTGCCACATATCACTACTTAACGAATCTGAAATCTTGGGCAAAGATTGTTTTACTAATCATTATTTTCCTGTGCTGCTTCTAAAGATGTTGAATTTTCTCTGTTATGCCAAATTCCCTTTGCAATAAAATAATTTAGAGGAAAAACTCTGAGTGAAGTCACATGGACACCCAAGACCTAGTGTTTATGAAATGATTTATATTACCGATATAAATTGATATGTCATAAAAATCCTGTTTTCTTTCATCGTTATCTTGGTTTAACATATTGATCTTAGCATGATAAAGCAATTTTAAATGCAATTGTGTAATTCCAGGGTTAATATCTCTGTCTCTCCCACCAAAATGTGAGAGCCGCAAGAACAGGGCTCTACCCCATTTGCCCACCATTGAATCTCCAGAGCTTAGCACAGTCTGACACAAAGTAGGTATTCAATAAATATTTAAGTGAATAATGAGAACTTGATAAGAAGGTGATCACATGCAATGAATATTAAAGGTATTTAAATATCACAGCAATATAAACAAATAATCTATAGTGAAACACTGCTGCGAGGGAACTGTTCAATGATTTGCTGTACAAGGATCATCCAGTCGCAAACCCCTACTTCCCCCCTCCCTCTCTCTTCCTTCTCAATCACGGAAGATAATGAAGCAGAACACTTGGTATTGGGTCTTCCTGGAGAGAGAAGAATTGTTACAATTTGGTTGTTTAAATTGTGAATTCTAAGTGAACATAGTAACTTTTCTTAGAAGGATGTTAATGGCTAAGATTCTGGCTACCGATTCCAACATGTGGGGGGTTTTCCTCTCACCACCAAACAATTCTTGGACACCAACTGGGTGTCTTACAATTCAACTCAATTCTGACACTATCCACCCAGCAGTAGCATCAGACTCACAGGTTAAGGTTCCATCCCACAAGACTGCCCTCCACTTCAGATGCCAATCACAAGTCCAGGTTGTTACTTGTAATCCTGACCAACTGACTATAAATCAGAAATTCCCAAGACCCACTTCCTTGAGTTCGATTAATTTGCTAGAGTGGTTCACAGAAATCAGAAAGCTGTGTACACACTAGACTACCAGTTTATTACAAATGACATTAAAAGATACAAATAAACAGCCAGATGAAGAGATGCATAGGGTGAATTCTCGGACAAAGGAGCTTCTGCACTGGTGGAGTCTGGGACCCAGAACGCTGGCACTTGAAAGCTTCTGGTTCACCAACTTGCAAGCTCTCTCAAACCCATCTTGTTCAGTTTTTATGGAGGCTTCATTACATAGGCGTCATTGATTAAATCATTGGCCATGACAATTGATTCAACCTCTAGTCTCTCTCCCATCCCTGGAGGTCAAGGGGGTGGGACTGAAAGTTCCAATCCTCTAATCATATGGTTGGTTCTCCTGGCAACCAGCCCCCATCCTTAGGCAAGTTCCAAATTTTACCTCATTAACATAACAAAACGTGGTTCTTACCACCTAGGAAATTGCAAGGGTTTTAGGACCTCTATGCCAGGAAAAATGGACAAAGACCAAATATATATTTCTTATTATAAATCACAATCTCACAATGGCCTTTGGCTGCCAATAGGTAATATAAACGAGAAAGAAGAAGGTACAACAGAGTACCGATATCTTCACATTGTGCTCAGGGCAACTAGTTAAATTCATGATCAGATTTCTTGTGCAACATATTATCAGATTTTGTTAGACATATTCCAAATAAAGTTAAGCTGAGGATAGAGCACACTAAAACCAAAAGAATAAGTTTAGTGGATGCAATGAATTCTGAGGTCTACTTACCAGTTTTAGACTAGTAACTTGAGATTTCAAATAGCAAGTGCCCCAAAATGGTATTTTTCTCCGCTTGAGTCCCTTGCCCAATAAAACAAAAACAAAAACACTACCTTTTAAAAGTTTGCCTCCTTTAGTATTTCATTTTAAATGGTTTCCAGGAAGTATAAGATACTGAACATTCACTTGAAATTTAATATTTCCTATGAAATATGACATTATGGAAAACAGAGAAGCAATAAAACATTTTGGATGATAATTCATACCCTTAGGATTTATGCAAGTATAGCGTCTCTTATTACCCACCATAAGTGATAGGTGCAGCATTATTTGCTATGAAAACAGCCCCAGAGAGCTGTTATTTATCAAGGCTAGTTACAAAGGTTGTGCCAATTATTTATGAGCCTATATGGGTAAAATTGAGTTATGCATTGTTTTTCTAGTCCCAAACGACAAACTCAGCTGCTTTAGGCACACAGAACAGAGCAAAAACCATATCAAAGACAGTCTGGCCTTTGCTGCTCTGGGGAGAAACCAGAACTTCTGCTGGTTTTTAAAATGTAATTCTGAAGTAAAATAGAATAATAGAATAGAGTATAGATAATATCCTAGCTGAATGGGACCTCAGAGATGGGCCAACCCAACTCCTTTGTCTTATACACGAGGAAACTGAGGCTCTTAAAAGTCTGACCTCTTCAAGGTCACACAACTTGAAGGGAAAAGAAATAGTTGGCCATTATAAGTCAAATGCCAACATAATAAATATTGATAAAACTCTTAAACTCTTAGCTTAAACTAAGACTTTAGCTTAAACTAAACTTAAAACTCTTAAAACTCTTTAGCTCTTAAAGAATATTCAAGTCATAGAAAATGGTTTATTTACTTCAAGTTGTATTGATACAATTTAATTTTAATACAATGCAAAATCTGCAGGTTTTCTTATATGTCATTAAAATAAAATTTTACCTGTGTAGGTTGGTGTGGTGGACAGAATAATAGCCCCCCTAAAGATGTTTACATCCTGAAACCAGAATCTGCGAGATGTTATCTTACAGGGTAAAAGCAACTTTGCAAATGTTAAGGATCTTGAGATGGGGAGATTATCCTAGATAATTATTAACTGCATGGGCCCAATGTAATCACAAGAGTCCTTACAAGAGGGAGGCAAGAGGGTGAAAGTAAGAAGAGAAGATATAACAATAGCAGCAGAGAAAGAGTGAGAGGTTTGAAGATGTTAGACTTCTGGCCACAAGCCAAGGAATGAGGGTCGCCTCTAGAGGCTGGAAAAAGCAAGGAAATGGATTCTCACCTGAGACCTCCAGAAAGAATGCAGTCGTGCCAACCTATTTTGGACATCTATACCAAACTTGGGAACAGGGGTCATTATCGAAGCTGAGAGCACTGGGGCCTGATGTCCACCTCCCTGGACAGACTATCATCTCTGCATCTGAAGCCCTGCTGCTCTCCAGAGAGCTTTGAAAGAGTGGGAACCGAGTGCTTGACTTGTGGGCCCCACGCAACCCCTATCTCTGTGCCCTTTACAGTCTCAGAGGAGGCTGTCAACTGTTCTCTTCTTTCAACGGGCCCCCTTTCCTCCTGCTCCCAACCTTTGGAGACCAAGTATGCAAATGTTTAGAGAGCAACTTGACATTTTCCTCTCCCTTACCTGTGTACTTTGAAGAGAGGAAAATGTGATATTAATCAGCCCAGGAGAAGTTTAATTTTGAGCAATTTTTTATTCATATCCAATCAATCCATTCAACTCTAATTTCTTATATCAACTGTGTTAGTCTTTGAGCCAGGAATTGGGGGTGCAAGGCTCTCCCTCAAGGCACCCATCCTTTACTTCTCAGCTGCTACTACCCTGCTCTAGCCTTCAATAGTCCAGCCTCCTGGACTTTTAAAACAACCTCCTTCGGGGTTTCTCTATTTAGGTCATATCTGCAATCTATCCTCAGATAGGGCCAAGATGGATCTTTCAAAAACTGCACTGCCCAAAACGATAGCCCCTAGCCATATGTGGCTATGTAAACATACATTTAATTGAAATTTAAAATTAATTTTCTCAGTGTCACTAGCCACATTTCAGGCAGTCAATAGCCACATGTGGCTAGTGGCCACCATATTGAACAGTGCAGATATAGAACAATTTTCATTATCATAGGAAGTTTTATTGGACAGCACTGTTCCTAAATGGAAATCTGTTCATGTCAATGCTTTTCAGTTTAATGCTCCTATTTGCCTAAAATAAAAACCTACACACTTTTGTAGATAACATAAATCCTTTGTGTGCTGGCCCTTACCACTTTGTTTAGTGTACCACCCCTCAAACACATTGCTCAGTTTCGAGACACCATCCTCTCTCCATGCTCTTTATCAGTCAAGTCTCAGCTCACATTTTGTTCTCTGTGAAGACTTCCTTGAGGCCAATTTTAATGTCTACACTTCTTTTACTGGGAGTCATACCGATTGATTTTAAGTAACATTTTTATTCTTCAAATGACATTTGTATGTTTGTCTCTCAGTAGCTTGTAAGCTCCTTGACGACAGGAACATGTTTTATTTGTATGTATACTATATATACATATACACACACATACAGATAAGATGTCTATAATAGATACAATAATATATATTATACATACACTCATATATACACACACACATATATTTGTATCTATACATACACACATACACATACATATATATATATATTTGTAATTGAATGAACAAATTTACTAGTCAAGTACCATAAGATGTTGAGAAATGTTCTAAATCTCTTTCTTTAGCATTCTTTTAAAGATCGCTCTGTCCTTGGAATTGGTAAGATGCAATTCTTCCAGTAGGCTCCCCAGTCATTTATGGAATGTTGAGCTTGGATTCTGAAGAAAGGGTAGAACTACGCTTATAATATACTGTAAGTTGAAATCGTTTTCAGCAAAGTTACATTGACACAGAGTCACTGGCTAGATCACTCGGTTTCCAACTATATAGAGAGATGAGTTTTGTGCCATGGAAATAGCTTGATGTAGCAGTCGTGCAAAAGAATCTGTTGGGAAAATTTTCCAGATAAAAGGATTAATAGAGTTCAATTCTCTATTCGAATTCGTTAAATCAGATTGCTTCCCTATTTACAGAGAACCACAGAGTTTAACTTATTAATGCAAATATCAGCTTTTCTCACCAAGAAATCCTGGTTAAAGCCTTAGTCTCCAAAGAATGGTATTTTCATGGCCAACTCTATAAGAAACAGGATGACTTGTATACTGGAGAAAGTAGAGAAGTTGATGTTGATTTTCTCTATATCCAAAGAATCTAACTTGAACATGTCCAGAATTTAGAACTAAGTGCCCGAATGATTAAATCTTACTGAATACCACATTTTTTTTTTTTTTTTTTTTTTTTTTAAGATTTTATTTTTTCCTTTTTCTCCCCAAAGCCCCCCGGTACATAGTTGTGTATTCTTCGCTGTGGGTTCCTCTAGTTGTGGCATGTGGGACGCTGCCTCAGCGTGGTCCGACGAGCAGTGCCATGTCCGCGCCCAGGATTCGAACCGACGAAACACCGGGCCGCCCGCAGCGGAGCGCGCGAACTTAACCACTCGGCCACGGGGCCAGCCCCCTGAATACCACATTTTATGCTGGATTTTCTCTTCGTCTTAATCTGAGATGAATGGAATTGTATAAAAACAATACCTGCCTTTTATTAAGGCCTCCCTTGTGTCTGACACTCCACTAGATGCTCTTTTATACTTCTCATTTCATCTCCACAAACTGTCTTCAACATAGGTACGATTACCTCCATTTTCACGTAGTAGAACTGAGGCTTGGAAAAGGAAAGGAACTCGTGCAAGATCACACTGCTGAAAAATGAGAGAGACGGGAGTCTGTAGCTAAAAGCCACATTTCATTGTCTACTCCAATTTTCTTGCAAGACAGTAGCCTATCTATCCTATGTTGTGTTTTGGGGCTTAGATGAATCTAAAAAGTGATGGAGCAGGGCCAGCCTGGTGGTGAGGTGGTTGAGTTTGCATACTCTGCTTACACGACCAGGATTCCCTGATTCGGATCCGGGGCACAGACCTACATACCGTTCATCAAGCCGTGGCAGCATCCCACATATAAAATGAGGGAACATTGGCATAGATGTTGGCTCAGGGACAATCTTCCCCAAGCAAAAAGAGGAAGATTGGCAACGGATGTTAGCACAGGGCCAATCTTGCTCACACACACACAAAAAGTGATGTAGAAGATTTTTGTAGATAAGAAAGGAAGAATCTCTCTTACAGTAAAAAACAAATAAACCACCAGATAATAGCGAAGAGTGTAAGGCACCAGTTCACAGATGCTAAATTCATACATCACACTGCAGAGTTTGCCTCCTGTGAGCCTTTCCTTGTCATTGCATGATATCATGCAAAAAGCAGGGCAAGTGAGAACAGAAGATAAAGGTTTGAACCCTTTCTCCTCCTTTTGTTCCTGTGTGACCTCCTTTGAAGTTTTGAAACTTAAGTGGAAGGACCTAAAAAAATGTAATTACATTTCATTACAACAAGCTACACTACTGAAATACCAAAAGCTCCATTCTATATGTATAGGGAAAAGCTTGGAAGGATGTAAACAAAAATGATAATGGTAGTTTTGAGGGATTCAATTTTATTGTTTTTAATCTCTATAATGAAAGGGTATTTTGATATAATAAATTTTATTTTTTAAGTGAATCAAGGATGCAAATTAAAGCATTTGTTTGGTTAACCTGAATTAAGCCTTATTTTATTTTTTCTAGAAAAACGTGGTTAATGATTCCTACCCTACAGGATTTTAAGGAAGGTTAAGTTTCCAGGTTCTCCAAGGAAGGATTTGAAGTACAATGCTTTTTGAGAAGGAGTACAAGCACCAAATCTAAGGAGAGAGAACTGGGGAAAGTTAGCAAACATTGTAAAAGTGGGAGAAGGACTGAGACCCTCTGAAGCAAAGGGACAAATAATAAACAGCTTGGAGTGTTGTTTGAAGGATTAATGATGATGCACATACAGCACATCGTACAGAGCATGTGATAAGAGTGGCTCAAATGGTAGCCATTACTGAACACCACTGATGCTCCAGGCATAGTAAAGAATGGTAAGATGCAAGCACTACTAAGCAACAGGCAAAAGTGTGTCCAAGACCTTAGACATCTATCCAAGCCAACTAGGCCAAATAATGGACAGAGACCATGAAGGTGCACAAAGCCTGGAGTGTCGAATAGTGGGACTGGAGACCCCCTACTGAGAAACTGAAGTTCAAGAGAGAAAACCTGTACCCTGAGGGACTTGCAGTGCCAGCAGGAGCAGAGAAATTGATGCTGTGGTCATGAGCAAGGCTGACATGATGCTTGGCTGGTAAACGACTCAACAAAAATTCCTTGAATTATCTCTTTCTAAGACCCAAGAGCTAAGAGTAGGATAGAATGCCAAGGGGCATTTAAGTGTCTTGTGCTGCCAAAATTAGAGAAAATCTGAGCTGGTAGTCAAGAGGACAGATGAATACCAATGAAACACTCGTCTAGATAAACAGCTATAAATGATATACTGCTGGTTATTGTTTCTAAAATTTAGGCCAACCCTGCCTACACTTCTGGTTGGGACTACACTTGGGATGCCTTCCAAGACTGGTACACACTGTCCCCACTCAAGCACTGTTTCTCAAGTGACAAGTCTTGATATAAATGCTCTTTGCAAAACAGTGACACTGGAACCTTTAGGACTTGCTACAAAGGCTCCAACCTCTCTCAGTGGGCTTCTTCTTGCCTCCCCTCTACCTCAAACTGCTAACATTATTATTAGAAAATATATGAAATTGACTTTAAATTTAAACTTTTGCTAACACAAATGACCAGGACAAAAGGAGTATTTCTTTTTAATCATCATAAAATCAACTCACATTTGTTAAGTACTTCTTGTATACAAACCACTTTCTAGCTACTCATTCAACAAATATTTATGGAGGGCCTCTAGCCACTGTTTTGGGCTCCGGAAGGGATGCTATTGAACAATACTGATGGGATTGCTGTTCTCACAGAGCACCATCTTCTAGTGGAAGAGCAGATAATGGGTAATGGGAGAAGTAAACAAGATGAATTTAGATTCTGATAAATACCATGAATCAAATAAAGCAAGAGAAATCATGATGCTCTACTTTAGACAGTGTAGTCAGGGAAGGCTTCTCTTAGAAGACAGTATTTGAGCTGAGATCTGAATTATGCAGTGACATGTCAGGTCTGAGCAACTGCTGTATATTGAACATTTGTGTCTCTCCCAAATCCATATATTGAAACCTAATCCCTAATGTGATGGTATTTGGAGGTGGGAGCCTTTGAGAGGCGATTAGGTCATGAGGTGGAGCCCTCATGAATGGGATTAATGCCCTTATAAAAGAGACCCTAGAGAACTCCTTTGCCCCCTCTGCCATGTGAGGACACAGGGAGAACCAGGAAGCAGGTCTTCATCAGATGGAATCTGCCAACACTTTTGTCTTGGACCCCTAGACTCCAGAACTGTAAGAATTTTTTGTTGTTTATAAACCTCCCAGTCTATGGTATTTTTGTTATAGCAGCCTGAATGAACTAAGACAGGGACCAAAGAGGGAAACATTGATGTGAAGGCCCTAAGAAGGGAGCAACCCTTGCATGCTCCAGGAATGGGGAAGGGCTGATGTGAGCAAGATAAGCTTAGAGGTGGGGCAAGGGCCAAAGCGAAGAGCATGGCATGGATTAACTGCAGTGGGAGTTACAGGCAGTTCCTAAGCAGGGCAGTGACCTAATTCCCGTTTCCAGACTATCACTTGGGCTGTTTCATAGTGAGTAGCTTAGGGAGGCAGGAGTAGAAGCAGGGAGACATGTGAGGGTGGCTCCTACATAGACCAGCCCAGAGGTAACAGAGCCTAGATTAGTGCCATGGTAGAGGAGTAGAGGTGGACCTAGAGGAATAAAATGCAAGCACCATTGGCTAAGATATAAGAGCTGTAAGGAGATGGTGGATTTGTTACGGAGGTAGAATTGACAGACTTCATCACAAGTTGGCTAGGGAGTGGGAATGACAGAATGATGAAGGGTGACTTCCTGGCTTCTAGCTTGAACAACTTAAAGGACAGGGTGCCATTTGCTAAGATTGAGAAAAATGTGGGAGTCAACGATCTTTGGAGGAAAAGTTATCTGCACAACAACCCTATGAATAATAGGCACTATTATTTTTTTTCCACATTATAGATGAGAAAATAGAACCATAAAGAGATTGTTCAAAGTCACTCAGGTAGAGAGAGAGCAGTGCAATGAGATTAAGCCCAGAGAGGTGGGCTTCAGAGCCTGCTCTCCCAGCCACTCCTGCTCCAGCTCACCATTGCCGCCCAAGACCTACTCACTTGGACAGAGACTTAGTCATAGCAGCAGAACCTAATGACTTAAAATTCCAGCAATGAAAATTCTTGGTCCTTGTAAGAAGTATATAAGCCTTCCAGGAAACGAAAGAGAATCTTGGAACTCTAACATAGGGATATGAATCCTTTTCTTGTGAATAATTTCCCAGCAGTATTTAGGCTACAACACTGGTGACATTAATGCCAGCTGGCACCCAGCCAACTCTTCTTCTATCTAAGAGAGGTAACAGTGGCCAAATGCACTGAGTCACCTGATTCTCTACCAAAGAATTCCAGGAAAACAGGACCAAAGGGGAGTGAAAAACACGAAACATGTGCCCTGTTGTTGAGTTCATGTGCTGGTTTTCCTTTAGGACTATCTTATTTCCATATAGAGGCCAATGCTTTTTTCCAATGTGATTCTTGCCTTGGACGTTTCCCCTCACAGGATATTAAATTTGACAACCACACCTGTCCTTCTGTGTTAACAGGAGCAGGTGAGAGGCCTAGTCAACCACGCTTTTCCCAGCACTGTGCTCAGGGAAACTGGAATGATTATTGGTAGGCTGCTCTGAATATTACTGACTTTCATGACATTCAGCAAACGACATTCACTTCACGTAGGGCAGGAAGAGATTGCTTATCTTACTCATTGAAACCAAGTGCCTTGGCTTGAAGCTCTGCAGGGATCCTGTGTGACCTCACAGGCTGCCACCAGCAGTTATTTTCACTTGGGTGTGGGGGTGGCATTTGACATAAGAACACTTTGCAGAGCAAGAGAAAGTTAACAGCACAATTAACAAAATGCATCATCTTTTTAAAATAGGGTCTATTCTTACCTGAGTTGCAAAAAGTTCCTTGTTTGAGATGCTGCTGTTTTCACTAACGAAAGACTAAAATTAAATTGCCTGCTTCTGCTGGGAGTATATTTCTTGTATTCTCCTTGGCGATTTAAGCTGCCTTTCGGAGGTAAGTCTGCTAAGCAGGGCCGTGGTGAAGAGCAGTGCTTACATGTTCTTGGTGTGAAGTAAGCTCTGGGGATTAGGGGGAGTCAGTAGTTTTTAGTCCATTAAAGAGTCTCACTTTTAGCAAATCCTGAGGCTGTTGAACTTCAGCTCTTTATCCAGTTTGTAAAGGTTTACATGGAAAGTGGAAGGTTTGGCAGGGATTGCCTATAAATGAGCTTTGCACCTAATTTATATCCTAACAATTCCATGTTTACTATTTGCTATTCAGAGTGGTGAATCCCAACCTTTTTGCAAAGAACTTAAGTCCAACTATCTGGGAGAGATTTCTGGCTCTGGAAAGATTGCTTTGCCATCCTGTCCGGGAGCCATTTGAGGGACAAAAAGGCTGATACAGGAAACATTTAAATGTTTGTCATAGATTTGGTCATTTTTACCTAAAATAATTTCTTTAATTTTCTTCCTTTATTTTCTTTGTAACTTTTAGAGAATCTATAGTAAAAGATAATTGCATTTCTTAATTTCTTTCATTTTAAATTTATATTGAAGGCTTCAAAGAGATTGGTGTCCCTGAAATGAGTCTTGCCAGCTGTGCAGTCTATGGGGCTCTTATCATGTCAGCCTGTTCTGTGCAGAAGTGGCAGAGCAGAGGGAGAAGCCACATGGAGCTAACATTTCAGCAGATTGTTGCAACCAGGCAAGCAGCAAACACAAGTGGCTGTGTTGCTGTGGTTTCTCTCAAGAGGCAGCAAGAGCACAGTAACAGCTTGGTATGGAGGATAAGAAACACAAGTGATTCAGATGAGATATATAGGCATGGCAACGAGGAGAAAGAAACTGCACAGAAGACTCGAGACAGACTTCATGACTGCAGTAAGAATGGGACCATGAGAGTGGAAAGATCAATATCTCATGAATGGACCATCTGTCCTGGAAATCCTTCCAACACGGTTGAGAAGGTTATATTTTGAACACAAGGTATTTTCTCTTGGCCCTCTTTCTGGAAGGTCTTGGCATATATCTTCATAGACAGAGTGATAGAAATGTCATCAAAGAGGCTGAGCTGCAGCCATCTCCAGCAGAGTTGCTGGCAAAGGTGGAGGAAGACACCACGGCAGGAGTGGCATCTGGCTAAAAGGAAGAGCAACCTGGATCCTGCCTGCAACATGGATGCGATCACCCTGTGTGGAGTCAGTGGGGAAAATGATAATTGTGACTGGGTTTAAACGTGGCATAAGCACAGAAGCTCCAATGTTAGAAAGCAGAAGGTAAAATCTATCATCTGAAAAATGGTTGGTTTGGGTAACGGCTTTAAGAAGTCCACAGTCTGGAAGGTGATATATGGCCTCGGCCCCCAGGCTAGGGATGGGGGAAAATCTCTGTAACAAATGGTGTCCAGTAGGGATGCCTTATGTAAAAGTCTTTGAGGCCATCTTTCCAGAGTCAGACACATTGATTGAATGCTGAAAATACCACTTTCCACCTAGAAAAGTCAACTGGAATTTGGGATTAGGTTAAATAAGGCCTGGCTTCTGAACTTCTTGTCGAACATTTTGCTGACACTAACTGTCAAATCTCTCCCGATCACCTCAATGACAGCAATTCATAGAAAAAAAACAAATACAACCTATGTAGGTCTTGATTTTCCCTTAACTACAAGCCACACAAAACTGTCTCAAAACAGATTTATCATAATTGTTCATTTGCAAAACCTCGCAAAAATGGGGTGACAATAGTCAGTAAATTACTTTTTTCTTTTATTACCTGCCTTTAAACTTTCTTTTCTTATGTGTTAATCCAAATAGCCAAGCATTATCTCAAAGGCATGGAGCAGTCCCAGAACAATGGGAAAGATGACAGACTCAAAAAGGATGATTCCAAACACCTCCAATCTCTGGGGACCCACCTGGATCTCAGCTTGGACTTGTGGGTTGCTCTCCTCCCGTTTGACCCACAGTCATCAGATCAGCCAGAAAAATCTGACTTCTTGGGAAGACTCATCATTTAATCAGAACTCGCTGTGTGGTAATGAGCGAATAATCAGCATGAAGTCAGTAGTAACTGAACATTCATCCATTCATGTATATTTATGTGGCAGGGACTGTGCTAAACTCTGGGGATCCGGTGGTGACCAGGACACAGTCCCTGCTCTCATGGAGACCCAGTTTATTGAAGGAGACAGTATAAAAGGGTCGTAATGATACATTGTTCTAAATACTACATAGACAGGTAGTTCTTAATTATTTTTCTTCCCCAAAGCCTGAGAAATTTGACACACTCATACTAGTAAGTGATTTAGAATGTATGCAATGTTGGTGGGGACACAGGAAAGAATATACAGAACGGGGGGCTGGCCCCGTGGCCGAGCGGTTGAGTTCGCGCGCTCCGCTGCAGGCGGCCCAGTGTTTCGTTGGTTCGAATCCTGGGCGCCGGCATGGCACTGCTCGTCAGACCACGCTGAGGCAGCGTCCCACATGCCACAACTAGATGGACACACAACGAAGAATATACAACTATGTACCGGGGGGCTTTGGGGAGAAAAAGGAAAAAAAAAAAAAATCTTTAAAAAAAAAAAAAAAAGAAAGAATATACAGAACGGGTAAGCAGAAGGCGCTAAAATTGGTACCTAGCCCTGTCTTAGATGGTCAGGAAAAGCTCTTAGAGGAAGAGATCTCTAAACAGAGACCTAAAGGAACCAGCCAGAATTGGTAATCCCAGATGTCTTTGGAAGTGCACATAAAGGTAGTTAGGGCTAAAATAAAGAAGACTGGTGCAGAAGACATCAACTTTGTTCTCTGGTGAGAGTGAAAACAGAAGGTCTCTGGACTTGAAAACACTGGGCACAGTTCACAGCAAGGATATCATAAATAAACAAAGATTAAGTGAAAGTTTCCATACTGAATACTGAGAACTTTAGTCCTTTTCCCTTATCAGACTCCCAGAATACTGGTAATCAAGCATATACCTTCCAAGCAGGAGATCAGAAAAGTGTTCTGAGGACCCTGACCAGCCCTCCCAAAATGCCTAAAGTTACTGAGATTTGGGTTCCTAAGGCAGTGGCTCATCCAGATTACCCTCCAGTGAAGATCGTGCTCAACACAACACACATGTTTGCACAGAAATTTTGGAACAATCATGTCTCAGCTGAAAACAGATGGCACGTGCTAAAAGAATTCACTAAAGAGACTTTAATGAAGGGATTCCTTATAGAGGGGTGGGAAGATTTAAAGGAACCAAAAATGAATGGTGACCAGCCCAGGGAAGAGCATGAGTGTGAAAACCTGAAAGTACAAGAGGAGAGAATGGTATTACCAGAGTCCAGTCAGAGCTAGAACTGTGGAAGATGAGCTATACCAGCCACAGCAATAGAACAGTTGTTCTCAATTGGGGGCAAATTCCCTCCCTCCCCGACCCTGGGGACATTGGCAATGTCTGGAAACATTTTTTGATGTGAAGATGTTGGCAGTGGGGAGGTTGCTACTGGTATCTAGAAGGTACAGGCCAGGGATGACACTAAACATCTTACAATGCGCAGCACAGACTCTACAACAAAGAACTCCCTGGCATCAAAGGTCAACATGCTGAGGTTAAGAAATCCTGGTGATGGAAGAACACAGCTGCTGACAACAAAGGCTGGGCAGAGAGTGAACGAGAATAGATGGCCAGTCTCCCTCTCTCACTACATCTTGATCTCCTGCCAATGCCTCCATTGGTTGAACTTACCAGGAAGCTAGGGAGCTAGGGATCCCAATGATCCCCAGCACTCAGCTTCCAAGGGGCCGAAAGGGTGAAATATGGTTCTGCAGAGACACATGGAGAACAACCACACAGGCTTTGATTAGCTTCTAAGTACTAACACTTGAAAATGAGCAGAAGCAAGCCCATAAAACAAATAGAAAATAACATCATTAATATTCTCTGAGTGATAAGAGAATATATTTCATCCTAAGAATATGGTTTAAAATGCTGGGAAAAAAAGGAAAATTCAGAGAACAAAAAGGATGCTTGGCAATTAAAAGTGTAAAAGCAAAAATGAAAATCTTTATATGAGTGTTTTTATTTTTGGCTTGGAAACCACTAAAAACGTTGATTTTCATGTCTCAGGTGATGTAGAGCAAAACATATGACATACAGAACACACTAGACTCAGAAGCTGGGAGGCAGAGGGCCATGAGAACACAATCCCCATTAACAGAATAGTGAGCAAGAACATTGGATTAATTCAAGTCTTGCAATTGGAAGACTGAAGCCATTTTTTCTTGTTCTTCAAATCCAGGGTGACCTTATTTCTTAATTGGTTAATGCATATTCTTGGGTTGTACAGGTTTGTTTTTTTAATTTATTTTGCCTCTAAAGTCTTATGAAAGTATACAGTGAGTCTCCTAGAGCAGAGGGCTAAACCATGCATTCCTTTCAATTTCAGCATCTTTGAGAATGTCCTGACATATGGTGTAAAAGGAAGGAAAGGGTTTTCTTTGCCTGAGAACCTCGTGAACTTCCTGGGAGAGACAATCACTGGACAAGTTGAGATTCTTAACTCCCTGGAATAATAGCCTCAGGAGCTAGGGGGGAAGGACAAGCCATTAGCTTCCCAAGTAGAGTATATAAGGGGACAAAGTTGAGTTAAACAGCTGCATTAGCTTGGATTTTCTTTTTATTCAGCCCTAAGCAACATATGTCAGTTTCTTAAGGAGATGAAGCTATGACAAATAAGCAGATCAAGAGAATGGGAAGACAAACCACAGAATGGGTAAAAATATTTATAGAAGACATACGTGATAAAAGACTATTATCCAAAATATACAAAGAACACTTGAAATTCAACAATAAGAAACAAGCAACCTACTTAAAAAATGGGCCAAAGACTTTGACAGACCCCTCATCAAAGAAGATATACAGATGGCAAGTAAGCATATGAAAAAAGGCTCCACATCATATGACATTAGAGAAATGCAAATTAAAATAATGATAAACCACTACACTACAGAATGCCCAAAATCTGGGCTGGCCCGGTGGCACAGCGGTTAAGTTCACACGTTCTGCTTCTCGGCGGCCCGGGGTACGCCGGTTCGGATCCCGGGTGAGGACACGGCACCGCTTGGTAAAAGCCGTGCTGTGGTAGGCATCCCACGTATAAAGTAGAGGATGATGGGCATGGATGTTAGCTCAGGGCCGGGCTTCCTCAGCAAAAAGAGGAGGATTGGCAGTAGTTAGCTCAGGGCTAATCTTCCTAAACAAACAAACAAACAAATAATTATAGAATGGCCCAAATCCCAAACACCAAATGATGATGAGGATGTAGAGCAACAGGAACTTTCATTCATTGCTGGTGAGAATGCAAAATGGTACGGACACTTTGGAAGACAGCTTGGCAGTTTCTTAACAAAAAAATACACTGATCCCCAAAAAAGAGCTATATCCTTTGAAGTCTACTAGATATCTGGGATGTAGGTTTGCTCTGCTCTGTAGTCTTGAAAAAACACATAGCATGAATTGTGGGGGATTTGTTCTTCCATATTTTTAGCATGGACATTATTCACATTGAATAGGAGAACAGCTACGACCGCCACAGTGGGAGAGAGCAGGAAGAGGTTTTACAGGGTCAGTCGCCATCAAGGGTCATCCAGCATTAAGGAAACAGGCCTAAGAGAGAGAGAGAGGGTGTACTGAATGCCTCAGGTTGAAAGAAGAGGTGAGTCACCAAACACAGTGCAGTGTGCTGGTTATTGGTGCACAAGGACATGCAGCCAAGGGAATTAGAGTGGAGTTGAGATCCAGCCTCAGTTCCACTCTTCATCCTCCTAGAGGGATGGTGCCCTTTCCTAATTTGCACAAAGATCCTGAATGGGGTTGGGGCACTGGCAGTTTCATGACCTTTCATGAGTGCCTTTCAATCAGAATTAAGGGCTCTGGGGACTTGTGTTTCACTGGTGGGGAGAGGCCAAACTCCAAACCAGAGATGCAGGATTTGATAACTGTTACCATTACTCTGGGGTAAGCCCTGACTGAGGAGGCTGGGGAAATGCAGGTCCCATATATTAGATTTTAATTTAGCTAGAAGTCTTTATTTATACTTCTATAAAAGGACTTTAATATGTATAAAACTTAAGGTTTTTTTTTAAATGTAGAGTTAATTTAAGGTGACTTTACAGATAGAATGTACATTTTTATTTCTCATCCTTATTTCTACCTCCCTTTTTTTAAAAGTACCATGACATTAATTGTATGTGGGAAATTATTTAATCTGCCTTCAAAGAGCACTTATAATTTGGTCTTAAAGTATATAACAGTATACTTTATTTAAAATATTCAGGATATTATGTAGTTTTAGAGGAGAGAAAAAAAGATTTTTTTAAAAAAAGCAAAGGTGCTAAATACAGAAATTTACTTCCTATGACATTACATACTTCCTATTCAGATTGTTTTTCAAAAAACACACACATTAAATGTTACGTGTTAATCAGACCCCTGTTCAATATGAAATTGATTAGGGCATAAACATTTCATAATAGGAAGTTATGATTGAGGACTGAGAATGATATCTCCTGACTTGCTCTGTGGAACAGATAATCAAGTTGTCTTTCAAAGACTGAACCTGCAGTGAATGTTTTACTGGGGAAATAAATGGAATTGATTATATATTCTAGGGGGGAAAAAGCCACACTGTAATTACTTTCAATCTCCTTGTAAAATGTTTTTCCACTAGCAGAGATTTTCAAAATTGTTAGAAAATGCAAAAGTATGGGAGCAAGAGCACATTAATCGTGGGAATTAGAAGTGGAAGAGACCTCTTGGGTCGATCCACCCCTCTTCTCACCAAGATGGTGCCTCATCTGCTCTGCTCAGTCGGGCTTAAACTGATGGACTGCACCACTCCCCTCAAAGCAATCCTGCACTGATTTCTTCACTTAGTTTCAGAAGACAATGGAGCCTCTAAGGAAGACTTGCAAATCATTTTCTAAAACTGCTAGTCTTCAAAACATCTCTTTGGCCTGAAAATCATTTCGATACAATTCCTTTTGCAGTGCTGACCCATCTCTATTATTTACCTTCTTCCATTGCCTTCTCTGTCACTAGACTAAAATGCAACTATCTGCTTCTGGTAAGCACTGCCCATAGGATGGGACAAACCTGGACAGTCGTACGGGAAGACGGAAGTCCTGGATACTCTGGTGCTGCTCTCCCCACTGCACCCCAAGAGTTCCTTCCCTCCTTTCAAAAGGAGATCTACACAACAGGCCAGTCAGGTTGCCCATCTTCTATTTGCCTCTCAGCCCCTCACTGCTCTGCCATTCTGTGTCTCATTGCTAACTTTCCCAAAACTTTACCACTGAATGCTTTGGAAACTAATTCTCAGTACCCTCAAAGGCATACTAGAAAGGTTCCTCTTTTTCCTTAACCTGAGTAAGTGTTTCTCAATGTTCAGTCATTTATATCCCATCTCCATGTTTTTGCTATATCCACATGCCATTTGTGTTAAGATGGGACTCTTTCTTAGTTTGAGCTAAGACAGAAAGAGTCCCATTTCAACAAATGGAATAAAACAATAGGTGCCAAAAACTTACATCTCAAAGTAAGGTGCTGCCTAAGACATGATAAGATACTTTGAAACTAGTCTATCCTTAATCCTCCCGCTCTTCAAGGGTATAAATTGATTGAACCAAGTGAGACAAGAGATCATATTTCCTCCCCTCCCTTAGCATCCATGGGAGGGGCAGGTGGAAAGAGATGTATTATGTAACAGAGACCTGAAAAGGTTATGGATTCACCCAAGGGCAGAAGGTTTACTATTAGAAGCACAAACAGGTTCAGAATGGGGGACAGGTAGAAGAGGGAACCTTTCCCTGATTAAGGAAGCCACAGCCCTATGTCCGTTTGTGAAGAAACTTTTGGGAAATCCTTGAAAATACCTCCCAATGAAAACACTTCTCACCGGGAGCCTGCCAAATCCACAGGGTACTGTTAATCAGATTTCATTTGTGCCAGCTGACTACAACCTTTCCTTCCCATTCCCCTCCTGCATTCCCCATTCCCTTCCCAAAAAACCCCGAGAGGAGTCAAAGGCAGCCTGATGTGGGATAGGAAGAAGAGAATGAAATGCCAACAATTGGGGAGAGTAGGGAAGGTCAGACTTGTGCCCACCCCACTGTACACTTTCTAGTCTGAACTAGCAACAAGATGGTAGAGGGAAAAGCCTTCCCTTTGAAGCACATGTGGAGTTTTGGTAATTAAACTATATTGGTCCCTTTGATTACTGAACTGGTGCTTTTTGGACTATAAGGGACAGAATCTTTGTATTATGTAACAGAGACCTGAAAAGGTTATGGATTCACCCAAGGGCAGAAGGTTTACAGATCTGATATGAAAGAACTATTGGGTTGGTAGCAGAACAGGAAAAAGTTGTTTTCTTCTTTCATTCTACAAGATGTCACTGTGGCCATACAGTGCACTATTGCATTTGTGATGGCTCTCCAAGACCCTTTAAGGCTTGGTGTCCAGGGCTATGCATGTGCACGGACTCATCAAATCTCCAGTAGAGAAAAATAGAGTCAAATGCTCCAAGGTCACAACTACTCAGGAGGCATTAGAACACCCTGTCTGTTGGTCATATTTAAAAGATTCAGAGTTCGGGGTAAAATCTTACCAATGAACATAAACTTATGTTTCTTTCTTAAAGCAATTGATTTTTTTTAAATCAGGGTTTTTTTGAGGTATGATTTACATACAATAAAAGTCATCCATTTTAGGGGCACAGTTTTGTGTATTTTGATAAAATACACATTTATGTAACTATCACCAAAATTGAAATATAGAATATTTCTATCACCCCGAAAGCTTTTCCCATGCCCCTTTGCAGTCAGTCCTTACTCCTACCCCCAATTCCTGGCAACCAATGATCTGATTTCCTTCCAAGTAGTCTTGCCTTTTCCATAATCTTACAAATGGATTCACACGGTATGGAGCCTTCCTGCCTGGCTTCTCTGAGCTGGCACAAAGCTTTGAGACTCATCTATGTTATGTGTATCAATAGTTCCTTCCTTTTTATTACTGAGTAGTATTCCAATGTACGGACTTACCAGAGTGTCTTCATCCATTCGTCATTCATCACTGGATGAGTATTTGGATTGTTTCTAGTTTTGGGCAATTACGAATAAAGCAATTTACTTTAAAATTTTAAAAATTTCTTTAGCTTTGTCCTGAGTAATAGGTTCGAAATATTAATTACACATATATTAAATTGTGTATATTTACACATATAGACATTAATATATATTCATGTGAAACCACTGTCTGTGTATCCTTTAAAGACTATTCATCTCAGAATGGCTAGTGCTGTGTACACCACATCTTAGGAAAAGATGATCTAACTGAATCCTTGCTCCCCTGCTTCCCCAGCTTCCGCTGCAGGTGTCTTAAAGATGGCACTTCCTTCTCCCCTATATCATGGGGCGGGAGTGCTCTTCTAGCTCTTAGTGTTGCTTTCAGAGAGCTACTCTTCCAACTCCCTGCAATAAACCTACTGGCTTTGAAGCTTGTCCCTTTATGCAACAGACATTGGGATAAAGGAAATCCCATTCTCATTGGAGGAGATGGGCATCCATATGCAAAAATAAAGTCCTGATTTATTTGTTAAAAATAGTTTTATTTTTAAAACAGAGAAAATGTATTTGAAATACCAATGCACCAATATCACCCCAAGTACAAGCAATTAACTTTAAAACTTTTCCCCACAATTTACCTTCACCATCTTTATTTTTCTTCTGTCAATGTCTTACTGTGAATTGCCTCTGCCAACTATTGGCAACTATCAAAAACTATGATATAAGAAGTATGTGAGGAAAACTGCTTCTTTAGAGTTTAATGACCAAAATCTCAAATACAAGCTACTAGCATTCAATTTCCAAATTGTTAGGAGTTTGTCCCCTTGTCATCAGAATGCAAGAACTTATCATTCCACTTGAGTGGGAAATTTTAATATTTCTTGAGAATCAACATTTATCCTTCAGGTAAAAAGCACACCTTTTTCAGTTTTGCTTTACCAAGAAGGCTTAAATGTTCTGAGCTATCTTTTATTGCATCATCAGCAGTATCTTTTATTGTATCCTTCTTGAAAAGATGAGACTAAGCCCATTTTATTTTGCCTATGGCATAAGCCTCACAAAATGAAACAATTTTATTTTTATCTGTTTAGCCATCAATGTTTGTTTTCAATTTTGAGATTATTATCACTGCCCCAGAATATCTAATCAAGTTTAATTGCTTCGTCTTCTAACATATATAAAAATATCTATTACTAGAATAAGTAAGCAGCATAGGTGTTGAGATAAATAATTTAACCTTAGATCTGCCCATTATGCCATGAGATAAACACACACATACACTTGTAAATTCATAGATACACATAATAGAAACATATGCATATATTCTGTCTTCTTGCCCCATCAGATTTCTCCAGTCAACACCTTGCCGTAGCACGGATAAAGCTTATTTTATAATTGGCAATATTGACACTTTTTATCCTTTCTTTCTTCAACAACTTGTCATCCTTCCTTTTGAACCAGAGATTTCAGAAACTTAAAAGGCAAATTATAGTTATTGGTGTTTCATTACCTTAGGGATAGAGCTCTTCATTGAAAAGTCTAATGAATAAAACAAGGACAACGGTCACATATACACCATAGACTTATTTCCATCTCTTGCTGTCTTTAGGACAACTAGAAGAGCTTACCACCCTAGGACTCCTTACGTAGCTGAAGTTCCAAACAGTAAAAAAGAAACCAGCAATATTAAAGTTAATTACAGCAATAAGTTTCAATTGTACAGCACTAACTTGAACCTTTACAAAGCTTCTTTTTGTACAAATAGCTCAATAATTCCTACACTTCTTTTAGGCAGCTAGAAGAGGTGCTTTATCTTCATTTTGCAAATGAGGAAGATGAGAGAAGTTATGTGCCTTGAATAATGAGTTGAATTCTGTGTAATGTTTTGAGGAGATGCATAAGTGCATATTGTTGGAAGGAACAAGATTATAAGCAGAAAATCAAGGGCCTGGTGGGCCGACAGGGAAACATGAGGCATCAGAGCCAAGAGGGCTGGGGCTGCAGTCTCAAGGCTGGAGCTGCCAAGGAGTTGAACAGAGGACAGAAGGCACAAGACCAGAGAAGGAATGTCTGAGAAGGAGTAGCTGTAAAGATGAATGAGGGTACCAATGTGGACTCCCAACGCAAAGTCAGAGATGGGCAAGAGTAAGGAAGTTAGTGTCAAGGAAGGACATATGCAAGAGCCGGAGCATTAGTGGCAGGCTAGAAGTGGATGTGCAGCCTAAGGCTGAGCGAACATCCTGTTGGTCCTGCCCATACACGTGGAGAAGACCTAAGGAGATTCACTGGACATGGTGGCGTGACCTCAGCTCTCCTTGATTTCTCATGGCTCCTTGTGGGGCCATTCTGCTATCATTTCTTAAAGGCACTGTTACGGGTTGAATTGTGTCTCTCCAAAAATTCGTATGTGGAAGCCCTAGCCCCCAGTACCTCAGAATGTGACCATATTTAGAGATATGGTTTTCAAAGAGGTGTTTAAGTTAGAATGAGGCTGTTAGGGTGGACCCTAATCCAATCTGACTGATGTCTTTATAAGAAGAAGAAAGTTGGACACACAAAGAGATACCAGGGATTCATACAAACAGAGGAAAAAGCATGTGAAGACACATGAGAAATGAGAAGATGGCCATCTGCAAGCCAAGGAGAGAGGCCGTGGGAGAAACCAAACCTGACGACATCTCGATTTAGACTTCTAGCTTCCAGAGCTGTGAGAAAGTAAATTTCTGTTGTTTAAGCCCCCCAGTCTGTGATGGCAGACCTAGCACACTAACATAGTCACCATATGGATTCCTATGCATATTATATAGCACCAGAAGAGAGTCATAGAAATCAGTTAACGGAAGGAATCCTGTAGATTTAGATTATACCCTTTCCTCTTGTAAGAAGAAATAAATCAGGGTGCCTGAGGACACCACTGAATGCTTATGGAGAAATCTGCGCGCAGACCTCCCGTAACGCACAGGACGCTGCCTTCCGAATCTTGTTTCCTGTATGTACAGAAATACTGCCCAGACTCACTAAAGTCAACAATTACTACTGACTACATCTAATTCATGTGGAATTGATTGACAAAGTCTTAAGATCTTTAAAAATATCTCTCAAGTCTTTGGCTTTATCTATATGGAACTGAAAGGTGAGATAGCACAGCAATATTTTACCTGCAGATTCCAATTGAGTATAATTATCCTTCATCATGTTGTCTACATCCTTAGCCTTCAGGTCCTCCTCGGAAAAAGAGAGAAAGATTGGAAATGAATAGCTATTTACTTTGTTAGTATTGAAGAGGCAGATGTGATGTCCTAGATTTTGGTCATACAAAAATAATGGACTTCTAGCAAAGGACAGTGGGAATTGAATGAGAAAAATGTGCTGGGCTATGAACCTAATAGAGCTTTAAAATGAATTCATTATTAACAAGCTCTGAACAATTTACAGGAAATGAAAAAATAATATGCAGGAAAATAGATGCAAATAAAAAGTAATAACACAGAGGAGAAGAGGCTTCATAATTATCCGTTGAAAACAGTTGAGCAAATAACTTATAGTTTGGAGAACATGCATTCTCTAAATTCCACATGATCAATTTATAATTGGAGTCTTGGAATACAAGTTATCCTTAAGTTGAAGAGTGCCTACATTTATTTTTATTTCTTTTATGTCTCTCCTTTTCTTCTCACCCAAATACCAAATACTATGCTTTCCTGAACCATCTAGTTTATAGAATTCCTAGAAAAAGTATAGTTCTGAAAAAGTAGAGCATTTTAAAAAGCAGATATATTAAGAATCTACCTGACTTGTTACGAAATTCACTTCTCAGAAGGTAAACAATAGGAGTAACTATTGACACGGATGTAGTGCTAAAGAACTAAACCTGTCTAGTTCAATGGAATTAATGGAAACTTGAGGAGGAGGAGGTGGGAATGGCCAGGCTATCATGAAGTTTGTAATAACGAAGGAAGAGAATACAAGGCAGATTCAAACTTTAGGATGGTAGATTTCAAAATACTCAAAGAAATAAAGAAGCTGTAAGAAATGAAGTGTTTTTTTTTTTTTTTTTAAAGATTTTATTTTTTTCCTTTTTCTCCCCAAAGCCCCCCGGTACATAGTTGTATATTCTTTGTTGTGGGTCCTTCTAGTTGTGGCATGTGGGATGCTGGCTGCCTCAGCATGGTTTGATGAGCAGTGCCATGTCCGCGCCCGGGATTCGAACCAATGAAACACTGGGCCGCCTGCAGAGGAGCGCGCAAACTTAACCACTTGGCCACGGGGCCAGCCCTAAGAAATGAAGTTTTAACTACACATGGTGAAAAATTCCAATAAGCTAGAAAGGGAGAACTTTTTTTAAAAAAGGTGACATGAATGTACATAATGAAAGACTTTAACACGTGTCTCTCAGACACTCATAAACCAAGTAGACGAAAATCGTTAAGCATATGGAAGAACTGAACAATATAAGCTTCATATTATAAATATGTATATTGAACTCTACAATGAAATGACAGTGAGTACACATAATTTTCAAGCTCATGGAATATTTACAAAAATTGGTCTCACAAAGAATTGACACATTTCAAAGAATTAATATGCAGAATACTTTGCCTGAAGTTAATGCAGTAAAATTAGAAACCAAAGATCTTAAAAATTACTCTTATTAAGACGAAAAAAAATTAAAACAAGCAAACAAAAAAGAAAACAAAGAAAAAAGAGAGAAGAGGGGAGCTCTTCACGGAAAGATTTGATATAGCTTCACTGAAGAAAACGAGAGAATACCTTGGTAATGGGAGATGCATTATGTTCACAGATGGGACGGCTTGCTATTGTAAAGACGTTGATTCCCTTCACATCTGGAATATACAAGTGGCTAGAGTTTAGAATCCAGAATATACAAAGAATTCCTATTAACAACAACAAAAAAGACAGCCCAGTAGAAAAATAAGCAGAACATGTGAATAGACAAGAGAGAGAAGACGAAATACAAATGGCCAGTAAACATTTAAAAGAAAATCAATTGCACTAGTAATTAGAAAATTTCAAATTGCAACAATTCAAGGTTTTTTTTATCCTTTTAAACAAGGAAAAAATAAATCATCTGACAATATCAAATATTGGAAAGGTTGTAAGGAAGTAGACACACATATTGCTGAAGCCCCTCTCAAGGGCAATTTGGCAAGATCAATTAAACCTGATATGTGTCTTCCTTAATCCAGTCATACAAGAACAACAGCAAGAGTATTAGCAATGAGAACTCACAGGCCTGGAGCATCTACTTGGTACAGATACTATTCTAAATCTCTTTCATATATAAGTTCATCTGCTTCCAAGAACAAGCTTATGATGTAGGCACTATCGTTATTCTCATTTTACAGTGGGGAAACTGAGGTGCAGCGAGATGAAAATCTCAGCCAAGGTCATACAACTGACAAACGTCAGAACCAGGACTTTACTTGGACTGTCTGGCTCCCGAGCCCTTCCTCGCTTCTAATCACTCGCCATGCTGCCTCTCTAGAACAACACTAGCTCATGTACACAGTTATGCTTACCAAAATATTTTTGCAGAAATGTTTAGAATGAGAAAAATTGGGAGCAAAATAAACGTCCACCAATATGGTATTAGGTAAATGAAATAGGTCAGAATACTGCTTTTGCTTAAAGGATGGATTAGTACGTGTATCAACATGGATAGATCTAAAAAAAATGTCACGGCAAGAAGAAACAAGTTTCAGCATCATACCATTTGAATGTAAAATTTGGCAACATCACATAATTTTCAGTGGAATAATACATACGTTAATCCATCATTTAAGAACCAAAAAAGATTCAAACCAAATAGGATTAGAAGTGAAGTTGAAAGGGAACATGGTTTTATCTGTAATGTGTGGATTTCTTTCTTTTAAAAAAACAAGAAAAATTCATATATTCCATATGTACCTTTAAAAACTATTAACATAAAAAGGTGAGACTCAGTTTAAGTGTTTATAATAATTTATTCTATATAGTTGGACTATAGGTGATACTTACACTCGCCTTTATTTTATTCTATGAGTTTCAAAATTTCAAATGCAAAAAAGAAATACAAATCAAGTAAGAATAAGGAGGAAGAAGTAAAGGAAAGAACGCAAGAGAAGGGCAGTGCAAAAAACGGAGAGATCTCAGAAGAGCTCATATTTTCAAAGCTTACACATATCAAGTTTTAAGAGATGCATATGCCACAGGAATACAAAAGGAGGGTGAGCTAATCATTCTAGTATTAGGAAAATTGGTACCAAGAGTGAACATAGGATGGTAATAAACACATATGTTTAAGACAACAAATTAATCTGATTGTTTTGTTTGCTTTTTTTTAAGGCATGGTTTTTTTGGTAAGGAAGATTGGCTCTGAGCTAACATCTGTTGCCGATCTTCCTCTTTTTTTTTCTCTCCAAAGCCCCAGTACATAGTTGTATTTCCTAGTTGTAAGTCCTTCTAGTTCTTCTATATAAGATGACACCACAGCATGGCTTGATGACCGGTGTGTAGGTGCGTGCCCAGGAACTGAATGAGTGAACTCCGGGCTGCCGAAGAGGAGTCCACGAACTTAACTGCTACCCTACTGGGCTAGCCCCTTGTTTGCTTTTTAAATTGTGTCTCTGTGTGTGTTTTCTACTTTGAAGAAAAAAGACAAGCAAAGAAAGAATACATTCCGTATGTAGCATATAGTATAATGTTCAAGGAAATAGAAATAAAGTTAAGCATTTGAAATCCCATTAAAATTATATAAGAAAACAAATGTGGAATGCATAATTAATGTGTTATGCACCAGGATCAAAATTTACAAAGATTTTGACAAGCCAGAAATCAACAAGATACTACTTATCAAGAACAATTCGTTCACTTTGTTATGTGGGTGGAAGGGTGGGAGTGGGGCACATTTCTGTGCTCTGTGGAGGATACAAAGATAAATGAGAAGTAGCCAGGGATGATATTAAAAGCATTTAAGCACTGGTATAGCACTAGCACCAACCAATCAGAACAGAAGTAAACCACTAGTATGCCCATGCTTGCTGTGGTCCCCAACCTCATGAAGTTGATAACATAATAGAAAGAATAAGAAACACACACTAACTACGATGCAAGTCATAAGGTGGTGAGTCATAGATTACTGTAAAGGGCTGGAAGTGTGTGTGTATGCACACATGCAGTGCGGGTGTGAGTATGGAGGAGATGAGCCTCAAAGGATGGATGAAATATCATGATATGAAGATGGAGAGAAGGACATTCCAGAGGGAAAGGAGAGCCTGAAAAAAAAGTGTGAAGGCAAAAAGCATGGGTCTTTGTGAGAGAATCCTGAATAAATAGTCCAAAGTGACTCAGAAATTGGTATATAAAGAATATACATCAGGATTTTTCCTAGAGCATGAAAAGTCTACAGGACAAGCATGTTTGAATTTAATTCTTTAGGTAGCAATGAGTTATTGAAGGTTTCTGGAAAAAGGGAGCACCCTGACTGGAACTATCAGGAAGATGAAAGTCTTCTGTCTCAGCTCTTCTCCTCCTTTCCTCTGACCATAGGCAGAGTACTGGCTCCCAAACACGCCCAGACACTCATCCCTGGAACCTGTGAATATGTTACCTTACATCAAAAGGGAATTTGCAGATGCGAGTAAGGTTATAGAGCTTCAGATGGGGAAAGAACATGGATTATCTGGGTGAGCCCAATGTAATCACTCTAGTCCTTAAAAGTGGAGCACCTTTCTCAACTGTGGTCGGAGAGAGGGATGACTTGAGAAGGATCAGAGAGGTGTGACTTGTGAAGGAGGCAGCCTTTGATGCAAGCTTTGAAATAGAGGAGGCTGGGCCGTGAGCCACGGAGTGCAGTGGCCTCTAGAGCTGGGAAGAGCCCTCTGCTGACCAGCATGAAACCAGGGATCTCGGTCTTACAGCTGCAAGGAACTGAATTCTGCCAACACTACCAATGAGCAGGAAACAGATTCTCCTCTAGAGCTTCCAGAAAGGAATGCAGCCTTGGGCAAACTGACTTGAGACTGGTGAAGCTTGTACTGGACTTCTGAACTACAGAACTCAAAAAAAATAAGTGTGTTTAAGATGCAAAGTTTGTGGTAATTTGTTACAGCAACAGGAGAAAATGAACACACATCTCCTTTAGGCACACTGGCTCCCCTTGAGTTTTTCCAATGAGTCATGAACCCTCCCGCCTCAGGGTCTTGGCTCATGTTCTTGCTTCTAACTGGTCTTCCTTGTCTCAACCCACCCAACCTCAGAACCTTTGCATGGAAGATTCCTTTAGCTCTCTGATTTAAAATGCTACTTTCTCAGAAAGGCTTTCCTTCCATCTAAATTAATTCTCACCATGTCTTTGTTCCCTATTGTATCCCAGTGTCTCAGAGTACTTGGCTCATAGCAGATGTTCAGTAAATATTTGTTAAGTGTTACCTCCAAGTATTGATTTGATCACACAAGGTAGTGTCCACCACATCTCTCCTTTGTGAAGCAAATTTTTGCATTTGCAAATTAATAGGTATTCTGTTTGGCAATAATTTGAGAGCCTGTGAACATCCTCCCCTCCCCACCCCCGACACCCGACAATCTTTGACCCAGTTGTTTTGGAAGCTATTAATGATCCTTGCCTATTTCTATAATTTTATTGTTGAATGCAAAATTGTACTATTTTAATTGTTCTTTATTCTACTTTTATTTACTTATCTTTTTTTTAATAGCTGACTTTTTTATTTTATTAATTTATTTTTTTAAAGATTGGCACCTGAGCTAACGACTGTTGCCAATCTTCTCTTCTCTCCTTCTTCTTCTTCTCCCCAAAGCCCCCCAGTACATAGTTGTATATTCTAGTTGTGAGTGCCTCTGGTTGTGCTGTGTGGGAAGCCGCCTCAGCATGGCCTGATGAGTGGTACCATGTCTGCGCCAGGATCCGAACCAGTGAAACCCTAGGCCACTGAAGCAGAGCATGTGAACTTAAAACCTTGGCCACAGGGTCGGCGTCTCTTCTACTTTTATTAACTGGCATTCTTCTGTTAAGAAGATTTTTTTCTCCTCTGCCTCCTCTTTTAGCATTATTGTGGAGATCTACATATCTCTCTATATTTTTATAGATGGACATCTATCTATCTATATATGAATAGATATATATTTTTTCCCTGAATGTGATATAATCCATTATTGTCATTATTCTTTCTGATGCTTAGTTGTCTCAAATTTGACCAGACCCATCTCTTCAAGCCGGGTTCTGCTTCCTTTCCATAAGACCACATTAGACTTTCTTGCTTCCTGGCATAGGTGTGTGTTAGCTCTTTCTATGACCATGAATTTTTCTTCTTTAATGGCTCTTTACCATCAGCAAATAAATGTGTTATGAAAGTTTCTATCTTTAAAAAAAATCCTGGGCCAGCCCTGTGGCCAAATGGTTAAGTTCACACGCTCTGCTTCAGGGGCCCAGGGTTTTGTGGGTTTGGATCCTGGGTGCAGACATGGCACTGCTCATTAGGCTATGCTAAGCAGTGTCCCACATGCTACAGCTAGAAGGACCCAAAACTAAAATGTATGCAACTATGTACTGGGGGGATTTGGGAAGAAAAGGCAAAAAAAAAAAAAAAATGAAAATTGGCAACAGTTGCTGGCTCAGGTGCCAATCTTTAAA
Source organism: Equus przewalskii (assembly GCF_037783145.1). Lineage (NCBI taxonomy): Eukaryota > Metazoa > Chordata > Mammalia > Perissodactyla > Equidae > Equus > Equus przewalskii. The sequence continues at coordinate 40,688,448 of NC_091834.1, forward strand.
AAAAAAAAAAATCCTCTCTGACCCCACATCCACTGCATTTCTCCATTTCCTTTCACAGCAAAATGGCAGGAAAGATTTGACTTTTCCTATTTTCACTACTGGAAGTTCCCTCCACTTCTCTATGAGCTTCCTTTTTGCTGGGTCACAAACTATCTCCACGTGGCCAAATCTGTGGTCTGTTTCTAGCCCTCCTCTTACTCAGGCTCCCAACATTGTTTCAGGTGATTTCTACTCTTGTTTGTTTTTCCTCTTTGCTTGATCTTCTCCCCTTCTCTCTTCTCCTTTGCCCGATCCTTCTCTTCCAGTGCTCCCAAATACCCAATGTCAGATCTGAACCCTCTTCTCTTCTCCATGTATATGAGCCCAGGTGATCTCATCTGGCTTTAAATATCATTCCCATACTGTAACATAAATACCATTCGATAGTAGCTGCCCTATCCCGCCAACACTCCACTCTTAGCCTGATGTGTTATATATAATCTGATATAACGAAGCAGAGGAATACAATCTGTATTCCTGTATTTACACGACAGTAAAATCTTGTGTCCCTCTCTTTTGACTTATCTTTAAAACTCAGTATCAAAATATCTTTTACTTATGTGTCTTAATTTCTTTCCTTCACAAGTGAAATGAATACTTAATTCATCCACATGCCTAAACACATTTTCTGTAATTATTCCCAGTGCTTCTCATGGCTTATTTTATTCTTTGAATCTCTTTGAGATGAACTGTATATAGAAGATGACATAATTTTGTACGGATGAAGATAATTTTGAAATATGAAGCAAATAGCAGTAAAAGGATCTTTTTAGCAATAAAAAGAAAAGGATATCTATGTATGTATGTACAAACATATATGTGTATATATACATATATTTGAAAGCTAGAACAGTCAATGCAGTCTTCATTTAGAAAGACTTTTATCCTAAAATTTGAAAGCCCGGGTTTGATGATTTAAAACTGAATTCAATGTATCTCTTCAAAAGGATTCATCTTTTTACATAAAACTGAAATTGTATATATGTCTATGACTGATAGATGACCATCAATGTCTATTTGAAGTATTTTCCACTATAGGAGCTTCTTAAGATCACACTTGTAGAAATTCCTAGGCCTTATGGTTCCTTGGCCCTAGATAAATTTTTTAATCTAATCTAAGTTTGTAGGTTGATCCACAAACTGGTCTGCAGTAACACCAGTCAAATCTACATTTGATTCCATTACTGTCTTCAGAATTTCCTATGTGAAACCAGTCAAGAAATATTTACTACATATCCTATGGTCAGTGTGAAACCGCAGCGACTGAGGGTCTCACTGGTTTTTCTTTCTTACCCTAGATGCCGGGACCAATCCCTCATCTGAGAAATGAGGCAAGTCGTGAGGCAAAGTGGGTACAGATATATGGCCGGGTGGAGTCTAAGAGCTAATAGAGAGCAGGCAGTGGGATAATGGAGGAAGAACACAGGATTTTGCCATAGACGTGGCTGGATTTCAACCTCATCTCTGCCACTTACTAGATGGGTTATGTTGAAAATTTTATTTAAGTTTGAACTTCATTTGAAAAATAGGAAAAATAAGGTATATAAAAATGGAAAGAGGAATTATGTGAAACTACTTTGTAAAGGCTATATCTCTATCTATATCAAACCATCCATCCATTCACCTAGCCTTTTAGAATCACTCCATTTATACCCACTTCTGATAATATAAACTCAAGTTTTGTGCACACCGAGTACATATACTGTAAATGTAAAAGGTAAACTAACAAATAAGCAAAAACCTACTTAAGTAGAAATAGCTACTCTAGTCTTCTCTCAAGAATGCTTTCCTATCATCTTTTATTCCTGATTTATTTGCTTCATTTCTGGGAAAAATCACATAAAAACTAATCATTTTTTCTTATGCTATAAATTAGGAAACAAAACTAATTTCATCCAGTGGAGATTTTCTGCTTAGAATTTTCTACAAATCAAAAGTCTCCATATTCTGCTACAAGTTCACCTAATTCACACTAATCGTGTAAGTCAATGAAGAAAGTGACTAGAATGAGATACTGAGAACCAGTTAGCAAAAGAAAATTTCCAAGTTTCACTGGCATATGAGGTCACATTTACATTAATATGCACATTTCCATACATTTCAGGGCCCCACGTAATACGTAGGAAGTCCAGGCACTTGTGGGATTTCCCTTCTTCAAGTATTTTGGGGTATTTACAGAGTGATGGTCTCTCTCATGAACTTAGAAAAAAAATCCAGTGTTGCCCTCCTCTTCTGACTCCTGGCCAATGCACTTTGCTGCTGATACCTCTGCTGGTGACTTGTGGGACTGGGGGGAAGGGGACAGGAAGGAGAGATGTTCACTGGAGCTCTTGGTTTCAGTCCACATTACTCTATTCTTTTTGTTCTCCCACAGCCCAAATAGGAAATTCTGATGCATATAAATTCAGATCAAATAGTCTGTAACTCAAAAAAATGATAAACATATGACAATGTCATTAAGTGGAAAAAGAGTCAAATTCCCAGAAAGCAGAGTGAGGGAGACCCTGAGACAGAAAAGGAAGAAAAGCCATTTGGATGCATTACCTAGCTGGACCACTGGGACTCCATCCCTCTGGGGACCTTTGAGTAAAGCATGTGGAAGCATCTCAGAATCATGCTTCTGAAAGACAGGCGGTTGGGTCTTTTATCCACTGACTCTTGTCCTTCCCTGCTTAAGGTTTGTCCCCAGGAGTGTTAACTAATTCCCTGACAATTCCAGGCATTTGGGATTTTTCGCAAGATTATTCTGAATCACAGCCAGGTTTAAGAACTTTGGCTGAACAAGCTACTTAAGCCCCCAAACACCAAGATTTAAAAGAATCTTAAAACTCAAACATTTGGGGCTGAACTTTGCTTGTATTTCTCTAGTGTATGTCCCTTAATTAAGGAGTTGTCACTGTCCCCCTATCCCCCACCTCCCACCAGAGTCCCAGGACTGGAAGGAAACAAGACAGTGTTTATATACTACCTTAACTTTATAGCATTTCCCAGGTATATTTTATCATTGCATTTTCTAAATCATCTTGTGGGGTTACAGATGGGGAAACTGAGGCTCAAAGGAATCAACTAACTGATTTACCTCCACACCTAGTGATGGGGCCAGGAACTTAAAAACAGGCCTTTTTCAGAGCTTTTTTATTATATTTCTGCTGAGTTACATGGACTTCACCTAATGTTTAGGTCTTTTTCTCTTCCTATCCTATATTCGGAAAGACCTTGTCAAATATTTCAGCACAAAATAGGACTTTCGGGGGCAGAATGCTGACACTGAGACAAGATAACATGATTCTAACCAATTTATTCATAAAAGGTGTAAAATAGACTCATATCAAATGTGTAAAAGAAATAATCCTTCTGCCAACACATTTGATTTAGGTGGGAAATATTTACTTTGCTGACTGGCTGATTAATCACATCGAATAATTACAACATTAAAATAATTTGTCAAAAAAAAGGTGGAAGCCCTCAAACAGAAATAATCCATTGTTTCTCATTAAGTCACACATTAATCCAACTCATTTTATTGAGAGAGTGAGCTGAAATTTGCTATTTATGTTCATTTATGTTTATCTGAGCTTGTAGTTAGTTTAGCATGCATCTTAAATCACTGTTTTTAATATTTCAAGTAAATCCCATATATTGTTTGCCTCCTAGCAAATCAGTGGGTGAAGAAATGACCGCTCTCTTTCCTAAGGCAATGCCCTCTTTTAAGTCCCTCATTTTCCCTCTGTTCTTGTTTCTCCACTTGCTGCCAGGCCACGTCCTCTGGGACAGATGACCCCTGTGTTATCAGCTCGCTTCTAGTCCCATCTGTCTTCGCTTGATAGCACGCTTGATAATTTCAATTCCTCAGATTCCACCTACAACTGAGACTAATTCACACTGCTAATAAGAGTCTACCGAAGACTTGAAGACCAAAGAAACACAGCTTAGACCTCTGTTAGAAGTCTTTATCCTGAGAGACCATGAGCCTCTTGCCAGTTTCCTGGGAGGCCCCTGTGTGGTGGGGCTGTCAGCTCCCCTCTCACCAACAGGAGGCTGTAGGCACAACTACACCTGGGAGTCTGGGCCCAACTGCCTCCTGTGCAGGATAAGCGGAAAGTCCTTTGTTCCTAAGGTTCAGCTTGTTTCCTGTCATAGGATGATTGACACTGGAAATATTCATTCCCTTCAGGGGAATATATTCCAAACCATGAATAAGGTGTGTGTAGTCTGCTCCCATGTCTAATGCAAAGTGTCATGGCCCATAGCACATTTCGCAAAATGTGGTTCATTCAACTTTAAATTAAAGGAACGCCAACAGTCCAGTGCAGGTGGTACTGTGCCGACTCATTCCTTTTCCCAGTGCTTCCTGCAGCATAAGTAGAAGAGAAGAGAGGAACTGTCCATTGCATTTGCTAGAGTAGAGTCTCAGCTCCTGGGGGAAAGTACTTGCACAAAAATCATTCACATCTTCCGAGAACACACAGTGCATTTTAGGCTCAGGGCAATATCTGATTCTATATAGGCTCAAAGTTTTGTTATTAACTCAACTTCATTACCCAATAGAATACTGAATGCCATCATCTACTTTTAGGTTAATTCCCAAGAATGTTGAGTAGGTACTTCTTTACGTCTGCATAACTAGAAGGGCTTAACAATGAGTGATTTCTCTAAGGATGACTTCCCTATTTACTCTGGAATATTTAAATAGCTTCTATTCTCTTAAAGGGCAGTTTTCCATCTTCAAATCTCTTAAGATAGAACCTTTATTTAGGTAGATACCTTATTTCAATCATAGTTTCAATGCTGCTCCTTTATATAGTTTGCCCAATTTATTCAATAGCTATTTAAAATGAGAAGGAAACCGTTTTATGCTATCAAGAAAAAAATTAACATAAGGCTACTTGGGTCAGCCTTTTAAACAGAGAGAAATATCAACAATTCTTTTCATAGGTTAAAGTAAGAATAAAGAACACATAACTTTATCATATATAAATAAAACAGACTCCAGGTCTATACTGTGGTAAAAGAAGAGAAGGCAATGGGAAAGAAAGTGAAAGTAACGAGAGAGAAAAAGGTCAAAGGTAGTGATATTATTAAATAGCGAATGAGGCACAAGACAGGAGAAAAGAACACACACCCACACCCACGCACGCATACTTACACATTAAAATGGGTCCCATGTCCAAGACTCCCACACGAGTAGAATGAGATGGGGAGGAGGACACGTTGAGACCAAGAAATACACTCAGGAGGTCATGGATAACACGATGGTGATCTTGTTTTCTGGTATATGTCCACTAAAGACCTAAAGTAGGGTTTCTTTTTTTTTGAGCTATAGGTACAGACAAGAATAGTAAGCTCCATGAATTTAAATCACAGTTAATATAATTCCAAATCCCCAAACCAATATTCATTCTACTTATAACATTTCTTTAAAATCAAAATTCTATTTCTAAATCCGTATTTTAGGTCTCTGTCTGTTTCAGTAAAAACTGATAAGATTTTACAATATCCTTGTAAGAAAAATTACTCTTTTCTCCAGAGAGATAATCTACCTATTTCGGGAAACCAAATTAGGTGTTCTACAGCCACTTTAACATTTTTAGCACAGAGTCCTAAAGCTGAACATTTTCTAAATTTCAATTTTCTCTAAGTAGCTCGGCACTTAAACCATTCAGGAAAAACAGGCTTCAGAATCTGACAAAGCCCAATTTAGAATCTGGCTGTCATTTACTACGAGTGCAAACTTACATGCATTTAACCTACGATTGTGCTTTAGTTTTGTTTTGTTTTGGCTTTGCTCTCGTTTTGTAAATGGGAATAAGGCAACGATTAAATGAGATAATGTATATAAAATACCTAGGCTTGCACTGGCATGCATCTTTATTAAGGTCCTTTGTCCCCCTCATCCCACATTACATGCCACTTAGTACACTAGGCGTTTTAACAAGCACATTCTCATTGAATGCTGAGCAAAGGACTCGTTCTATTACAGTAACAGTAACTGATGCTTGCATTGCTCTTCTGCATGCCAAACTCTGTCCTAAGTGCTACATATGTAGCTCATTTAATTCTCACAGCACACTCTGGGGCAGGCATTATTATGATCCTTGTTTTACAGGTGATGAAACCCGATGAGACAGGTTAACCAACTTGCCAAGATTCTGTAAAGTAGCAAGTGGGGAACTGGAATTCCAGCTTGGCTGTCTGGATTCCGAATCTGTGCTCTGATCTTACAAGCAAAATGCACAAGACATATCCAAAGACTTCAGCATCTGCTGCTGATCTTAATGCATTCTTGAAAAATAAAACTAGAAAAATTATAGAATTTATTTTCCAAAAATTCACCTCAATTCACTACAAAAGACAATATTTGGCCTCTGCTTTTATGTGGGGACACGTCTGAAGAGAGAGTTTGAATGATAGGAAGCCTGATATTTCTCAGGGCTTTCCTTCATCCTTCCATGTCTTTGGATAAATGTAGGAGGTTCTGTTGTGGGATAATATTATATAAACCAAACAGTTCTTATGGACTCTGTGCCTATGATTTTGAGCAAAAATAGACATGAAAGAAGCCCAAGAAGTTAGACAATGCTGCAGCACATGACCACAAGAGAGAATTATCCTCTTCATTCCTTCATCTGTTCAAATTTTCACATACTTCATTTATTCATTCAACAAATATTTATTGGTTGCCTATGCTACTGTGGAGTCATAAGCCTAGAAGAGGTATCTGCTCTGATGGAATGTAATTCTAGTTGGAAGAGTCAGACAATAATTAAGGATCTATTGCTGGGTTATCTGTTGAAGTTTCCATCTTTTTTTTAAAAAAAATACTGTATATTTGTGGTCAGGCCCTTGGCTGAGTGGCTAAGTTTGCATGCTCCGCTTTGGCCACCCGGGGTTTCACTGGTTTGGATCCTGGGCATGGACCTAGACCACTCATCAAGCCATGCTGAGACATCATCCCACATAGTGCTACCAGAAGGACCTGCAACTAGAATATACCACTATGTAATGGGGCTTTGGGGAGAAGAAAACAAAGAAAAGATCTAAATAAAAAAAAAAGAGGGAAGGAAATGATTAAAAGAACATTAAAAAAAATGAACACACTGTATATTTACCTCCCTCTCCCATCTCCTCTCTCATGGTACCATGAATGCTGATTTTGTTTTCTCCCAGCCATGCCAAAGCAAAGAAACCAAGATTGGAAGAAGTCCCCAACCTACCAGCTAGATGAAGATTCTTAGATGCTCCTCCCAGAATCAAGATAAGTCTGAGCCTGGAGGATGGAGAATGAGAAGGCTCCATGGCTACTCATATGAGAGAGTAGAGAGGACCTTGCAGTGGGAAAGGAAAGGGAAATCTTTGGTCATGGGACCCACATAGCATGAAGAAAGATCATAGAGGACATGTTAGTCCTTGTAAAGCCCCCAGAGAACATGTACATATAGCCCTATATGGATGGCATATAGTAGGTGTACAATAATCATTAGCTAGTATAATTATTAGCCTCTTTATTATTTTGCTAGTTTAGCTATAACCAGTCCCTTTAGCACTGGGAGTCCTGTGCCAAAAACCCTTCTCCACAGCTGTCTCTAGACTGCATGCCCCTAGACTTCTCCCAGCTGTCTCACTCTTCCTGTCTTGCCCATCACCCTTCTGGTTCTTACTCTTCCAACCTTCCAGGATAGGCTGCCAAGTCCTAGCCAGCCTCTTTCCTCTCTTGGGTTTGGTAAGGCCCTCACTAATTTGCTTTCTCCTACTCTCAGTAGAGCTCTGCATCACTTCTCATCATATGGATGATCTAGGTTCATTTGTATACAAAGTAGGTAGTTTATCTTCAGTCAGGAATAAGAAGCCCTCATGTTAATGTTGTATTTACAGAAATCTAAATCTACTTGTATCAATTCAACTTATAGTAGGCACAAAACCCACTGCAAGGGTAAGGATTGCTTGATTCACAGGTCTGAACTATGTAATAAGCAAAACCTAAAATGAGAACTGGTATTGTAGGCTTGTACTTACCCTTTGCGGCAGCACTTGAGGCTCTTTGCTGGGTTGTGTGGAGGAGGATCATGCAAAGCTCAGGAGGAAATGGTCCAATCCTTTTGATTATTATATTAGCAGGTGTTATGGGCTGAATTGTGCCCCCATCCCAACCAAAGGGGTTGAAGTTGTAATCCCTAGTACCTCAGAATGTCACTCTATTTAGAGATGGGACCTATAAAGAGGTGATTAAGTTAAAATGAGGCCTTTGAGGTGGGCTCTAATCCAATCTGACCAGTGTCTTTGTAAGAAGAGAAAATTTGGACAAAGACACATCGGGAATGTGCATGCACAGAGAAAACACCATGTGAGGACACAGCAAGGCGGTAGCCATGTGCAAGCTAAGGAGAGAGGCCTCAAAAGAAACAAACCTGCTGACACCTTGATTTTGGACTTCTAGCCTTCAGAACTGTGAGAAAATAAATTTCTGTTTTTCAAGCCACCCAGTCTATAGTAGTTTGTTTTGGCAGCCCTAGCAAACTATTATAGTGGGTTAGGCAGTGAGTCTGACTAATGCTAACAAGACCCATTGTTAAGAAGTGGATGTATAAGGTTTCTGAAAAAGTCACTCAGAAAGGAAGCATGATAGAATATAACTGAAGCGAATTTTGGCAGACCAGAGCTCAAAGGATGGGTCTTCCAATTTTCAGCAATGGGACAGGGGATAATTTATTTAACTTTTATAAACTTCACTTCCCACATCTTTAAATGGGCATCACACCTCACAGGGAGGTTGTGAGGATTAAGTCAGATATGAAAGTGCCCAGAACATTGTTCTACATTTATTATGTACTAAATTAATGATGTCCTGTCTTTTCCTTAGGAGAAGAGGCTCAGATACAGTTGGATGCAGCTAGACAATATCTAAGCCAAGGTTGACATTGTTCACATGGATCTTACGGCTGTAACGAACTATACACTTGAAATTAGTTCATTCTATTCTACTTCAACAGCTATCAAGCTGTTGGAGTCAGAAAAGCTTTTTCTCCAACACTTACAGAAGACAAAATATTCAAAGTTGAGAAATGTGTAATGTATCAAAGATGGTTCTGGTTTCCCTGAATCATTGAAAGGACAGATGCACATCTCATTTTTATTTATGCTGGGCATTCTTCCAAATCGCATTAGCACTCAATCTCAACCACTTGGAAACTAATGCACAGCCCCAATGCATTGTTTTTTGAGTCAATCATACAGCTCTCTACCATGAGCTAATCAATTGGCTCATCCTTATTATTTAACTTCTGGCATGGCCTACAGTGGGCAATATGTTATATGCCAACCAATTATTGTGGTCTCTACTTAATTTCTTTTTCTTCCAATTTATAGAAAAAATGAGGAGAATATTTAAAGTGTAATGGCTCTTTGGATTTAAACCTAATGTACTTTGGGTTTGGAGAGAGACCTGTCAGGAAATCATTACTGTGCTGAGGTTTGACTCACACATCTATTTCTGTACTAATCTCCCATCAAGGAAAAAAGCAGTCTTATCCTTACAGTGCCAATCAGCCTATCCCCCAAATCCATCAGTCAGGTATCATTTTCCACTTATATCTTTATATGGGATTCCCTGTCATCTCTATGTGATGGAACCCCAGATTACTGTCTAGAAGTACATGTCTACAAATATTGCTTTATACATCACTTTGAATGAAAACTGATGGAAAATTGACCTTCAAGAAAAAAAGAACTTACCCACAAATATCTGAATAAATGAAAACTCTTTTAATTACATATTAAAGGATATGCTTTTTTAAGTAAATTTTGTGATTCACTTTCCCAGTTTATCCCAAGCCTGGAAAAAGCTTTAATAATTTTAATTAAACAAACTAATGGAAGGCAATAAATGTAAGAAATATTCCTTATTCTTCCAAATTCTAAGTCATTGAAATGAAGATCACTTAAACATTTGAAATTTTGCTTGTATAAATGGCTCTGGACTTAAGGAATCTTCTCAGAGACCTTAATTGAACTTGCCAAGGAAGTGGTAAATGAGTAGCAGGGGCAAATATAGCACTCAAACTGGAGCTTCGTCAAAAGTAGCTCTCCCTTCTAGGGTACTGATAAGGAGTAAAAATGCAATATGACAGGGAGCCTCATTTAAAAGATGGCCACCAGGATGCTCACTGACCCAGAAGATTGAAACATGCAGTATCCTGGAAGGACAAAATAGAGCTCTAACTGAAGGACACTTTGACTAGCTAATTAAATTATTCTTTCAAAAGTGCAAAGAACCAATTATTTGCACAACATCAGAGTTGGGTGAGTCTCCCTCATGTGCACACTTTATAAAAGAAGACTGGCAAGCAAAACAAATGAAGTTTGGACAAGCTGGTGGAAGAGGATCCAGTCTTAGAGGATTGGAAAAACATCCTCAAACCCTGAACTCCTACTCACCGTGTTTATTGTGAGCACTAGCGGTGTTTGTCTACACCTCTGACACCTGACTCAAGGAGTAAGGTTCATATATGATAAAATGGGGAATTAGTACACAGAATACAAGCATACACGCACAGTAAAATGGACAATCCCATTCATAGACAGGGATAATATCTTTGTGAATATAAAGCCATTCATTTTCATTCTTTCTGTCAATTTTTGTCCATTGGAAGCCTTATATCTCTAAAGTTTATGTCCTCAGGGCAAGAGACATTGTGAGGAGAGACAACGATAGACAATGGATTTACTAAATTCCTTTATAACCTCCTTTAGCACATCAGGTCTAGGACTCAGCTTATAGAATTTGCCCAGCACAGAGTATGGAGAAAATATCCCCTTCACCCATAGTCCATAAAACGTGCTTCTCACTGAGATAAAGGAAATATGACTCGGAGTGAAAGAGCACGACTACTTTTCTCCTATTCCTGGGAGTTTGAAGGAAGTTAGAAAAAGAAGATGAGATGAGATAAGATAAAATAAGATAAGATGAGGTGAGATAAGGCAAGGAAATGACTAGACACCGTCCTCAAAAGTGAGGAAAAACTGAGGGCAGTGGGGACCTCTTGTTCTGGCTCCCCCTCTTGGGATTTAAGAATATGTCTGTCAACCAGGAGCAAATCACATCAAAGTAAACCAGGTGGTACAGTGTAGCTTGACAGAAAAAAAGGATGCCCTGATATCTTGCTTTCCCGTCCCACTCAAGGTTAGTGTGTGGCAGGGATGGGACCCAGAAATTCGTGCAGCCCCAGAGTGGAAGCATAGGCAGTGGAGTTGGGAGCCATGGACCTGTCATGGAGTCCCCCAAAGCGAAGATGTAGCTGAATGAGGGGAAATCTATAACATCGGTGAGAGCTGAGGTGAGGCTGGGTCAGCAAGGGAGGGCCACACAGAGACAAGATACTGCGTGATGACAGCCAGACATCAATTGCTAATGTGAGCAAGGCCAGCCCCTGTCAAGTGGACAGAGGGCGTTTTATCAGCAGTCCAAGACGCTAGAGGACACTACCCCCAAGGACTCAAACTCTTTCCCTCACTACAAGTTTTCTGTGCCACACACACTCACATTTACCCAAGAAGTACTTGGAAAGAAGCTGGAGAGGAGGATAGAGAAAAGTAAAATCTGAATCTATTTTGTTCTTAGTGAAACTGAGCATATCCTGAATTAATGGTTTAAATTATTTACACTTATAGGACTGTATTAGTCTGCTCAGGCTGACATAACAAAATACCACAGATTTATTTCTTAAACAACAGAAATAAATTTCTCACAGTTCCAGAGGCTGGGAAGTCCAAGATCAAGGTGCCATACTATTTGGTTCCAGAGCTCTCCTCCTGGCTTGAGGACGGAAACCTTCTCACTGGGTGCTCGCATGGTGTAGACAGAGAGCTCTGGTGTCTCGTTGTCTTATAAGGTCACCAGACATATTGGGTTAGGGCCTCACCCTTATGACCTCTTTTAACCTTTATCCTGTCTTCACAGGCCCTACTTCAAAATACAGTCACATTGGGGGTTAGGGCTTGAACATATGAATTCTGAGGGGACACAATTCAGTCCACAGCAAGGAATAAACGCTTATTTTTTTCCTTTACCCAGTGGACTGAAAGTTATGAGGAAACAAAATTAATTTTAGACAAAATAAAGAAGCCACACCTTCTTTGTATATCAGTGTGAAAACAATTGAACTTGTCATTGTGCTCTGTCTCTTTGTGAGTACCCACAGACCACACAAACACAATAATGAAGTAGCTAGCTGTTACCTGAAAATAGGACAGGCCCTGGGTCACTAATGGCAGGAGACAGCCTTAGACCAACACACTGGAAGCAGTGCACTAGGTTTACTGCATTTCATTCTCTGACTCCTTCTATGCTTTCAAAATCTCAACCCTGCCCTTCCTGTGCTCCTTGTGTGTGTGTGTCTTGTGTTTTTCTCAATAGGTTTGATTGACTGGACAATTTTACCAAATGAGTTGCTACTTTACGGAAGTGTGTTTGCATCCCAAGAAATTAATGACTCAGACATTTTCTGAGTTCAAGGTTAAAAAAAACCCCTGATATTACCGCATGACACAATATAAGGATGGGCAGGAAAAAAATAGATCCCTCTGATTTGGACTAAATATACATGGCCCGCAACCTAATCCTCACTCTCATGTTCCCTTTTAAAGAAATTGTAACTTTCCCAAAACGTTTTGGTAAAGCTGGTCTATAAAGAAATCATTGCTCTCTGCAATGGGGATAACTAGAACCAATGGCATTATCAGCATGGCTTTGTTTTTCCTCATGACATTGTGGAAAGGTGAAAGGGATTGCTTATGGGTATCATGATAAATCAGGAATGAGAAATCAGATTTATTGTGATCCATCCAGATGGAAAATTTGGGGAAAATTGTTTAAATAAATAAATAAATAAATAAATAAAAATAAAAATAAATAAATAAAAGTGTTTTTTCTCTAGATTATTTACTGTAATTGTGAGAAATGAATTTGAAAGCACCATCTTCTAAAGTTTAGTAGTATTAAGAGTTTTTTCCTTCAAAATCCCAGGCATCATTATGTATTTCTCAAAAAAGATCCCCGAGTTCTTGAAGGGGACTCCACGTCATATAGGAAGATGCACTTTAGTGAGTACCAAGAGACTTGTGTTCAAAGCCATCTTCCCACTACCCATAAGTCACTTCGCTAAGCCTCCTTAATTGTAAAATGTCCCATCCACCTCAACAGGTTATTCTGAGGCTCTAAAAAAATCAAAACTCAGACACAAATGTAGATACCAAACGGTATTTTGTTTATAGTAGGCTTTCAAAAGATAATTTTATTAATGGAAGAACATATGTAGATTGGACTGAATATGTTTAAGCTTTTCTCCATCCCCACAATAATCTTCAAAAAGACCATTGCTTTTAGTACTACCTGCATTTATACATAAAAGCCTAGAATAAGTTATTTCAAAGATGTGAAAAAGGTGAGCAAATGGGGCCAGCTTGGAAGATGGAGACAGGAAAAGAAATTATCCATTCAGAGGCAATGACCCCTTTAGGACGTGCTGCTTGTCCCTGACACTGTGTTAAGTATTCTAAGAAGCTTGACTGTAGATAGTCTTATTTAGTTGAGTTTTATTTGGCTCAGTCACATTGCCATTTTGGTAGACTTACTGCTCAACAGCTGCTCATCTAATCCAGAAAAAAAAGCCAAAACTCAGTGAAGACCTATTTCCTTGCTTCTTTTCATTCCTGTGCTACTGACAATCGAATTACATTTTCAAAATATTTTATGCGCAGGAAAATTTAGAACATTCAATAAAGCCAGCTGCAAAAGACTGAAGTCAGCTCAAAGCCATATCAAGACACAAGAGATTTATTTTGCTTGGAATTGTCACCTATGGCAACAGCATTTTTTAACTGATTTGTCCCTTATTGTTCCTTCTATAAGTAAATGTGACATTTTCAGCAAAGCCACTGAATTCTCTTAGGATCAGTGCCACCTGGAAATATTACCACTCTACTGATTTAGACAGGCTTCAAGTGACTGCCTTTCCACAGAAGTAGTGGCTATACTAGCCGAGATAAGAACAGAATCTTGCTTACTTGATTTCCAACTCAGATCTGCCAAAGATCACAGTAGAGAATAAGCAGGCAGCGTTTCCTAATCTGGAGTCCCTAGGATAGGAAATATTATGTGTGTGTCAGTTTGCACAACTCCAGGGGTCACCAATCATATTCCTGTATTCCTATATTCTTATATTCATATGCTGTCTTTGTAGTGGTCCTATGATTGTGCATTTTTCTAGGAAGAGAGTTCATAGCTTCCATCAGACTTCTAAACTGTCCCTGACCCCTAAAAGTTAAGGATATTCATCAGGTTTCAAGAAATAGAATAAAAGCGTCTTGTCTTTACATCTGATTTCTATTTTTTTCTCCATTATGCAAAACAGCCAATCCTGCAAAGTGGCTTCCTTGCATTTAGGTTAAAAGCTTTGATTTATACTTAATTGATGATTATTCAGAGGCAAATTATCCATGTCCTTCATTTGTCAGTTTCTCTGCCTATTACATTTCTGGGTATCTTCACTAATTGATCATAAGTTTGTCCACCAGAGGGTATACAGAAGGCAAAGAGGTGAATTTGTCACTTATTCATTGCCCTAACAAGCTAGATGTAGAAGATATATTAAGGTAATCTACCGATTTTCAATGAGAAACTGTTCTATTATTTTACATTTTTAATTCTTCTTGTTATTCACATCTCCTGTACCACTGATAATTGGCAGTCAACCTTGCCTGAGAGACAGATATTTATTATCCCATACAAGGCATATGCTCTTTCTCCTTCTCATCCAACATCATGGTCTTTCAAAAACTTTTTGGAAAAGAAAACATTCGCTATCATACGTACAGAAATGGTTGATGAGTGACATTCTGTGAAATCAAATACTAAAACAAATAGGTTGTGTGTATGCATTTGAAGTAGGGGGTCAGATGACATCAAACATTCAGCCTAGGGATTAAGTGACCAATAGTTGTTCTACAGTAACCACCTTCTAGATGAGTACGGAGTGGCCTCTTTTCCACATTCTGATACAAAAAAAATAGAGAATCTGCTTGCTCACACCAAACAAATGCAGCCTGTAATCCACGCAGTGCCAGTTTCTGCTGCAGCAATTTGAAAGAGAATCATGCTGCTCAGGCAGAAGGAATTCAATCACCTAGTGGGGATAATGAAAGAGCTTCATACATTTAATCAGATATTGATTGATTACTGTAATATTCTCCTGTAGCAATAGTTGTAGGCATGGGAAATAAGGGAAGAACGGAAGAGATTTTCAGGAGGAAATGAAGTAAATAAGTGTTTGAGACTTGGAAACTCTGCAAAACAATAGCAACTGACACTTTAAAAGCTTAGTTTCACTTTTGCTGCCTATAATAAAGTCTACTCTCACTGATTGTTGGGTAGTCAACAGAGTACGAGCATTTGTGGATAGCTTTCCAGTTTTAATAATGGTCCTTGTCTACTGGATTTCTTGCCAGTATCCCAACTGGTGAGTGTTATCAGTGGCTCAAGTAGTAAAGTCCTAAAACTACAGATTCTATTTTATTTTATGTTCTAGGCTGTGTGTAATTGTCATATAACTGTGTTGCTGGACTTCAGATGAAATCTGTATTTCTTGCTTTGTAGAATATGCAGCACAATGTGTACAGACGTGTAATGGCTATTCTGGATGAAGAAAAAGACTAGGAATGGTCTTTCATATCTCATGATTCTGAGTCTTTGCTAGTTGATAAGTCTGCTCTGCATGTCTCTGAGGACAAGTGAGCCAGCAGGACTGTGTTCATAATTCCATTTTGCAAACATTTATAGAATCCCCACCCTTTGCACAGCACTGTGCCTAGTGCCTGAAAAGATGATAGATGCATTATTGTTCTAAAAAAGATTACTATGAGCCAAGAAAGAAGACATTTTTTAAAAGGGTTAAATATGAACACAGGGAATTCAGTCCTAAGGGATTAATTCAACAAATACACACAAAAACATGATTCTGTCAAGGAATTTTGAATTTGAGTAAAAATAGAGGGTAGCAGGGCTAGTGCAAAGGAGAAGGCAATCAATGAGCTATAATTTGTAGCCTTGCAGGAGGCAACATAATACCAGCCACAGGGAAATAAGCAAGCTGCCCCTATTTATACCACAGTTAAATTAAAAATCATAAAGCACTGCTACAACTACAGTGCAGAGCATTTTTCTGACAGTCCAGTGTGCCCAAAGATAAGCACACGGCAAAAATTTAGTACGTGTCATACCCCAACATCTAAATGAAGTAAAGAATTACATTATTGGGCTCACTGGAGACAGCTTTCCCAAAAGTGCACAATTACTACAACTGAAATACTTAGGACTCCATCATAAGATGCCAGCATTACTCTCAAGCTCTAGTCTCCCTCGTTTCATCGCTGAATGATACTTTACTCTATCTCTGGAATGCCTTTGGTGTGCTTCCAAGAAGATACACATTGTAACTGCTTTTTTAAAAAAATTAGAAGTTAGTCTGAGGATCACTAAATTTAAGTTTAAGATGCACATATGCAATTCCCCATTCCTTCCCATAAATATTTTAGAATCTAGATGTCGCCCTCAGATGCTCAACAGGCTGTCCTCATGGGCTATAAAAATGGAGTCAATCTTGTGGTACAAGACGTAGACTGTACAGTGTGGCTTGAGGGCTCTAGCCTGTCCCACATATCTCCCCACTGGTCTCACCCATAGGTCACCATCGTTAGAGTCACGCATTCTCTTAGGGAAATCTCTTAAAAAAGCACACAAATGTTTTGATAAGAAGTAGGACTAGGTAGTAGTGATGGCAGCAAGAGGGGAGGATAGAAAGTACTGGAATTCCTAGCCAGAGCAATTAGTCAAGAAAAAGACATAAAAGGCATCCATATTGAAAAGGTAGGAATAAAATGATCTCTGTTCACAGATGACATAATCTTATGTAGAAAACTCTAAATATTTTATTTAAATATTGTTAGAACTAATAAATCAACTCAGTAAAGTTGCAGGATATAAAATCAAAATACAAAAATCTGCTATGTTTCTATACACTATCAACAAATAGTCCTAGGAGGAAATTAAGAAAACAATAACATTAACAATAGCATCAAAAAGAACAAAGTACTTTGGAATAAACCTAACCAAGGAGGCAAAAGACTTGCACACTGAAAACTATAAAACATTGCTGAAAGAAATTAAAGATGCGGGCCCAGCCCCATGGCAGAATGGTTAAGTTCATGTGCTTCACTTCAGTGGCCCAGGGTTTCGCCGGTTCGGATCCTGGGTGTGGACATGGCACTGCTCATCAAGCCATGCTGATGTGGCATCCCACATAGCACAATCAGAGGCACTCACGACTAGAATATAGTACAACTATGTACTGGGGGGCTTTGGGGAGAAGAATGAAAAAAAAGAAGATTGGCAACAGTTATTAGCTCAGGTGCCAATATTTCAAAAAAAAAAAGAAATTAAAGAAGAAAATAAATGGAAAGACATTCTATGTTCATGGATTGGAAGACTTAATATTGCTCAAATGTCTACACTACCCAAAGTTATCTAATGATTCAGTGCAATCCTGATCAAAATCCCAGTTGCATTTTTTACAGAAACAGATGAAACAATCCTAAAATTCATAGGGAACCTTGAAGGACACCAAATAGCCAAAACAATCTTGAGAAAGAAGAACAAAAATGGAGACATCACACTTCCAGATTTTAAAATATAAAGCTACAGGAATCAAAACAGTGTGGTACTGGCATAAAGATAGATATATTAATCAGTGGAACGGAATAGAGAGCCCAAAAAGAAACTCATATTATACAATCAACTGATCTTCAACAAGGATGCCAAGAATCCACAATGGGAAAAAAAGATCATCTTTTCAACAAATTGTGTTGGAAAAATTGGATATCTACATGAAAAGAATGAAATTGGACTCTTCTCCCACATCATACACAAAAATCAACTTAAGTGGATTAAAGACTTAAACATAAGACCTGAAACTGTAAAACTCCTAGAAGAAAACATAGGGGAAAAGCTTCATGATGTTGATTTTGATAATGATTTCTTGGCTATACACAAAAAACACAGGCAACAAAAGCAAATATGACAAGTGGGACTTCATGAAACTAAAAAGCTTCTGCACAGCAAAGGAAACAGAGTAAAAAGGCAATCTACAAAATGGTAGAAAATATTTGCAAGCCCTACATAACTGATAAGGGGTTAACATCCAAAATATGTAAGGAACTCCTACAACTCAAAAGCAAAAAACCAAATAACTCAATTAAAAAATGAGCAAAGAACTTGAATAGATATTTCTCCAAATAAAATATGAAAAGGGTCAACAGGTGTATGAAAAGATGCTCAACATCACTAATCAAAAGGGAAATGAAATCAAAATCACAGTGAGATATCACCTCACACCTGTTAGGGTGGCCATTATCAACAAGACAGAAACCAGAAAATAACACGGATTGGCATGGATGTGGAGAAACTGGAATTCTTGTGCATTATTGGTGGTAATGTAAAATGGAGCAGCCACTATGGAAAACAGTTTGGAGTTGCCTCAAAACATTAAAAATTGAACCACCATATGATCCAGCAATTCTACTTCTGAATATTTATCCAAAAGAAATTAAATTAGGATCCCAAAGAGATATACGCACCCCTGTGTTCATTGCATTATTCACAATAATCAAGAGCTGGAAACAAGCTAAATGTCCATCGACAGATGAATAGATAAAAGAAAATGTGGTATATACATACGACGGAATATTATTCAACCACAAAAAAGAAGACAGTCCTGTCACATGGCACACTATGGATGGGCCTTGAGGACATTAATCCAAGTGAAATAAGTCAGTTACAGGAGGACAAATACTGCATGACTCCACTTATATGAGGTGTCTAAAGTAGGCAAACTCATTGAAGCAGAAAGTAGAATGGTGGTCGCCAGGGACTTGAAGGAGGGAGAAATGAGGTGTTGCTGTTCAATGGGTATAAAGTTTTAGTCTTGCAATATGAAAAAGGTTTAGAGCTATGCTGTATAACCTTGTGCTTATAGCTAACAATGCTGTACTGTACACTTAAAATTTTCTTGAAAGTGTAGAGCTCATGTTATGCTGTTTTTTAAGACCGATAAACAAAAAGTAGAGTTAGGATTGTACTCCAAACTAAAGCATCTGAAGAAAAAGAATAGAACAGGTGGAGTAGTTCTGGAAAGACAAAGGGGTGTGTGTGTGTGTGTGTGTTTAGTGCAAAGAGCCTCAGGGAACAGGAGTCATCTCCCTTTAATCAAGCGTCCTCTAAAATCTACTAATCCTGATGACTGCTGGGCACCTATAGCCTCCTGAACTAGAAGCTCCTTGAGAAGACTGGGCTTTAATTTTGGTTTGCTGTTTTGCTTCCTAATCTCCCTGTCCTGAAGCCTAGCCCTTCTAGGGGTGAATGGCAGAGAAGAAAGTGCAAGGATTTGGGGAACAGGTAGAGCCAGTTCAAGTCTTGGCTCTTTCACTTTCCAACTATGTGGACTTGAGTAAATTATTTAACTTGTCTGGGACACAGGATTCTCCACTCATGAAATGGATTAGTAACAACCATGCACAGAGCTTCATGTGAGTTATGTGAGATAAACTGGACAAAATATCCAAGTTTTAGAGTTGCAGATAATCTCAACATCATCTTACCCAATGGTTTTTAAATATTTCTTTGCTTGTAATTCCCTAAAAGAATTTTTTTTAATTCTGTACTTTCATTCATTTGAATTTGCCATCTAACATTTTTCGAGTTTAATTAATTAAACTTTCAAGTTTAATAGTTGCAAAGGTATGCTTTTTGTCAGAATGTAAATACCGACATTTAAAAATAAAATTTATTAAATCACATTTCTAGGAATCTAAATGCTAAATCATTCTAACACCTATCATCTTCTGCTTAAATACATAAATATGCATATGGATAACATAAAGAGCAAAACCAAACAGAAAATGGTAGTGGGGGTGGCAACAATTCTAAATTAAAATAACTAAAGAAACATAAAAGCAAATGCAATGCGTTGGATCCTGGATTGAACTGGAAAAATATCCACTGCTATAACAGATATTTCTCAGGCAACTGGGGGATGTAAAATATAGACTATATATTACATGATATTAAGGAAAAATTCTTAGTTTTTCTTTGATATGACAATGTTATTGTCCATACTGAAGAATTTACAAGTAAACCGTTTACAGCTTACTTACAAATCGTACAGATAAAAAATGTGCACACACACAAAAAGAGAGTAAAAAGCAAGTGTAGTAAAATTTTAATAATTGGTGAATTTATTCAAGGGGCTCTTCATACTATTTTAAAAATCTTTCTGGATATTTGAAATTTTATGAGGTAAGAAACTGGGAGAATTTATTTAAAATGTATTACATTAGGCTGAGAAATTGTATGTTATTCTTGTTTTACTTCTGAAACTTGTGTTTCTATTTCATTTCCCCATGGAAATTTTTCTTAAAGTATTATACTTTTAAGATTGAAAGCATCTAACTGACCACTTGTCATGGTTTTCTCCAAATGTATTTACAAACTGAAATAAGATATTTTTATGACCAAAAAAAAAATCTCTAAATGTTAAAATATTCTTCCAGATTTGGTTATCACTAAAATTAGTATTATTATATAATAGATCAAAACAAAATACAGTAAAATTTTCCATAAATTAATTATTTAATGAGATAAATAAGGCTGTTCTTTTTTCCTTTTAGCCCCTATGTTCATGGATGAATATCACTTATTGCTAGAATGGTATAGAGTTCAACACTATTTCTACTTTTGTTTTTATAAATAAGTTAATAAATCTTGTTAATATTTGTTAGTAGATGAGAATGAAAAAAGTTTTGTTAAAAAATGTAAGTGAATTTCTTTTGAATTAAATGCTAAAATTCACAAAATGATCAACTCCGTGGAAACAATTTAATCCTATCCTCCTTCAGTTTTATTGAAAGCAAAGAATTAGGAACCACCTGACTTTCAAAAGGATCTTGTTACTCAGTGATTTGAGTCATTCATTTTCCCAATTTCTAGGAAGATTACCAAGAAGACCTTTCTAAGATTTATGAAATGCTCATTAATTACACACTTTTAAAAAATTTTGGAGGCAAGCAGTCTTCACGGTCAAGGCAGTTAGCCAAATCAGACTTACATCCTCTCAGAAAAAGTATGACTTTAATATATGCTTCAAGGAATATTATGAAATCTACTAAGAAATAAATTATAAAAAGTATTCATTTTGGTTGTCTATTACTACATATCAAACCATCTCAAAACTTAATGGCTTAAAATCACAACGATTTATTATTTTGCATGATTCTGTAGGTTAATCAGGTGGTTTTTTTGCTTCACATAACTAAAATGTCCAAAATGGCCTCACTCACATGACTAGCAGTGGATACTAATCACAGGTTGGGAATTTAGATGTGGCTGTTGGCCAGGCCATGTGTCCGCATGGGCTTCTCATAGCAAAGCTATTCCCAGAAGAAGCTTCAAGAAAAGAGCCCCAATGGGCAAGCACTTGTCGTGCCTTGTATTACGCTTTCCAATGTTCCATTGGCTAAAACTAGTCGCTAAAAACTAAGTGCGACTTAAAAACCACCACTAAAACCAGTGGCCAAGTCTACAGTCAATGTGGAAGGGGACTATAAAATAGTGAGAATACTGGGAAGCATGGTTTATCAGAGGCCACCAAAGGAACAGCGGTGTATCACAGCATCTTTTAAAGTAGAGACAGTAGTCAAGAAATTTAAACTGATAGAAATAATGTTCTTTCAACTCTTTAATTATTTTACCCCATTCTCTTCTTGCTTGCATAGTTTCTGAAGAGAAGTGTAATGTAGTTCTTATCCTTGTTTCTCTATCAGTAAGATGTTTTTTCCCCCTTCTGGCTTCTGTCAAGATTTCCTCTTTGTCTTTGATTTTCTGAAGTTTAAATATGATATGCCTACATGTCAGTTTTTTGGGTATTTATCCTGCTTGGTGTTCTTTGAGCTTCTTGGATCTATAATTTGTTGCCTGTCATTAATTTTAGAAAATTCTCATCCATTATTACTTCAAATATTTCTTCTGTTCTTTTCTCTTCCTTCTCCTTCCTGTATTCCCATTACACGTATGTTACCACTTATATAGTTGTCTCACAGTTCTTGGATATTCTGTTCTGCTTTTCTCACTCTTTCTTCTCTTTGATCTGCAGTTGTGGAGGCTTCTATTGAGCTATGCTCAAGCTCAGAGGTTCTTTCTTCAGCTGTTTCTAGTCTACTAATAAGCCCATCAAAGGCAGTCTTTATTTCTGTTACAGTGGTTTTGATCTCTAGCATTTCTTTTTGGTTCTTTTCTAAGATTTCCATTTCTCTGCTTACGTTGCCCATCTGTTCTCGCATGCAGTCTACTTTATCCATTATAGCCCTGAGTGTATTAATCACATTAATCTTGTTTTAAATTTCTGATCTGATAATTCAAACATCCCTGCCATGTCTGTTTTTGATGATTGCTCTGTCTCTTCAAATTGTGCTTTTTGTCTTTTGGTCTGCCTTAGAATTTTTTCTTGCTAGCTGGACATGGTAAATCAGGTAAATGAACTAAGGCAGATAGATTTTTAGTGTGAAGGTTTATGTTTCTCTGGCTAGGGGGTAGGCTGTGTTTACTGGTTGTTATAGCTGTGGTGTTAGAGGCTAAAATCTCCTCTAGTGCCTTTGTTTTTGTTTCCCTTTTGTTTTGTTTCCCCTGCTTTCCTAAGAGATTCCTTAAATAGGGTCTGAGGTTTGCAGCCTTTTAGCTGTACTCCTCTATTTTTACATAGGAGCCCTGTTGATGTGATGGTAAGGTGTGGGGGGAGGGAAAGCATTCAATAGTCCTGTGATTAGATCTTGTAGTTTAATAAACCTAAGTTGGACAGAGGCTTTGGTAAAACCCTAGTCAGTTGAATTCTGATAAAATAATTTCCCTTGATGGCAGGCCTTGTTAAGGAGAATAGAATTCTGGATATATTTTCAAAATGCATTTTCCCTCCTCCTGCTAGATCTTTACTGTGAGAACCTGGTGGGGCTCCTAGAGGTAAAACTCAAAAAAGTGTGGGAGCCCCCCTAATACTGGGCCCCCACAGAGTTCTTAATTCTGAAGCTAGTCCACACTAAACCTCAAGCAACTCATTAATTACAGTTCAAATTGTTCCTACCAGTACTGGCTTCAGCTGAGAGCTTCTCCTCCTGGGCTTCTGCTGTCTGTGAGCTGTGATTCTATGTGTTTTCCTATCAGTCCAGCTTTGGGGGAAATAGTTGGTTCTGGATCCCAATTCCCTGATAGATCTAAGAAGAGTTGTTGTTTTTTATTTTGTTCAGCTTTTTTCTTATAAGAACTTCTAAGCTCTTTACACGTTGGGCTGGAAACAGGAAGTCCTCAAAATAATATCCTTAATTTTTCATTTTATTCATTTCAATGCAGATATTGTGTAGCTAGAATTATAAGTTATCGTGAAGCAAGGGGTGTTATAAAAGCATGATTTTTCTTCAGTAAATATGTGTGCATGAGTTCAGCTTTTGAAAATAATTCATAAATCACACCATTAACTTTTTAGACATAAATGATAAAATGCTGCTTACATATTTAATGAAAAAGCAAGATATATATTACTAAAAACTAATCAGCCCTACAAATATTTTGTGTTAACAGGAAATAGGAAATATTAAACATTTTATAAGGTAATATAAGAAGCTTGACTGTAACTGGTATGAATATTTTATGATATGATTTGATAATGTAGGTTTTAAGCACCTCATTCAACAACTCACTCGATGGTTAAAAGGAATCACCTATAATTTGTAGCTGTGGTTTTATCCAGTGTAATCTGAAAAATCTAATAAGCCATTAAACCTTACAGTTGCAAATTAAAGGACTAGCATCATTAACCCATACACTTTGGCTGTTTGAAGTTGCTTTTCTCTCCAGCTGATAAAAAAAGAGGTGAGTATAGAGAAAGGCTGAAATAAAACTGTTTGCATTTAAATATAAGACACAAGATGAGTTAAGATAAGAAAAATTTTTTTAAAATTCATCTCTAGAATTTAACAGGTCTTACTGATGCTTTACACAATTTACTCATAGCAGATACTGCCCAAAGCATTGTATTCTCCAACAGTGGTCAGGGGATGGCAGAGGAAAGATTATTACATGTTTGCTATTACCCTCTCTGTCCATATTTTACAATATATTTCATTTCAGAACCTCTCAACAAGGACCAAGACATTCAGTTCTAATGTCATTTTTCACTATTATCAGAAAAACTATAAGGCCAACAAAACCAGGATGCCTTATAAGTCAACAAATGAGAATTCCCCCAAAAATAATGTTCTTAAATGACCCTTTGTTTGGGGTGCTGGGTGTCTTTACATCTCAGGGCAATACACTATAGTAAGATACAGAATAGGTGAAGAGTGTGCCCTTTTTTTATATAAAGAGAGAGCAAACTAATTGTGTGAGAGAGGTGGAAAATTAGAATCTACATGAAGCTGGGAAAACGTACCAATGGAAGTTGAGGATAAGCAAATTGGATTCTTTAAAACTACAGAGTCCGTATACCCTTAAAAAGTCTTTGTAAACATGCAAAGATAAGCATTCATCAATTTAATCACCACCAATCTAGGCCAACTTTCCATTTTTAAAATGGAGAAGCAGAAGCTCATAGAAATTAAATGTCTTGTCCCAGCGCTACACAACTGCTTTGTGGCAGAATTGGGACTAGAACTTAGGTTTCCTATCTCTCAACCAGTGTTCTTTCCAACACACGATGTTGTTCTAATGTTATGTGTGACAGAACTATGCCCCAAATCCAAAGAGGTTAAAAGTCCTGACCAGAATGTCTCTGTAATCTCGGGCAGAATCAGGGTTAGGTAAAGCTTCATATACGTGTAGATTCCTCATTCACTGAATTTTGTAAATTACACATCTAACATATTGTCAAAATAGTATTTTTGGAAGGAGTAACATCTTAAGTTGTTAGTCATTTAAATCTCAATGTGCATAAGGTAGGTTTCTACATGAGAAATAAAACGAAAGAGCAAACGCCCCTATATCAGTTGGAGTCCAATCAAAAGAGCAGGACCGTGATGAGTGACGATCAGCTTTCTCTGGGGCACCTGGACTGCACTGGAGGAAAAGTTAAAATTAAACAAACTTAAGGTTCTGTCCAGACAAAGGAATAGGGTAGAGGAAATAATTTGCACCACTAATTGAAAGAATCGGGCTTTTGTGCGATTCCAACGACTTGGTTCTTCATATTACGGGCAGAGCCCGGAGGCCTTAGAACATGGTTTTTATCTCCTAATTACTGAAAGGGAAAGAATGTTTGAGGACTTAGGACATATTTCTCACTCAAGTAGTATGTAAGGCTTGATTAGCAGATGGGAAGGAGAATTCAGAAGTTGTGAACAAGGTTTAAGACGCAGGTCTAAGAAGGCCTGGCATCCTCTTTTCTCCCCTTCTGGAATGGGCTCCAATGAGTGGGGACGTACAAAGAAAAGAATACCTAGATGAGTCTGAGTGGAGTCTCAAGGTGAAAGTGCAGCTGGGTTATGGCAAACCCAAAGGGAAGCCCCTTTTCCAATGTAGATTCTGGGCAGTAGAGAAGCGATGGTCAAAAATGATGTCTGACTCAATGGGACTGAGAAAAGCCTCAAAGAGTCTTACAAACCCCCACCACAGTGAAGAGAAAACAGCTGTGAGGCCCAGAACCCTATCAAAGAAAGAGTCCAGAAAGGCAGAGGGGCTTGTAGACAGCAGACAGCTTGCAGCTGGGTTTCACAAACCTGATAAATGGGGCCACAGAGGCTGGGAGCATCAGCCATAAACACCAGTATGCAACAATGTGGATCAGATGAGAAACATCTCAGCAGAGGTCAGCAGGGTAGTTGATTGCTGGCACTGATTGACTTACCCATGAAGCATGAATGATAAATAAGACTCCCTTTCTTTCCCTACTACCTCTGTTATCTTAGATCATCCCCAGGAGAAGGTGAGGATGGGGGAAAAAATCCAGATTTTTACCTGAGCATTTACCCAAAAGAAACTGAGTTTGAAGCAGAAATAATTGGGTTACACTGAATTGTCAAGATCTCATGATGGGAGTAGTGCCCTTATAAGAAGAGGGAGAGACCCCAGAGCTCTCTCTCCACTATGTGAGGACACAGTAAGAAGGCAGCCATCTGCAAGCCAAGAAGAGAGTTCTCACCAGGAATCACAGCAGCTGACACTTTGATCTTAGACTTCCCAGCCTCCAGAACTGTGGGAAATAAACATCTGTTGTTTAAGACACCTGGTCCATGGTATTTTGCTATAGCAGCTCAAACAGACTAATATACTGTCTCTTTATAATTTTTGTGACTTTCTAAAATTCATACCGTCATAGAGAGATATTGCAAAATTACCCACAAAAATAATTGCTTTATCTGACTCTCTCAGCTAAGATTGCATCCTCACTATTTCTCATCTTTAAAAGTTAACAGACCTATATGCTACCTTCATTAATTTTTACGCGAGTGTGTTTTAAAATCAGATTGCATATTGATCTCTGTAAATAAGTTATCATTCATTTCTCCTAAACAATCAGTCTAAATTAGAGCTTGCCATAGGGATACCAGGGTTACACTAAAATTCCAAAACATACCAAAATAGAAAACTACCTCCTGTAATAAATGCTCTCAGGATTGGGCTACTTCTCTATTCGCAGACTTACAAAATGCTAACAACAGGTAGACTTTACACCTATGATATGCCTATGAACTCAAAATTTTCCTAGCAAGTGTGTCATTAAATAATCATGTTTCAAGGAAGCCACATCATTTATAAATAATCCAGATAAAGCATATGGCTTTGTGGTTAAGAGCATGGACTCTGCTGCCTGGGGAAAAATCCCAGTCTGTGGTGGGATCTTGGACAAGTTACTATTAAATCCTTTATGCCCCAGTTTTCTCATCTTTAAAATGGTAATAACAAAAGGGTTGTTGTGAGGATTAAATGAGATATGATACATCTAAAATGATTAAAACAGGACCTGACCCTTAGTAAATACCATTGAAATGTCTGCTTTTTTAATATTCTGGAATTGTGCCTATACGGGAAAACTATTTGAATGCATGACAGTCATATGTGCCATTAATCAAATAAAATTAGCTTTCCTTCTGGCACAGGGCACTCCTTACTGTCCCTGTGATTGGGTGCAACCACGTTTCTATTTCTGGTAAAGGAACTAGTCAAATGAATTAGAGTATTTAAATGGTAACATGAAATTCTCCAGAGTATTCTTTCCCCTCTGGCTTGGCAACTAGAAATGTTTGACATGGTGGAGCCTGGAGGGCTGGAGTGATAAAGTGAGCAGAGCTGCTCTGCTGCCCTGAGACAGATACGTTACATAAGCAAAAGATAAGCCTTTGTTGTTTTAAGCCACTGGCTTTGGGGGAGTGTTTGTTACACAGCATAACCTTGTTAATCCTGAGTCATGCAGTAAGCAAGACAATTATCTAGATCTTTCAATTAAATAATGTTAATGGCATTTCCAGGAATACCATAGTGGAATAATACCAGTAAAGAATAATTTGAAGAACGCTGGCTAGGTCAATGATGTCCCCAAATGTCTTCCTTGTCTCAGCCTCTCCTTTGGTGTCTGGAATTTCATCCTGAAGATATTTTTGGAATCACTCTCAAGTTATCCCTTTAAATAAGTTATAAAATGCTGGGAGAAGTAATACATATATCACCAAATCTTCAGACGTTCAAGTGATTGTGTTTATCCAATCCATTTCCAGGAAGAATCAGGGAAGTATTAGAGTTTGTTGGGAGATAAACTTGGAAGGTCTTCCTGATATATAATTCAGAAAAGACTCATGTGTATGGGGAAATTATGAAGGCTGTTTAATTATGGAAATAATTCTGATATCCATCCTCACAGACCCAGTCAACTACAAGGACTACTGTAAGTACAGTCCCAGTGACCTGCTCAAGGTCAATTGATAGGTTATTGCAAAGCTCATGTCTGACTCCCATATCAGGACTTTAACCACTATACCCTGCTGATGCTTTGCCAGTCCTAAGGCAAGGGGCCAAGAACCATTGAAGAGAAAGAGGCAACAAAGCAGACACACAGAAAGGAGAAGAAATGAGGACCACAGAGGTGGAGGGTGAATCTCTTACTGAGGTCCAATCTCACTGCTATCAGTGGGTTACATCAGAGAGCCCTGTATCCTTTCTTTTGTTTAAGTGGGCTTAGGTTTATTTCTTTTACTTACCATCAGGAGGTTTTCTAACTAACCTATGTGCTTGGTTTCTTGCTCCACTACTTACAAGTTTTTGGAATTTGGGCAATTTACTTAACATTTTTGCGCCTTAGGCTTCTTCTCTATAAAATTATAACAGGAGTTACTGTTAGAACTAAACAAGACAGTGAATACAAAGTGCTTAGGCGAAGGCATACAGCATGCCCACAATAATTTTTAACCATTATCATTATTTTCATCTTCTCATTTTCAACTCTAATGGGGTCTTTTGTCAGAGTATCCCCAAAATACTGGTTGGTTGCATTGTCTCTGAAAGTGTATGAAAATTAGTCATGGAAGATTTTCCAATTCAAGGAGGACAAGTCTCTATGCTTCTTATAATTTTGTTGGAAATACCGAGGTAACATATCAGTTGCTCACCTAAACAGTCGCTAATTTTCAGATCTTCCATCTGGTTAACATCATACTTCCCTAAAAATTAAAGATTGGGCTTGAACAGAGCCCAGTGCAGAGGAGTACCTGAGCATGTTTTCAATGAGTCTAGAAAATTTGGATTGTTTTCCTCTCTGCATTAAAAAAAAAAAGCTTTACCAATCTATTCTTCACAGTGAGACAAGAAAGTTCCTACATCCCTCTGCTGTTGCAGTGCTGCTGTTGTTGTTGTTGTTGTTAAAGAATGAAATGTATGAGGCTGTGTCCGCAACCATTTGTGGACAGAGCCACAGAAGAGAGAGTGGTGTCAAGTTGGTAGAAGGTGATCAAAAATTAAATTGAGCTAGGAAAAATTTGAAGCAAGACTTGATAATCACCAGGAGCTAGAAAGCATCCTCCCCTCCTTAGGAATCCCAGAATCCCTGGAAAGCACATCCAGCACACTGCAGTTACTTGCAATAAGGACTCAAGGCATTTTATTTGGACACAAAAGGAGAGAGAGTTCACAAACTAAGGACTTCAGGACCACACAGCAGGAGCCATTTGTCTGGATTTTCATGAGGGCTATGCTGTCATTTCCCTTGGGGAAGCCATGAGAACAAGAGACTTTTACTCTGAAACTAATGAAGCTGAAGTTCAGGGCCCTACATTTGCACAGGTATCTCCAAGGCTCTGAGAGGAGGGGTCCTCTCAATGTGTTTGTACAATCATGTGTTTCTGTAAACTTTGCAACAGTGTGATATTTTAACAGCGTATACTTAAGACTGCTGTTCATTTCCACTCTGATTAATTTTTGAATCCTACTTCTCCTACTGTTGAGTGGCATTGAGGTAGTGATGGGGGTGAGGACACACTACCCCAAAATATGGCACCTTGGCCTATAGAATATTTTAAGCTGACAGAGTTTGAGCAAATGGCAGAAGCAAGGAGGTTACTCTGACCTTTTCCTACTCTTCTTGCCTGAAACTAGCCATAAAACCCTCATGGGAGAGGTGTCCTCCCTCTACCCAGAGGAAAGGAGCGTCCTTATCTCTGAAAGCAAAGGGACACCAAGAAGAATCCTAACAAACAAGACTTGCTAAGTTTCTCCCTTTACCTCATACTCCTTAACCTGTCCTATTCTTCCACGACTGCTCACTTTTCTTCAAACCTAGCATAAAATCCTCAAGTCTAACTGTTTCTTCAAGTCGTCATTTCCTTGTGAAGGCTCCTATATCACATAAAGCTTATGTTAAATAAATTTGTATGCTTCTCCCCTGTTAATCTGTCTTTGTCAGTTGAATTTTCAGACCAAGCCAGGGACCCTAAGAGATTGAAGAAAACTTTCTCCTCCCCTTCAGTGGCCATGGGCACTTTTGGGATCCAGCCGCGGGGATGTTGAGTTAGGGCTATGCTTAGTAGGCCCGTGGTGGAATACGTTCACGTGGTTCATAATCACTTCCACACACAGAGAAGTCAGTGCTTTCAGGAACAGGAAGTGAACCTGTTCTAGGTTTCATTAGCAGGTTCTAGTGGGAACTGCTTCTACTGTGACCCCTTACCTGGCATCATGTGATGGAAGTGAGGGGGTAGAGCATATGCGGACAATAACGCACCCCACAACATCAAGAGTACGTGGTAGGAGAAGAAGCAAGGTTTAAAGCATTGAAGTAGAAGTTAACCTACGAAAAATTCTTCCAATGATCACATATGGAAAATTGTAAGCAGAGTGTCCTTGACACCTAGTCAGAATGGAAGCTGTCTCATGTTAGGAATATACATAGTAATATAGCATAAATACACAGATAACTTTTTCTTCTTTTCTGATGGAAATTGTGGAAACACATTGATCAAAATTCCTTTCTTTGTAAGGCACAAATTTGTAACAGCTCTACAAAAACATATGCCAGTGTGGTAGGTAGCATGGCTATGCATCTCAGCTATCAATAATTTTTAAAAATACCAACTCTGAGGGCCCAGCCTGGTGGTGTAGTAGTTAAGTTCACATGCTCTGCTTCGGTGGCCCAGGGTTCACAGGTTCACATCCCAGGTGTGGACCTGGCACCGTTCGTCAAGCCACACTGCGGCAGCATCCCACATAAAATAGAGGAAGATTGGCACAGATGTTAGCTCAGCAACAATCTTCCTGAAACAAAAGAGGAAGATTGGCAACAGATGTTAGCTCAGGGCCAATCTTCCTCACACGCAAAAACAAAAACAAAAACAAAAACAACTTTGATCAACCCTGCAAAGGAAAGATTGAATTATATTTCTATTCTCTCTGAAGACAATATTACAGAGTCATTTCCATAAGACAAGGTGACCAAAAAAACTGGGGGACACTACAGAGAAATGTCAAGAAATTAATATTTTAGAAGTTTTGGTCTGTTGCTTTCATTGTTGCTTGTAGTATTTGTCAGCTTTTTAAAAACTGTATTTTGCTGTGATTTCTTTTCTCATTCTAAATATTCATGTTTATGCCCAACTATTTTCCCTAAAGAGGATGCCTCAAGTCGTATAGGCTTCAGATCCCACAAAGCCTAAGTCTGTCCCTGAATAGGAGGCAAAGACACAGTTAAAAGATTTACTTTCATTTCTCTCATTATGGCTTGAACCTGTTTCCTGTTCTGTACCTGATGGAAATGGCTAATTGATGCCTTTTTCTTTCAAATGTGTTGCTGTTGAAGAAAATGAAATTAATAAAATTTAATCAAAAGCAGTGTCTAAGATTACTGTTTGAATTGGAAACTAATTACTGATCTTGAAACAGAACCACAAGAGGTTTTATGTGTATGTGTGTTATTTAGTGCAAAGGGTAATTTTTAAAAACACATGCATAGGTGTAGATAGGTAAATGTATATTTGTGATTCCTTATGGTTCTGTTTTGAAACCAATAATTAGTTTTAATTTCATATTCAAAATAATTAATGGCAATGTATTTGAAATGTAATTGACCTGTTCCTGCAATACACACTGGAAGGGTAGGCAATGCATTATGTTGGTTCTGATCAGCCATGTTTGTTTTTTGTATCAGTTTACTCTTCAGGTCTCTACAAATGAGTGAGTGACTTTTGAGAAATATAAAATAAGAAGAAATCTGTATATGGTAGCTAGAGGAACCAAATCATTAATCCTAGGAAGCGTAAGTCATTATCATTTAACCGATAAAAATATCTGATCTCCATGAGATAATATTTTCACACTGAGTTGACACAATTTCTAGCCAGAACGAAGACTTTTAATAACTTATTTTATCTTATTACCAGGTAGGTACCCTCTGTTCAGAATATTACAAAACTAGAAAAGTTTCTTTTGATGCCCCAGGGATAAAGCAATGGCCAAACCATTCATTCAAGTTGTATTTGATGTTTTTGTTTTTGTTCACTGCTGTGTCCCTGAATAGCACCCAGCACATTGTCTGCGCTTGATAACCAGAGCTCACCATGTGGTTATACAACAGCACTGAAGTACATTACAGTTTACATGAATGGCAGCCCTTAGAATGGTGGTGTCTTCAACCTACATGATCAAACTTTGTGACCCTGAAAATTACTTGTGCATGAATGAATGAATGAATAAATGAAATATGGTGAGAGTTTACCATTTGTCACCCTGTACCAAGCACCAAAGGCAGACAAAGGAATAAGACAGTCCCTCGATTAAAGTATTCCTTAAGTAGCATGGAGAGACTGATAAATTAGACTGTAATAAAATGTTATACCTGCTAATATAGAAATATGAAAAATTCCATGGCAGAGATTACATCTACCTAAGAAAGTTGAGGAATCCTTCTAGGGACAGTGACATTTAAGTTGGGTAAAAGATTTTGTTAGGCAAAAAAGAGATGGAAAGACATTCAACAAAAAAGAGAACAGCCTGAGCCAAAACCTGTAGCTGTGAAAAGATGGATAAATTGAGAACCTGTGTGCAGTGAGTGTGGTGTGCCTTGGGTATAGACATTGTCAGAAGTGGTAGGAGATATACTAGAAAGGTTGGCTCTGAAATGTAAAGGGACTGTAATTTCATTCATCTCTGAATTCCCCCAAAGTACCTAATCAGTGCTCAGATGCTTAATAGGATAGATGGATGTATGCAAAACCTGAGTAAGCTTATTCAGTCTGACTCAACATTGTTATCATCAGGTAAGAATCTTAAATTTAATGTGAATGAGCAGCTTTTAATAATGTTCATAAAAGGATTTACCCACTGATACTTTGAAATACAAACATCTTTGATTTGTATATTAGTAAACTTGACTTACTGGAAGAATTCATCACTTATAAATTAATAATAAAAGCTCACCAAACTACAGCTAATTTCATAATGCCTCCTTTGTAAGAATTTGTATTGGATCTTTTCTTTGATAATGTCTAAAGAGGAGTCTTTCTCTCTGTTTCAAAATCTTGTTACCACATAAAAAATAAACTCTCAGATTCCTTCTGGTGCTAAGTTATGCAGAATAGTTCATTAACACATTACTAATTTTTATGTATCTCATGTGAACACTCAAATCCAGTGAGAGACTTTAGTAATAAAACGTGAAGAGTAGAAGAGATAAAATAGAAATTTTCCTAATTTAAAAAAAAAGTGAAAGAGACAACTGCAAGGGGAATCACACCATGAGTGGCCCCAATCGGGGAAGTGCTCTTCCTCCCTATGGGGACTGAGGTCACCCCCAACCCCTAGACACCCCATAGCTGGAGGCACCAACAAGGAGGATCCCTGGATGACAAGATCTTGGCCTGTCTGGGAAGCAATCTTCATCCCTGTGATGAGTGGGAGGCTCCCTTCTCCCACTTAGGGTAGCCTGGAATGGGGAAGTTCCTTCCATCCACTCAAGCAAACCAGCAGGGACCAGTGAGAACCCCAGAGGCACGAGATAAACCAAGAAAACCAAAAAGGTACTGCAAAGCCTCTGAAAATCAGATTGTCATTGGAACCACAGTCCATAATAGTAGGCCAGGATCTGCAGGATAAACCTAAACAGAGTGATTGCCTGATAAAATAAAAATTTTAAATAGAGTCCAGAGTTTCCTAACACAATAGCTAAAATGTCCAGGATATAATAATGTCATTCCGGATTAAATCTTCTTTCATACCAAGCATCAGGAAAATCATAACCTATACAGAAAAAGACAACCAAGTGACACCAATATTGAAATGAATCTGATGTTGGAATTACCTGACAAGAACTTTAAAGCAAAAATTATAAGAATGATTCAACAAGCAATTATAAATTCTCTTGAAACAAATGAAAGTATAGAAGATCTCAGAAAATAAATTAAAATTATAAAAAAGAACCAAATTATGGAACTGAAAAATACTATAACAGAAATTTTTAAAATTTTCTCTGGATAGTCTCAATAGTAGAGTGGAAATGACAGAAGACAGAATTAGTGAACCTAAGGAGAGATCAATAGAATTTATCCAATCTGAACAACAGAGAGAAAATAAACTGAAAAAAAGAAATGAACGAAGCCTCAGGAACCTGTGAGACAATAGTGAGAGAGCCAACATTCACATCATTGGAGTTGTAGAGAGTGGAAAAGAAGTGGGACTGAAAGAATATTCAAATAAATAACGGTAAAACTTTACAATGGTGAAAGACATAAAATCACAGGTTCAAAAAGTCAGACAAAGCCCAAATAGTATAAATCTAAATAATTTTTTATCAAGACATATCAAAATTAAACTTTTGAAAACTAAAGATGAAAAAAAAAGCCTTGAAAACAGTGAGAGAGAAATGGCGCCTTACCTATAAGTAACACAAATTCAAATGATAGTGGATATATAATCTGAAAACATAGAGGCCAAACAGAAGTGGCATAATATTTGTCAAGTGCTAAAGCAAAGAATCATCAATGACAAATTACATACCCATCAAAACTATCATTCTGGATTAAAGTAAAATAAAGACATTCTCAGATTTTAAAAAAAAGAAACTAAAAGAATTTGTCACTAGCAGAACTATCCTGTTTGAAATTTTTCAAATGAGAAAGAAATAATAAAAGAAGGAAACTTGGAGCATCAGGAACAAAGAAAGAACAATGGGAAGAGCATAAATATGGGTATACACAATAGACTTTCCTTTTCCTTATAAGTTTTCTAAATCATATGTGATAATTGAAACAAAAATCATAACATGATCTGATACTAAAGACAATGATATCTAAAAGGATGAAGAGTAATGAAACCAAATGGAAGTAAGGTTTCTACACTTTACGTGAAGTTAACACCAATAGACTGTGATAAGTCGCATGTGTATATTGCAACACCCAGAGCAACTATTAAGAAATTTATGCAAAGTAATGCACTCAACAACTCTAGAAATAAGATAAAACCCTAAAGTCATTCAAGTAACACAGAGGAAGGCAAGATAAGAAAAACAGAGGAATAAGATACAGAGAGAACAAACAGCAAACAAATAATAAAATGGTCAACTTAAGACCTAACACATCAATAGTCAACTTAAATGTAAATGGCATAAATACATCAATTAGAAGGCAGAGATTGGCAAAGTAGATAAAAATACATGACCAAACTATACGCTGTTTACAAGAAACTCACTTCAAATTCAATGACATAGGTGGGTTAAAAGTAAAAGAATGAAAAAGATATGACATGCAAAAATTAAAAACAAAAAACAAAAATGGTTCTATTAATATCAGATAAAGTGACTTCAGAGGAAAGAAAATTACATTAGGCAAAGTGGGGCATTATATAATGAGAAAAGGACGAATCAATCAGGAAGACATAATTATCTTAAATGTGTATGAACCAAAAAAGCAGAGGTTCGAAAGACGTATATCAAAAGCTGATAGATAACTGAAAGGAGAAATGGACAAATCCACAATTACAACATCCACCCCATCCTGGAAACTGACAGAAGTACTAGACAGAAAATCAGTGAGGATATATCAACCAACAGGATCTAATCAACATATGTAGAATATTCCACCCAACAACATCAGAATACACATTTATTTCAAGCATCTGTAGACCATTCACCAAGATAGACCATATCCTGGGCCATGAAACAAATCACAACCAATTTCAAATAAGTGAAATTGTGCAGTGTATGTTCTCTGACAAAAGTGAAACCAAACTAGAAATCAATAACAGAAAGACAAAAGGAGAATCTCTGAACATTTGTATATTAAACAAAACTTATAAATAATCTCTATGTCAAAGAATAAGCTTCAAAGAAAATAAAAGTATACATATAATTGAATAAATATAAAAATACAACATATCAAAATATATGGGATGTATCTAAAGCAGAGCTGAGAAGGAAATTTGTTGTACTAAGTGTTTAATTTAGAAAAGAGAAAAGTCAATAATCTAAGTTACTATTTCAATAAACTAGAAAAAAAAGGAAGAATTTAAATCCAAAGCAAGCAGAAGAAAGGAAATAAGAAGTTAAGAGCAGATATCATTGAACTTAAAAAACAGGAAAACAATAGAGAAAAAGCAATGAAGGAAAAAAAAGTTGGTTCCTTGAAAAAAATGAATACAATTTATAAACTTCCATAATATTGATAAATATAAAAAGAGAGAAGATGCAAATAATTGATATCAAGAATAAAACAAGGGACATCACTATAGATCCTGTAACCATTAAAAGGAATACTGCAAACAACTTTGTGCTCATAAATTTGACAGCTTAGAAGAAACGGAGTAATTCCTCAAAAAACACAAACTAGCAAAACTCAAGCAAGATGAAATAGACAATGTCAATAGTTTCACAACAATTAAAGAAATTTGTAATTTGTAATTAAAAATCTCCTGAAAATAATTCTCCAGGTCCAAATGGTTTCACTGGAGACTTCTTCCAAACATTTAAAGAATTAATGTGAATTTTACATAATGTCTTCCAAGAAACAGAAAAAGAGGTAATACTTCCCAACTCACTTTTTGTGGCCAGTGTTACACTGCCACCAAAACCAGACAAAGATAATACAAAGAAGAAAACTAATAAACCAATATCCTTTATGAACTTAGAAGCAAAATCTTCAACAAAATATTGGCAAATTGAATCCAACAATGTGTAAG
This sequence comes from Equus przewalskii, assembly GCF_037783145.1. NCBI lineage: Eukaryota > Metazoa > Chordata > Mammalia > Perissodactyla > Equidae > Equus > Equus przewalskii. Next base: position 40,725,271 of record NC_091834.1, read on the forward strand.
AAGATTTTTACATCACGACCAAATGGGATTTATTCCAGGTATGCAATGTTGGTTCAATATTCAAAAATCAATCAATGTAAACTATTATATCAACCAGATAAAGAAGAAAAATTATATGATCTCATCGCTCAACACAGGAAAAGCACTTCACAGAATCCAACACCATTTGTGATAAACAAAACAACTTTCAGCAAGTCAGCAACAGAGAAGAAAACTTCAACTTTATAAAGAGCAGCTACAAAAATCCTAGAGCTAACTTATATTTACTGCTGGACAGCTAATACTTCTCCTCAAAAATTAGGAACAAGGCAAGGATGTCCACTTTAACTACTCTTATTCTTATTGGATGTTCTGACAACAGAAATAAGGCAAGAAGAGGAAATAAAAGTATATATATTAGAAAGGAAGAAATAAAACTGTCCCTATTTGCAGATGACAAGATTCTTTATGTAGAAAACTCAAGGAATCTACCAAAATACTCCTAGAATTAATAGGTGAGGTCAGTAAAGTCTCAGGATACAAGACAAACACACAGAAATCAATGTTTCTAAATACCAATCAGGAGCATGTGGAAACCAAAATTAAAAATACACTTCCATTTATAACTACTTCAAAGAAAGTAAAATATTTAGATATGTATAAACTTAACCAAATATGTACAGGATCCATATGCTGGAAACTACAATATATTGATTTAAAAAAAAAATCAAAGAACCTAAATAAATCAGAAGCATACTATGTTCATGTGGTAGAAGACTCAATAGAGTAACAATGTTTATTCTCCCAAACTGATCTACAGATTTAACACAATTTCCGTCAAATTCTTAGCAAGGTCTTTGTAGACATAGACAAGCCTATTCTAAAATCTATTTGGAAGGTACAGGCCCTATAAGAGTTAAAACACTCTTGAAAGAAAAGAATAAAGTGAGAGGAATCACTTTGCCTGATTTCAAGACTCATCATATAGCTACAGAAATCAAGAATGTCTAGTATTGGCAAAGGAATAGACATGTAGAGAAACAGAACAGACTAAAGAACCCAGAGAGAGAGTCACAGGAATATGACCAGCTGATTTTCAACAAAGGTGCAAAAGCAATTCAATGAATGAAGGATAGCCCTTCAACAAATGATGCTGAAGCAATTGGATATCCATAGGCAAAGAAAAGAACATTGGCCTAAAAGTTAACTTATACAAAAATTAACTCAAAATGGATCATGGTATGGGGCTGGCCTAGTGGCGTAATGGTTATATTTGAGTGCTCTACTTCAGTGGCCTGGGGTGCGCAGGTTTGGATCTCAGGCATGGACCTACACACCTACACACTGCTCATCAAGCCATGCTGTGGCAGCATCCTACATACAAAGTGGAGGAAGATTGGCACAGATGTTAGCTCAGGGCCAATCTTCCTCACCAAAAGAAAAAAAAAATGGATCATGGTCTTTAGTGTAAACACAAAACTATAAAAATTTTAGGGAAAAAATGCAGGAGAAAATCTTTGGGACATAGGACTAGAAAGGACTAGACTAAGAAAGAGTTCTTCAGCTTGACACCAAAAGCATAATGCACTAAAGGAAAAATTGATAAATTAGACCTCATCAAAATTCAAAACTTTTGTTCTGCAAAAATTTCTTTGAGGAGAATACAAACTACAGACAGACAGAAAATATTTGCCAACAATATATCCAGCAAAGGACGAGCATCTAGAATATATTAAAAAAAAAACTCTCAAAACTCAACAGCAAAAAAAAAAAAATCCAATCAAAAATTGGAAAAACGTGGGGCCAGCCCAGTGGCACAAGAGTTAAGTGCGCACATTCTGCTGTGGTGGCCCTTTCTGGGTTTGCCAGTTCTGATCTGGGTGCGGACATGGCACCGCTTGGCAAGCCATGCTGTGGTAGGTGTCCCACGTATAAAGTAGAGGAAGATGGGCATGGATGTTAGCTCAGGGCCAGTCTTCCTCAGCAAAAAGAGGAAGATTGGCAGTGGATGTTAGCTCAGGGCTAATCTTCCTCAAAAAAAGAAAAAAAAATGGCAAAACGTGAATAGATACTTCTCCCTAAAGGATATACAGATGCCAAATAAGCCAACAAAAAACTGTTCAACATAATTAGCCTCAGGGAAATGCAAATTAAAACCACCATAACATATCACTGCACACATACTGGAATGGCTAAAATAAAAATAAGTGACAATATTAAATGCTGGTGAAGATGCAGAGAAATTAGATTATTGCTGGTGAGAATGTAAAATGGTACAGTTTCTCTAGAAAAGAGCTTGGCAGTTTCTTATAAAAGTAAACATTAAAATCAATCAATCAATCAATCAATCTAAACATGAAACTATCATATGACCCAGCAATTGTATTCATGGATTTATCTCAAAGCAATGAAGCCATGTTCACATCAAACTCTGTACATCAATGTTCACAGCAGCTTTATTTATAACAGCCAGAAACTGGAAACAACCCAGATGTCCTTCGGTGGGTGAATAAACTGTGGTACATTCATACTTGGAATACTGTTCTGCAATTTAAAAAAAACTATTATATCCTGCAACAACTCCAGTGAGTTTCGAGGGAATTATGCTGACTAAAAAGTTGAATCCCAAAAAATTAGGATTTTATGGTTCTATTTATACAATTTACGATTCTATTTATGTAACATTCTTGAAATGACAAAGTTGTATAGATGAGGAACAGATTAGTGATTGCCAGGGATTAGTGGCAGAGATTGAATTGGGGGGAGAGAGGGAGGAACGTGGCTATGAAAGGGCAACAGGAAGGAATCCTGATGATAATGAAACTGGGCTTCATCTTCACTTGTCAATGTCAATAACGTGACACTGTACTATAGTTTTGCAAGATGTTACCATTGAAGGAAGTTAGGCAAAGGATACACAGGATCTCTGTATTATTTCTTACAACTGCATATGAATCTACAATCATCTCAAAATAAAAAGTTTAATTAAACAATTATAGAAAACAATAAACCTTTTGGGGATGCTAAAGGTAGAGACTGAACTAAATGACCTCTTAGGGTCTTTCCAATTTTCACAAATCATTTTCCCCACTTTCAGCGACGCCTCAAGTGCTCACCTTGTATCTTCTCCGAGGAGGTATTCATGTTCCCCATCCCCCATATACGTAACGTAGGACCTATGAACTGCACTGGGCAGAATCCAGTGCAGCCACTGCATAGCTCCACGGTCTTAGGCCGTTCACTTTTTCTGTCTGCATCTCTGTGATTCAGCTATAATATAAAAGGGCTTAGAGATCTCTAGAGACCCTTTTGGTTTCAAAATCCTAGAATTTCAATCTCTTTATTGTGTATTTAAGTTTTACAACCAACAGAAGCAAAAAAAAAAACCAAAAAGTCAAATTCTTAGACCTTTAACATCCTCCCCTCATCAACTCCATCTCTGCCAAATCATTTGATTCCAGGTCATCTCTTACACAACTCGACTACCAGGAAACACCAAGCCCTTTTTCCAAATTACTGTCTACCTAAAGGGTAACAGCATAGTGTGGGTATTGAAGACTGAAACACAAGTTCTGAAAAGGAAAGGAAAATCAAACCACGGTCTTTATACACCATTAAGCTACCCCTTGAGAAGACATCCCTTGTCAGTTTTTACATGCGATCACTTCCTACTCGGATTTTCATTGTGAGAATAAAACAGTCTCAGCTCAGATGGCAATTAGAGGACAACCACCTGTGTTAAGCTGGATAGAAGAAAAATGCTGCGTCACTACTACCTGCTGTGCCTCCTGTTGCCACAGTCAGCATGCCTGGCTTCCATGCTGTTGACTTCTTTTAAAAAATATACTAAACCATTTCAGAAAACCATCCAGCAGATGCTCTGTCTGCAGGGAACGAGTGATAGCAAGCTGGCCACTGGTTTGATTCTGTTGATACTGCCAGTCAAATCCCTGTTATGATGTTGGTGGACTGGGCATAGCTCCAGAAGGCCAGTGAAGGATGCTGTCGAGAGACAGGGAACTTGAAACAAAAAAGAGGTATAGAAAAGGCAAAAAGGAGAAGAAATAGATGAACTTCAACCCCTGAATGACTCACATTGCCTCATGATATACTGATGATAAACCTGCTCAGATATCAACATAATTTCATGTTTTGTTGGTACGGTGCTCCCAGACTTTTTACTGCCCACACTGTCTTTATTATTTTCCCCAGGAGTGTCAAGTTTTAAAGGATTATTTTTTTAACTAAATATTATCTTTTTAACTAAATTTCTGGTCAGCACCAGTGTTAGATAAAGCTGATGAAATTATATCAAAAAGAAAAAATATGTAATGACTCACCTCTATAGTTTTTTCACAGATAAATATAAAATTTCCATGGGTTTCTTTTTTTTAAATAATGAAACTAATATGAGGACCACAGGTAAAGAAGCGTGAAATGTTCCTTTGGCACAGGACACTCACGATAATAAAGTCACAGCTTTCAAGCAGTCTAAAATGCCTAGCACACAACTTTGGGCATGAGACGCTTAATATGAGTACTTCGGGAGTGTTTGAAATTGTTTACATGTTAGTTCAAATCCTAGACTCACTATTTCCCTCTTGAGTCAACAAGGGACTTATCCTCTGTAAATCTTAATTTCCTAATCCACAAAACAGAAACAGCTATATCTGTGTCTTATAATAGATGCTGAAGAAATTATCGCTAAACCTACTGTTAGATGATCAAGAGTATAGACAACAAATAGGATCCCAAAACAGATCCATGTAGGTGGGGTTAGTCAAGCAGCTTGTAGAAAATTATTTTTACACATATTCTGCCTTCATTTCCATCTTATTCTGTTTTTCCTTTCTTGAACCTGGGCTACAAGTTGAGGCATAAAGGGAAGGACAGGAGCAAATGACAGGCAAGAGGGAGCTGGTGAAATAAAGCTATGCATGTAAATCTGCTTCGCTCATGATATCTCTAATATCATGTTCTCTTGTTCTTCTCTTTGTAGGTTAAACTTCTCAGTTTTTCACTGGTTTCTCATTGTGGCACTTACAGTGAGTTGCCAACCCAATAGGCACTCTCTTCCTTTTCCTTATCACCAGAACTCTGATTCTGCACAGGGAAACAATGAGCTCAATTAAAATCACTTTCCTCCTCACATCTCCTTGCAGCTTGGACCAGAACTCTTGAGGCTTGATTTTAGTTGTGCAGATAAAATATGCAGGCAAGTCTTTCCTATGGCTGTCTGTTCTGGCCAATGAGGTTTAGGCAAGTACCTATTGGGTGGGCCTAAGAGAAAAGCTATTTTCTTTTCCTGTTTAAAAAGGTGCACATTGAGCTGGCATGCACCTTTTGCTCTTTACCGCACTCACACTACTTACTGCCTGAAATGCAATCACAGTGCCTAGAGAGGGAACAGCCATCTTATGGCCAACGAAACAAAAGCCTCATACGAAGGATGGGGGAGCAGTGTTCGGATTACATGCAGCTGAATCCAATCCTATCTGATATTTTTGTATGGCCCAATTCCAAGTCCCCTCGTCACGTGGATGGCTGCTATCCTAGAGGCTTTCTATATCCCAGAAGCACCCAGAACTAAGAACAGTGTTCCAAGCATGGCTGCCTAGCCCAGAAGACCAAAGAAATTTTCAGGTCTGTCTTATAAAGCTCTTGTTTATAATGTCTTTGTTAATGCTTAAACTGAATGAATCAGTTTCTTTACAGAATTCATACTTCACTGTTCACCACTCACCTTTTTTTCTATAATTCAGGCTCAAATATATTCACCCTATTTTCCATCTTATAGTTTCTTTTTTTCTGTATTTAAGCACTTTATGCCACAAAAATATCCACTAAATTACTTTCTTCTTATCTTGGCTATAACCTACAAACGCGCCACAGTGATCCACCCCGGCAATGCTACTATTTGCTCCAAGGAAGAGGAATCTCTTTGAGGAGCTTTAGGAAAGACTTGCCTGCAACTGAACAACTGATATGAACTTTCGAGACTTCACTATCATTTTCTGGCTAAACTCAGGGGACTCTAAGAATTTCTCATACCACCAACTTATGAAAGATTACTTCCTAGATCCCCGATAGTAGCTTTTCTATTGTTATGGATTCTTGATTTTTAGTTTAAAAAAAAAGCTCAAACCTCATTAACTGTGTAAAAGTTCACAAAATTGCTAATCTAAATCTGTTCCCATATGTCTAAGTTTGGGTTCCCACACAAGCAGAGCCTGAGGAAGGGAAATGGGTACAAGTATTTTTGGGGGGTGATACCAGAAAGTAGCAATGAGGGGCCAAGAATACTGAGACTGAGAAGAGAAGGCAGAAAGCCCAATAGTGGATGTGGGATTGAGCTGGTTGGTGCTCTTTAACTGTCTGAAGAACCATCCCTCTGAAGGATGGGATGCTACCCGTTTATCCAAAGTTTGGGGGTTGCTCCTAGAAATATTAAGCCTCCCAATGCCCAGGCCATGTCTCCCTGTGGGCTGAGGGAGCCTCCAGAGGGAACGCTGAGGCATAAAAGAGAAAAGGAGCTGGTGGGTCCTCAAGGGGATGGTTCATGGTACACAGGAGCTGTCTACTGCAGCTGCAGCTGGAGTCACAGCTGATGCAGCCCAGGGCACCGAGTCTCTGCTTTTGTATTTTCCAAACATAATCCAAATATGGAAGATGCTTTCAGTGGTAATGGTGTCTAGAAATTATTGGTGGGAAATAATCAATAAAAACTTCAAAAGTCCCAGGACATCTGAAAAACTTAATTAAAATTAATGAAATTCTGTCTTACGGAAAAACTTATAGTGCAATGGAAACTGCTTTATATTGATAGAGTATGTTAAAAACCTAAAGCATCTTTGAGCTGGGTCCAATCACTTTGAGGTCAATTTTCCTCTGCCTCTTAGGTATGTTACACAAAGGTTTTTTTTACCTTCTTCTCATCTGTGTTACTGACTTATCTTAAATACGCTTGTTAAAGGGCTCTTTATGGCCAGTATTTCAGTTTGAATCACCACCTTCCTAGAAATGAACTTTTGCCTCCTCCAAATTTCAAGACTGTCCAAAATGGGGCCCATGCCTTGGTCTATTTGCAGTTGTGTGGGAAGTGGAAAGCTGAGGAGTCCTCCCAAAAAGATATTATCTTTAAAAAATAGAGAAATAACGAGCCATAGAAGAGGGCTTGTCTGAGCGTCTTAGCCTGAGTTCTCTCAGGAGCAGAGTGGGAGGTGCAAGGGCAGGTCAGGAAACAAGGGGAAGGAAAGCAAAGAAAGACAGGAATCAACGGAATGTGATATGTTACAATGTTGGTCACTGCTTTTCAACATGTCCTCTCAACAAAGAGACACAGACAACTGCTTAGCAAGCAGTTCTCTTGGCATGCCAGTCTTCTTCAGATATGTAAGCCCTCTTACTTGTGCCTAGAAGGGAGACAAGAGGGGAAGGCCATGTGGTCCTGGTAGGACTGTCAATCACAGTGCCCACTCAAAGGCTATAGGGGCTGTGGGGTGTGAGACCCCAGGAAGGTAAGCAGAAGGCTGAGCAGAGTGCAACCAGAGCCAGGCGTTCCGTGGCCCCATCCTAAGAAAGTTCAGAGCCTCTACTACTGACAACCCAGAGCTGTACAGGTCCCTTTCCTTCCTAGTGCCTGGTTGGTCAGCTTCTCCACAAATTCTGTGATTTACCCAGTCACTGTCCAGTATGTTTCCTACCACCACTTCCCATTTTGTCTTCTTAAGATAGCCCAGGTCTTTTCTTTTTCTCTTGCAAACAGAAACAGATTGGGGAGGAAGAGGAAGGAACAAAAATTAAAACTTCCAGAATTCTGCCTTAAGTAACTGAATCAAATTATCCTTAAAAATGAAAGAGAAAAATAACTTAGAATTCCTGGAAATGTCAGTGGATTATGAAAATTACCTTAACTGGACAGCCGATCAATTATTACTATTATTAACTATTATTCAGCCGCTGTAGTTGATTTCTCCCAAGATTTATAGACCTAAGTGTTTTTTCTCCAGTATCCTTAAATGCGTGTTATGATGCACTGCATCAAAATTTTTGCTCCATTATGGTTAATAACAGTGTTTCTAAAGACATAATAACCCAAAGCATAAATTCAAGTATATAATGATATTGAAAACATTTAAAAAAACCCTATTTGCATTTTGTGATGCTTCAGCGTATAAATGCCAATCCTCTCCAGTAAATTTATATACGCAGTTGAAAGAATACACCATTGTTATCTGTGAGGAAAACTCATTTGGAAGGCACTTATTTCCTACTCGGTTAAGTTACAACCTACCTATAACTAACAACCCTCCAGGTCACAACCTCCCACAATAAAATCACAATTAGAATCCACCTTCCAATCATCTACGGTCAAACTGGGCTTCTGATCTGAAATCCTGGCACAGATAGCACCCTAAGCTGTCACAGAAATGTCTTGAGGCTCCTGTAAACATCAGTGAACACAAAAACCACACTGAGGTGCTTATAACACATGAGAAGACTCTCTGACACCCACCCTAAGGTCTGAGGCTGGAACCAGGAACCTAAATGTTTCACAAGCATACCAGCTGATTCTGTTGCAAGTATCAATCTTTAAAACCGGTTTCTCTGGGCACTGTTAAAAAGGGGCCACAAAAACTTCCCAGAGCATGTGGTGTTTGTGTGTGTGTGTGTGAGAGAGAGAACACTCACAGTGACCTTTAAGAACAGTGACCATAAAAATAAGAATAACATTAGTCTCAGATTGTATCTAGTTTCAGATCTACCATCAACGTGCTGAAAAGGATTTCACACCTAGTCTCTTAACCTTGGAAAGATTTCTCATCCGTAAAAATGAAGAAAACTTACATCATACCTAACTCAAGTGTTCTAAAGATTTTAAAAGGTAATAGATGTGAAAGTCCTCTGGAAACAATAAAGTACCAAACAATATATTTGTCTTACTATTTTAAAAAATTATTGGGGCCAGCCAGCGGTGTAGTCATTATGTTCGCGCGCTCCACTCCGGCAGCCCAGGGTTCACAGTTTCGGATCCCAGGCACACACCTAGCACCACTGGTCGAGCCATGCTGTGGCAGCATCCCACATAAAATAGAGGAAGATTGGCAACAGACGTTAGCTCAGCAACAATCTTCCTCAAGCAAATAGAGGAAGATTGGCAACATGTTAGCTCAGGGCCAATCTTCCTTACATACACACACAAAATTATAGATAAAATTTTTGTGAGGAACAGAATATAAATTTCTATTACTACCAAGGAGAAACTTAATAAAGAAAAGCTATTTCATGCAAAGTTCCTCCTTCAAGTTCTTCTACTATATGAGTCATTTCCTGAACAGCTACACCCCTGATATGCACCTGAAGACAGAGGAATGTTGGCGAGGGCTTGAGACAGAGGTGGGCTGTGTCCCTGATATACACCTGAAGACACATATCTGGTGAGAACTTGAGACAGAGGTGAGGCTGAGGACAACTGTGGCTCCTCAGAGCAGTCCCTGTACAGGCAGGAGCATGGGGCCTCCACGTCAGTAGTGCACGCCCAGAAGCTCTGGTGTGGAGGTGCTCAGTGGGCATGTATCTGACAACCTTTCCCACTTCCCTCCTCTCTGAGAGTGTCACTAGTCCAGAGAAGGGGAGAGAAAGCAGGAGCAGCAGCCCAGACAGACTCAATTGGATTCCTAGAAATCTCCTGAGATGCCATAATGGAAAAGAAGAACTTTGAAATGTGTCTCAGGCCATGCTGTTGGAGGTTGTCAAGCTGTAAGCTTCGAGTTTAGTTGTTAATGTAGGCTGTATTTGTTCTCACGGGCTGGTGAGGTCTAGGCTCATCTGGATCACATGTACAAAATGAGATGCGCTTATATAGACTATAACTGGATCCAAAATTTACCTTAGGAAGGTATCTGTTTTATTCTAACAAAAACACTTTGATTAGGGCTCAAGGTAGAAGGCAAATTCCCAACCCTACTTCTGAAAATGAGGGTGCTGCTTGGCTACAAGACTTCAGAGGGGAGATAAGTTGCTCTTTATAAGAGAAGGAGAGTAATACAGAGCCCTCTCTGCTGTGTAGAAGAGAGGCAGTGATGGTGACAGGAAGGAGACCGAGGTGTGAGTGAGATGGAAGAAGCTGTGTTCTGTGAGATGTAACCTTCCCACACCGCCACCACTATCTCCCCCAAAACAAATCTTCAGTAACATCCCCCCGATTCAGCAGTGCTTGATGGGAGGGAATTCTGTTGCGCAAACTGAAAGGGGAGATGAGCTTCTCACTGGAGTCAATATGATGAAGACAGAGGAATAATCAAGGAAGTAGAGACCAGAATCAAGAAGACCCCAAGGTAGTAGCAGAAATTTTGAAGAGAGTTTTAGACTACCCCAGGCTGTGAAATTAGGGAATTCAAGGTTTTCCCATCCAGATTTCAAGAATGAGGGAGGTCTCAGCTGATATCTGAGTTACCTAGAGATGCAAAATTCTTATCTAAAATACAGGCAAATTGAATTCAACAATAGTTTGAAAAATTGCTCTCCAGGATTAAATAGAATTTTATCCAGGAGTATAAGGTGGTTTAATATTAGAGGATCAGTTAATATAGTATACCAAATCAGTAGGTCAAAGGAAACTAAGGATGTCATGGTTGTTAAAATAGGAGCTCTGTGCCAGGAACCAGGGCCGAAGACCAAATATATTATTTATATATGTTATATATATATATAAGTTCTATTTATAAATATATATGTATTTGTCCCAGGAACCCAAGACAAAGACCAAATATATTCATTATATATAATAAATATATATAATGTACATGAAGTAAATATATAATACATATTACATAGTTTATATATTTATATATATATAGAATATATTTGACCTTTGTGTATATGTTTTATATATATATATATATATATATAAAATAAACATATTAAGTCTTTGCCCCAGGTTCCTGGCATAGAGCTGCTAAAACCCTTGGAATTTCCTGAGTCATAGGGGTGTCTTTTGTTACTCATAAGGAGCATATTTTGAGCACATCTGAGTTTATGCTAAAAAGGTGACCTAGGGTGGGGCCCCTAGATAACCTTGGGATGGGTCTGGTCACCAGAAAGACCAAGTAATTAGAAGGTTGGAACTTTCAGCCTCATTCACCACCTTCTTGGTGAGGGGAGGGGGGAGTGCAGATTAAGCTCTATAAAAACTCTCGAACGATGAGATTTGGTGAGCTTGCAGGTTGGTGAACACATCCACATGCTGGGAAGGTAGTAAACCCGTTTTACAGGGACAGACACTCCTGCACTGAGAACTCTTCTAGATCTTGCTCTATGTGCCACTTCATCTGGCTGTTCATCTGTATCGTTTATAATAAACTGTTAAATGTCAGTAAATGTTTCTCTGAGTTCTGTGAGCCACTCTAGCAAATTAATCACACTTGAGAAGAGGGTCATGGGAGCCTCTGATTTATAGCCAGTCAGTCAAAAGCACAGGTAACAACCTGGACTTGTGATTGGTGCCTGAAGTAGGGACAATCTTGTGGAACTGAGCCCTTAACCTGTGGGGTCTGATGCTATTTCCAGGTAGAGAGTGGTAAGAACTGAGTTACGTTTGTAGGACATCCAGTCGGTGTCCACTGAGAATTGGAGAATTCCTTGGTGGTAGTGGAAAACACAGTAGACCACCCAACACTTACCTGTAACTAACAAGAATTTAGTCAATGACCACACCTAACAGTGAGGGGAGGAGGCATATATTGCTGACTCCCCCTAAAAAACAATCAGGTTTCTGTTACTAAGCGGGAAAAAGCGAATGGATGTGGGTAGACATCTTACAGTTTCTGTCATAAATATGATGACAAAATGTTGAGACTGATTTATGTTAAAGATATTAACCATGGCATCTTGGTGTTAGCCAAAAAACATTGCATAAGCTAGTATCCAATAATGAAAGAATGGTTAAATAAATTATGGAACATCTATACAATGGGACTTTATGTTGCCACTAAAATTATGTTTTTGAGGACTACTGAATGCCATGGAGAGTAAAGGAAGATACAAAACTTCATGTACGTATAATTTTCCCCAAGTCTTTCAATTTCCCGTGTGGAAAGAAGTCCTCTGCCCTCTTCAAGATTCCTGAGGATTCCAGTTTGTGGTGGGGATGGGGGAGGGGGAATGCTGCCTATGTTCACCTGTCACCTTTCTCTCTGAATTGTTGATCTTCATTCATTTTGTTTCTTGCAGCTGCTCCCTTCTCTCTGCACAGCTTCACCCATGGATGTGACGCATCTACTTCAGTCTCCAAACACTATTAACAAGGCTGATGGGTTTAGCAGAATTTTTCTGAAGCCCTCAGAGATAGCTGAGAGGTGTTGTGGCACCTCACAATGTAGAAAAACAACTTTTACTTAAAAATTAGGCATTACGACTGTATCATTCTGATGCAGTTATGCATCTGCAAACCACAGAAACCAACTGCAGTTAACTTCATATTATTAGCTCAAATGTATTGAAAACTTGATGCATGGCAGATACCATTCTAAGGTTTTTCATGTATTGTCTCCATTTAATTCTCAAAACAATCTATGAAGTAAGAGGCATTACAATTGCCATTTTACAGATAGAAACACAAAGTGGAAAGTTTTAGAATCAGGATTCAATCTCAAATACGTCCATACTTTTAATCACCTACTATGCTGGTTCCCCATGGAATATACTGGAAATGTCAGCAGTTTACAAAACTGATGAGAAACCTGGAGAAGTAGACTTAGAAATGGGCAGGCTCCACAGGGCAAAGAAACAGAAGCTACAGGGAGCATGTAGATTGAGCGATAGTGCCAGAATAAATAAACTTCAACCATTTTCAGTTACTCTACTCAAATCACAATTACAACTGGTCTAACTTGGGTCACATGCCTGCCTTTCGATTAAGTCAGAATAGGGCATCTGATTAACTGTCTCTCATTCTGTACCCAATGAGGAATAGCTAATCCCCCCAAAGAATTCAGGTTTCCCTTAAGGAAATAGGAAAGGGTATAATGCTGAGCAGTCAAATAAATAATGTCACTACCACCATTTGTAAATTCCCTGGCCGCTCTTAACCCAGACGTTTTTCACAGCCATCTCATTCTTGTCTGCAGACATTTGGGGCCAGGATGTAGGAGTGGAGGGATGGGCTCATTTGCCCCCTCTAGACCCATCTTCTAAGTCCCGTCTGGGTACTGCATCTGTAATTACCTTTCTAAAGTGCCTGTGAGAAGAAAATTGAAGTTTTCTATTACTCTCCTTTACAGATTGATCTGATGCTTCTGCTTCCATTCCTGATAAGCCCAACTTTACATAGTCATTAAAGTGTTTTCCTGAACCAAAATCCTTTAACAGATGTACTCACTCTTAATAACACAAAGAAGCTTTGTCTTAAGAGAGTTTCTTGTTAGCTAGTCTCAGAGGAATACATTTGGTAGAGTTTTTTTCCCTGTCAAGAGTCTCTATAAGAAAGCGGGCTGTCCCTTCCCAGAACAAGGTTTGTTTTAGTTTGGAAATGTATGTCACGTTAAAGTAACCAACCTATGCCCAAGGTGGAGTTGCTCACGTTAAGCCCCACATCAGCAAACCAAAACTTAATTTTCTAGGCTCGGCCCTCCCAGAAGAGGAAAGCCTAGGTCAACCAGTCTGCAGGTGGCTGCTCAGCACAAGTTACCTAACTGCCTCCCACACTTGTCTTTGCTCCATATGAAGAAAGTGACCCTGCTTTAATCAATCAGCAGATGCCCAGGATGACTTCCTTGTTCCTGCAAAATCTCACACCTTGTACAGCTCTTCAAAATTCTTTTCTATTTTCTAGACTGGATGTTGCCCGGTTCATGAATTGTTAAATAAAAGCCAACCAGATTAGCAAAATTCTGTGGATTTTTTTTTTTTTTTTGAGGAAGATCAGCCCTGAACTAACATCTGCCACCAATCCTCCTCTTTTTGCTGAGGAAGACTGGCCCTGAGCTAACATCCATGCCCATCTTCCTCTACTTTATACGTGGGATGCCTACCACAGCATGGCTTGACAAACAGTGCGTATGTCTGCACCCAGGATCTGAACTGGCAAACCCCGGGCCGCTGAAGCAGAACGTGCAAACTTAACTGCTGTGCCACCAGGCTGGCCTTGTGGAAAACTTTTTTAATGGTCGTGAGTTCAAATTTCATAGTCATGTAGTCCACAAGTCCTGTTAAGATATGTCTATATTGATATCAATATATCATAAATTGTATATATTATATCTATATCCACATTCATATCTACATCTATATTGATAAATAATAAAATATATATATCATATCTAGTTCCATATCTACTTCATACCAGAGCTTGTAAACTATGTGACCATGAAATTATATATGTTATGATATATATCTTATAACTATGATTATCTTACAATTATGATATCTTAAAATTAAATTTACAGTATCATATCTCAAATTTTTGATATATATCTTATAATTTATGATACATATTTTAAATTATGTATAACTTCATAGTCATACCTTATATATATCACAAATATATATAGTTATATTTATATTTGTATACGTATATTTCAATACTTCTATCTGATGTTATTTTTAGCTCAAATCTTTCTTTTGCTTAACTCAGATAATTTAATGTAGTTGCTTCTAGGTGAGCTCTGTCAATTTCCTTGTTTTCTCAGGCAACGCAGTTTTAAAATTCCGTCCTTTCAGATTACCCCACACCCATCCGCTGGTGTTGATGTTTGGCTCGAGGTTTATTGAATGCTTCTGCACATCTTCTGCCCGTTTCGTGCTGACCTCCTCCTCCAGGGGTAACCAGGCTCCTCTGTGTCCCCTTCTGAACTGACTGTCTGCTACAGTGAGGCCAGCTGAGTGGTCCACCCTGCCTCCTCTTTTCAGTCACTTCCTCGGGGTGCCAAAGCACCCTAATGGCAGCAAGTTCTCTCTGCCCTGGGTTACATCCACGGCCAATTTTCTGGGTGTGTGGAAGGCTAGCACTCTTCTGCCTCCCTCTGGGGGCACTGAAGGAGTGCAGGACGTCACTCTGTCCTCACAGTCCTTGCAATCATTACTACACTGCAACCTCTCTGCCACTGGGGCACAAGAAACAACGAGTTTGAGAACCACAAAAAGGCATGTTAGCCCACTTGGCTTGAGGGTCTCCAGTTTATCTTGGGGGCCATATTCCCATCCCCCATGCCCTCAGCTCTGCCCCTTCTACCACAGTGAGGTGATGGGAGTAGGGGGAGGCAATGAGAAGAGTACACACTGAAGTCTAGACACCCCTTCTCTTCCTCAGCCCTTGGACTCTTCATCCAGTCTGGAGATGGGGGTTTGAGGAGAAAAAGCTTCCAACCAATGACGTGACTTTTCCAACCTCCCTGTGTTCAAGGATTAAAAAGCATTTTTGTATCTGGTTCATTTGTTGATAATCCTTAAATAGTGAAATGTCACCAGATAAATATAGAGTAAGAGAAGGAACATATCAAATAATAATACTTGACATATTAAGCTAATAAGCTTATAAATATGTATGTGTGTACTCCTAAATACATATGTGTTACATTGTCACATAATATCGACACTATAATTCTAACTCAATAGAGAAATTTAATAAATAAATAATAAATTAGACCTTAAGTCTAATCTAATAAATAGTTAAATAGATATGCATAGAAAAATGTTTATCAGGAAATACAACTAAAGGTTAACCATTATGTGATAATTTTTATATTCTTCTTTATGCTCTTCTATATTTCCTAATTTCCGTATTTAGAGTATGCATTTCTTTATGACCATAAAATAAGTAGGTAAATAATAGTTTTAAAAAGTTGCTGTGTTGAACATAGAAATAGACAACTATATCCACACACCATGGTGTTTCATCGCATTTGTAATAAAAGTTAGAAGAAAATAAAGTAATAAAAATGTAGGGATATATTAAGCAATTTTTTCCAAAAAAAATATGCTACTTTCTGACATAACAAAGAGAAACTGCTCAAGTTACAAGCACAGACTGTTTTTATATAATATTTTGAGGTATTCATGATGCAAGCTTATGTTGTAATCTTATTTGAGGATTTGGGTAAATTAGCTAAATTCTTATGAGGTTGTTTCATGTTTTATTTTCACAGAGTACTTTCTGAAATCAGTAATTGCCTTTTTCCCTTAAAAGAGAGCCTTCAAATTAGATATGACTTTTTAAGTTCTGATCCCCTCTTTATTGTTTGTGCACAGAAAGGGCGCTGAGGAAACATTCTCAGCAGGAACTGGTTACAGATGATGCAATAGAGACCAGGAGGAGTTAGGGACCCCAGGAAAAGCTGTAGAGAGGTGGGTGATGGGGACTGGGTGCCTTCCCAGTTACTCATCTGCTTCTCCACCCACTTGCCTTTCACGTCTTTGCTCATACTGTTTTTGATAAATATTTTAGAAACAATAGAAGCTGTTACATTTTTTTAAAAGTTGTTTGAAAACAAACAGAACAAAGCAGCAATATGGTAGTTTTGAATCATTTGGCAAGAGATTGGGGTAAACATTTGGACTGATTCCAGGAAGCATATGTCTGTGCCCAAAAGCCTGGGGAACTAACTGCCAGTGACTAGTATGAATTGATCTACTTTAGTCCAGGACCTCCAAAGACCTTCTGACAGCTGAAGAATAAAGAATTTATATCCTATTGATAGCAAACCTGAAGTGAGTTCGCTCACCTGTTGCACAGCAATCCAATCTCTGACACCAGGTGTAGTGGAAGAAAATAGGAGTTTTATTATTGCACACCACTGAGAAAGGAGAAAGGGCAGCTAATGCTGAAATCCCACACTCCTCAAAAAGCTAACAGTAAGCGTTTTCATTTGGGGTTTTACGTAGAGGAGGTGGAGCATATGGCCTTGCTGATTCAGAGCTTTCCCACCAGCCTGCAGCTGTTTGTAGGGGAGAGGAGGAGGAGGAGGAGGAGTTAATGAATCCAGGTGGTTGTCCTTGGCTGTTTTTCTCCATGGCAGACAGTGGATTCTGGAGCCATGAAGCCAGGGAGTAAGCACGGAATGAGTGTTTTGGTTTTAACCCCATATATTGCTGGGTTTAATGTAGAGAAACCAATATCAGGGCCAATATCACTATTCCAGACCAGGTTTCTGACAGGGCTCTTGGTTTTAGAAGGAAGTGTTCCTTTTCAGGTTTTGTTGCTGATCTTGATACACAAAACCCATGACATTTTGGGTGGCAGAATACCATGCTAATTTCCTTTTTCAATATCCTTTGGTGTCTTAGTCTATTTAGGCTACTATTACAAAATACTACAGGCCAAGTGGTTGAGTTCACGCACTCCGCTTCAGCGCCCCAAGGTTTCATCAGTTCACATCCTGGATGTGGACATGGCACTGCTCATCAAGCCATGCTGAGGCAGCATCCCACATAGCACAACCAGAAGGACCTACAACTAGAATATACAACTATGTACAGGGAAGCTTTGGGGAGAAGAAGAAGAAAAAAAAAGAAGAAGATTGGCAACAGATGTTAGCCCAGGTGCCAATCTTAAAATGAAAAAATACCACAGATTGGATAGCCTTTAAACAACATAAATTTATTTCTCACAGTTCTGGAGGCAAGGAAGTCCAAGATCATGGTGCTGGGCAGATTCAGTATCTGATGAGGGACTGCTTCCTCATTGATAGCTGTCTTCTCACTGTAACCTCACATGGCAGCAGGGGCAAGCAAGCTCTCTGGGATCTCTTTTATAAGGGCTTTAATACCAGTCGGAGGGCTCTGCCCTCATGACCTAATCATCTCCCTAGGGCCCCATCTCCTACTACCATCACCTTAGGGGTTAAGATTTTAATATATGAATTTTGAGAGGACACAAACATTCAGACCATAGCACATGGAAAGTTAAGATGAGAAAGTGACTAAAGGTAGCAGGATCATCTTTAGCCTCTCTTGGGTAAAGAGAACAGGCAAACTGCACTGGACATGAGGGCAGCATTATGAGCGTCCTGCAGGTGGTTCCAAGAGAGGAGGGAACACACTGGCATTTGGTAAACGCCAAAACCGCATATTTATCTAAAAGCAACTCTAAATCCTGCCTGCTAAAACCCTTCTGCCATCTTGATATACTGAATGTAATTTGCTTAAAACCACTTCAGCATAGATAGCATGATGTATTTGTGAATGAGTAAACTATGTAATTGTGGGCCGTTAGTTAACCTTTGAGGTATTCTGACCATAAATGCACACACCAAAGGTGATTAACAAGCCTGTGAAATACCTTCATCAGAAGTCCTAACCTAACTACACTCAGTGCTTCAAATACTGTTATCTGGGTCCTCATTACCAACACTGCAAATCAGTGTTAAGTGTGAGAATTAGTATTTCATTGGTGAAATATACTACGTTTAAGGTACATGGCTTGTTTTAAAATATAGTACTGATACTTTCACCATTTCATGAAGGTAGCATAAGAAACTGAGGAGTCCACTAGCCTTCTACCCCAGGAGTAACTCTTTAGGTCTAGAAGTCCATCTGGTCCTGTGTCTATCCCTTAATGAAGTATTCTGTTGCCTGAGCCAATCAAAAGTTCACTTGAGGGGCCAGCCCAGTGGCCGAGTCGTTAAGTTCACACACTCCGCTTCTGTGGCCTGGGGTTTTGCTGGTTTGGATCCCAGGAGAGGACATGGCACCACTCATCAGGCCATGCTGAGGAAGTGTCCCCCATAGCACAACCAGAGGCAGTCACAACTAGAGTATACAACTATGTACTGGGGGGCTTTGGGGAGAAGAAGGGAAAAAAAGGAGAGAGAGAAGATTGGCAACAGATGTTAGCTCAGGTTCCAATCTTTAAAAAAAAAGTTCACTCAAGCCTTCTTAAAACATCACCATTTTACATTAGAGTGAACCTCTCAGCCAAGGTGCTTAATGAAGTTCCTAAAGGGACATAGAACAGAACTTCACAGAGCTCGCAGAAAAGGGTGATGTTTGCTCTGAAGCCTCTTATTGGCCTCACTGATAGTAAATGCTTGTACTGTGACAGAATTTGGTCTAGATCTTGCTTTCACTGTAACATGCCATCTAGTAGGAAAATTGTGGGAGAAGAGACCAATAGCCGTTACCTACTTCTGCCTCCTAGGGGGTACCTACATTTATAAACCAACAAACACACACAAATCAGGACAATTGTGAACAGCTGAAATACACAACTTGGTTCATTTCAAAGCACATGTCCTCGGGGCCGGCCCCATGGCCAAGTGGTTGGGTTCATGTGCTCTGCTTAGACGGCCCAGTGTTTTGCCGGTTCGGATCCTGGGCATGAACCTGGCACCATCAAGCCATGTTGAGGGGGCGTCCTACACAGCGCAGCTAGGAGGACCTACAACTAGAATATGCGGCTTTGTGCTGGGGGCTTTGGGGAGAAGAAAAGGAAGAAAAAAGAAAACAGATTGGCAGCGGATTTTAGCTCAGGCGCCAGTCCTTAAAAAAAAGACTCATGTCCTCATCTCAAAAACAGTGGCAAAACACTACGTCCCATGATAAACACTATTCTCCTCAAATCGTATGATTTACCCCTTGATGACTGATTTTGTAGAAATTTTTAAAAGCTACCCTTAGTAGCAAGTGCCTTACAAATTTGTAAACCCAAAATCAATTTAGAGTAACAATGAATAATTAAACCAAAAATTATAGAAGAAATTAACAC
Organism: Equus przewalskii; assembly: GCF_037783145.1. Taxonomy (NCBI): domain Eukaryota; kingdom Metazoa; phylum Chordata; class Mammalia; order Perissodactyla; family Equidae; genus Equus; species Equus przewalskii. The sequence continues at coordinate 40,744,949 of NC_091834.1, forward strand.
CAAAGATGACCCAGCACCCTCAGCAAAGTTCATGTTCTCTTTAAAGCAAAGACTATGAATCACCTGTTTGAAGACTTTTTACATCATTTTCATCTTACAGACAGGTTAACATAACATAGATTTTCCCCGTATCAGGTGCTGATTTGCAAGCCTAATTAAATCCGTATTTAATATATTACTGACTTTTCTGATTAGATTTTCCAGGCAGAGGCAAAGGGAGTGACGATCTAGTTATTTTCCAAGGCATAAGGTTGAAGTGCTGTAAAGAGAATCAAAGTTGATTTAGAAACTACGAGGCTAGAGAGAAGAGGGGACCGTGTCCACGCGTATTGTATTTGGCAACAGATGTTAGCTCAGTTGCCCATCTTTAAAAAAGAAAAAATAGAGTATTTACTTATATTGTATCTTTGAAGGGAAGCACACCTGGCCTAATTCCTAATTCCCCTTGTCACAGGACACTTCCCTTTGAAAAGCCTCCAGGTCACAGCTCTTCATGGTCTTCTTGGTCTTCCAAATGATAGTAACGGTTCATGTGTTCTCAGTCCATTGGGTGCAGTTTAGAATTTTCATAGGAGCATGTGATTCCAAATGCATAATAAATGCTGCCTTTGTTACTGATTTTTTCATGTGTTTATGCTTTGTCTTCCCAAACAAATGGTAAAATTCTTGTCTGCTAACTCAAGGTTCTGAAAATTCAAGAAGGGATTCTGTCCTTGTAAATTTTTACTTATCAAAAACCCTAAAGCTGAATTGCCCCTGCCCACTGATGCTTAATTATCATTGGTTTTGCAAGTAAACAAGAAAAAAGGAATCATTTCCTGAAATCACTACTTAAAGGCACAAAATTTTCAGATTTGTCCAGGCATTAAAAGTTGCTGCATGAATCTTATTTCCAAGAAGCATGTTTAAAAAAGTACAGCTGATTTATTCTGTACCCATTTAAAATGAAATAAAATCTCCCAATATTGTGCTATTTTTTTTAGTACATTTTCACAAGTCATAGGAAAACTCAGCTTGGAGAAAGCTCTAAAATCCTTTAGTGAGGCATTCTGAAAAATGCTCTTTCAAGAAGATGATTCCATTATGGACTCCATGACTTAGCTTCTTCTGTGGTTAGTCACAACCAACGTAGCATGAATCAAGGATTGGACAGATTGATGACGCTTCTTTTCCTTGGGATTTTCAAAAGCATTTTATTGCCTCATTTGGGGCCTCTATCTGAAAGTTTACCTGAGAAAAAAAGATCACATAATAGCATTTGTCTGGAAAGGATTTTCTAAAACCCAATGAGTTGTTGGCTCAAGCATTTTGTTTTATTTTTCCTCCTAGATCAAAGTATTCACTTATGCATCAAGCACTCTAACCTACTGTGTTGTGGAACTTATAAAATGGTTTTCTACATAATTCTGTATGTATATATAAAATGTTTATGTATAAAATGGTTTCTAGAGTAATTCCAAGTACCTTAAATCTCAAATAAATTGAACTTGGGGACCAAAAAAGAAGATGGAATAAACTGTGAGTTATTCATGCAGAGAGAGATAAAAATAAACCAAGTGACCAAAAAGTAACTTCATGAAAGATCCTGCCCTGGTGAAAAATTATTTAAATTACAAGGAACAGAACCCACCCATACTAGCCTTTGCCGAAAAAAAGGGGGGAAGGAGATTAAATGGAAGGATTGAAAAGTCTCTCACAACGCCTCGTGCAGTTAGGTATCACCGTTAACAAAAATGAGCTCCGCAAGTGAACAGGCGGCTCCGTCTCAGGTATGGCGTGGCCTTTCTTCTTTGCTTATCTCATGATATCTGTCCATTTTCTTCCTCCTTCTCTGTAGATTGACTTTTTACGTCTACTCAGAAATGGCTGCTTCAGTATTCTTCATGTCATTTTTCATTTCTGCTGCTTAACAAAATGTATTAGAACCTAATTCCTAACTCTCTGGAGAGAGTATCTGATTGGCCCAGTTTGCTCCCTGTGTCCTCAGTTGACCCCAGGTCCAATGAGCAGTGGTTAGGAAGTGGCCCAGAGTTGGGATTTCCCCCTCTGACAGAGGCACAGGAGTAGATTCACTGAAAAGAAATGGGGGCAGGACAGGCCAATTGACCAATATGAATGAGCCATCAAGTGAAGATGCCAGAAGGGTGTGGTATGGACAAAGAGCAAGAGAGGAAGGTGATTACAATGCACAAAACACCTAAGAAAAGCAATAATAAAAATAGCAGTAATAAATAACAAAAGAGCGTTACTGTCTTAAATCTAATTATCCTCTACTATAATGTTATTTTTAGTAAGAATAAAACCAATTTCTTCTGATGTTAATTGATTCTGGAATCTAAAATATCAAGCTAGCAAGTATATAATTATGTTTATTTACATTTTAGCTCTGAGTTAGAATTTTGAGTATGCTGTGAACGTTGGTACAGGTGGGTATATGGAAAAAACACATATGGAAAAATACATAAAGTGGCCCCTGCTCCAAACAGCTTACTTTCATTGGGGAAATAGAAGTTTCCAAGGTGAAACGAGTGTAGAAAAACACAACTGTACATTATCTTTCTCATATATTCTCTATATTAGATGAAATGAACTGTAAGATCTATATGAGAATAAAAAAAGATAACGAGACTTCCACTTCCACTAATAGAAAGCCAGATAATTCAGACCAATGCTCACCCAGATGACATCTAGGAAAGACAAACACAATTTTTTAAAAGACCAACTTGTTAGCATCATATAGGTAAGAAAATATTAAAGAATTACCAGGCCGAGACTCAGGAGAAGATGGAAAAGCAGAGGCATAAGCATTTGGAACTACTTTCCCAGGGGCATCTTTTGATTCCTAAAGAGGCTGCTCAATCACCAAGCAGCACTTTTATTACCTAAGGGGGCTTGGAGGACAGATGATAAAGCAGTGCCCACTGCAAGTGAGGAATCTGGTACAACCCTGTGCTTAAGCCTGTGTTAAGCCAAAATGGCTTAACAATAGAAATAAGGATAAACCAGAAGTAAACTCTTCCCTACATGGCCTATGGCCCAGTGTCAAGTCATCGAGTTTGTTAAAATTCTGAAATTGGATTAAGGGAATACCAGACTAGAGATTACAGTGCCCACAGGTGCATGGCAAAAGCAAAAAAAAAAAAAAAAAAAAAATTTAGAGGAAAGATAATATTACCTAGGCTTCAAATTATTTCTACAAGCAATTTTTCAAATAAAGTGTCTGGAATGCAATCAGCGATAACCAGGCAATGATAACACAAACAGTAATAACACAAAGAGTCAGGAAAATATGTATCTGAACCAGCAGAAACCATAGTCAGTTAATGAGACCCATTGAGGCTGGTTTATATCTTTGAACTAACAAGCAAAGACTTTAAATAGACTTTAAAATAACTATGTTAGTTGTGTTCAACAAGGTAATGATGAGATTGAAAATTTCAACAGAAAACTAGAATACAAAAAAGTTACTAGCATATTTGAAAAGGAACAAAATATAAATTTTAGGGCAAAAAATTCTAATAATTAAAACTGAGAACTCAATAGATGAGTATAATAACAGATCAGGCACAACTGAAAAAATCTGTTAACTGGGGATATAGGTCAAAAGAAACTATACAGAGTAAAGAACAGGGAGATAAATGAATGTAATGTACCAAAGATGGGGTAAGAGACATGGATAATACAGAAAAAGGAGCAAACATGCATTTATTTTCTTTCTCAGAAGAGAGAATGTGATAGAAGCAATATTTTAAAAGATAAAGGCTGTGAATTTTCCAAAACTAATGAAAGACATCCACGGACTTAAGAAGTCCAAGTGTGAAAGATACAAAGAAGTCCACGCCCAGACATATCCCAGCAAAACTTTAGAAAACCAAACATAAGGAGACAATCTTAAAAGCAGCCAGAGAAAAAGAGATGCCATTTTCGAATGAGCAATAATTAGAATAAGAGATGACTTCTTATTAGAAAAAAATAAAGTGATATTGTCAATGGACTGAAAGAAAATAATTCACTTCTATGCCAGTGAAAATATCATTCAGCACTGAGCTAAAGATATCTTTAGGCTAAATAATAAAAAAAAGAAAAAATAGAAAATTCATCACCCGTAAAATTGTATTAAAGGAAATACCAAGGTATGATCTCCAAGCAGAAGGGCACGATCCTAGATAAATCCTGCAGGTCCAGGATGGAGTGAAAAATAATGAAAATTGTAAATAGGTGGGTAAACTAAATGACTATTAACCACATAAACGTGTTGTAATAATGTCTTATGGGGTTTAATACACACACACATGAAACCGGCAGAGAGTTAGCCGTTGATGATTAAGTAGCTAGGAACTAAAGGTTTTTTCCTTTTTGCAATTACTGATTACAGCTTTTAGCTGTTTAACTCACCCATTGTTAACTGTGCTGTTTAGGTGATATGCTATCTGACTCCCACTAGGCTCCTATAGATAACATCTCCCTGGAGCCTGGGTCCCCATGGTAATGGGTGTGTGAGCTGTTTTTCAGGAATTAGAACCCCTTGTCCACTTCAGGCCAGTTAAGACCACCAACTCATCAACTGGGCCCACACAGATGTCCCATTAGGTGACCTTTTCACATCAAGAGGCTAAAAACTCCACCCTCAGATCCTGCTAACATCACCGTTTTGTGAACACGGGTCCTGTGAAGAGGCATGGAGTCTGACTACACCTGCACAGATCATCAATTCCCTCTCCTCACCTCCAATCACCTCTCTCCACATTTCAGACCACCTTGCCCCCCATCCCATAAATATCCCTGAGTCTCCATTTTTTGGGGAAGCAGATTTGAGACTCATGCTCTCGCTTCCTCGCATGGCTGCCTTGTGAGTAAACCCTCTCTCTGCTGCAATCTCATTATCTCGGTGCTTGGCTTTCTGGGCGGCAGGCAAAAGCGAACCTGGTTCAGTAACACACACACACACAACTGTTCTGGAATGATCTGTAGGTCAGAACCTGGCTCACTGGTTATCCTTACAAGAAATTTATTTAAAAGAGATGGCAGAAGTGTTTTGTTTTGAAGCTTATGAGGCATGTTGATAAACCGCATCCTTCTCCACTCTACTTTCTCCACCCCTCCACAAGAACAGAAGGAAGTTGCCTGAAGCAATCAGAGCTATGACTGGCATGTCTCGCTCTTCCAAATACACGTATAAACATACAATCCAGGAAAATAAGGCTATGACCGCCAGCCTTTGCTTCCCTGGGCCAGCAGGCAGTAAGCCACATTGGGAGAGCTAGCTGGCAGTGACAGGTATGCAGGGTAAGCCTGGAAACTACCCTGAATTATGTAGTGACTGCCTAGGTTGGTCAGGACACATCTCTCACACAAGTAAGAAGTCTCTTAAAGCACTAGACAAAGAAAATATAGCATTGTCTTTAACAGTTAAAAATGGAAGTATAAATGATTATCTGGAAATGTTTAGCAGTTTTAGAAGAGGAAATATACATTTCTACATTTAAGTTTGGAAAATCTTATTTATCAAATCACCAAAACAATATTGGTTTTTTAACCATATTTTATGTGGCTCAAACAAAAATATGAATTTTTACTGTTGCAATATGCTTATTAAAAAAACAGTCATCTTGCCCATTTGCAAAGGAATGGTAGGGATAATTGGGCCATTACTTTCTCCTTTTAGAAATTTCACTTTTAAAAATAAAATACTACAATCATTACAGTGAAAATATAAACAGAAAAATACAAACACATACTTGAACCTACAACTTCCTACCATCTTTCTGATTCATTTCTCCCTTTCTAAAATCGGGTTAATGGGATCATTTTCAAAGGGACATGATGGGGAGTACTAAAAGTTTGAAAAACTATTGTGATTGTTTAATAGGAGTTTATAGATGCTTAATACTAAGTCATAGGTGATGGAATAAGCATAACCTTTCAGAAATATTTAAATAAATTTTGGCCTAATGTATGCTTTCAAATGAATTAAGTCAGAAGTTTTCACCTGAACAGAAATATAATTGGACTAATCATAACAAAATTGATTGTGTTTTTAAATTTGTTAAACACTCCATGTAGATGAACTTCATTGAATTCTAGATAATAAGTGAGGAAAGCACCTGTTATCTAAGAAATATTCTCATATAAAAACTGAGGGGACAAATTGGTTAACAGTGCCTAGAGTGCACCATTTCAGTGAATGCTACACTTCTGTAAAGAATATTAGGATTTAAAATAATGACGATTGTGTATTAATTGAGCTCTCTGTTTTGCTGAAATATTTAATATTTTCTGAAGAATAACACAAAAACGTGGTACTTGCTGAAGAGAACCAATAAAGACAGTTCATTCTCAAACTATCAAATTTTATACCTCTCTTGATCATCCGACTTCATAGTCACTTTAAGAAAACTGGCATAGACACTTTGAAATAGACAGAGACTCCTCTCTGCAGAGTTATCAATGACAGGGAAAACATTAGAGAGTGCAGAAAAGTTCTCAACAGCTACAACATTTTTCAATTTAAAATTCCTGCACTGACATATTGTAACCATGACAGCCAAGAAGCCCTTTCTTCAGTTGTACAACAAAGAGAGAGAATCTTTTAGCATCATAGCCAGTGAAAAGATTAAGTAATGAAACAGGACACATTTCTGTCACTTCTACATCTGCCTGCTGTGCAAATATACAGAGAGAGAAAGAAGCTGTCAGTTTGAGCAGCAGTTTCCAATCTGGAAGCTTTTAGGAAAATTGCAGGGCACTGAAGAATTACAGTTCACATTAGAATTGATTGGTGTCACAGTCAAAAGGGGGAAGATTTCTTGTCCTTTTGCAATAGGGATTTGTCTTCCATGAGCAAAGATAATCACCTTTTGTATTCACAAAATGGTTACAGCTAATTGAAAGAAATCATCCATTGCAGTAAAGCCTTGCTGGGCTCTTGATTTAGTACTCAATTGATTTTGATTTTCGTAAATGCCTGGCAGCTTTGACTGTGTTGTCAACATCTGCACAAGTAATAATGTTGCTGGATCAAAGTCGCTCCAACGTTCTGTCCTAGAAAGATATCTGGCTCCTGTTAATATTGGTAGATGTTCTAATTCCAAATAAAAGATTATTTTTCACTATCCAGGGCAGTATCATTAGAGCGATCACCTAGACAGAATTGACTTCTCATCTTTCCCAGTCAAGGAAGAAATGTTTGACAATAGCAGCCTCTTTGCTTGAATCACTAATCACAGTTCTTGGCACATTACTTCCTTCTGAGTTTTAGCTCAGAGCTAACAGAGAACAGCAAACCTATGACAGTGTCATTCAGCAAAGGAGGGAGAACAGAAATTGATGGGTCAATTTAATGTTTTCACAACTTCTAAATCGTTTACTGAGTACAAGAGGTTTTAGTAGTGCAAATCATTCAAGACAGGCACATGAAATGATGTCCAACTTCATTAATTATTAGGGAAATACAAATCAAAACTACAATGAGATATCACCTCATGCCTGTCAGAATGGCTGGTAATTAATAAGACAAGAAATAACAAGCATTGGAGAGGATGTGTAGAAAAGGGAACCCTCAGACACTGCTGGTAGGAATGCAAACTGGTGCAGCCACTAATATGGAACCTCTTAATCCCAAGTTTGTGTGCACCATGTGCAGTAAGCCAATCACTGAGACATGGGTGCTTGAAAATGGAGAAAGGTTTATTCAAACAGGCCAAAATGAAAAGGTGGGAGCATCTCTCAAATCCGCCTTAACAAGAGAAGAATATAGAGCTAAGGGATGTGTCAGGAGGAGTTTCAGAGAAACAAAGGGGTAATCCACATTTCTTTCACTTATGATAAGCCCCTGGGCAATCTGACTTCTGGGTGTCAATGGCAGCTGGGGGCTGGCTATCTGGTGATCCTTGAAGCCATTCTCTTTCTCTGTAAGACAAGCTTATAAATCCTTGTGACCCTTGAGTCACCCCTCAAGTTAAACAAGAAAACAACAAATTGACAAGATTAACTTCTTTTCCCTACAAGGTCAAAAGGTAATCTTATTGAATATTTACAGTAACCGTTAGGTACTGAGCATTAGCACTATGGTAAACAACATCTAGATTCCTCAAAAAATTAAGAATAGAACAATCATATGATCCAGCTATTCCACTTCTGGGCTTTTATCCAAAGAACACAAAAACACAAATGCAAAAAGACATTTGTACCCCTATGTTCACTGCAGCATTATTCACAACAGCCAAGACCTGGAAACAACCTAAGCACCCATCAATGGATGAATGGATAAAGAAGATGTGGTACATATACACAATGGAATACTACTCAGCCATAAAAAAAAGATGAAATCTTAGGGCCAGTCCGGTGGCACAACGGTTAAGTTCACATGTTCTGCTTCAGTGGCCCAGGGTTCACCAGTTAGGATCCCGGGTGTGGACATGGAACCACTTGGCAAGCCATGCTGTGGCAGGTGTCCCATATATGAAGTAGAGGAAGATGGGCACGGATGTTAGCTCAGGGCCACTCTTCCTCAGCAAAAAGAGGAGGATTGGCAGCAGATGTTAGCTCAGGGCTAATCTTCCTAAAAAAAAAAATTAAAAGAAAAAAAAAGATGAAATCTCGCCATTTCTGACAACATGGGTGGACCTTGAGGGTATTATGCTAAGTGAAATAAGTCAGATGGAGAAAGTCAAATACTGTATGATTTCACTTGTAAGTAGAAGATAAAAACAACAACAGCAACAAACAAACACATAGATACAGAGATTGGATTGGTGGTTTTGTGTGTTGAAACTTGTATCTTGCAATTCGTTTATTATTATTGCAAATTCATTTATTATTCTAACAGTTTTTTAGTGTCCTTGGGATTTCTATTAGCCATTCTGTGAATAAATACAGTTTTATTTCTTCCCTTTCGATGTGTATACTTCTTATTTATTTCTCTTGCCTTATTACAATGGCTGGAATAGCCAGTAAAATATTGAATGAAAATAGTTAGAGAGGGCATCCTTTCGTTGTTCCTAATCTTAGGGAGATAGAATTTCGAGTGTCACCATTAAGTACAAAGTTAGCTGCAGAATTTTCATCAATGTCTTTTATCAACATTAGGCAGTTTCCTTCTACTCTTATTTTCCTCAGAACTTTTACCATACACGGATTTTGAATTTTGTCAAATGCTTTTTTGCATCTATTGAGATGATAACATGTTTCTCTTTTATTTTTTTACTGTAGTGAGTTACATTGAGATTTGAACGATGAACCAATCTTGAATTCCTGGGATAAACTTGACTTGGTCATGTGGTATTGTCCTTGTTTATATATTGCTGGATTTTATCTACTAATATTGTTGAGGATTTGGTCTATGCTTATGAGAGTTATTGGTCTGTAACTTTATTTTCTTGATTGTCTTTGTAAGTTTTGTTATCATTGTTAGCCTGGCCTCATAAAAATTATTGAAAACTGTTCCCTCCTCTTCTATTTTCTGAAAGAATTTGTGTAATATTGATATTCATTCTTTCTTGAATGTTTGATAACATTCACCAGCGAAACCATCTGAGCATAGAGTTTTCTTTGTGGGAAATTTTTTTTATTAAAATTTCAATTTTGTTAATAAACATAAATTTATTCAGATTTTCTATTTTTTCTTGAGTTCATTTTGGTAAATTTTGTTTTTCAAGGAATTTGTCTTTGTTTTACCAAAGTTGTTGTATTAATTGGCATAAATGTGGTTATAATACTCCCTTACTATTCTTTTAAGGTCTGTAGTGATAATGCCTCTCATTTTTTTTTTTTTTTTGATGAGGAAGATTGGCCCTGAGCTAACATCTGTTGCCAATATTCCTCTTTTTGCTTGAGGAAGATTGTCACTGAGCTAACACCTATGCTAATCTTCCTCTATTTTGTATGTGGGAAGCCAGCATAGCATGGCTTTGTGAGCAGTGTGTAGGTCCATGCCGGGGATCTAAACCTGTGAACCCAGGCCGCCATAGCAGAATGTGTGAACCTAACCAATATGCTGCTAGACTGGGTCCCCTCTTCAATCTTTTATTTTGATAATTTGTATTCTTCTCCTCTATGTTATTATTTTTACTAGGAGATTTGTTAATTTTATTAGTCTACTCAAGTAACTAACTTTTGACTTTGTAAATTTTATTCATTGCATGTTTTCTATTTTAAGGATTTCTGCCATCAATGAATTTTCTCAGGTTTCATTTATCTGAAAGTATTTTTATTTTATAGGATTCTGGGTAAACAATTTTTTTTCTTTCAACACTTTCAGAATTTTCCTTTCATCTCCATTGTCTCTGAAAAGAAGTTGCCATAATTCTTATCCTGTTCCTTGTTACATAATGTATCTTTTTTCTCTTTAGTTTTCATGATTTTCTCTTCATCTTCACTTTTTAGCAGTTTGACTACAATGTACATAGGCATGATTTTCCTTATATTTATCCTACTTGGAGTTTGGTGAGTTCCTCAGATCTATAAATCAAGGTGTTTTTTTTGTGTGTGTGTGTGTGGGGGGGTGCGTTTCATGAAATTTGCTATGTTTTCAGCCATTATTTTCCAAAGTATTTTATTTTCTGGCTCAATCTTACCCTCTTCTGATTCTGAGATTCCAACTGCACATATGGTAGGACATTTAGTATTGCTCTACAAATCCCTGAGTCTCTGCTTATTTTTCTTCAACTTTTTATTATTCTCTCATCTTCAGATTGATTAATTCCTATTTATTTGGTGGGAGAATTGACATATTTACATTGAATATTTTCATCCAATAGTATAATATCTCTTCCCATTTATTTAGATATTTCTTACACCCTTATATATTTTTACAGGGTTTTTTTTTTTTCTGTAAAGATCTTGCTTCTTATTTGTGGATGTCTTCATTGACTTACAGTAACTATATATTTCCAAAAATTCACAATATATTAATAATGCTTTTCAAACACATTTACTTCTCAAACCGCTTACTCTGTAGTCTTTCCTGATGATGGGGCATTGATTATAATAAGAATTCCACAGCAAACAATTTCAGGCAACAAAACTAAAATTCCAAATGACAGACTGAGAAAAGTATCTACAACGTCTATCACAGAAAAAAAGTTTATGTCCTTAAAATATAAAGAACTCTTAAAAATTGAGAAGAAAAAAACCACTAGTAGAAACATAGGCTGGAGAAATGAATAAATATTGCACAAAAAGAGAAACAGTAATTTTTAACCATATGAGAAGGTACTCAAATTTGTTCATAAGAAGAAAAATGCAAAATGAAACTGCACTGTGATATCTCTTTCTCACTTATCAGTTTAATATAAATCCAAATTTGACAAATATTTTGTTAGCAAAGCTGTGGAGGCAAAACACTCTTGAATTGCTGATTGGGATTGTAAACTAATACAACCATTATAGAATAGAATTTAATAATATGTATGCAGCAAAATTAAATATGCAATTGCCTTCCTAGTGATAATATTTCCATGACTCTATCCTAAAAATACACGACAAAAATACAAAAAGATGTACACAAAAAATACATAAGGCTATCTATTCTTGGCAATAGGATTTGAAACAAAATAAGACTGAAAACAACCCAAATGTCTATCCAATGGAGCTGGCTAATGTCTAAATGAACTGTAGTACAAGCAACCAGTAGAGTGCCATGGGGTTGTAAAAGGAATAGAGAATATGTCTACATATGTCTTTGGAGCAATTTCCAGGAAGTATGACTAAGTAAAAAAGTAAAGGGGAACAAAGTGCGTAGTACTATATTATACTACTGTTTATGAAATTCAGGGAGAGGAACACATGCATTTGCTTATACATATATGTTTTAATTGAAATGGTAATAAAATAAAAATAGTTACCTCTAGGGAGAGGGATGAAATATTGTAGAGAAGACAGGGTAGAAGTTACATTTCCCTGGGAGTCGGGTGCTCTGCCATATGTGCAGCTTCTTATCCCACCTAAGCGTGGAGTCACCCAGCCAACACCGTGGCTTCAGGAAAGAAGGGCGTAATTGAGATTCAATTCTTAAAGAAGGCATGATAGCATAGGAGAAAGTCATGTACTTTAGAGGCAGTAACACCAGGGTTAGGATACTGGCTTTTCCTTTATTGGTCAGTGGGACTTTGGTAAAGTTACTTAACTTCTCGGAGCCTCAGATTTCTCATGCATGAAATGGAGATAAAATTAGTACCTTCCACATAAGATTGTGCAAGGGATTAAATCAAATAAAGTAGCTTCACAAAACAACACTTCTCAATGGGAATATCAATGCTCACAGTCATGACCAGTTTGGAGGTGTGGCCAGAAATAAAGCGTGAAAAACGTGAATGATTTAACTGAAAATAATTTTGAGTAGATTTAAGATTTTCTTCATAAAGAAGGTCATTTTTGTAGTCAATTGTGCTTTCTTAAGGAGAGGGGAAAGCAGTGCAGTTCCAGGCCATTGGGAATTGAGCCCACGGCCAGGAGTGTGTCATGTATATGCATATGAACACCCATGTTTATCTTAGAGAAAGGATGTTGAGAATGGATGCTCTCTAGGCTAGAACTCAGAGGTAAAGAATACGTGAATTTTTGGAACTGGTCAGCAGTCAGGATGGGTCTGTGGATAGACACACTGTAATTACCTCAGTATTTTACCCTAACCATGGTGGTCTCCAAAGAAGAAGGAAACTCAGTGAATGAGGAGGGAGAGACATGAGTGTTGTCATAAAAACAATTAAACCACATAAGTTACCATTACATAATTAGCAAATTGGCTTTCTCTGGGACCTAGGGGAATTTCTCAAGTTTTTTTTCTCTCTTTGATGTTCCTCATCAAAATAAGGAAAATGAAAAAAATTAAAACAAGGAAGTTGGATTAGAGGCTCTCTAAAGACTCTCTCAGTTCTGACATCTTATGAGTTGATGATGTAATAACCCTGGACTTTTAAATTCCCATCTAGCACAGTCCTTAGAAGGACAGGGGAGCAGGCACAACTTGAAGATGAAGTCACTGGCTTACCATGTGGAAGTGAGGCTGTGGATATGCCATCTGGGGTGAAGTCCTACAAGTTCGGTTGTTATACAAATCTTTTCTGTGCAGAATTGTCATTCATGTTTCTGATGTGCGATTATCTTTTCTGGCCTTCAAATTTGAGATCGAGTTTCTGTTGTGTTTTTTCCTAAACAAGAGTCAAACCAGTCATCTTTTCACAGACTCATGTGTAGACAAGTGCTTGATATAAACACTTAATTTTCTTGCCAAAAAAGAAATACATAAACAATTAATTTCTCAGTGGTGGCATTACATGTCATCAATTATCAACTCTTTTCAAGAAAAAGGATGGACATTAAAGAATTTTATTTTGAGGAAGATTAGCCCTGAGCTAACGTCTGCTGCCAATCCTCCTCTTTTTGCTGAGGAAGACTGGCCCTGAGCTAACATCCATGCCCATCTTCCTCTACTTTTTTATATGTAGGGTGCCTGCCACAGCATGGCTTGACGAGCGGTGCATAGGTCTGCAGCCGGGATCTGAACTGGTGAACCCCAGGCCACTGAATTGGGACATGCGAACTTAACTGCTGCACCACCAGACTGGCCCCCCATCTGCCTCTGTCTTATATGTGGGACACCTGCCACAGCATGGCTTGATAAGCAGTGCATAGGTCTGCGCCCTGGATCTGAACCATCAAACCCCAGGCCGCCGAAGTGTAGCATGCGAATTTAACCACTACGTCACTGGGCTGGCCCTTAGAGAATTTTTTATGCTAGTTCCATTTAAAATTTTTATAATCATATTAGTCATTCAAATTCTACCTTCATTTAACACTGGTTCAGATTACATCTAAACATGGTATTGGGTTTTCCTGAGTACTCAATGGCAAAGACATTTTTCCTTTAAATCTAAAATAGTGCTTTAAAGGAATACAAGCCAAAGAGCTCCAGAGGAAACCAGCTGTGTAATATTCCATACAGCTCAATCTCTCTTTAAGATTGGTTCAAATGTCTCTACACTAATTTTCAAATGACTAGGGTATTCTATCCTCTCTAGGAGGCAGCAATCTAGTTACAATGGGAGTTGGCCAAAACATAATCCACATTGGTCCATGTGCCAGGGAGTCCTCTGGGACTTCTGCACTCAGGCTGAAGGAGTTCTTGAAAGATGCTCTCCACTGCCAGGGATCAGGGGGATCTATCCATACAATCACCCCAAATTTGATGGCTCCTCATACCCCTAATATGATTCCACTCATCCTAGAGTTGTACTTTCCAAGGAAATCACTGAAAAGGTCATTTTCATCATGACTTCTCCCACATTGTTCTCTTTGGAATACCTCCTTCACTTTTACAAAGCAAATCTAACCATGGTTCATATTGCCTCACTTTTAAGACTTACAATGTCACTAAGAAGACACGGTCCATGGATTAAACATATTAAATGTAATCACTTCACAGATTTCCTTTGATAAAGTAAATATTTTACATGTGTAATCCACAACACCCTTCTATTCTAAGGCGCTATTACATTAGTACTTAAAATATGAAGATTTTGTGGGAAATTATTCTACTTTCACTGTCAACATTCTCTCCTCAACTGCGTCAGTTGTCCACACTGGCAGGTTTAGGTTTTTTCCCCCACACATGTAAAAATTTTTTTATTGCTCATTGTAGAACATTTGGAAAATACGGAAAAGACAAGAGAAAATAATAAAAAGTGCTTATAATCCCTCTGCCCAGAGACAATAAATTTTGACATTTTGGAGTATTTCTTACTCTAATTGCCTATCATTTTACAAGTTTTCATGTACGTTCTTTAGAGCAATTGTGGTTTATGAAAGCTCCCTCGTCAGCTCTCAAATTTATATCAGGAGACCAACACGTTTTCCTTGACTGAAGTGGACTGAGGAGTTAAAGCATCAAGAAGGAGAGGAGAGAGAGAAAATAGAGCTCTGAATCTCCTTTTCAGTTATGAACTTATTACAGGAAGGAATTAAATAGCCCCCTTCAAAGTCATTCCCAGAAGCTTCTGTTCTCATGACCTCATTATTGCCTGATTCTTCTCTTTTATCATGAGAGTTCAACTATTAATACCATTGTCCAAGTTAGCACAGTTCTTTTTTATCTTACATTTGGATAAAATGCCACCTCCCATTTTATTTTGTGGCACCCAGGCTAACCCTCATTACTTTCCCTGATTCCTAGCCCTCTGAGCATCCTCTCCTTGCCACTCAAATCTCCTCCTATACTAGTGATTAGTTATGTCAGCCTTGGGCAGCCCAGGAGACAAGGAATAATATGGATTGATGTCTGTTAAAGA
This sequence comes from Equus przewalskii, assembly GCF_037783145.1. Classification (NCBI taxonomy): domain Eukaryota; kingdom Metazoa; phylum Chordata; class Mammalia; order Perissodactyla; family Equidae; genus Equus; species Equus przewalskii. The sequence goes on from NC_091834.1 coordinate 40,760,233, forward strand.
ATAATTGAATAAAACTATGCTCAAAAGGGAGACTAATCTTGGGGCTGGCCCCGTGGCCGAGTGGTTAAGTTCGTGCGCTCCGCTGCAGGCGGCCCAGTGTTTCGTTGGTTCGAATCCTGGGTGCGGACATGGCACTGCTCATCAGACCACGCTGAGGCAGCGTCCCACATGCCACAACTAGAAGAACCCACAACGAAGAATACACAACTATGTACCGGGGGGCTTTGGGGAGAAAAAGGAAAAAATAAAATCTTTATAAAAAAAATAAAAAAAAAAAAAAAAAAAAAAAAAAAAAAGGGAGACTAATCTCAAATATGGAAAAATCTACAGATTTTTTTAAGTGTAACTCTAATATAGTTATACACACAACATAATATAATCTATGACATCCTGCTAAAACCACTTTAATAAAAAGAACAATGTGTTTTTGGTATAATTATAGTTTTATGTAAGCAAAAGTTATATTAATGGAATCCCTGTTTTACGGAATCCATGCCTTCAAGAAGAATTTAAAAACATAAGAAATTTATCATGAATTTTACTGTAATTAGCAAATTTATTCTGGTTGTCTATATTATTAAATTTGATGAATCACCCAGTGATTTGTCTTAGGTGAGCTTCCCATTATTTGAGAAATTTGAACGCTGGATAAATTTTCACCTGTTAATGGGCATGGACATCAGCAACTGCCAGCTGGATCATGATAAACATTCAATAATCTGCCAAAAAATAGAAAAATATGAACAATGCAGTAAGGTTTTCAAAATAATGGTTTTGCATAAAAATGTCTTTTATTTTAAGGACTCAATATTAGATGGTAGTTATTTAATATTCTTATCTGCTAATGTGAATAAAGGAAAAATTAGCAATCATGCCAGTCTCTCATTTTTATTTCTTTTTTTCTGAAAATATACTGGTCCATGAAATCTCAAAGTCTGGGAACCACTGACTTGGCTGACTTCTATGATTTCTCTGACTTCTCAGAGTATATTATTCTATATATCCAAATATTTAATGTAATAGAGATATAACTTTGATTTTTCTGTAAAAACCAACACTATTAAAGTAGTCTTAACATTTCTGAAAAGTTGTTTGCTCCATGGCCAACAGGTACACGAAAAGATGCTCAACATCATGGTTCCCTCACATATAAGATTCTATTAATTTAAACATTTTTTAATCCATTCCCTTTTGTTTAATTTTTACATAATGGATTCAAATTATAATACTTAACACAGAGAATGAATTCAATGTTTCATGAAATACTCATTAAAATTATCTTTTGTTTCTATTATATATTATTTCCACTTGTTTTGGAGTACTCTTGTATTCAAAATTGGGCTTTTCCTTGTGGCTCATTTATCCACAAAATATTTTCAATAAAATAAACTGCATAATAATTAAAATTGTTATAATGCAATACATCTTCTGATTCATAAATGATGTAAACCTAAATATTACTCCTCCTTTAATAGCTTTCAAATACTAAAATATTACAAATAACTATAATTGAGGCATGCATAATTTTATCCCATTAACTTTGGTGTCCTTTTGTAGTCTCATAATCTAAATTAAGCTCTTTCAAGTTGCTGAAAAAGTTTCATTTTCTTTATGAAATGACCCACTCTTCAAATTGCATAATCATCTCTTCCATGAAGACTTCTAGCACTTCTGTCCATCCTTGATACTCTCTTTTCCACACTCCCAACATCCATTCCTGCTTCTCTACAACCAAAATACATCCCAGCTCCATCCTTTTCTTTACATCTCCAATGCTTCCCTCCTGACCTAAGGATCATCATGGCTCACCTGCATTAATGTACAAGCTTCCAAACTGGTATCCCCCATTTCCAGACCATTCTTCACACTGAACCTACGCTGATCTTATTGTAATGTGTCTTATATCCTGTCCTTCCTCTGTTGAAATACCTCCAACGGTTTCTCATTGTGTTCCAATATCCAAGAATCCAATACTCTGAAATGGCCTCAAGCCTCCATGGACTAGCAATCCTACTACTTTCACCTCTTCTGCTCTCCTCCTTCCCTTTCCCTCTATACTCCAGCCCACTGAGCTTTTGGCTCCTCCACTCCACCAAGCTCATTCCTGACTCAGCACCTTTACCCATGCTGTTCTTCCTGTCTGGAAAGCTCTTCCTTCAGATCTGTACATTGGACTGGCTTTTTCTCATCATTCGGAACTCAATGATCAAATCACTTCCACAGAAAGGCCGTTTTTGGAAGACCCCCACTCCATCACTCTATCAAATGACATTTTATTTTCTTACAGCCTTTCCTTTATTGCTATCTGAAATTATCTCACTTATTGATTTGTTTATTGGCTTATTAATGGTCTCTCCCCCTAAGAGAATGAAACCTCCTTGAAAGCAGACCTTGTCTGCCTTGTTCACCATTTCATCCTTCCCCAAAGCCTAGAAAAGTCAGAGCTTTATTATGACTTTCATGGGCCAGAGGTACTTTTGCCTTCCTGGATCCCTTCGCCTGAAAAAAATATTAAAAATTATATTTCATGACTGCATTGGTATAAAGACAAATATATTAATATCATACACTAAAATTTTCTTTGACTTAAAAGTTCATTTTTTTCTGATTTAAAAGAATTTAAAACATGTTTGTGGGCCCTTGGCACTGTACCTGCTAATGGAGACGTCACCTTAAAAACGGTGCCCAGGGCATGATAGGTGCTCAATTATTGAGTGGGTTGAGTGGATGCCCTGGAATTTAGGATCGTTGGACTGTGCCCCACTTCTACTCAACTGGTTAATAATCGCTTGGGTTAACATTCACTAGGAGTCCTGTATTTGCAAAGCAAGAGGGTAAAATCACATGGCTTTCCTTCTGTTTTCTCAACTCCTTCTCTGAAGTTCAATGACAGTTATGGTCTGTGCTATATCATTTAGTCTTTTATTACACACATCTACTATCTTTTATTGCTTTTGTGATTGTTCAAAGTGTTAGTCTTACCTGTGTAATTAGATTACGGATTCCTTTAGGGCTGGGATTTAATTTTATTCTTCCTTATAATGTTCCCACAGTCTATAGCACAAGATATGTGATTAATATTTGCTGGTTATTTGTCTGACTGCACTTTTAGATTATTATATACATAAAAATATAGAAAACGATAAACTTTAGTCAATATATGATTGGACGCTGGCTCAAGAGAGAAACAGCTTGAAAGGAGGTAGTGGGCATTCTAAAGCAGTGCTTCTCTGTCTCCTTCGTGTCGTGGCACAATAGGAAATGGCCCCATTTGCCCAGCAGACATACCTAAATGAATGAGGCTACTTCAAGCCAGAGGTGACTGGTTGATGGCTCTGAATGTTGCAGGCCCTACCACACCATGTAGGAGATCAATATCTTAGTGCAACTCTATCACATTTGTGCTATTGAGAAGGAAAAATAATTTTTTTCCTACCCTTTTATGTTCTTGGCTGAGACCTCTCTGTAATAAAAGACAGATTAACAGGGAAAAAAACAGAAGTTTAATAACATGTATACATCCTGCATACCCTGGATATCTCCCAGAAAAATTGAGTAACTCTCCAAAATGGCCCAAGCCACCACCTTAAATACCATCTCCAGCTAAAGACAATAAATGATGTTGGTGGTGGGGTGAGAAGGAACTGGTTATGAGAGGTTAGCAGGCAAAGCACAGTGAACAAGTGTAAGGTTGTCATGCAGATTTAAGTCAGTTGCTTTCTCCATTGATGAGTTTCTAGACATTCAGTCATCATCCTCTTCTGGCACAGAAAGGGAAACTCCTACAAATGGAGATTTCCTTTATAAATGCAAATGTCTCTTACAAAAGGGTAACCTCTAGTTTTCAGAGCTTTTCCTGTCTGCTGTTTCCTAAAAATAATCAGTCTAAAATAGTCCTTATGCCACAAAGATACACGTAGGGGTGGCACATTCTGTTCCCCTTCAGTGGCATCACTGCTGGAAAGCCTCTCTGAGTCTGCTGTAACTGCTGATGTGGAATTATTAACCAACCACCAGAGATGTGCTGGATATGTCTCCTATTGGCTGAAGAGAGCCATTTGCTAAATTTTTAGGAATTTTGCCAGACCATTGTTAAATATGGCCATTATTAAAAATTAAATTATATAAACTTATAAATGAATAAATTACAGTAAAAATGAAGGTAATAAATTCTCAACACACCACATCTTATTGCATATTTCTTACATTTTATCGTTACCCATGCTTTCGAAGTTATTTATGCCTACTGTATTCGTATGATGCAAACACAATACAATGGTGTGATGCTACTCAACTCTTCCCAACTCTGTGTTCTGACATGATGTCACATTGGTAGCTTGAAACTAGTCATGCAGGGAGTATGTATTTACCCCATGGACCAGCTCCCAGCATTTGATTTCCAGTACTATGTTATCCTACCACCCCCACAGCCCCCTTTTCTTTAGATATTGTACAGGCAGCAGAAAACATCACAATGTTGCCTCATGCCAGAAAAGACTACCTTTGGTTGCAACATTTTGTCAGAGTGCAAATTTGATGTCAGTGTGTGTATTAGTTCAGTATTTAGGCTTTTAGTTATGATACACCTGAATTTAAATTTTTATCCTATCCCTCCTTATTTATGTGACATGGAACAAGTTGCTCTATAAGTCTGTTTCCTTATTTGTATAAAAGAGCTAATATGTAGCGCTTATCTAATAGGGCTGTTATGAAATTACAAAGTATTTTACTATGCAATATGTATTAGAGCTTGACACATAAGTGTTCAATAACTATTATCATTGATATTATTTTTCTTAGCTGTTATCTCTATGGAAGTGGCTCTCAATGGGGGCAATTTTGTTCCCTAGGGGACACGTGGCAGTGTCTGGAGTTGCTTTTCATGTTCACAGCTGGAGGGTAGGGAGCCATCACCTAACGGTAGAGGCCAGGGATGGGGCTAAACCTCCAACAATTCATGGGACAGCCCCCTACTAACCGCACAACAAAGAAAGATTTGACCCAAAAGGTCAATCATGGCAAGGTTGAGAAACCCTATTCTAGAGTAGTGTTGTCTAAAAGAACTTTCAGTGATGGTGCAAACATTCGTTATCTACACTGCCAATGTAGCAGTCACTAGCTACACATGGCTCTTAAGCGCTTGAAATGTGGCTAGTGTGACCAAAGAACTGACTATTTCATTTTGTTTAACTTTAATTCACTTAAACTTAAATAACCACAATACACTAGGCAGCAGGTACCGTAGAAGACCTCTCTAGAAGACCCTCTCTAGGTCAGGATGAAAAATAGCACGAAGACTGGAGGTTCCATTCAGAGTGTTCAAGTGCTGAGCATTCAACTTGTCCTTTGAAAAATGCCAGAAAAGTACTAGAAATATAATTAAACTTTAAAAAATATGCACAGAAAAGAAAAAGATTGGAAATAAAAGCAAAACTATTTCACAGTACTTGTCTTTGGTTGGTGAGACTTTTTTTGTTTGTTTTTTTTTTGAGGAAGATTAGCCCTGAGCTAACTACTGCCAATCCTCCTATTTTTGATGAGGATGACTGGCCCTGAGCTAACATCCATCCCCATCTTCCTCTACTTTACCTGTGGGATGCCTACCACAGCATGGTTTTTGCCAAGCGGTGCCATGTCTGCACCTGGGATCTGAACCTGCAAACCCCGGGCCGCCGACACGCGGAACGTGCGAACTTAACCACTGTGCCACTGGGCCAGCCCCGGTTGGTGGGACTTCTAGTTGAGTGTTTTGTCTATCTAATTATGTGTATTTCCATTTAAAAAAATATTATAAGCATGTTAAATTTCACAAAGAAAAAAATAATCTTTTAAAAATGCAGCTCACTAAAAGAGAAGTAGTAAGACCTGTGAGACATCACTTGCTACAAATGGCCTGTGAAATATAAATTTGGTTTTGTAGGAAGAGAAATGTCTATAATGATGGATGAGACATGGTACCTTTATGAACAGGAAGTGAACTAAAAAATGGTCTGTCTCATAACAGTCTGAGAGTCTGTGCACATTGGTAGTCAACAGGAATTTTAGTAAATGTGGTAGGATCTATGAAACTGGAGGAATCCTCTGGGCAAGTGAGCAGAGAGGAAGAGGCACCTTCAGTTCAGCCTTTATATTTACTAGAATGCAGCAATTCAGCTGCATTCCACTGCTGGTAACTGTCTGATCCCTACCTTCGATGCCCTACACCTCCAACCAAACTGTTGTACTGATACTAGGTCCTTGGAACCCTGTTTGGTGACTAATCCGGTGAACTAATTTAAGCTTAGTGGTTAATAGTGCTTCACTGTATTACTTCTCCTAGATAATATATTTTCACATCCGTAAGACTCTTCCATGCCATAGTCCAAATAGGCCATTTCCATAACCTTCACTTCTCTGTGAACCAGTGAGAAGAAGCCTGTCTAACTTCCTTTAAACCATATTGTGTTTTATCTAGTGATATCAAGGTGTCTAGAAGTTTTGAGATCTTGTCATAATGTCAATAACGGAAAGGAGCGTTTGCTTCCTCACAGCAAGGGGGCAGTGAGCAGGGCTGGGCAGTAGTACACCTGCACACGGGGATGGGCCTTGCTACTAGCAGCACTTCTTCAGGCGGGCTGGTATAAGACTCACACGCTTTAGTTGTTGTCTTCACCCCTATTTTACAAGTAAGGAAGCCAGGACTCATAGCACTTAAGCAACTTGCTAAAGGTCACAAGATGCTGATCCTAAGTTACTATTGTGTTGTAATAATTACCTTATAACTTAGTGGCATAAAACAGCCGTATTATTAGTTTCCCAGATTCTGTGGACTTGATATTTGAGAAGGGTTCAGCTGGGCTACTCTGTCTTGGAGTTACTCGCGAAGTTACCGTCAGACGTTGGCTATACGTATTGGAACACTGGGGGCTGGAGTAGCTAGGAGCTGCTCTCTGTCTCTCTCTAGTCTCAGAGCTTCTCCATGTGGGCTAATTTGGGCTTCCTTATAGTATGGTGACCCCAAGACAGTTGGATCGCTTACACGGTGATTCAGGTTTTCAGCATAAGTATTCCTGCAAGCAAGGTGGAGGTCACATCACCTTTTCTGACCTAGCTTCTGAAGTCACATGGTGTCACTTGTGTCACATTTCCTTGGTTACAAGAAAGTCACAAATCCACTCATTTTCAAGTGGAGGGTAATTTGACTCCACCTCTTGATGTGAGAGTGGCAAGGTTTTAGAAGGATATGTGGGATGAGAGAAATCGTTGTGGTCATCCTTTAAAATACTACTTGACACAGATGGCTATGTGAGCAATCCAGAATTTGAATCCTGGGCTGTTCATATCGGCCTCTGTTTGCTCTGCTGCACCATTCACCATTCTTAAGTTTCCATGAGTGTTAATGTAGTAACCGTCAAGGAGGCAGGCTTCTCAGAAAAGGGTAAATGATTCACAATGTGTTAGTTAGTAGTATTAAATTTCAATTCCTCCTTCCTGAAGAACTGGTAAAAACTCTTGGCCTAATATGAAAAAGACAATAGTTTCTTTTTGCTTCTTTCTTTTACGGATTCTCTTCTACATGTCTTCAGGTAGTCTTACTCAAAGCTAGTCTTTGCTGGGATATTGTTTTCCTGGTATTGATGATTTCATCATTTGCAGAAAATTCTTAGTTTTTCTAATGCACTTGTTCAAGGTTCACCTTTGGTATTTCAAAAGAGATGTGTCTTCCCTGGAAAACACTTTGCAAAATGCCTGCTACTAGTATCTATTTCTGGAGAATTGCAATCTTCTCTTGCTTGACTCTTCATCTTGGTTCCTTATCTCTGTGTCAATAACTTAGCTTCACACTTTTGTTCTTCCACTTTGCAAAGAGAAAGTTTTATAGTACATACCTTTATTGGGTAAAGTATTTTCCTGATAGAAACCTAAGCTGAATACAGAACCCCACTCAGCAGAAGCTCAGATGTCACGTCACTTCTTCTAAATACCACAAACACCCAACCCCAATCATGCACTGCAGCTAAATGGTAGTTCTTCTTGCCCCAAAATATGTGAGACACAGAAGGCTGGTGCCTAGTCTTGGAACATTTAAAATACTAAATGAAGTACTGGAAGAGAAATTTGGATACAGGAGCAAGGCACAAGAAAGAATGAGTATAATACTAGCCAGTTACCAGAATAGCGACACTCCTAGGTAAGAGGAGGGGCTGCAATTCACAAAATGACATGGGACCTCAGTGGTCATCTCAGTCCCATTCACAGTGAATGGGGCCCAATGCCTGAACCTCTAGAACAGCAGAGAGGGAGAAGAGAGAAGACATACTAAATAGAACAAAACAAACTGGAATTTCAAATCTTAATTCCACCCCATTCGCCTGAATAAGTTAATTTCTGTGGGCCATGTTTATTGCCACATAGGTAATAGTAACTGCTTTTTATAATTGTTTTGAGGACTACTGCATCTGGCAATAATTGGAGCATAATCATTTGCTTTTTCTTCCTCCTCTGCTCTTCTTCCTCCTCCTCTCAGAATAGATCTGAGAAATGAGCCTGTGGTGGGGGGATTAACAAACTTTGCTGCCAAGGCAGAAGCAGGGGCTGACATATTCAGCTATTAAAAGAGGGTAGGTGGGAAAGCACTGCCAATAACAGCCTGTGAAAGTAGAAGTTGGACAGTTATACATAAAAAAAGTTTTTCGCCACAACTAGAAGGACCCACAACAAAGAATATACAACTATGTACCGGGGGCTTTGGGGAGAAAAAGGAAAAAAAAGTTTTTCAACAGATACAGTGCTAAAATTATGTAAGGACATGCAAGAATGATCATTATGGCATTGATTTTAATATAGTACGTACAAACTGGAAACATTCTAAGTGTGTCTTAATAAGGATCTGATTAAATAAGTTACCTGTATTCACGCAATGCAATGCTATGTATCCTTTAAAAGAATAAGGTAGGGGCCGGCCCGGTGGTGCAGTGGTTAAGTTCGCACATTCCGCTTCTCCGCAGCCTGGGGTTCGCTGGTTCAGATCCTGGGTGCAGACATAGCACTGCTTGGCAAAAGCCATGCTGTGGTAGGCGTCCCACAGGTAAAGTAGAGGAAGATGGGCATGGATGTTAGCTCAGGGCCAGTCTTCCTCAGTAAAAAGAGAAAGATTGGCAGTAGTTAGCTCAGGGCTAATCTTCCTCAAAAAAAAAAAAAAAAGAAAAGAATAAAGTAGACCTATATGTGCCAATGGGAATATCTCCAAGATATGTTGTTAAATGAAAAAGTGAGCTGCCAACATAATATGGCATGATTGTGTTTGCATGTTTGTGTGTGTGCTGTGTTTATGTAAGAATACATATGACAGTAAGAGCATGGAAAATTTCCAGAAGCATACACAAAAACTGGCAGTGGGGGTGATTTTGTGGAATGGAGTAGGAATGACAGCTTTGTAGAGAGGAAGGTTTTTAACTTGAATTTCTTCACTCTTTCATATTGCTTGATTTTTTAAAATTTATAAGCATGCATTACTTTTTAAATGAAAATAAAATAAATTAAAATGTTCCTTAGCAGCTAGTGGGCAGAGAGAGAGGGACACAAGAAAAAGAACCCAGGATGGCAAGAAATCGTTTAGAAACTAATACCCCCTGGGCCATTTATGCTCAGCATTTGCAGCAGAGGGTTCTCAGGACATGATTAACATTCGTGCTGAAAACAGGTAGGCAATAGGGTAATGAAAATCACGTGAGTGACCTGGAGGAGCCCACAGGTAGGATGTTTGCTCACTTATGTTAGTGGTTCAGTCCTGGCTGCCCATTAGAATCACCAGGGGAGCTTTAAAAATCTGCCAAGATCCACTGGCAGAGATTCTAATTTAATTGGTCTGGGGAGGGCCAAGCATAAGTGCATTTTAAAAGATCCCCAGGTAATTCTTGTGTGGCCCGGGTAGAAAACCACTGCATCAACAGTGCTTAGAACCCTCACGACAATCAACATGCAATTCTTGACCATCTACTACATGCCAGGTACTGTGCTAGGTGTGAGCCACACAAATACAAAGGGATTAAAAAAAAAAATTTAGGTAAAGGACGAGGAACTGAACAGACATTTTTCCAAAGAAGACATACAAGTGGTCAACAGCTACATGGAAAGATGCTCAACATCACTAATCAACAGGGAAATGAAAATCAAAACCACAATGAGCTATCACCTCACACCTGTTAAGAGTGGCTGTCATCAAAAAGATAAGAGATAAGTGTTGGTGAGGATGTGGAGGAAAGGGAACCCTTGTGCACTGTTGGTGGGAATGTAAACTGGTACAGCTATAATGGAAAACAGTGTGGAGGTTCCTCAGAAAATTAAAAATAGAAATATCATATGATCCAGCAATTGCATTTCTAGGTATATATCCAAAGGAAATAAAATCATTATTTTGAAGAGATATCTGCCCTCCCATGTTCACTGAATCTTTATTCACAACAGTCAAGACATGGAAACAACCTAAGTATCTGTCAATGGATGAATGGATAAAGAAGATGTATATATACACAATGGAATATTGCTCAGTCACGAGGAAGAAGGAAATCTTGCCATTTGTGACAACATGGACAGACCTTGAAGACATTATGCTAAGTGAGATAAGTCAGACAGAGAAAGACAAATACCATTTGATATCACTTACATGTGATATCTAAAAAAGGCAAACTCACAGAATCGGAGAGTAAAATGGTACTTACCAGAGGCGGGGGGTGGGGGATTGAGGAGATGTTCGTCAAAGGGTATAAACTTCCAGTTATAAGATGAATAGATTCTGAGACTCTAATGTAGAGCATGGTGATTATAGTTAACAATACTGTATTACATACTTGAAAGTCGCTAAGAGAGTAGATCTTAAATGTTCTTACCACAAAAAAGAAATGGTAATTATGTGATGTGATGAAGGTGTTAGCTAACACTATGATGGTAAACATTTTGCAAGATATATAAGTATACCAAATCAACACCTTTCACTTACATGTTATATGTCAATTATATCTCAATAAAGCTCGATAAATAAATAAATCTAAGACCAAAAGAAAATTAGGCCAAGAGACAAGGATATTTAAATTTCATATATTTTAGCCTTTCTATAGCTGTGCAGTTTGTGGATGACAATTGGAAAAATAATTTTAAAATGAAGAATGGTATATAAAATAATATGTTCTCTTTTCAATAGTAGATAACGGAATAAAAGTAGGTTCAGTGGTACCTGTACCAGTTTAAAAAGGAATTACCTTTAATGTGATAACACTTATCCCAAGAGCTTGCCTAGTACCTGAACCATTTTACTCCAAACATGGTCCACAGACCAGGGACATTATCGTTGTCACTGGGAGCTTGTTTGAAGGGCAGAGTCTCCAGCTCCAGGCAAACCTAAATAAGACTCAGCATCAAACAAAATATCCGGGTGATGCATAGGCACATCAAGATTTGAGAACAACTATGTTAGTTCTTAGAAGGATTTAGAATCTTCTAGACTTCCTTACCTAAATCCTATTTTATTGACATTAACTACAGATTTGGTTATCTGGAAATTGAATGGATTGCTTTACAGAGAATCATAAATGACTTATATCCCAACCACTTCTGTAACAACAACATTAATAGATTCCACTTTTCTCAGCAGTTACTATATGCTGGGGACAATAGATACTTTATAAATATATTTTCACAAAAACGCTAAAGAAGGATGTGTTTTTGTTCTTCCTATTTATTGATGAGACAATCAAGATTGAGAGAGATGAAAGTCTCACAACTGATAAATGGTAAAACGAAAATTTAAATTTAGATCTGATTAAAAACTCAGTTGTTTCACTGGCTTTTCAATGCTTATCATAATTGTGATGCTATGGGAGAGTATTTATTACACTTTCAAAAACATTATTAAAAGAGATTTAAATAATCTCTAATTTAAATTTATAGTCATTGCAGAACTATGTAATAATAACAATAAAAAGGGAGAAAAGTTAGATCATAATCCATGAGTCAGCCAATTACATACATTTTATTTCAAACATGTGCACCGATGTAGTTTTAGTTGGCATAGTAATTTGATCTATCAGTTATTTAGAAACCTTGTAGTGAAAATTTCAAGCCCTGAAATGCAGCCAAGAGCAAAATTTTGTTAAAATTGCAATTGAACAGGAACCTGTCCAGCAGTGTATTGCTTAAGTTTGCGCACTCCACTTTGGCGGCCCTGGGTTCACAGGTTTGGATCCCAGGTGCGGACCTACACACAACTCATCAGGCCATGCTGTGGAGGTGTCCCACTTACAAAATAGAGGAAGATTGCCACAGGTGTTAGCCTGGGGACAGTTTTCCTCACCAAAAAGATTGCAATTAAACATTAATAAACATTGTTTGATATAAAAACAAGGGTGGAGTTTTTAATACAGAAAGTTGGCTAACGTATATAGACTGGCTTCTAAGTAAATCTTATCTTTCCTGAAAAAATGCCAAAGTAGGAAAACCAGTCTGGGATGGAAAAAAATCTTTTTATAATCTCTCATAAGAAGACAACATTTAATCTGTTTCCGTGCTTTGAAGACTGCTTAACCTTCAGGTGGAATTCAGTTAGTAAATGCACGTTAGCACAGGACATCCCCATGGCAAATCGCTCCCAATTACAAAGCTTTTCCCCACTGATCTCTGTTACTTCCTACCTTGAACTTCGGACTTGAACTAAACGATTTTTGTTGGAAACAATTGTTCTGGCCAGGTAAAATCAATCTTTTCTTATTGCTACTAAAAGAAACAATACAAGACTTACACTGACCACAGAAGTTATGTATTTTCAGCATCGTTGGACCTATGTGGATATATACATATGTCCAGTCATGCCGAAAATATTAAAACAGAGAACTGTGCCAAGTTGAATATGAAGAATTTAATTTAACATTAGGTCTCTAAAGCCTCTCTTAGACTATGCTTCTATGGACCATGGTGCCTGTTGAAGAGTTGACTGAATTTGGCATTTGTGTTCAACCAGTCATCATTTTAGTTCTGTGTGCGGTTGAGAGGGTAAATTAATTAAAAATTGAAGAATAAGAAAAAAGTGTAAAAATAACAAGTAGATCTATCTGACAAGAGAGGTTTTAAAAAAGGCCAAATGAGTAACAATTCCCATTGACTAGTAAAAACATTACTCACCATAAGTGTATAAGCTGTCAAAATTTCATCCAGTATTAACACTCCTACACAAATAAACAGAGTAAACTTAAATTTCAACTATCTGAGAAATACCTGATTTTTCATTCAAAAAAAAAAAAAACTCAAGGTGAAATTAGTGAGTAACTGATGTGGGCGTACTGAGGATATAATTAAAAACAAAACCTCCCAATCCAGAAAACCTCTCCACAAAGGCAGTAAAGAAAGAAAATACTTTCACTATTGAATAAGAATTAAACCAAAATGCAGTGTGCATCACAAGCAATCTACTAAGAGATTGCAAGAACAGAAGTCTCATCCTTTTGTACAAACAGGCAGATACACCCATTGCACACATGTTCTCAAGATAAGCAATAACTAGTCCTCAAGTAAGAGGACTTGACAGCACCATTTGTCACACATAGCTCATCCTAACTTTACCTAGTAATCGGGGTGACTATGTGTCTTAGTATTGGCTTTATCCAGAGGAAGAACAAACTCGTATTTATAACAGGAAGTAGTTTTGCAACTTGGAGCAATGGACCCACTGAAGTGAGGCTCCCAGCCTCCCCAGAAACTGGGAGATAGAGATCTCTCTCTCTTGATGTTTACATTTCAAAGAGATGACTCCCAGGTCCTTGAGGAAGACATTGCTAGGTCATAACACCAAAAAAAGGTCTATTTAGTATGCAAAAGGATTTATATGCATTTCAAAGAGAGGAGAAAGTACACACAATCACAAGTTTTCTACAGTAAATGCTCTGAGAAAAAGAAGAGGGGAGTCTCTTCCCTCATTTTCAACAGGAGAATTAAACCTCTTATTTTTAATTTGTACTTGTCCTTATAGGTAGCATAACATCCCCGGAAAGTCTACTTTTCTCATTTACCCAAAGGGAAGTAAGAACACAGTATAAGAACGCCTGATTAGGGGCTGGCTCAGCGGCCGAGTGGTTAAGTTCACACACTCCGCTTCAGCGACCCAGGGTTTCACAGGTTCGGATCCTGGGCATGGACATGGCACCACTCATGCAGCCATGCTGAGGCGGCATCCCACAGAGCACAACCAGAGGCACTCACAACTAGAATATAAAACTATGTACTGGGGAGCTTTGGAGAGAAGAAGAAGGGGAAAAAAAGAAGATTGGGCACAGCTGTTAGCTCAGGTGCCAATCTTCAGGGGAAAAAAAAGAAAGAACACCTGATTAGGAGATGGATAGCCTCACAGCAAAGCTTTGGCTTTGTAACTTGAATCAAACCACTTAAATTTTATGGGCACTAATTTCCTCATTCGTAAGGTGAGGATATTAATGCTTACTTCACAGGATTGTTATAGAGAGTAAATGAAATATAAAAAGTTAAATGCATTTGAAGTGCTTCATAAACCATTAAACCATACACTGGGAGAGCAGTTGCCCTTAACAGTGTGCTTTCAGTGATCCTAGGAAGGCCTCCTGGCCAGACCCTCCTCTTACTTCTGTTGTGCAAAATCCCACTACCAGAGACTGATTCTTTCTCTCTTGACAGCACGCAGATACTGTCAGACAACTAACACATTAGCATCATGTCCAAGTCAGAGGGAATATGCGTCCCCTCTGTAAGCTCCAGACAGCAGGCTGTGGTAGAGAGCAGTACGGCATTCGAAGCCACATGGGCTGCTGGATTCTTTAGTTGGAGAGAGGAAGAGAAAGGAGGAGTTGTATCAAAAACAGCACAAGGACAACTTCCCAGTTCTTTTTGGAGCTGGCCCTACCCCAATGTCATGTAGAAAAGGAATGATGGAAGTTCTTAACTCCCAATCATTCTGGCAGCAGATTACGTCTCTTTTTAGGAGAAGACATAGAACATACATCACCAAACATTTCCATTATTCAAATTCTCTCTATCCAAATACAGAGTTTTCTATTTCCATTGTTTCTAAATTTGGAAATTAGAGTTCATTAAGGAGGTATACAATTAGAATACCATGTATGAAAGGGGAAACTAAGAATGTCTAATACTCAGAAAGGAGGTAGGTGGCGTTTTAATAGGCTCAAGAAGACCATATATTGCTTTCACAGACGTGTAGCTTAATAAAACTGCTTCCCAGAAAGGCTAAGAAACTCTGTGCATCACAGTTTGAGTTGCCTCCTAAAATTCTGAACACATCCCATAAGAATAAACCCCAAGCCTAAAGCCAAACAGCTCAAGGTAAAGGTACATTTAGACCAAGGGAGTTCTGGCACAGAGCTCTGTTCCAAAACACACTAGGAGGTTTGCCAACATGTGGAAAACTTGCTGTCATAAGGAAACAGAGGCAACTGCTTAATGACATCGTAATCCAATTTCTGTAGGTTTTATTACATAGGGGGCTGTCAGAATCAGCCTCTGTTAATATGACTCATTGGGTCATTCTGCCTAACATGGAGAGCACTATACATACACGTGAGCACACACATACTGATTCCTAAAGTGGAAAAGAGAAAACTATAAAGAGAAAGAGATGCATGTGTTTGAACTTAAAAATAACAAGTCAATAATAATAGCTGACATTTATAGACATCTAAGGAATCAGGCACTATTCCACAGCTTCGCATATATTCATTCATCCAATCCTTATAGCATCCCTCGGAGGTAGACGCTATTATAAATTCATTTTAAAGAGGAGGAAACTAAAGCTGCGGAAGATCAAGTACTTTCCTAAGGTCACACACCTGGTAAGGGAGAGTTGGGATTCAAACTCAGGTAGTGTGGCTCCAGGGTTCTCACCATTCCGATGTATTTCTTTGCAGGGATCTTACAAGCAGACCTCCTGTTACAAATCTAGTACTTGCATTCCATTTCATTCTTTCATTTTCTGCTTTGGGTGGTTCAGAGCATAAGTCTTTTCTGTCCCACAGTATTTAAAGATCTGTGTTTCCCAGCTCACAGCGGGGGACTGGTGTCCAGGTACAGCCTGTTCACACAGGTAAAAATAGATACACAATCAGTAAGTTACTTTATCTGCACAGTGGAATACAAAACAAATTTGATTTTTTGTTACCTAAGGTTATTAATTTACCCTATGATAGTTTTTGTAAACTTGTCTTAATCTATTTTTGATACTCCCAAAATATCACCACTTTGACTTGAACAAATTAACTAGATTAACAAATTAGGTTCAAGGCAATTATTTCTCTTCTATCAAATTAGTTCAGTCCTAAATGAAGCTAAAAACAAGTAATACAGTCATGCACCACATAACGATGTTTTGGTCAACAATGGATCAACAATGGATACGAGGGTGGTCCCATAAGATTAATATCATATAGCCTATGTGTATAGTAGGCTGTACCATCTAGGTTTGAGTAAGTAGACTCTATGATGTTCACACAATGATAAAGTTGCCTAATGGTGCATTTCAGGACATATCCTCATCGTTAAGCAACACATGACTGTAGTTAAAATTGTGGTGATTCCTGCATCATTAATGTTGTGCTTACTTTAAAATTGTTATAGTAAATAATATTATTTAGAGTAAAATATGTATATTACAATTTATTCCACCCTGTCTCTTAATCCCCTAATCTATTCCTGGGCTAATACAATACTGTTTTAACAGCTGAAAGGAGAAAAATCAAATGATCTTCTGAATAGAGATTTGCAAATCTCCATTTTGTAAAATTTGACACTTATTCATGATTAAAACTAATCAGTAAGTCAGGAACATAAGGAGTCGTCTTTAGCAAGATAAGGAGTATTTACTATTCAAGTCAGGAGGTAAACAAGGATGCCTGCTTTACTCCCACTCTTCAGTGTTGTACTGGAAGCCCGAGGCAACTGGATAAGACAAGGAAAACTAATACGAGAAATAATTCCCAGAAAGAAAAAGATAAAAGTCATCACTTCCAAATGATATGACTTTCTTCATACACAATCTGAGACTATCGATTTTTCTATTTTTCATCACTTTGGTGTTGGTGTTATTGTTTCTGTTTTCTTGGAGACTTCCTCAATTTTATCTTCCATCACAGCGTTAATTTCCAGGAGCTTTTCTTCTTCTCTGAATGTTCCCGTCTTCATCTTATCCTCCTCCTCTTTCATAAATGCAATCTCTTCTCTCTTTGGCAACATGAGAGGGTTTTTTTTCCTAATGTTCCATTATGCTCCTTGCATTTTTCTATTTCCTATGAATTCCCCTGCTCCTCCCACTTTGTTTTGGACTGTGTTTTTCATGCTAGAGGCTTTCCTCAAATGTCTGGTGATCCTAAGGGGTGGATCCATTTATGTTGAAGGATCATGACAGGAAGCTCCCTGGGTGCGGACAGTGTTTATTGACTTGTGGGCTCTACTCTAGGCTGAGCAAGCAAGAAGCTGACCATTTCTCTGGGTCACCCATAAGTAAGTGTCTGAAGATCTTTCTCTTGGACCCAGCTCTTTCTCACATCTTCTGTTTAGGAAGTGTTAATCTGACTTCTAGAGATACTGATACTAAGTAGAGAGGCAGAGAGAGACTTAGGCGTTCCTCATTCTAGATGCAGAACTTCAGTCAATCATCTGTTTTCTGGATGTGTCCTGACCCTGTCCTCAGCTGTGCTAGGTCACCCTGAGACCATATCCTGCCTGGTTCAACCTCTGCAGAGCAGAAGACAAGTTATCTGGCTGCTCAGGTTGGGAGAGCTTGTCTATATAATTTCCATCTTCCAAAATTCTCTTCATGTCTCTCATTAGCTATTTCCTCCTCTCCATTTTAATCATATCTGGATTTAAGGAGGCAGTGGAGATAAACGCCTTTGTCAATCTGCCATGTTTAACCAGCAGCCCGTGCTTGAATATTAGTCCAAGGAGCCAATTTCCTGCTCTATCCTTGCAGCATCTGCTCAGTACGAATGGATTATTAGTTTTGGAGAACCAGAATCTCAAATCCACAACATCAAGAAGTGACTAAGAACAAAAGACATAGCACCAGAAAGTGTCAAATCTGAGAAGCCACTGCAGCCATTGCAGACCCTGGCAAGCTCTCAACTTGAGCAGTAGTAAGTCTGTTCAAAAGCCCTGGGAAACATGCCAAGAAAGAGAAGTTCAAGGTCAGGTGTTCTTGAATCCTTGCACCTAAGCAGCAAGGGGCCACTTTTAAGAAATCTCCTTAATTTATCCCTATTTCATTAAATTATGGGTTCTTGCCCTAAAGATTAGAAACCAGGTAGGGTCATTTTATAACAAAGGAAAAAGAATCCAATGCTTTTCTTTAAATCCATTATAATATTAGATCTGTTAGATGGCACCCAAGGCCCTGTGCTTAGTCTATGTGCTTTTAACAAAAGTAAATGTTTTAAAGCTTTAAGGATTTTAAAAGAGAGGCCCAAAGATGACCCTAATTCCAGGCAATCACATTTGGATGAGAGGGACTGCTCTGATTATGGGAGAACATGGAGGAGAAGGTAACTGAGGTTCCCAGATGGTGAAAAATTTACCACTCAGACAGAATCAAAGACATTCCCTGTGATATTGTCCCCTTCCCTGAATGTGTCATTGGAATTGATGTGTGACCTTCAGCTTTCACAGTAGAAGTGGCTGGGAACCCAGTCATTTATCCCTAGATTTCTAGAGGTAAAGGGGGGAGGATTCAAATAATATATAGTTTGTACTAAATCAATATTTGTTTACAGTACATCTAAAATCAAGCACCCTCGATAAAATCAAGACTGTGCAAAAAAAGACTAATTGCTACACAAAAAAATCTGGAAACTACTGTACATAATTCAATAAGATATTTTGTTTTGTAAAAATCTTCCTGCAGGGTTTCTTTAAATATCAAAACACTCTAGAGTAAATGAGAAAGAATTCAAATTATAAAACTTGAAGCAAACAAGATTTTACAGGAATCATCTATTTCACAAGAGTGAATAAGACACTCTTGGAATGCATTCTATGGGGAGTTTTGAAAGGAAAAGAAAAGAGTCTGCTGGTCAATGAGACAGACAGAACAGAATGAAACACAGCAGCAACAACAACAAAACCCACAATGGACAGAAACATACAGCTTAGACAAATAAATACTAATCAACACTACATATTAATCCTCAGTGTAAAAAGAGGTGTTAAGGAAAGATGATAAGGCTTCTAGAATAATGAAATGTGTACATTTTAGCCCCTCATTGTTAAGACCTGAAATTGAGAGCATTCCTCTTTTTTATCCCCCACTCCTATTAGGTGATCATTCTAGACATGATTCCTTAAGATAAATTCGATCTCAACCATGATATTTTGGCCTCCTGAATCACTTGTCTTTTTCCTCTGTTGCTGACAGTCAGCTGAGGCTTACCCAGTATTTAGTCCACTATGTCATTGCTCTATAAGCCACTGAAAGTAATGGAAGCAACTTTGGTTACTATGCTGTCTTGGATGTGTGGGCAATAGCAGCAGCCATGTAGATCAATTTTAAATGGATTATTGGCAGGATATATAGAGATAATCCTGTCAAAAAATCAACAGAAGTTATATTTATGTTATTTACCCTAGGAGAAAGGCCATCTTTTTACCTCCCTGAGCTCTTTTGTTTTCAACTTGAAGTAACCTGGAAAAGCCTAACACAGTGCTTAATCAATACGATGTGAAGTAGGGTATGTTTGTTCTCTGAAATCCTGCTTCAAAAACATGGTAACCAATGTCCACTATTCTTTTAGATTCATTTGGTGGTGCTGATATAATTCTTTTTATTTTCACAGAGTAGCAGACAGAAGCAGAATTATAATTCTGACTTTCATAACAGCTCATCTTGCTAACAATGGAACATCTCTTCTCTCTCTTTATTGAAACCAAAGAGGGTGTGTGATGGGGGTGATTTTTCCCAGGTTATGTAGTAATGAGAGCTTAAGCAGACTCTGAGCCAAGGATTAGGATACAAGTGATTTATTAAGTATGTGCTATCAGAAGAGACCAGAAAGGTGTAGAAGGAGCAGGATTGGGAAGGGGGTCAAGTCAGGCAAGGGTGTGTTTCAGACAGGAAATCCTAGACCCAGCCTGACCCTGAGGGGAGCTTGAGAGCAGAAATTACACCTCACGGTTTCTCCATCTGGAGGCAAAAAAGCTGAGCGTTTGTACTCCCACATGTCTCAGTCTTTGGTTGCAGGATGCCCAGGAGGGAAGAGGAGGGACTCTTCCAGGCTCCTCCAGCTCTCCGTTCTGGCTCCACTGCCCATGGGCAAGCCTCTGA
The DNA here is from genome assembly GCF_037783145.1 of Equus przewalskii. Lineage (NCBI taxonomy): Eukaryota > Metazoa > Chordata > Mammalia > Perissodactyla > Equidae > Equus > Equus przewalskii. The sequence goes on from NC_091834.1 coordinate 40,780,553, forward strand.
AGGTCACAGGAATGAGTTTCTAGCAGCAACAAATGGGGAAGCTGAAGGAGGAGGTCCAAAGGCATCTAGGCAGGGCACCACAGCATCTGCTAGAAAAGGTACTACTGGTGCTGCATTATTTTATCCTGGATCAGAAAGTTTTCCTTCTTCTTACATCACCATTTATAATCCATATCCTATGTATAATCTCCTGTCGAGGACCCCCACTTTTAAGGTCTGCTACTTGACAGTCTCTAAACTTTAAGCCTTCCTCCCACAATGCACCATCTCTGATCCTGTAGCATGCACAGCATAAAGCATTTTTATTATCAGTCTGTGTCAAAGGACAACAGAAAAGCCATTCTGCAATCTAAGAGTGAAGGGCTAGTTGTGCAACCTGAGGATGAAAGCTCTTTAGGTGTTTTACTAGAAAAAGAACCGAGACGGAAGAAGAGGATTGAGTTCTTTGGAGCATGTCCATGGTCTTCAAATTGGCCTTGGGTCAGATGCACCAAACCTATGTACTGCTGAGTTAGGAGAGCATTCATAGCTTCATGAAGCTCTTGCAGAGACTTTTCTGCATGACTTCCAGAGCCCTTAGGCTTCCTTCGCTTAGCGCCTGTCCTGGTTCAGGCCTGGGAGGGAAGACAGGACAAAAGCTAGAGTGAGTCTTCTTCCCTTGCTGCCGAGAACCATACTTCCATTATGATTGGAAAAGATGCAGGGATGATGGCTTCTAGGACACAGTTTGACATTTCATGTCCATATGGAACTCTGTTTTTTTAAATAATGAATCAAATTATAAGAACCAAATTATACATTTCTTTCACTTATACTGAACAGAAAGATCATCCCAACGTGCCTTATTTTCCTTATAAAAATCCATAAAAGAAGGTAATGGTTATTGGTCTATTATGTATTTACAAAATCTGGGAAAAACTTACAGATGAAGATAACACTTAGGAACAATAAATTATTTATTAGGTCTTTGCTTGAACTCTGAAATCTGATCAAAGAGAACCTTCTGATACTTATTCTATTAATTATGAATGGCAAAACTTCACGCTTTCTGCCATGAGTGTTATTTGTTACAAATCAGCCCAGTTCTGCTTGACCCTTTCCTCCACATAGCAGTGGGCAGGGAAGCTCTCCCTCCTCTGAGTTTGGCTCCTACAGCTCACAACACTACCTGTGAGCTTCCACCTGCCCAAATTCTTCCCATTGTTCAAGGCCGGTTGAAATGCATCTCCTCGAAGAATATCTCCCAGGTTTTTCCTATTGTAATAATCTTTCTCTCCAATAATTCATCAGCATCTCCATGATCTCACTTTTGTACTCTGATCTGTGTAGTTAGTTGTTTTCCTATCTCTCAAAAGAGATTTTTAAATTTTTATTCATTTTGGCATTTCCATTGCACCTAGAGAAAGGCTTTACATATAGATCTCAACAGATGGTGTTGAGTTGAATTTACATATTTAAAAGAATGTTTTGGGTCCCTACAATGTGCTTGCACTGTACTGGGCACTGGAAAAATGTGTATAAAAAGATGAAAACAACAGTTCTTGAACTTCTGGTCAAGATCTACAGACAACTACATTAAAAAAAATACAACAGATTTTACTAAATATTGTAAAAAGAGATTTGTGCAAAGTACCATGGGAGTAACTCAACTGCCTGTGAGAAGGGCAGCTGGTATCATCTGCATTAAAAAGATAAGGAAAATGAGACTGATGGATGTCACCATGGATTGCCACCATAGTGGGTCAGGACTTGCATGGTGCTTGTCAGGCTTCCAGACCAATGTTCCTTCTACTCTTTGTGGGAGTTCCACCTTAGGCGAGGGTCAGAGGGCTTGCTCCTGGAAAGAAGACGCAACATAGCCAAAGACTCATGTAGTTTGCCCAGCGAGTGTTTAAGAAAACAGGAACCAAGTCTCTGGATGTAGCCAAGCTTAACCTTGAATGTGGGCCAAGCATTCAGTCCTAAAAGATCCCATGAAACAAACTCAAGGGCCAAAATACAAGACATTCCATCAATATTGATTGCTGTGAGTTCCTTTTAATGTGGCTCTTTTTAAAAAGGCAAAGATTCTTAATATTTTAACATATTAAGCTAATTCATATTCAGGTATTCTGAGATGCTTTTCTTTCTGTAGGGGAACCATGATCTTGATGAAAATACTGGTGTTCTAGGTGAAAATGAGTGTTTCAAGACCTGTGTGACCAAAAAAAGGAGTGAAAAAAGACTGAGTGAGGAAGGAGTGATGTGGGCACAGAGAGAATAACAAAATACAGCCCCTAAAGATATTAACGGAAGCAAATGTTTGCTGGAGTTTTCTGGAAAACAGACAGACATGAGGTAATTTTTGAGACTCCACAGTGAAGAAAAGCAAAGGAAGTTATATTAGAAGAAGAAAAATAGCACAAAAACTAAGATTCTCCCTCTTAACATTAGATTGGAGAAAAGTGAGTGATGGAAGAAAAGAAAAAAACAACTATATAGGAAAAGACAGGTTTTCCTGTCTTTGATCACCATCATGAGTAGTTTTCCATGAATTCATCTTCAGTAAACGAAATCCTGTTATATCTCTTCAGAACTGCTACAGAGCTCATAGCACCAAAAGACTGGTGTTACTCTCCCCTTAACTCCTTTCAAGGTATTTCATTCTACAAACCTTAAGAAGGCTCCTCCTGATGCTTAAATGGCAGATTGTGATTCTGTACCACTGCAGCGGCAGCTTGAGAGAGAAGAGAAAGCTGTTCCACACTACAGCCTCAAGCCAGCACTGACACAACTCATAACTCCTTGTGAGCCCGAAGAATAAGTCACTGTGGAACCTTCATTACAACACAGCTAATGAGTAAATAAAATCAAGAGGGAAAAAGATAATTTGGTTAAATATGCACTAGGGATGGAAAAACAGATGCAGACATTAATCCTACTTACAGGGTTTGGCTTCAAATTAAGTCACATCAGGACTAGTTGTGAGCAGCTGTTAAACATAACCATCAAAGGTTTCACTATAAAACTCTTCAGCTTGATAAGATGCTGAGAGAACCAAACCATAAGGGTATTTAAGTACCATTAGCACCAGTTTTTAGTAAAATTTACGCTAGAGGGAAGTCCTTTGTAGTTTTCTCCATAGGCCTTTATTTAACTGGAAATTCAACCTTTATGGTCAGCAAAAATGGGTTGAGCCTATTGCCCACGGTAAAGCCTTCAGTGGGTTTTCTGCAAGAACTCCCTCCTGCTTGATCTAAACTCAGAGGCCACTTTCTCAGGGCAGGTGGGTTGAGCAAGAAAAGAGCTGAACAGAACACTCTGAATGGATAATTCTCAGCAGCATAAAATTCAGTGCTTTATAACCTTGAAGTATCACTGAAGGCATTCTAGGCAGTGATGGAACAGTACATTCAGTGTTTCTTTAAAAAATACGAACCTTGTGAAAATTTGAGAATACTAGACCAAATCAACACGTACCTCTCAAATTCTTCTGTAAAAGTATTGCAATAGATATCAGCCATCTTAGTGCTGGGCTGGACCCAGGAGGAGCTGGCAGCTACCCAGAAAAAGGCCAAATGGGAGTGTTGGCATGTATCTGCAAAATACTATATTTCAATCCTCTCTTTCCTCCTCAAACCTCCAATCTCTCTTCCATCTTCCTTACTCTCAGCAGGTGACCTTGCCTCTAACTTCACAAGGAAAATAAAAGCCATTAAATAGCCCTTAACTTCCTACCAAAAAAGAAAAATCCCTGTAAATCTACCTGCATCTTCATCCACCCGCTCCCTCTGTCCTTTCATATTGGCAAAAATGTTCTCCTCTCAAGGGCCAGTCCCTCCCTTTTCTATTCTCCAGATCGCCCCTTCTCAGCAACATATCTAATGGTTCTTGACCTCTATTCACTTCCAAGGTGAGTCCATCCACTCCCATGACTTCAGCAAATTTGCATCTGTGTGCACGACTCCTGTCTGGAGTCCTAGATCATTTACTTGCCGGTTCCACTTGGATGACACACTCTCAAAAGGAACACCTCTTCCCCATCGGTGTCACCAACCTCAGAAAAATACACAGACCTACACTCAGTTACTCAATCCAATAACCTGGAGAACTCTGCCACACTTCCCTGGTTCTTGCCTCCATGTCTAATAAATTACCAGGTTCCAAATTATGTCTCAAATCTCTCTCAAATTCCATTATCATCACCATAGAACCATTGCTCACCTGGACTACTGCAATGACTTCCTAACTCATCTCCTGCATTCATTTTTGCTACTCATCACCTGCTAATACATTCTTCAGACAGCAGCTTATTTGTCCTCTTTAAAAGAAGACACTCTTCCTTCAGTCCTTATCTTAAACCTGCTCAGCGGTCTTTTACTGCACATGGGTATTGCTATAATGCACACGGTTCTGGTGAGCTGTCCCCATGTACCACTCTAGCCTCCCCTCTTGATTCCCTCCCACTTCCCTCAGTGGCCTTCTTCTTTCTCATCCTTGAACAGGCCTGGCTTCTTCTCACATCAAGCACTCAAGGGAAGAGTTCACCCTCACTGTTAGCCTAACTGCTACTAGTTCTCAAGATCAAAGCTTAAATATCTCTTCATCAGAGAATCCTTCAAAAGTACTCCCAATTTTCATTCTCTCACTTCACTCCCACCTTCTAGGTTAGATCCTACTCTTGGAATACTTTCTATTTTTTTTTTAATAGCATTATGTGACAGATTTCTGTGAATCTGCTGTGATGTGATTGTGTACTTTTTTTTTTAATAAGATTATAATAGATTACAACCTTGTGAGATTTCAGTTGTACATTATTGTTAGTCATGTTGTGGATACACCACTTCCCCCTTTGTGCCCTCCCCCCACCCCCTTTTTCCCTGGTAACCACCGATCAGTTCTCTTTGTCAATATGTTAACTTCCACCTATGAGTGGAGTCATATAGAGTTCGTCTTTCTCTGTCTGGCTTATTTCGCTTAACATAATACCCTCGAGGTCCATCCATGTTGCTGCAAATGGACCAAATTTGTCCTTTTTTATGGCTGAGTAGTATTCCATTGTGTATATATACCAAATCTTCTTTATCCAATCATCAGTTTCTGGGCATTTAGGTTGGTTCCACGTCTTGGCTATTGTAAATAATGCTGCGATGAACATAGGGGTGCATGGGATTCTTGGGATTGCTGATTTCAGGTTCTTAGGATAGATACCCAGTAGTGTGATAGCTGGGTCATAGGGTATTTCTATTTTTAACTTTTTGAGAAATCTCCATACTGTTTTCCATAGTGGCTGCACTAGTTTGCATTCCCACCAACAGTGTATGAGGGTTCCTTTTTCTCCACAACCTCTCTAACATTTGTCGCTCTTGGTTTTGGATGTTTTTGCCAATCTAACGGGTGTAAGGTGATACCTTAGTGTAGTTTTGATTTGCATTTCCCTGATGATTAGCGATGATGAACATCTTTTCATGTGTCTATTGACCATACTTATATCTTCTTTGGAGGAATGTCTGTTCATGTCCTCTGCCCATTTTTTTTTTTTTTTTTTTTTTTTTAGCCATTCCAATTAACTAAATTTAATTAATTCCAACAAAATAAACATCCCAAAACATTTAAAGTGCATGATTTCATATTCACAAATATTTATAATACATCAAGTGAAAGCATCAAATGTCTGTAAACTGCCAATAATAACTAACATAAATTGCATCATATGAAATATTACAGCCACTCTGGAATTTGTTTTAAATGCTATGTCTCTGCCCATTTTTTGATCGAGTTGTTTGTTTTTTTGTTGTTAAGCTGTGTGAGTTCTTTGTATATTATGGAGATTAACCCTTTGTCGGATAAGTGGCTTGTAAATATTTTTTCCCAATTAGTGGGCTGTTTTTTTGTTTCAGTCCTGTTTTCCCTTGCCTTGGAGAAGCTCTTTAGTCTGATGAAGTCCCATTTGTTTATTCTTTCTATTGCTTCCCTCAACTGAGGAGTTATAGTGTCTGAAAAGATTCTTTTGAAACTGATGTCAAAGAGTGTACTGCCTATATTCTCTTCTAGAAGACTTATTGTTTCAGGCCTAATCTTTAGGTCTTTGATCCATTTTGAGTTTATTTTGGTGTGTGGTGAAAAAGAATGGTCAATTTTCAATCTTTTGCATGTGGCTGTCCAGTTTTCCCAGCACCATTTGTTGAAGAGACTTTCTTTTCTCAATGTAGGCCCTCCGCTCCTTTGTTGAAGATTAGCTGTCCATGGATGTGTGGTTTTATCTCTGGGCTTTCAATTCTGTTCCATTGATCTGTGGACCTGTTTTTGTACCAGTACCATGCTGTTTTGATCACTGTAGCTTTGTAGTATGTTTTGAAATCGGGGATTGTGATTCCTCCGGCTTTGTTTTTCTTACTCAGGATTGCTTTAGCAATTCGCGGTCTTTTGTTGCCCCATATGAATTTTAGGATTCTTTGTTCAATTTCTGTAAAGAATGTCCTTGGGATTCTGATTGGGAATACTTTCTATTTTTTATTCCCTGTTATCACCAAAATTACATTGTCATTTTTGTTCATGGCTGTTTCTCCTGTGTTTATCTAATACATTGTTTGGCAGAAAATACATGCTCAATAAATATTTGAATAAGCAAATGAATGGATGGATGAAAAGCATTACGTTCTTAAGTACCATTTTTATAGTCAAGTTGGAATACACCCAAAAAATCTCAAATAGTGATTTGAAACTGGAGCTAAAGTAAAAAAAATTACCATTCTTCTTAAGAATCTTTCCTTTCATTAATCACCAAGCCAAATTTCACAGGGAATTAATAGTGTAGACAGCAAAATAAAATTTTGTTTCCTGCTAAGGACAATGAGACTGGGCTGATACAGACCCTGGTATCAGTTTCCCCACATTAAACCCAGCATATATGGGGTTAAAACCAAAACATTCATTCCCTGCTTACTCTCTGGCTTCCTGCCTCCAGAATGCCCTATCCTCCATGGAGACAGACACCATCAAGGACAAGCACCTGGACTATCTCCTCCCCACAAAGAGATACGCCTGGTGGGAAAGCTGCTGACCAGCAAGGTCATGAGCTCCCTCCTCTCTGCAAGTGTCTCAAGGCCAAAGACAGGCTGGTGGGAAAGCTCTGACCAGCAAGGCCATATGCTCCCCCTTCCCTACCTAAAGCCCCAAATAAAAACCCTTCCTTTTAGCTTTTCGGGGAGTTTGGGATTTCAGCATTAGCTGCCCTCTACCCTTGCTCAGCACTGTGCAAAAATAAAGTTCCTACTTTCTTCCACCACCTCAGGTGTCAGAGATTGGCTTGCTGCGCAACGGGTGAGCGAACTCACTTCAGGTTCCGTAACAGGGCATTCCCCCAAGTGATAAGGCCATTGGGAGTTTCCCTTACTCAATAACCGTCTGCACTGTCCGCCAGGCCATATGAGATACCAAACCATGCCTGAAACAGCTCTAGGAAGTTGCTTTTTACTCCCTTGATCAGTCTCTTGATCAATCAAAAATGGAGACAGTCTCAATCACATATTTTCCTCCCTTACATATTTTTCTTCCGTAGTAGAGAAAGCTTTGGTGGATTTCTCTAATTCACCATAGCAATTTATCTCTATGTGTGGACCCAAGACCACCTGCATCAAAATAAGGAGAGCTTACACAAAAGAAAGACCTCACGTCTCACCCAAGACCTATTGTTGTCTGTGGGGAGAGCGCAGGATTTTAACAAATTCTCAGGTGATCTTTGTGTGCCAGCGAATTTGAGAGCAAGTGACCTAGAGATTGTCAGTCCTTGTAGAAGGGGAGATAAAAATTTTTGTTTCAATTGAGTAGTTTCTCAATTCAGTTTCTTTTGACTCATCAAAAAGAAATCAGTTAAGAACCACAGAGTTACAAAAGACAGCTTAATTTGGGTTATATTATGAATTTTTTAGAAAGAGAAATATAACATTTTTCACCTGTCATGGTTAGCCCTAATCTCATTAATAATACCATTGAGATGAAAGACTGAGAGAGGCTAGACATGGGATTGGACACATAACTGCAGGAGCAGATCCAGTAGCGGGGCAGGAAGGAAGTGCAGTTCAGCAGCCAGAATATAGAACCCTTCCAGGAAAGGATAAGACATAAAGCAATAGGAAGTGATATGGAAAAACTTATGGTCCCAATAGGTAGTACCCTCCAGTGATAGGAAATGGCAAGCAGGAACTATTTGGAGAGACAGACAGATGAACAGGCAGAGTCAACACGGAAAGACACAGTGTCACATTATTTTTACAAAGAATCTGCTACAGGCTGTTATATCAAACAGTCCTGGAGAAGGCCTGATCAAAAGTATTTAAAAGCTTCTCCCTAACAAGCTAACCTACATGATCTTTATAAAGCAGTGGGCTAGTCATCTTACACAAAGCAGGCGAGTTCATTGATGGAGTTGTGGACTAATTGCCACAAGCTGGTTTATATAGAGCTTAAGTAAACAAATTTACTTACCTGTAATAAACGTAGTCTATAGATTGTGCAAGCATACTTGTGCCTCACAATTTCTTATAACAAATATGTTTTCAAGACTCATATTTATAACTAGCCCCATGGTTAAAGATTACATTCCTGTGGGATTAAACATTAATGAATCAACATTAAAGAGATAAAATGATTCATGGTAACAAGAAATAGACCATAAATAGACTTAAACCTGAACTAGATCTTGCCCACTCCTCTCCTAAGATGCTCTTCGTTGATGTGGTTTAGAGGCTCCATCATATGGACATACACATGTCATACCTGTCTCTTCCTCATCTTACTAAAAGTGGTAATAACTAGATTCTTCTCCTTCAAAGATCTCTCATCAAATACCATTGTGATCAAAGTTGTTTGTTTTTAGCCAAACTTGAACCTCAGTTTTAGACTCAAAATCCTTCTTTCTATGTCAGTTAGGAGCTTACACTCAGCTTTTAAGGGGGCTTACAAGAGCAAGGCAAGGCCGCAGCTCTAGAAGGACCAGAGAATTAGATAGGCTAACTAGATGAGAGATGAGAGACTGAGCACAGGGGCAAGACCTAAAAGGCAGTTACCATAACATGGGTTAAAAAGAAACCAAAAACCCAAGAAAAAGGCAAGTGTCCACTCACCAGAGCTAGAACCAAAGGTCACGGTTGGGCCAGAAGAAGAATTTAAAGCTGAGCCCAGAGCATTAAGCTAAAATTTAAAGATTCCCTCCTGACTAACGTCAAGACTAGTCCTAGAAATTGAGGCAGGGATTGATTTTAACAGAATCAGGCAGACCCTAGCACTGTTCATCTGCCTTTTAACATTTTAAGCAAAGGTAAGCAATATAAAACCTTATTTAATAAATCGAGTATGCACGCCATGCACACACACACACACACACACACACACACAGGAACCCAGACATCCAATTTAGGTCATTATGACCAGTTGAGAAAGACTCTCAACACACCCTCTTCCTTCGAGCCAGTACAGAACATCCATTAAGCACGTACATAAAGCCCATAAAGGCAAGCCCTGGACACTGAATGCAGTTGCCTGGGTCACTCACTTTCCATTCAAGTTTTTGCCTTGTTCCTGATACCTTTTAAGTCTCATTTCTAGTTTTCAACACTGAACCTGGCCTCTGGACTTGTTGTTTGACCTGATTTCACTGATTTTGACCTGTCATTCTCCTCTGTCTCACACTTCTTGAGGATAAAACATTTGATCTTTTGAAGTATAAATGTTCAGTCAGGCCAGCTCTAGCCTTTCACAAAGGAGGTTCAGAAAGAAGAGGAGGAGATATACAGAAAGCAAGAGATGCAAGATAATGGACCCAAGTAGCACCCAAGCCCAAGCAGGAGCAAAGAGTCAGAGAGATGATAACTTTATGTATCGACAATCTAGGAGAGGCTATGAGTCTGTTACGGGGTGAGTAGTCAATAGCAATGGAATATACAGGCACCAAATGTCTTAGTAAAATGGTAGACCGGCTACCACACTGTCAGAAGAGCAAGTATGAGACAAAGAAGTAAACAAATATGAAACTCGTGTTTCTCATCCAGTAGTCGTATAGTAGATATCTGCTTCTTTGGCTGCCTGGCATCCTCAACATGGAATTTGCTTTGAGAAATCCATCCCTCTCCCATTCTTAATCTTGTGACTTGGGTAGGATTAGCTTTACCCCAGTTTCCATGGATGAACCCAGATTGGTGTAATCCAATTGTCATAACTCATCTTCCTCATCACACTGACGAAGTGATGGATGTGTCTTTACCAAAATCAAAGCCAATGAAAATCAAACATATATATGCTGGGGCTTCTGAGAAACAGACATAGTCTAGAAGAAACTCTCTTTTGGACCCTGGACAGTCTTGACCATGAAGTATGAGAATGTGTGGTCTGAAGCTGCTGAGGCCTCTTTTTATTCCCCCATAAAGGGAGAGCCTGGAAAAGCAAAGGGGCAGTCATTGGGAGCTGGTGGATGAAAACAAGACCACAGAAAGCAAAACAGAGAGACATAGATGAAATAGATTCTTGGTGATACCGTCTGAATCTCTGGTTCAAAAGTGTCCAAAGCCAACCTTACCTCTGGACTTTCCAGCTAAGTAAAGCAATGAATTCCTCTCTTTGCTTAAGGTAATTTGAGTTGGGTTTTTCTGTCATTTGTAAATGAAGCATTTTTAACTGATACAACCATAATCTGCTTATTTATTATTGAAAATTTCCTGCGTGACAGGCATTGCACTAAATGCTGTAGCTTCTGTGACAGATGAAACAGGCTTGGCCCTGGCCCACGGATTTATTTCATATAGTGAAGGAGACAGTATACAAATAAACACCCAGTACACATAAATTGTGATAAGTTCTAGGAAAGCAAAGAACTGAGTGCTACTACTAAGAATAACAGGTGGATAAGAAGTGAAGTACTCCAGCCTGGTACTTCACTTGGGTCGCCCAAGTAAAATGTGGAGAAAGAGCACACCAGGCAAAAGGCATGTTTTTCTTCCTCCTACCCATCCTAACCCCTAAGTTTAGCAACAAACTTGTCACAGGGCTAGGAATCCAACCTAAGTATCAAAAGTTACCATATCAGACTAGCAAGTTCTACTATTTCCAGTCCTAACGTTACCACCACCCAGCAATGCCACCATTAGAACCAATTATGCAACATGGATAACAGTAACTGGTTTATTCATACTGATTACCAACACATCACTAAGAGATCCTACAGTTTTGAAGTTATGTCTTAGGCTCATGTATTTGTTGTTCACTTGCTGGTTTCCTCATTTGCCTATGGATTTTCTAATTATAATATCACTAACATAAGGATTGGGCAATAACTCAGGAAAGCAGAACTCTCTGCTCCATTGGGCTAAACACCAGCTGTTATCCTGGTTCATCTCACTCTGATAGTTGCCAAAACATCAAAACATGAATATTCTGTAGTCTCTTTCATTTTAATTTTTTTCCAGCACGTCCCTTGAATTCAGTGAACATAGCCTCTATTTCCCTCTTCCAATATGATAGATGACCTCCTCGTCTATGCAGGTTCCAGATGCTGCTGTGTCATAGAGGCTACATTTAGGATTCCACGTTTATATAGGAAGTCAGTGAAGGATATTAAACAGGGAATGAGATGAACAGCCCTGCCTTTTAAAAATCACTGATGTAGTCTTTCTGCTAAATCAAAAACCAATCAGAGTGTTTGTTTCCTGTGAGAACATTTGAGAGATGATAAATAGGTGACACAAACTGGAGTGAGGGGTATAGGGGCCAGAAACTGGAAGATATTTCTTACAGCTCTAAAAAGCTGAAAAGCAGAGAATATATTTTATTTTACAAGGAAAAAAATAGCTTTGTCTTGGAGCTCCGGGGGGGACATTGCCACAAAAACTCCAACAGCAGGTGCAGTTTTACAACTTTAGGCATTTTCCATTCCTGGTACTTGTCATGCGATGAGTGAAAGTTGAGAATAAGATGGAGTGTACAAACCAGAACTTGCCACACATGTCTCAAAGAAAACGTCAGGCAGATGTCACGTTCCATGAGTCGGATACCTCTGGACTTTAGGAAGTTAAATTTAATCCAAGCATTTTTTAAATGTCACTTCTCATAGTGCAGTCCATTTTCTTGCTACCGGCACAAATCATTTTTAATAATGAGTAACATGCAGGCTAAAGGCCAATTATAGTCCAGAGGTCTTACAAATCAAAGGAATTACACAGATAAAGTCCCTGGAGCAAGTCCTCGAATCCATAAGTTATGAAATTCAGTTTGCTTAAAATATCACCAATTCATCATCTCCTGTTTCTGAGCTAAGTTAAGAGCAGCCCCAGAGAGCATGATTCTGATCCCAGGCACCACTTCACCCAGCGTGTGATTCTGAGACCTTTTCCCTCCAAATCTAGGTTTCTCTGGACTTTAAAGTTCCCTAGGTGCTCCGTAAATGCAGTAGTAACAAGCCATCAATTCCCCCAAACAAAGCCTTGTTTGAAGTGCAACAGACTTTGCTGCTTCAAAGTCTTAAACCAATTTCATTTAATTTCTGGGGCATAACATAGAAAGTAGAAAACTCTGACTGAGGCACTTTTTTACAGACTGGCAGCCCTTTTCAAAGAGCCTAATGTATCTAACCACAGCCCGTTAGCTTCGCGTATTTCCATTACTGTACTTTCAGAATAACACTGTGATGGCCCACAGAACCATTAAAATTCCCCCTTTTGAAGTAGGCTACTGAAATCCATTACCCTAATGTGTTTTTCCCCATCACCCTCCTGGTCTAGATTGCTATCCCTTGGGCCAGGATTTAAGATTATTGCATGCACACACAAATAATCCATTAAAAATTCTGACTTAAGGAATTAATCTTCCTTTTTAAAGGAAAAGCATTAATGCTACTTTTTTTTTTAAAGGAACTAGACAACTTTATGTCTTCCAATATAACCGTTATCTATACGTTAGGTCTTAGAGGTAAGTGTTTTCCTATTTCCTAGAACAAAGGTATCCAAAAATCCATCCAGGACTAGAGCCAATTTTTACTGATTTTTTCGACTGGTCTATAGTCTAACAGGATGCCAAGGAGAATCTGTCAACAAGAGGCACATCAGCACAGGGAAAACACATCCCTATTTTGTGCCCTGCTAGTTATTTCCTCATTTTAGGGACGTGAACCTCATTAATTAATTTACTTGATATAAATCTCCAGAGAACCTCCTAGGATATGTGTTTCTTAAGGATGTGCCAAATGTTTCTCCTATCCCACTCACATACCACCTCCTGCATAAGATCACAGATCACCTCTAGAGGCACCAGAGTTTCTTCTAGTCACCACGTTTTACGATGAATTCTTTTAAAAATCCCATGAAATTACGATTTCTAATTATTTCTCTCAAAATACACAATAATCAGAAACTTAATCACAAATCACAATAAAAAAATCAACTTCAACTGCTAAGGTTGGCCAAGAATGTTCATAACTGTCAGAAGTGTTTGGATTTTATTTTTATTTTAGCTTTTTAATTAAATGACAATGTGTTTCAGGATATTGAGTCCCTTGTAGAAGAACAAAGGGGATAGAATTATGGAGAGGCACCAAGAGATTTCAAAGATAATGATAATGCACTGTTTCTTAAACTGGATACCAGGTACACGGATGGTTATTGTATCATTAATCTTTATTCATAAGGATTATTCTGTATCTATTCAATATTTTATAAAACCAGTTTTGAAAACAAAGTCCCTATTTCCAATTTCCACACTTAAATTATTACAACCTAATTGAAGCAAATCTAAGACATCTGTGAAATTTGACAAGGTTACTGATATTTTCAGGGAGACCCTATAGGGATAATGCTGCCTCTGAAGGTACTTCTATCCAAAAGTTGCCATAAGATACTATTCTAATAACACCATGATATAATACCACCAACATCAGAAGGAAAAAAACATTACGCTTCATCCCACAAAACATAACTTCAAAAACCACTAGGCACCATCTACCCACACAGCAAACATTTGTTTACTGCACACCTTCTGAGCAACGAACCTTATATATAATACTGCAAATACAGAGACAAATACACAGCCTCTGCCTTCAGCAAGTTTACAGTCTAACAGGATAGGAAGACAGGCATATAAACAATTGATCCAATGCAAGATAACGTTAAATAAGTGCTACACAGGAGTATAAACAGCATAAACAGCATGCTATGGAGTTGAGTTGAAGTGGACTGAGGCGTCCCTAGGCAAACAGCTATTACTATGATTAATTCACAATGATCTAGGGTCAGCCCCTCACCCAGGCAGCTCCGGAATTTGATTTTATCAATGCCCCAGAGTTGATCAGATTCAGAGACAATGACCCACACTCACCAACTCCCAAAAGTCTAAAGAATATAAATCAAAATGCCAATTTATAAATTTACAATAAGACATATAACTGCTGGGAAATGCAGATGACCATGTTGCCCAGCCAGCACATGTCTCTCCCCAAAGACAAGCTAAATGGAAAGCCCTATACTGAGAAAGATGCTTGGGATACAAGAAGTCAGAAAATGTCAGCTAGTAGTATGGTTACAATGCTTTTAAAAAGCGTCATTTTGATAGCTTGATGTGTCCAGCTGCACAAAAGGAACAAGCTCCGGGAATGCCCGCACATTCCCATAGTCCCAACAGTACCCCTTCTCCTCTAAACTGGACCGGAATGAGCGTAGTCCAAGTCTGCCTTCCCACTCTTCCTTTTTGTATGCTTCTAGGGCTGACCACACGCCCTTGGACTGTGTTCTAAGGCTGTGTTCTTTCTTTGGTTGTGTTAAAAACTTTAACCAGGTTAGAGAAAAGTCTTCTAGTGGGGTACTATTCAGCATCTTTGCATAGTTGTACACTTTTCCAAAATGTCGTTTATAAAGTAATTCTCAGAGTTCTTTTACATACGGCACATGGAGAATGGCTCGGATTAGGGTCCATGCAGAGGTGCAATAGGAGATGAGACTGGCTAAGGATGTCTAGAACAGATCACAAAGTTCCTTCAACAGCTTGAATTCTCTTCTAAAGAATGGCAAGCTATTGAAGATTTCCAGGAAGAGGAAGGTAAAAATCTTTACAAACTTCTTTTGAAAACCATTTTGTGGGAAAAATATTTTGTAATACCTGTGGCGTTTCAGATGCACTTCATTCAAGTTATACATCCTTCAACAAGCACAAGTTCAAAGGATATCATTTGGAGTTTATTCTCGAAGAGGAGCTAAAACTTACAAAGAAAACACAACCGAATTATGTTAACCAGCACTTAGAAAATTAATGTGTCAGTTAGATTTTTCTCATTGTTTTTGGTTTGGTGACTAAACTTTAGTTTCTAGACCAAAGCTGTCCAGTGGATATATAATGCAAAGGACATATATAATTTAAAATTTTCTAGTAGCTACATCAAAAGATGCAAAAATAAACTGGCTAAATTAATTTTAACTTTAAATTTAATTCAATTTAATGTATCCAAAATATTATTTCCACATGTAATCAATATTAAAATTTGTTAATGAGATATTTTACTTTTTCTTTTTTCATATCAAGCTTTTGAAATCCAACATGCATTTTATGCTTACAGACCACCTTGATTCAGACTATGTAGTCTTATTTCAAGCACTCATTAGCCACCTGTGGCTAGTGGCTAGCATATTGGACAGCATAGCCTTAGACTATCTACTGTCAGCTCCAGGGTGTTCCATATTGTCAGATGGAGTTGCCTTTCAGAAAGACCTGAGATTGTTCATGGCTACAGAGAAGAACTGAGAGATTATAACATTTAATATGAATCTATTTTCTCCTGCAGGAAGAGAGAGAGAGAAGTGAATATGAGATTAGCTGTGAGCAGCTAACTGGCTCACTTGCAGCTAATTAGGAAAGCCAGATGTCTAGCAATTCTCTTTTCCTTTGGAAGAGTTTTAACAACACAAAGTACCAGAACTTTCTTCTTTGTCTGGGTTTCGATAACCCTACTTGTGACATTCAGGTTCAATAACCTATGCATTTTGAATTAGCCTCAAACTGCTAACTGAAAAATTCCCACTGCAAAAAAAAATCACCTCTTCCATTATCCTCCTGACTCCTAACTCTAACTAGAGATGAGGGAAATAAAAGCGTAAGGCTCACCGATTCCACACATATCACAGTTATTTTAGATAATCCGATTACACATATATCCTCAGATACCCCCATGTAGGAGCTCCATTCCTTTTCAGCTACAAAGAAAACCACACTTCCAGGCAGTTCTTCCCTCTAAGGAGAGAAGACCTGGGGTGAAAGATGACTCACCTTATTGTTTCTCTACCTGGATCATCATCTGTGAGTAGATAGTCCATGCCCACTAGTGTTGTTGTTACTGGACAAATGGCACAATCTGCTCACCACGGGACAAAAGCCAATCATCAAGAGGCAGGAAGGTGGCAGAAAAAGGGCATTTTATTACAGCTTGCTAGCAAGAGGGAAGATGGCTGACTAACGTCCAAGAGAACCACCTTACGGGGGGCACAGAATCTTGAAGCAGTTATATAGGCCAGTGGGTTATAGGGGAAGGACTTAGGAATGTTGACCCAGGAGTCACCACACCAGGTCTTTCAGTTTTCATTGATCATGGCTATCAGCATACACTCTCTGTTTTGGGGTGATCACATTCCTAAGGAACTCAAAAGAATGAAGTTATCATCTTATGGCAGCTTGGAGGTACTTGCACAAGCAAGGATCATAAAATCTACAGAGCAGGTGGATCTCCTGGAGGGTGCAAATCCAGCTGGGTTAATCAGAGGTCACTCAAAGTTACAATATGGTCTGTTTTCTACAACATGGCTTCCCTTATGTCTACCTTGTGTTGAGCTGGTTTCACTGGTGCCACTCACGTAAACAATAATCTTTACTATGCATATTAAAGCTTTTGTTCTTATTATCTTTAAATGAAATCAGGGTATAGGGCATTGCTCCAGTCTCTCAAAAACAGGAACACTGACCACAAGGGAGGCACAACAAAAGATTATCAGGATCTAACATCAGATGTCTGCCCCACCCAGAGACCAGATGTCTGAAGAAACTGTGTTCCCCTGTATAACTGGCCTGTAATCTTTGTTCTGGAAGAAGGGCTTTAAGGATACTAGTCCACCATCTTCCATCTTTGCTGGCAAAAATGAATAAAGCCTTTCTATTCCACCAACTTGCCTCCTGACTTTTTGGTTAGTCTTGTGGCAAGCGGAATGAGCCCATTGCTCAGTAACACCAGTGAGGTGCCACCAGCATCCATTGTCCATGGAATGTAGGTCCAACCCTTGCTTGCTTTTACTAAAGAAATTTAGGTAACTGTTCAAAGTCATATAGGACATGTGATTACGGGAGGTGGGAGAGGAAGGGAGGGAAGGATGGGGAATCTGCTTTTTTCCCTTATTCCTTGACTCTGTAGGTGAAGAAAAATAATTTTCTCTCTCCTTTGTAGGTTTTGAGCTGAGACCCCCTGAAATAAATATTAACAGGAGAAAAACAGACAGAAGTTTTATAACATGTATACCTCTTGTATACATGTTATTAAAAAAACTGAGTAACTCCCTGAAATAGACCAAGCCATCATCTTAAATACCATCTCCAGCTAAAGACAAAAGGAAGACGTTGGTGGGGTGGGGGGAAGGCCAGTCACAAGAGGTTACCAGACAAAGCACAGTAAACAAGGGTAAGGTTATTAAGCAGATTTAAGTCATTGCTTTCTCCATTGAGAAAAGTTTCCAAAGATTTAGTTATCCTCCTCTTCCTGGTACAGAGAGGGAGATACCATTACAAATGGGGATTTACAATATCCCTTGTAAATGTAAATGTCCCTTACAAAAGCATTAACTTCTACTCAGTTTTCAGAGCTTTTCTTACATCCTCTGTTTCTTAAAAAATAATCTGCTCAAGATAATCCTTCTGCCAAAGAGGCATGTTTCCGGGTGGCAAATTCTTCCTTCCTTCAACTCTTCGCTCCTTATTTCCCAAAACTCTCTTCCTCTATCCTCTCCCTTTCTTGAATCCTGACCCCACTTTACATCCTCTGGAATTCCCCCTTCCTATTCAATTATCTCTGGTTCAGAGTAATCTTAAGACTTGAAAATTTCACAACCTTGAGAGCCCTCTATGTCACTGGCTTTTCTCTTTTGCTTGGTCACCACTGCTTTCTCAATGTCTGCTGACTTTCCTTGGGAGGTGGAAAGGAGGAGAGAGTTCTGGCCTCACTGATGTGATGATGGGGGAGGGGGTATTCCACTCTAGACTGGGGCTAGTTTTACACTAAAGGAGCATTAAAGTAAACAGGATTTTACTATCATGAGGATGAATTATCCACCTCATATCTCCAGATGGTGCACATGAGAAATGTATCTTCCTTCAGTTAACATATTTGACCCTAGTTCTTGCAAAGTAAAATCTTGCCATATTGTGCTAAGAGTATTCACCTCCTTCTTGCCCCGAATTGTATAACATACCCGCCCACTTTTCTTTTAATCCATGTTGCTAAATGACTTTGCTCTAATTGCTAGATTTCTCCCTTTACATTGGTCTGGAAAGCTGAGGGATTTCGGCTCATTCTGCCACACTTCCAAAAAAATTCTCTTCTTTTTACTTGAGATAATTTTAGTATAGGTTTGTTTCCTGTAATTAAAAGAGGCCTGAGTAGAATAATCTATATTATAATACACTTGTTTTTCTTCCTTCTAGAAAATATTAATTGAAATCAAATCATTGACTTTCAAAGCCATGTAATAAATAGCAGTAGAATTAAGTAACATCTTTTGAAATTTTCACAGGTACAGAGTCATGACCAAATAAAAAACAGTAATAGTGTAACGACAGGACCAGGAACAGAATCTGCCACCCCAAAATATGCCTCTTTGGCATAAAGATTATTTTGAGGGGCCGGCCTGGTGGCGCAGTGGTTAAGTTCGCATGTTCCTCTTCTTGGCAGCCCAGGGTTCGCAGGTTCGGATGCCAGGTGCAGATCCCGGGTGCAGACATGGCACCACTTGGCAAAAGCCATGCTGTGGCAGGCATCCCATGTATAAAGTAGAGGAAGATGGGCACAGATGTTAGCTCAGGGCCTGGCTTCCTGAGCAAAAAGAGGAGGATTGGCAGTAGTTAGTTCAGGTCTAACCTTCCTCAAAAACAAAAAGATTATTTTGAGCTGATGATTATTAAGAAACAGCAGACACAGGGGCCAGCCCTGACAGTCCAGTGGTTAAAGTTTAGTGCTTATCACTTCAGTGGCCTGGGTTCACTTCCTGGTCACAGTATCACACCACACATCTGTCAGTAACCATCCTGTGGTGGCAGCTCACATAGAAGAACTAGAATGACTTACAACTAGGATATACAACCATGTCCTGGAGCTTTGGGGAGAAAAAAAAAAGAGGAAGATTGGCAACAGATGGTAGCTCAGGGCAAATCTATCCCTTCCAAAAAGAAAGAAACAGCAGACACAGGAAAAGCTCTGAAAACCTAATAAAAGTTACCCTCTTGTAAGGGAAACTTACATTTATAAGAGAAACCTCCATTTGAAAGGGTATCTCCCTCTCTATGTCAAGAAGAGCAGGATGACTCTAACTCTTTACAAACTCTTATGGAGGAGATGGAAATGACTTAAATCTGCATAACAAGCTTACTCTTGTTCACTGTGCCTTTCCTGCTAACCTCCTATGACTGACCCCATCTTAACAACAGAACGTTGAAGCTATTTTTCAGGGGCAGCAAGCCAGCCAGGAGCATGTGCAGAAAAGAAAATTTTGACCTACCAATGGGAATTCATCCTCCCAGTGTTTCCGAATACCAGCCGGGCCTCCTGAACCCCTTAAACTTTATCTCAAACCTTGGACTAGTGAAACAGATTTGAGAGCCTTGCCTCTTGTCTCTTGCAGGTCAACCTTGCAATAAGCAAGGTTGTCTCAAAAGCCAGTGCCATGGTGTCAGCCTCTGTGCACTGGGTGGCAAGCCCTTGCTCAGTAACAATAGTTGGTTTATCCAGCATTATTGTGGAATTAGTTTATTTCCCAGATTGCTGGCATTCACCCCTAACCACCGAAACCTTGCTTTTTAAACCTAAAACTTATATCAGGCTGTAATCCAGTAATGCTCCAAAGGGTTGGAAAAGTGAGCAGGTTGGATGTCTTTGCAATCTTAATCCTGTCGGGGCCGGCCCAGTGGTGCAGCAGTTAAGTGTGCACGTTCTGTTTCTCAGTGGCCCAGGGATCGCTGGTTCAGATCCTGGGTGCGGACATGGCACTGCTTGGCAAAAGCCGTGCTGTGGTAGGTGTCCCATGTATAAAGTAGAGGAAGATGGGCATGGATGTTAGCTCAGGGCCAGTCTTCCTCAGCAAAAAGAGGAGGATCGGCAGTAGTTAGCCCAGGGCTAATCTTCCTCAAAAAATAAATAAATAAATAAAATGAAATAAAATATTCCCGTCTCCTGCTCTACTGTTAAGCTATCAGTTATCCCATCTTGTGCCTATCAGAGTTCTTACTTTTAAAAATGCATCCTTTGGGCCGGCCCTGTGGCCGAGTGGTTAAGTTCGCATGCTCCGCTTCAGTGGTCCAGGGTTTCACCCGTCCAGGTCCTGGGTGCAAAAATAGCACTGCTCATCAGGTGACACTGAGGCAGCATCCCACAAAGCACAGCCAGAAGGACCTACAACTGGGATATACAACTATGTACTGGGGGCCTCTGGGGAGAAATAGAAGAAGAAAAAAAAAGATTTGCAACAGATGTTAGCTCAGGCGCCAATTTTTAAAAAGAAAATGTATCTTTCTCCATCCTACATATATCTTGTCACCTCTAATTTGTGCTAGGTGGAAAAGCCTCACAACCAAATTGGTTAGAATCCTGTATAAATTAACAGAACTAGTAACTGAAATTGAGGAACTCATCTGTGAATAAGCGACATGAGCTTTTTGTGGTATCAGAACTTTGTGACATCTATTTGGCCTGTAAGGAGTTTTTTCTTTGTTTTTAATTTCTTGCTAGATAGTGAAAATTGCTACATAGATCTTAAATAAATGAGATGCTGCTATTATTATTCAGCAAAATGATCTTTGCTACTTGACCCTATCTTAAGATGCGAAGTCTGTCATCCATTGTAAACTGCGAGAAATACTTTGGGGATGTACATGGAATATATATATTAATGAGAGTTAGTTATTCATATTTCTGAATGACATATCCTAATAAGGCAAAAAGGAAGTTGTTAAACATGATACTCATGAAGTAAAGTAACTAGAGTTAATTAAATTTAATTTATATAATGTACTAGGCATTTTCTTACTGTAATAAACATAGCAGACTGGGTAGAACAACCTTTGATGACCAAAGATGTTTTATTGGAAACATCTGTTTTCATGACGCAGGTCAGTTGCCATAGATAGAAGAAGATTAGGGGGTGGGGCTGGATGTGTATTGGCATCATATCTCCTGGAGGCTGTAAAGTAATGTTAAAATAAGTTCCCTCCAAGGAAGATTTATTAATTACATCTTTTTCGTAGAAGAAATTTTCTCATTCTGGTTTTTGGTTCCTGTTATTTCGGTTCAGGCGAATCAAGGTTTTACTGTAACATAAAACAAGCCTGTAAATTCTCTAGGCACCATGAAAGGTAGAGTGAATCTTTTCTCAAGGTACAAACTAAAGTCAGACAAATTCTGCTTCTACACACTAATTTGAGAGAAAATGGGTGTGAGGAAGGAGGGGAAGTTAATCACACCACTAATAAACTCTGTAATATCTACACAGTGGGTTGACAGAATCCAATTATAACAGTGTCCTGAGATTTTATCAGCTAAAGAATCAAAATTAAGAAAAAAAGTTAAAAAAAAA
The DNA here is from genome assembly GCF_037783145.1 of Equus przewalskii. Taxonomy (NCBI): domain Eukaryota; kingdom Metazoa; phylum Chordata; class Mammalia; order Perissodactyla; family Equidae; genus Equus; species Equus przewalskii. The sequence continues at coordinate 40,802,383 of NC_091834.1, forward strand.
GATAGCTTTCGTTCTAATCACAAAAGTAAAATGTGATTATTATAAAAGATTCACAGAAGACAAAATGGTAGAAAGAAAAGGTAAAACCACTACCTCGCAGAGAAAGAACTGCTAAGAATATTAGCAACTATTAACATTTAATGTAAATAAATACAAGATGTGGGTATTACACATAAAAGTTCATATTTTCTTATGTGTTACTTACTTCTACAATATAGACAACATTCTATTTCAATAAAGAAAGACACACATCTCATGGGATTCATTGTGACTAGAGAGAAATTAAGACAGATTTCTAATCTACTATTGATTGACATTCTGAGTATTTTTCATATTTTGCCTTATAAATAACTGTGATGAACAACCTTATTCATATCTATTGATCACATCTCAAATTATTCCTTAGGGAAGATGCAAGGAGAAAAAATAGCTGGGTAAAAGTGTATACACATTTTTTACTTCTTTTAGGAGTATATGAAATCCATTTCCTGTTTTTGAAGTATAGAATTTGATATATACCTATTAGGCATTTGATTATCCCCAAAACTTCCTATAATCCATCCCACACTCTAGCTCCTATTTTTGGGCCTTAGCATTACAATGTCATTTCTACTTCCCTCCTATCTTGCTTATGTCCTGACTCCTTATGTCTCCATATTTGTCTGAAATTGGGCTATATCTGATGTTCCTCATGTCTCATATGTTCCTCAAATCTTGTGTCTGTGCTTGACTTTTCCTTAGTTTCAGCACTGATATAGTTTTCTTCCCTGCATGTGCTTCATTTCCTGCTTTTTTGGTCAGATTAGGGTAATACTTATGCAGTCATCCTTTGTGGAAGTCTTGAGCAATCTTGTCTGACATGTTCAATTACAACATGTAAGTGGGAATTTATAACTAGAGGAAAAGCATGCTGTCTGAATTTTAAAGTTAATATAACATAAATATTGTTACTTTACACAGAAAGACACTTGACTTTTAAATTTCCATTGAAATGAAAGTGAAAGAAGAAAATCAACCTTTTCCATGTCAAATGAAAGAAATGAAAAGGAACAAAATACACTTTGTATTAACAGTTGGAATATTTTTATTCTGTTGTATACTAGCTTTTTATCTACTGTGAAAACTACTTAGTAATATTTTATCTTAAATATTTGTGCATTCAAGAACAATAACTGTTGTGTTGATTTATTTATTTGTTATTTTATACCACCAAGTATGCTATCCAGAAATATTGCCTTAGTTAGATGCTACAGCTGATGAACAGAATAGCAGAACATGTCAAATTGTTTTTTTTGTTCTTAATATATTTCACCATTTGGTTACTTAACTACAGATCATTAAAAGAAGTTCAGATTTACTTAAGATGACTGATTTGGGGTGAGGGTGGAGAAGGGTGTGACAGATTGTATTTTCCAAAAATGGTTGCAATAATAGTTCTGATTTCACAGGCTCTTATCCAATCTTGCTACTTCTTCATCAAGAAGTAGAGCCTATTTCTCATGACTTGAACCTGACTGAGCCTTTGTGATTTCCTCAGAAAATAGAATGTTATGTAAATGACAAGTATGATTTCTAAGGCTGGGGTAGAAAGATGATACAGCTTCTGCCTGGCTTTCTCTCTTGAGAGTTTGATCCTTAGAAACTAGCCACCATGTTGTGAGGAAGCCCAAGCTACAAAGAGAAGCCACTTGTAGGTGTCCTGGCTGAAGTCCCAGCCAACAGCCAGCATCAACCACCAGGCATATGAATGTGAACGAATCTGCAGAAGCTTCCTCAGCCTTTGAGTCTTCTAGCTCAGGTCACAGGCTTTGTGGGAGCAGAGATAAACCATCCCTGCTGGGCCCTGCCCAAATTCCTTACCCACAGAACCCATAAGCCTAATAAATGGTTGTTATATGCCACTAAGTTTTAAGATACTTTGTTATGCAACAATAGATAATTGGAACAGAAAGACAGAGAAGGAGAAAATCAAATCTTTGCTTTGTTTCACTAAGAGTGAATTTTTCTATAAATACTCAGGATTTCAATATAGTCACATTTTTATTCCATATTACATTAAAACTAGCTCAAACTCTCATTGTCAGACGGGCAGGAAGTACAATATCTCTCCTATGGGGTTCCCCACTCCCTTGGTTTTCTAAACAACCTGTTTGTCTAGGATTGTCTGACTTCAAAAGCTAAGAAGAAAGAATGTGTATAGCTCATATACTCCCTGCTGATTTCCCTTCCTTAGCTTCTCATTACTAAGTGATATTGCTGTCCAAATTTACAGGCCCACTCCACGTGATGTCCCAATGGCCCAGTTCTCAGACACAACCTTTAAGAGGGGACTAATACACAGATAAGTCCACTCCCTCAGGGCCAATTCCAGCAAGGATCTCCATGTAATTTCCAGAGTTGCACAGTCCCATATACCACCCTACCTCCTCATGAGGAGAATGTCCACTGATCCTTTAATGCATGTCAAGTGCTACAAAAGGAAAAAAGGGACCGTCTAAGGGTAAACAGGCCACAAGCTGTAGACATTCATCAACTCTATAATCTTAAATTTTTGACTACTAACTAAAAATACTTGGCTAAGGAAAGTCACTTGGGTGCTATAGACTCTTTCTAAGGCATATACTTGGATTAACTTATACTGCCAATAATGTCTATAAATTGGCCACTTTAATTGAATTGTACTCGTGACTTTTGGCAAGAATATTTAGAAGAAACAGGAAGGAAAGTTCTCAGTAAAGTTTACATAGCAACATAATCATGATTTCATCTAATTATGGCATACAATTCTATGACTGGAACATAGAAGGAGATAGAGTGCTCTCTAAGGATGAGGCCCTCATCCACCATTAGGCCTCCCATGAACTAAAAAAATAGAGGTTAAAAACTGTTTCAGTTAATATAATGGGTTATCAACTAGGAAACCAAAAAGTAAACAGCCCAGTTGCTCTTTTGAAGATAATGCATGAATAATCCTATGACATAATAAACCTTACTCATTCTATTATAACTCAGCAATCATGAAGCACCACGCACTGCTGGAAGCGGCATGTGACAGAGACAGCTCAGGCCATAAGGGACCTGCATTAAAAATAGAAGGAAGAGCTCCATTTTTCAAATGTAAGCCAGTACTCTGTATAATTATCAGTAAATAAATATAAAAATATAAAAATAAAATCACACTACAAAGTCCAACACAAAAAAAGATAATCCATGGCCTTTCTTCAATATTTCCTTTCTTATTTGGAAGTTGGGATAACATCAGAAATACATACAAAAAGAAAGTGCTGGGCAAGAATATAGCCACAAAAGAATTGGTCTTCTTCAAATAATGAGACACCAGGAGTAACCAAAAATATTTTTGTTTCAGTTCTATTTAGCCCTAATACACAATAAATGAATTTTTTTAAAAAAAACACAAACCCCTGCATGTCCCTGGCTCTATTCAGCCATCTGGTCTCCAGATAATAGCCAGTAGACTTTCTCTGGTGTTTAAAAGTCAATTTAAGATAAAGGAAGTATAGACTGTTCCAAAATAGGCCTGCCATCTTTGTCATCAGACTATGTCAATCCTAAACTTTTTGAACCTTATGTGATTATTTGAATACTGTAATCTCTATATAGTTGTGTTTCTCCCTTTTTTCCCCTATATGTTAAAGTGTCATATCCTTAAATACTTAATAAAATTGATCATTGTTTTCTGTTGTTTGTTTTCTAGTTTCACATTTCAGTCCAGTAAACGTCTTGAGTACATGCTGTGTGTCAGATGTGATGTTAGTGCTACAGTAGAAAGATGAATTAGGCTCAATAAGCTTACAAGCAAGACAGAGAGGCAGAAACATAGCTGGATAATTTTAATATAATGTGGGAAATACTAGGAATAAGTTATCCAAGTTCCTTGAAGGAATATAGAAGAGACAGTTGGCCCAGTCTGGTACAAAGAGAAGGTTCTCTGTATTAGAGAAATACTAAATTGAATCTTAAAGGAAGAGTAGAAGTCAACCAAGAAAAGAAAGTTTCAAAGGACATTCTGAGCAGTGGGAACAAATGTGTGGAATTATAATAATTATTGGAACCCACTGTCTGCTAAACATGGAAATATCACTTCTAAGTAAGATGAGAAAGATACAAAGGAACATAAGATAAACAGACAGCATGTTCTCATCACTTTACATACATTTTTTTTTTCCTAATCCTCCCAGCTGCCCTGCAAAATAGGAACGGTTTACCCTCAATCAAAATTCAAAGAGACTGAGGGACTAATTCATAGTCATTCAGCCAGACTTTGGAAGTCTATCGGAGGACAAACCCCATTGGTACCTCCTCTGTGAAACAATACAGTGGGAGAGGAACTCCACAGTGCTCTGTTTTCCACAAGCACGTCTGAATATTGGGCGTGGTAGAAGAAGAGACCGAAGAAGCATATGACAGAGGGTCTTATATGTTTATGCTAAGGAATTTAAATTTCACTTAAAGCCATTATTTTTTTTTTAAGCAGAAAGCAAAATGGCGAGATGATTGTTTAGAAAGATCATTCCCACAGAAGTGTGGAAGATTTTCACTTATTGTCAGATAGGCCTACAGTACACACTATTTGCCAGGTTGTGCTGGGCACTGGACGTCATTCTGAGGCTACACCTGCATTTAAAAGGAGTTAGACTAGAGGTAAGAAGACCAGTTAGGAGACTGCAACTTTATTGCAACTCCAATCTGCATGGCTGCATGATTTTCTCTAGCAGCTGATTCAGCTGCCTGGATTTGGGAATAGAGAAGCTAAATAATAGAATGGATCCAGATTTAGGTTTTATTAGGTTGGATGATAGAAAGAGAGGAATATAAGAGAGCTACAAGTTTTTGGGAGGGTAGGGGTAGTGGATGAGGTATAGAACTATGGGCTTGGATTGGACTAGGTTGGTAAGAGCAGGAGAAGACTGATAGATTGGAAGGAAACCGAAGGATGAAAGGACTAGGAGACACTCTGAAGTCAAAGAACGTAAGGTGGGAGCACAGGTGTGAGTTCATTGGAAGGACAGAACATTGACTAGAGAGTGTTATATTGGATTTAAAGATTAGTGAAGTAGAAAAAGAATGGTATTGACCAGTTTCAGGACGTGTTTGTGGGTGTGGGGAACTGAGAAGAATGGAAATAAAGATCAACGAGAAGAGGAAGTCAAAGAACCATGAAGTATCTGGCAAACACTGACAATAATTTTGTTATGGGAGAGCTTCAGTCATGTGAGCCTCATTTTATGAATAGAGAAAAGTACTTCTCAGAATATATCTACATCCTCTCATCTTCTCTCTCTCCCTCTCTCTCTCCCCCATTTCTGTTTTCCTCATCTCCACGTCTCTCTATCACTACATTGACATTGAAATATATAAATCCAAAGTATCAGTAAATCACTAGGTAATTATTAAAGGACTGGGTGCATACCCAAACATATCAAGTAATTTGAGAGAGAGAAGAAATGAAATAGATGTTCTCTTCCCTCAAGGAGATTTGCAATCTAGCTAGGCTGTGATATACATACATACTTCTACAAGAATCCTGGATAAGCATAAATTTTGTGTAAAACTACAAAAGAACTATATGAGAAGAGAAATAATAACGAGATTTATAATAGTTATATGTGATTTCATTGAGAAGGAGGGTGATTTCAGTTGATTAGAATTAGAATTATCTAAGGAGAGGAGACTAAGAAATTCAACATATTTTTCTTAACTTTGTTTCTTTTGTTCCCAACATTTCCTATTCACTTCAGTATCTTTTCTATTGATTAAAGGATTTCATATTCAACGTTCTTGATTAGTCTGACCACGGCCAACACATTAGGGTCTGTGATCCCACTGTGTTCCTTTCTGCTCTAACCAGGAAGAAGTAAGCGTGCTTGTGGCTATTTGAGGTAGAAAATCAAGCTGATAAATGTAAATGGAAATCACTGCTTGTGTGTCTTTCTAAATATTCACTCTCAGTCATTTTACATGTAGTGCTAATCATCAAATTTTATAGTCACTCAATTTCTCCATGAAAACAATACAAATCACGTTATTGACCTATAACAGAAATCTTTTCTATCAGTGAAAATTAGTATGAAAAGTATTTGAGTGGCCTCATAGAATTTGAGGGATACTGAAAAAATAATCTAATTTCTAATCTAATTACTTTCTTTTAGAACTCTCCTAATTTCAGTTTCAATATCTTTTATTTGCTTAACCCCACTCTAAAGAAGGGACTAATTAACAATGGCAGATATTAAAAGGAGAGATCAGAGATAAATAAAACACCTGCAAAAGCTACAAACCACAAATCAACCTCTAGGAAATGGAGTTAGATGGTCTTCATTGGACACAAAACATTGAGAAGGAATTTCTCTAGCACATTTTTTAAAAATGGAGTAAAAACTCCTGAAGGTTGGCATTCTCTTGCCTAATCCAATTTCCTTTGTGTTTCATTGGTTCTACTTGGATGAAGACTAATTGGGAAATCTAATATTAAACTTTCTTGTACATAAGTCTTTGTATCCCTGTCCAATCATTTCTTAAACTAAATTCCTACATGTTGAATTGCTGAGTCAAAAGCCTATGGAGACTTTGAAGACTTAAGCATTTTTATATATGTTGTCAAATTGCTCTCCAGAACAATTGTACCAATTTATAGCATATGAGTACCCAATTACCCATACCTTTCTCAGGAATGGATTTATTTTTTTAATCTTTGCCAATTGGAAAGGCAATTAAATCTCGGTAGCTTTATTTATTCATTCATTCATTCATTCATTTGTGTTGCATTTCTAATGTGTTAGGTCATCCATATTTCTTTTTTTTGGTAAATGAATCATAATAACTTTATAATAAACACATTGAGTCTTGGTCTATCTTACATGTTAAAAAGTTTTCATAATTTAGTTGATGTGGTTTATTAACATACATAATGGTCAGACTGATCTAGAGCCTTCCATGAATATTCAGTCCTATTAACATACAGAAAGGTATTCAAAGTTTAACTGCATAAACTTATAAGTCTTTAAATTTATAAATTCCTTCTTAGCTTATGTACTTAGAAAGGCCATTTTCATCCTAAGAGCTAATCAGTCTTCACCCATATTTTTCTTATTGTTTTATTTATATTTTTTTATATTCAACTCTTTAATCCAACTGAAATTTAGAGTACTATGTGAGTAGCAGTACAGTTCACTTTTTTTTCCAAATATGTTAAATGTATTAAACAAAATTAAAGGTGTTCCTTGTAGTCCCACAATTCCACTAAAATAACTCCCACTAATTCCTGAGTAGCCAGTGGATATTCTTTAGTCTTCCTCTTTTTCAGGTACCCTTGCAGCATTTAACACTTTTAACCACAATATTCTTAGTAACCACTCTCTTTCTGGCTTTCCTGATTCACACTCCTGGTTTTTCTCCTCTTTATCTGATCATTCCTTCTTGGATTTTGTTTTTCTTTTTTTTCTTTTTTTTTTTACTGTATTCTCTTAGAATGCTCCTAATATCTCAGTACTAAGTGAGATGTTTCCCCAATATCGCTGGTAGATATGTCTATCAAGTAAAGAAAAGTCCTTTCCATTTACAAAAATGTTCTCTTTATAATTGTTTTTATCATAAATGATGCTGAATTGTACCAAATAATGCTTTCTCTTCAACTGAGATGGCCATATATGTTTTTTTTTCTACTTCAATCTATTAATGTGGGAAATTGTATTCCTAGATATTCTAATATTAATAACATTTGTTTTCCTTGATCAAGATGCATTTTTAAAATACTTTGCTAGTTTCTATGTGCTAATATTTGGATTAAGATTTTTGCAATTATGTTCATAAGTGAGGTTGACTTATGATATTCGTTTCTTGTACCGTTTCTCTTGTTTCCACATTAAGGTTCTAGCCTCATAAAATCAGTTACCCCCCTAAGTTATGCTTTGTAGTAGTTGCAGAAGATGGGACCTTTCTATTCCTTGAACGTTTTATATAAATTACCTATGAAACTATCTAAACTAGTTTTTGCTTTGGTGAGAGACATATTTTACATCCTAATTTATTTATTGGTTATAGGTTTAATATGGTGTTTTATTTCTTTTAGGATCAGTTTTGTTATGTGCATTTTGCTCGGAAAAAGTCCATTTTGTCTTAAGTTTTCTAATTTATTTCCCTTGTTTTCCATAGTATTCTTTTATTATTTTCCAGTCCCTGCTGTATTTGTGATTATTTACCTTTTTAATTTCTAATAATGTTTACTTGAATCTTCTTTATTTTGTCTTGATTAATTTTGCCAGTTTTGATGATTATTTATTCTTTCAATGAACCAACTTTTGTCTGTGTTCCTTCTCGACTTTTATATTGTTCTCAATTTCCTTTTGGTTGCCATTATCTTTATTAAATCTTTATTTTTGCTTTCATTTTTTCAGACATTGACATAACCACATCAACCCTTTCTGATTATTGTATGCCTGGTTTATCCTTTCTCATTCTTTAAAAGAAAAAAACAAAACAAAACCTCCTTGTCTTCATATTTTGGGATTTTTCTGTAGTTTTTTGTTTGATTTCTGTTTTCCTTTTTCCTACCTTTCCAAAATTCTTCTAGGTTGATCTCTCCTGTCTCTCTCTACTGGTTAATATTATAGGTTCTATTTTTATTTTTTAGTGATTTACTCTTCAAATTTCTCTTGCGTAATTGCTTAGAGTCTACATTTTGTCAATATCTTTATTGTTATTCAAAAACATGTAAGGACTCTAAAGCTTTAACTTAGATTGTCTGCTTGCCTCTTATAGTACTCAATGTTTAGTTGTACTGTGTCTGATATTCCTATAATTACATAGTCATTATTATTATTCCTATTTTATTCAATCAACGCTTGCTTTACTCACAGATATGCCAATTTATTTTCTTAACATTCCTTTTTGCATTTTAATCCTTCTTTTAGAGATTTTATTTTCTTCTCCTTCTTTAGTTTTGCCTTTAGCAAAGGTATGCAATGATAAACCCTCTCCTTTTTAGTTTTGTTTTGTTGGGAAATACATTCATTTTGCCTATGTTCTATAATAATATTTTAGTGGTATATGGAATTTTAGCTTATCATTTATTTTCTGATTACTTTCTTTGTGATCAATCTCCTGCAGTAGTAAAACATTGGAAATATTTCCATTAAAATCAAGGAGTGGGTGGGATACTTGCTGTGCAACTCCTGGTCCACATTTTTCTGGATTAGTGTCATAAGAAAAAGAAAAAAAGATTTAAGAATTGGAAACAAAAAGACCAAATTTTATTACTCATAAATGATATGATTATTTATGTAGAATATATAAGAGAATTTACAGAAAAAAATAGAAAAAACTTAAAAGTTCTGAGCAAATCATGAACCTACATGGAAAAATGAAACTTTACTACTCTTAGAAGATAACATTGGAGGGTATATTAATGACCTCAGGATGCAGATAATTTTCTAAAACAACACAATGAGTGCAAACTGTAAAAGAAAAAACTGATAACTATTTAGACTGCAGTCAAATTTTAAACTTTACAAGACAAATATCATAAACAAAGTGAAAAGATAAGCCATGTACTAAAATAAGATTTTTCATAATCTTATAATAGATAAAAATCAGAATCCACATTATGTAAAGAATATCTACAAAACAATAAGCAAAATACAAGCAACTCAAGACAACATGAGCAAAGACTATGAACCAGAAATTCACAGCAATTCATAACCAATAAATGTGTTGTGGTAGATGAAATTACTGGTGACAATTCTTCCCTCCCCTGTAGTAGTTATATGCCTTCATGGCTATGCCATGGTCTCACAGGGGTGGAGCATTTCTCCACTTTATGGATGTCGGACTCAGCAAAATGCCTTCCTTTGGTCAATAGGACATGAGCAGAAGTGTCACAAGCAAGGACTTGAAATGTCATTGAGGAATGGGGCTTGCACTCTTGTGCTCCTGCTTTTGCTGCAAGAAGAGGATCACTAGCTGGTCCACTGGCCCAAGGAGGATAAGAGACACATGGAACAGATGTGGATTCCCAGACCTGCATCCTGAAGTGGAGCCACACCAGTTGGCCTGCAGACCCATGAAAATAAATGATTGCCTCTAAGTTTTGTGGTGGTTGGTCACCCAATATTATTGAAGCAATGGCTAACTGATAAACATACAAAAAGATAATCAATTTTATTATTAATAAGGGAAATACAGATGAAGCCACAGTGATGAACCATTTCCTATCCATCAAATTGGCATCATATAACACTGCTGTACCACACTTTGGAGAGTAATTTGACAATAATACATACCATTGAAGTATTACAATTTCTAAGCATGTAGCCAACAAGTTCTTGCACTTGTGCACAAGGACACATATACAAGAATGTTTATTACAGCATTATTTGTAATAGCAACTTTTAAAAAAATCTAAATATTCATCAAGAGGAAAATGGATAAATACATTGTAATAGGTTCACAATATGGAAAACAGTAAAATTGAATGAACCATAGCTATGTACTTGAGGATTAAAAAATCTCAAAAACAATAGTGAGCGATAAAAAGCAAATTTCAGAAGAATACATAAAATACGATTTTACTTATATACTGTTCTAAACTACATAAAACGATAACAAATATTGTACATATAGATACTATTTATGCATCTTCACATAACAATGGCAAATTTGGAAGGCAGTATGAGACGTCTTATTAGTAAAAATTATACAAGGGGCTTTATTGAATCTGTTTTATTTCTTTAAAAAATTAAAGAAGCATACATAAAAAATGGTAAGATTTGATAAAGCTGGGTGGTAGATACACAAATGTTAGTCATGTTATTTTCTGGACTTTTCACTATGCCTTAACATTTCATAATTCGAAGAAAGAGCTTTGAATTATGAGATAAAAGACCTTTTTCTGATACCAGCTCTGCCATTAACTGGCTATGTGACCCTTGGCAAATTCTAAAGGCTCTCTGGGCCTTTGCTGGCTCATCTACAAGATAAATGTGTTGAACTAAGAGACCTTTAATTTTCCTTGAACCATTAAAATTGCAGATTATATTAATTTTTAAAACCTTGAATTAACTGCCTATTTTGATCCATTACTCTGGGCAGAATTGAGAATATCCATTTGTACATGCAAAACCACCAATAGCATCCTGTGACCTCAGATAATTAACTCAGCTCAAGGAATACAAACTAAACTGTGGGTGGAATAGCGCCTCATTCCAGAATTATGAAAGCTCTGAAAGTAAGGCTGTTCTAAAAGGTCTTTGTGACTAGAAAATTGTTTATATTATTCTAACTAAAAGTTAAACATCCAGAAAATAAAACAAAACAAAAAAATGTTCATCATCCTACAGAAAGAAAAACGAGAGCAATATCCTTATGAATGTTTTATAGAAATCTGTATATATCCTTAACAGGATCCAACCCACAACCCAATTTTCTATTCTGTCTTGACACAATTGATGGACAACTGTGATAATTCGAAAAATGTGACAATCAGGGGTTGGCAAAGTACAGGACTAAATTGGCGTCATTTTTCTACTGTAGACACAAAGAAAAGTCTCAGTCTTGATAAAAGGGACATATTAAACCTAAAGATTAAAATGAGTTTCCCTAATAGATTCATGAATTCAGCAGCAATAAAGTATCATTCTTCTTTCCCTCTAGGTGCATTTTGTGTTCTTAACTTCTTGTTTCAAATTATTGGGAGAAACTAGAGTACTTTGGCTACAGAATATATTATATCTAAATGTTATATTCAGTGTGTGAATAACAAAGCTATTTATACTAATCTCTTGGCTTTTCAGACCTTCTGACATGTAGAACTCTAGTTCCAAAATGTGTTTTATGCTCCAAAGTTCCTGAAAATTAGTCTATGAAGCCAAGGAGACTGAGTTCTTTGGAAATAACTGTTAGTGGTTTCCTGGAGACAACCTTCTACAAATACCCTTACATAGGCACTTGATGAAAACAGCATAGCATGTTGTGGCCATGTAATAAAATTTTTGCCTGGTTAATAAATATGTTCTTTAAGAAGTACCACACTTAAAACATTATTCAATGAGGGCATAATTTATGGTCCTTTTGGCACAGTGGCTGAAAATCTTGAGAGTATTTGACGAGTGGCACTCTCCCTGTGAGTTTAAGAGTTTAAGTCCCTTCTGCTCTGAAAGAAAATCTTATCCATGATGCTCAACTTGCTATTCTGCTTTGCAGAGGAACATCCTGTGGTGAGGACCACTGAGCTCTCCTCTTCTCAGCAGTATCATTCTATTCCATTAAACATTTTCTCAGTGGGCAATGCAAAATACACAGCATCATATAGCCCCTGATAAGAATGTGAGGGGAACAAAGAGTGAACAGCTGACATGCCCAACTTCCTCCAATTGCAGTCATTTATAATTGTCTTCCCAACGGTGCATACATTCAAAGGAAAGCAGTCATAGTACAGTAGTTAAAAGCATGGGTTGTACATTTGGCTCTTGGGATTAATTCCTACCTTCACTACTTTCTAGGGGTTGATCTTGGATAACTTACCTAACCTCTTTTAGCCTCAGTTTCCTCAACAGTTCCTCAACCCTAAGTTCTTACTGCATAATTGCTATTATCATTTGTTTCTACAGTTGATGATACATCTTAAAAACGTTCATATCTATTCACTTCATTTCTATAATTACACTCTCAAATTGACCATACCTATTATTTCCATTGGTATCCCATAGATAACCTCTACCTCCTCTCCAAGATTCTGACTCCTTCCCAGGCCTAACTGCTCATACCTCTTGTTTGGGAATGATCAGAGGAAAAGCTTTCCACCACCACCACCACTCTGCTATGATTGGTAGCACAGCCGAAGAGAGAGTTTTATGGAAGAGAGATGCCCGAGTTGAATTTAAGTTTTTCTCTCAATGCTTTGCTTTGTTTCCTCTGTAGAATCCCAGCAAATTCTTTTTTTTATTAGTTAATCTTTTAAATTGTGGTAAAAAAAAACCCCACATATCATAAAGTTTACCATCTTAGCCATTTTTAAGTATAGGGTTCAGTAGTGTTAAGTATATTTACATCATTGTGAAGCAGATCTCCAGAACTTTCTCATCTTGCAGAACTGAAACTCTACACCCATTAAACAACAGCTCCCCTATTCCCCTTTCCCTGAGCCCTTGGTAACCAGCATTCTGTTTTTTATTTCTATTAATTTAACGACTTTAGATACCTCATATGATTGGAATCAAGGAATCATACAGTATTTGTCCTTTTATGACTCAAGTCTCTCTCTTTTTTAAACCATCAAGAGCTTTAATAGCTACCAGTTTATTTTTTTAAGTGGTATAGGAGGTTATTCATAATCGAAATAAATCAACTTGAAATATCAAGATTCATTAATGCATGATCCATTAAAATACATAACTTGAAGTTTATCCACATAGAAAGTATATTCCCACAATTTAGTCTTTCTTGTTAGGTTGGATGGCACAGAAATAACCCATGGTATGCAACAAAGATTAAACTGTCTCTTTGTCCTTGGAAAATTCTATGCTGGTCTCCTACACTTTATACAAGAGGCTACTTGGGGGAGCATGGGGAGGATGGTGCTCAAACAGGAGAATGAATAGATGAATGGGCCCCTAATATTTACATTATATAATTACAGGAGAAGTACACACCTTATACCTTTTTTTATGGCTCCTTCCCCCACGGTCCCTATCACAATGCCTATCTTCACAAATATTTGTCAGATAAAAGGACAAAGATCGTGAAGGGAAGAAGAATAGAAAAAGAAATGTGATGGTAGTGGCAGAAATAATGGAAGCAGAAGACACAGGACAAGGCAGTCGTAGATTATAGAGGGGCACATGACCAACCTTTTACAATCAACCAAATTAAAGCCAACTTCATCACACAGAAGTCCCTTACACCCTGGGCTATGACAATGGCAGGTATTGATTTAGCTCAAGTTATGAGGTGATCAATATATTCTTTGGATGCCCTCTTTCTTTTCAGCAGCCCCCTCTAATTCAACTCAACTCCACTTCCACGCCTGCCCTCCTGGATATTGTAGCTTGTACAACAACACTCTAACTCCTCAAAGCGTTTTGAAACTTCCATCCTCTACGAAATCCCTCAGCACAATGGAGGACTGCAGACCTTCAAACCACAGCCACACAGGTGACCTCTCTAATATACGTTTGTTCTTAAGAAAGGAATGCCTTGGTTCCCTATTTGTCAAAACATTTTATCCTCTTCTAATGTGTAGCTATTCATTGAACATCTGATTAGGGTTAAAGAAGACATGAGGTTAATGGTTTTGAAAGGTAAAGGGCTAAATCTTTCCCTGTTTCCACCTACCTCTCTCACCAGACATTGAACCTACACTCCCTCCAGATAGTATTATGCTTCCTGAAGAAGCTAAGATACATCTGAACAAAAAGATCTCTCCTGTATTTGTTGGAAGTGTGGGTAAGACACTCAAGAGAGAGACCACAGATAAAAATATAAACCTAGGAGTCATCTACCTGGAGACGATCGCTGAAACTTGGAGAGGAGAAAAGCATTCCTTTAATCATGCATCAGTAAAAGATTAATAAATATCAAGGGCTGTCTTGGTTCATGGGGCTGAAGAATACACCAGTTGGTAGTTCTCAGTTCAAGTCAGTGCAGATCCTATCAAAGAAAATAAAAATACATATGACAAGTGCCTGCCTTAGAAAAGATCATACACATTGCTAAATTTCTTCAACCAGATATACGTCAGGAATTAAAGCTAAATCTGAGTGAATGTTTCACAGACTTTTGGCTGAGAGGGGGCACTTCCTTGATGTCTGGTTTCTTTTAGTTTGTTGGGTGGATGTAGAGAAAGTTGTTAGCCTGGCTCATGCTTACACTAACATGGGGTCCAGATTTATCCTAACAGTGTTGCAGTGAGTCATTTTCATCCTGCCTGACTTACTCAGTAGATGGTTAACTCAGTAGATAGTGCCTTGTGTACACGGAATGTGTGCTAAATGATGACGAGTCTAAAGCATTTCTGGTCTTTGCAGTCCTCTAATGATTTTTAAAAGTGTCTTTGAACAGTAAATAAGATAGTGATTTAAGTTATCTTCATAGTTTTATTCTCAAACACAATTTGAACCTCAGCAAGGCAAACAGCAGTAATAGAATGTTAGAAAGAGGTCTTTTATACCAAATATGGTCTTTTATCCTTACCACTTGAATATTTGATAGCTTGACATGATCATAAGAAAGGTTGTTAAAGTGAATAATAATAGTTCTGTTATATTGGGCTTTTTAAAGAAAATTCTAATTCCCTAAACTTTCATCTTTATGTACAATATGTCAAATCGTATTTATGCATGTGAAATATCCATCACGATGTGGAGTATGTAAATATAAATATTAACGAAGTAACACAGAAACAATTTTATTGATTAAAAGTTATCTTCCCTTCCAAGGATATCTTCATTGCCATCATTATGCCTATTTAAATGACAACCATCACTATTGAAACCACAAAATAGAATGTTAAATTTTGAAAACATGTCTATGTCCTAACCAACTGACTGTGAATGAAGTTACCAGCTTCTTATTTAGTATGCACATATTTGTGGGCTTATTTTTTCATTCTATTTTATCTTGGTTTTAACACTTCCCTATTGCCTCTTGCTGTACAAACGCAGATGTGCTCCCAAATGTGTTCGACTTCAAAGTTATGTCGCAATCCTAAGAAAAAAAAAAAGATGTAAATAAAAATATACATAAAAGAAATCGTGGTAAAAAATTGAATGGCATGAAGATGTTGCTCAAGTAAATATTTGCACAAGCATACTACTGAGAGTTATGAGTACATTTCAAGCCCCAGAGTACAAAATACATTAAATATAATGGAACCAACCTAATTATCTCTCATGCCTCATAGGCAGAAGTTGAGTAAGTAAAAATAACTAGAAAACTAAACCAAGATATAAATGCTATTAAGACATTGACATTCTCACTATTGCTTATAATTTAACAATTGTATATAACTATATAATATTTACATAATCAATTATAAGTGAAAATTAATAAATATAAGTTAGAAAAACTAAACATGAGTTCAAATCCTTAATCTTATTAACAAGCATTGTGATCTGGAGCAGGTTATTTAATTTCTGTTTGATCACTTATAAAATGGTGCTAATCAAGTCCACCTCACACAGAAGTAATAAAGATTAGAGATGATGTATGAAAAGTACCTGAATCCTAAGATTCTTAGTTGTAAAAAAACCAGGAACCAACTCTAACTAGTTTAAGAAGAAAAATAATTTATTAAATGATTTCAAGTAAATACACAAGCGACAGGAGGACTAGGGCAACAATCTCAAAGGCTACAGAGCTTTAAAGCAAACTGTAGAACAGCTGCAGACAGCATTTTGTAGACAGTGTTGTCATTCCCATTGAGCATAGACACAGAGGTTTGCACCGACAACATCAGTATTGCTGGGTACAGGATGCAGCCATTAGAAGCTCTGTCACTGATTCCTCTGGGAAACTGGATGCATCTCTGTCAACCAAGCCAGAACGGATTTTGTATGGCACCCATTTCTAGCAGAGTCAGCTTCAAAGACTGGGATGGGTGTGTCCTACTGGCAGAGCCTGGCTCAAGTATTTGCACTTAGCCACAATAAAGCTGGAAAAATGGGCTTCTGGTTTCCATAGTGAGAAGCCCACTTATTGGGTGGAAATTCTCCTAAATTTAAAAAGGATAAAAAAAGAAGAAGCCAAAAAGAATGGAAAATATCCATTACAGTCTACTCCTTTGGCATCTCAACTTCCTCATATACTCTTCTTCCTTATATAAACTTTCCAGCAACTACATGCCTTACTGTATCCAGCTCTCAGTCCAGGATCTCTGGGGTATGTTTTTTCCTCCTTCACTTCACAATCCCATCTTGAATAACATGTAACCTATGGATTATAAAAATCACCATCAGCTTACTCTATATAAAATTATAGGGGACAAGGAGAGGATAAAAAGAGGAAAATATGTATAATTAAGTACATATGTTTGTCAAATCAGTCCATTTGTATTCAAGTCACAAAGCAATAGTTAATATTTACGATTTTTCTTTTATAATGTACATCATGTTTTTGCTTTAAACCAGCAACACAGCTGGTGGTGGTCTTCACCTGATGCGGTGATGCCAAACTTTTATTCCTGAGGGATCTGATTCTGGGCCTGAATGAAGCTGCTCTATCTCCCATTACCATTTACCACTCGTTGTGCATGGAAGTACTTCAAGGCACTCCAGGGAATCTTCAGGTTACATGCATACTCTGTCCTTTTCTCTCTGCTTTCATCGAATAAAAGCAACCCTATTTCCCTTAGATAATCCAAACAAATGCCCCTACTAAAATACAGGATATAGTTTGCCTGATAGTACACTAGCAGGCAAAGCTAGGAGCTGTGTTGTTTTTCTCAACACAGTAAAGAAACCACATCTGGAGCAGCAGCAGCAACAAGAGTCATTATCTGACTAAGGGTACGACAATCTACTCACATTCTTTAAATCTGTATAGGTCAAAAAGGTGAATTGAATTGGAATGTGATGGAACAATTGCTTGATTCACTACAAGTTGTTGATGAGGGCACTCATCTCTGTAATCCTCCCAGAAATGTGAAATTGCTTTCGTTTACTATTATGGTATGGAAAAGCATTTCTAAGGTCTTCCACTTGGTCTTTCCTACAATGGGAGCCCTCAGTCCACAGATCAATAAACCAATAAGGGGAGTCTGCTAATTACTGAATAGTCTATCCCAACTCTGGATTCTGTAAGTGGGAAATTAACCAAGAGGTGGGTTTATGGACTCACTGGGCCCACTGTGAGATGGACCTGAACCAAAACGTCATTAATCATCTGACTTCCATAAGCCTCTACTCTGACTGGTGAACCACAGTGGTAGAGAACAGCCACTCCAAAGCCTTTCAAGGATCTTGGTTTTCCCCACATTGATGTCTTTTCGAAGTCCTTGGTGAAGGGTGTATTCTCTGAGTCAATCTGGGAGTCACACTTAAGAAGTAGTCGAGCAGTTTGTACATAATAATTCCCATCTCCCTAAGCTTTTGCATACTTTGTCTACAGTCTACCAAGGATGTTCTGGCATCTCATCTTCATTTAAGATATGAAATTGTTGGGTGTAGATTTCAGTCAAACCACCAAGCAAATTGTTAGAGTCACTCTCAGCAGCCTAAGTTAACACATTGATACCAGAATCTCTGGTTGATGCATTCACATCAATAAATTCAGTGTAATCCAACAGAATATTCTTTCTACCCTGGTCTAATACACTTAGGATTCATTTCCATATGTAGGATTCATTTCCATATGTATTCACTATGTTTCTGCCAATACAATGTGACAAAGTCTTTCAATTTTTGATGTTTATGGTGCTTCTCTCAGACATCTTTTGACACTGCCCTCTTGGAATTTGTTTGTATTTGAGCCCTGTTACAGGTCTAGAAACTACGAGAGATAAGGAAGGCAAGTTGAGCAGGATCAACATTTCTCTTTAAGACCTCAGGAGAGTTTATTATAGACTGTTCGGGTAAGGGAAAGCTAACTTCCTCAGACAAGGGAACAAGGATGTTTCTACTGGGAAAGGAGGCTCAGAAGAATTTGAAATAAGCCCAGATGTCCCCATATTAACCTTCAGGGTTTCACCCTTTCCCAGTTAATGCCCTAACTTTAAAATGCAATATCTTATGAGATGGCAAATTCAATTTGCGTTGTGATTCAGCCACCTGCAGGATCTAGACCATGTGGTACATGAGACATATATTTCTCTCAGAGCCATCACGAAAACTTTCTGGGCCTTACCCTAAACCTTGACTTGTAAATACAAAGCCCTGATTCCACGATTTTCTTTGTCTAAGTTCTCCAGCATACTTAGAAGCTACAAACTCACCTGCAAATCTTATAGTCTTTATTCCCACGATAATTCTCTATTGCAGTGACTACCTGTCACTTCTATCAATATTTGACTGCAGGTGACCACAGGTTCATTATTTAAGTATCTATTTGGCCATTGTATGTCATGCACTACCAGACTCCCATTTATCACTGACAATGGGGTCATTAATGCCTTTAAATCTACTCATATCAGAGAACCAATTCTAGATTCCCATGAAATTGTATTTGTCAGTGAAGCAGAGACAATTAGTATTACTCACAATTAGTATTACTGGAATAACAGTTTTAAAATAAGAATTATGGCTTACAGGAATCCAGGAGGTAATAGGAAAATAAAGCTCTGGAAGGAGGAATCTAGAAGAGAGAAATAGTCACTAATCACTTTAGTCTGAAGTACTGGCATAAGAGGAAAAGCCAAAGATGGCGGAGTGGAGGAGTCCAAGAAGCCTCACGCACGGAGACCCAAAAGGAGTCTGGGAACCTACAGAGAGGTCTGTGAAGTCTACAACCACAGAGTGTTAGAGCTTAGGAGGATGTCTGTGATGTCCCCACAACTGTGATTTGTGCAGAGTGCTATGGAAGCTGCAATGTCTGTGAAAACCAGTGCACTCACCAAACTGCAGCATCTCATCATCTCACCACCTCCCAGGAGTAACCACTTCCACCTCCTCTCCTCATCCAAAGCTTTTTTACATTATTCTCATTGGTAAACTTTAACTCCGAACATAGAAGGAATCTGTGATAGTGGTGCCGAACTAACAACCACCAATCCAGTACAGAAGGAAACTGTCCTGTCTCAAGAGTAGCATCAAGAGAATTTATAACCTCAAGCCAAGCCTCCCAGGGATCTTTGTCTGAACGTACACTACCTGTGATGGCTAAAAATCTAACTGGAAATTTGATTTCATGTAATCTTTGGGTGATAACCTTCACAGAAATCGAGAGAAATAGACTCATCGTCTCCACACTCAAGCTCAATCTCTTCATGATCCATCAGCCTCGTGTAGTGGCCAAACAAGTGAGATAAGTGGAAATATTATGAACATCACTATCCCTCTATCTTTCAAATCTTTATGGCAGCGATGTCTGCAATTTCCCCTAGAGATGTGCTCCTGCTTTTGGGTATCTATTTCTGTAGGAAGGGTGAATGATTTCCACTTAGCCCTTAATATTCTCCTTACTCCATAGACCATGGTGCCAGTCTGAGAATTCTGCTTGTTGCTGAAAATGTAACTCAGAAGTTTCCAATCTTCCTTGGCGTATAGTATCCTTGTTGTCACAGTAATTTTTATACAGTGTCTTTAGAACAAAAGAAATACCTAACAGTTCTGTTGTTTAAGTAGTTAAGTTCAAACAACTTAATAAATATTTAAGCCCTAAAAAATTAGTAGCCATTTGAAAAAGTAGTATACTTTACTGAAAGAAAAAAGTATTTTTATTTTATTCTTGAATAGACAAAACCATTTACTAATGAGATATGTGCATCTATAGGGCACAGTACAACTTCTCAAATCTTGGAATCAGATTAGAAAACACCACTCTCATTTTCTCTTCCACATTAATTTTTCACATAATTTTGCTTTTTATCACAGCAACTGCCAAAAATCTAGCTTTGCAAATGTATTACACTATCAAAAAAGATAGCACAAAATAATGAAATTTGAACCACCTTGAATTAGTAGCTCTCAAGTAGTTAGATCTTATGATCTAACAGATGGCAAGTATCACTGTGTTTCCCTCAAAAATTTAAAATATGCTGCCATACCCCTGTGACTCAGAATGTTTAGCACACAGTTCAGGAACTATAGTTATAACCAGCACATAGAACAGGCTGGTATCAGCATGTAAACACAAATCAATCTCATTTTCTTTCACTGACTCTTTGAAATTTACTTACTTGAGAAATTTTCTCCTGTTGCTGGAGTATTGACTATGATTTAGACACTGTTCTAAGCATGTTACAAATATTAACTGATTTAACCTTCATAATTCAAGGTAATAGCTACTTTTATTATTCCTAATTTACAGATGATGAAATTGAAGCACAGAGAGATTAATTAACTGGCCCAAGGTCAACATAGCTGGTAAGCGGTCAATCTGGGATTCAATCGCAGATGGTCATGTGGTTCCAAAGTCTGACACTTCTAGCCACCACATCATGCTGCTCCTTTCCTGTGAAGTCACTACTTCAACCCCTATCGAGCAGAAACAACACCACCACCACCAACGCTGGGCACCGAGAGCTACCACTGAAACCTCTGCTTCCTCCGGAAATTGCAGAGGCAGCAATAGCTACTGCCACGCAAGCAGAGTGGAGTTTGTTTGGCACCTTTTTCACTCATCACTAACTTCTGACTGATAGAGCCTACGTCAAATGGTCAAATTCTTACACTGCAATGAAGTGGAAGATGGGAAAGAGATTTCTCTTTCTACAGTGGGAAGTAGAGGCTCATTGAAATCGGAATTTATAAATGTAAGAAGGGCACAAACGTCCAGAAAGAATGGCAACTGTCTTCTAGAGAGCACATAACACTGTGTCTTGCCCATATTCAGAGAAACGTGAAACATTATCAGTAACAATTACTGCCAGTCATTACATTAAAAAGGGAATGTGTGTTCTCACAAGGTGTCTAGATCTTATTGTAATGAATCTACATTTATTTATGCCTTCAAGTGCACAAAATGAGTCTTCTGCACATAATTTTCACTAACACATCGGAATATGTGCTGTGTTGTTTCTTTCATTAACAGTCACCGAGCCTACACTGTCATAAACTAAAAAAAAAAAAAAGAGAGATAAAAATACAGCAACCCACATGCTTTTGAAAAAGAAAAAAAAGTTCTCTCTCCTCCCCACAGTCATTCCCTGTCCTCTACACCTCTCAAAATGTTGATCTAAATGTAGGTTTCAATGACGTCTCAGAGCATAATGTGTTACATTCCAAGATATTACAGACATGCATGTTCTCCTCAAATCCATTTTAATGGAAACCGGCCTAAAATTTAAGCTTATTAGACATAGGAGATAATTTTAAGTTTTAATATATCTTCGTGGTTGGTGACAAGAATTAAAGAAAAAATATACCGTGTCACAAATAACAGAAAAAGTAAAATGTTTGGGTGTGCTTATGTGTAAACATACCCACACTAACTAGAGAAAAAGACCAAAAATGGTAACAGGCACATTTTACTGTGAGGCTTCATGAAGCACATTACCAAATCAGAGCAAAAGTTCAACCACCTTAGCATTCCGTCTCAACAGGAGCAATAATAGTTCCCTCTATGAGATGGTCAATTTGCCAGATCCACTTGAACTTTACAGATCTTACATTAAAAAGCAGATAGAATACTATCTATAGGAAAATGTTTTCATATCCGTTCAAACACCATTAATTAATTTAAAAATCAAAGGATTATTAACTCACTAAAAAAAAAGACTCTAAAGTCACTGAGAGTATCACGTGACTCGAGAAAGAACAGTTGCATGCCCTGAGAATGTCTCAATCACTGCTTATGGCAGTCCACTTCCTGTAGGACGAATGAGAGAGCAGCCTAAATAATTTCAAGAGATTATTTGAAGAGGCAAGAGGTACCTTCATTTGCTTTTCTCCCAAGGGAAGCAGGTCTATGCATAGCTACCTACCACTCACAGCGACACTGCTGGTGTAGAAATGATGCCCTCAGCAGAACCAGGTTGCCCCAACAATTCTTTTCGCAACCTGCTTCTCACCTCTATCTTCCATCTCCAGCCTTCCCTCAGCCTGCCTGACTCCATCCCACATGATACCCTCAACCTATCCAGATCCTTCCTCCACAGCGCCACCCTAGATCCTGACTCACTCCCTTGCCAATTCCTCCAGCAACACTCTTCCCTTGCTCCCCCTACCCCGCATCAAAACTTTTCTGTCTTGACCACCATATGATTTCACGCATATGTGGAAGATAAACTAACACACAGACAAAGAGAACAGATTAGTGGTTACCAGGGGGGAAGGGGGTTGGGGGGTGGGCATAAGGGGTGAAGGGGCACATGTATATGGTGACTGACAAATAATAACGTACAACTGAAATTTTACAATTTTATAAACTATTATGACCTCAATAAAATAAAATAAATAAATAAAAACTTTTCTGTCTCTAGAACTGCTCCCTTAGGAGTTTACTCTCTGCTCTTGTAGAACAATTAAGTAATCAACATATTAATGAGGGATAAATTGTTAGTGGCAAAGAATGCTCTGGTAAATTATTCCTCTAGGACAGCTGCATCCTAAAGGGGAATGCCTGAATCCCCATATGGTCTTCCCTGATCCCCTGGGTGAACTCTCTTCATCCATTATCTCTATTATATCACTTAAATGTGACATTTTTCTATCTTATAAAATTTATAAGCATGTCAATCTCCACTCTTAGATTATGAGATATGAGAGGACAGCCACAACAGATTTTATATCTCCAAAGCATCCACCAATGACTCCAGTGAATTGTGTCAACTCTATGAGCAAAGCCTAGTGGAAGAAGCAGGTTTTCAGAGCACTTCAAGTCACACTACATTGGACGCCTTCTTTTCCAGCTTTGCATAAAACCCACACTGAAGTTAGGCAATGAGTGGAGCTGACGTTTGGACTCCTTGCCTCTCTCTTTCCTCCACAAGCAGTGTTTACATCTATGGATCCATCTAGCAGACAGGCTCTTCAAGGTTGGGGTGATGGAGGGGAAGACAGGGAGGGAGGATATGCAGCAGCTGATAAGGTCCTCTTCAAGAGAAGATTTCAGGAAAGAGAAAAGAGCGAAGATGGATGATATTCTACAACTTTTCTAATTCCAGGAAACTATTGAAAATAACATAAAGGAAAGTGGAAAAACAAGCTTTATAAAAAGTACTAAAGCATTCCTCACCACTCTTACATTGTTTAGCAAGACCATGTCCAAGAAGCTATTGAGTCATGGTTTTCCTGGTTGTGAAAAATGATGTGATAAGAAATTACTCCCACTGAGCTAGTCAGCCACTTAACTCAGAAAAATAAAATTCACAGATTCTAACAGTATGGTATATCCTATCATGTTAATACGCAGAAGGGACTGCTGAAAAGATACGGATGCTGATAAATCTGAGAAAGTCCCATTATTAAGAGATATCTTTCTTTCCATTCAGACAAGTGTCTTTGGAGAAAATTAAAGCTACCAGAGCCAATGACAAGATATAGGCAGTTAATGGGAGAAAGAATGGAGAGAATGAGGGAGAGAAGGAGGAGAAGAAAAGAGAGGAGGAGGAGGAAAGAAAGATCTTAGAGTGTCTTTAAGCATTTAAAATATTTCTAGGAGCAAAGATTCTAACATTTTAGACACATGTCTGTCATATTACTAATTATTTTGAACTAACTTAATTCTTCTTAGCAAATGTGACAAACTTTGAAAATATAATCTGCACCTGGGTGAAGACAAACCTTCTTTGAAAATGCTGAAAAGGGGATCATCTTTCCTACTGGACTAATAAGTGCAGTAAAGAGACACACAAAAGATGCCACTCTGTCCACAGAGGTCTAGCATTCTGCAAAACTCAGAAATAGGAGACGTAAGAAAAGAAGTTAGGAAATCTCTGTGCTTGAAAGGCAATGAAAACAACTGGACATTCTAAATAATCTCTCTAGAGGTGCGGGTAAAGCAAATTAACAGGGAATTTATTCATTCATCCTTTTAGTCACTCATCCATTAATCCACGTATCCTCCAATTGACTCATTCAACAAGTATTCGTTGAAAGTTCTCTACATACCAGGTCCTGGAAATACTGTGCTAAACAAAGCAAACACAGTCATGTAGCATATATTTTTCATTGGACAGTAGAGTTTTGCTTTTACTCCAAGAAAGACTATGGAGAAATAATATATTTTGGTCTCGTCATTAAATGGCAGAGTGTAGCAGACACTTGATGAACCCCTCAGGGATGTTAATTGCACTTGGTGTTGCTAAAAATGCAATAAATTGATGTTGTAAGAGAGTATACTGCCATTAATTATAACTGGCCTCCCTCATAAATATTTCAGAAAAAATTCTTTAGCTGAAAAGGAAAAAAAAGGAGCAGAACTTTAGAAAACAAAATTTCATAAACTGAAATATATATAAAGGGGATTCATCTCCTATTCAGTCTCAAGCAGATATTCACATGAATGTCAGTGGTAGCAAAGAATTACTAGATTTTGTTTGCTGTCTCTAAGGATTTTTCATTTTACATGTTGAGTTTCAAAATAAGTGGAAACCTGAGAAACTTTCAAAAATTATAAATAAGCAAAAATAAGAATATGCTTTACAAGCACTCAGGCTGTCATGACACCCTTCACATACTGCTTTCCAGCCACACTGCCTCTCAAACTGACTTTAAATCTCATAGACTCTTTTCATTTCATTGAGAATTTGTTGTTAAAAAAGTCAATGTATTTAACCCTCAGATCATGTCTATCTACTAAGTGAAGCTTAAAATCTAGGGCCAGAAAGTGCTCATTGGTGCATCTCTAATCTGAAATTCTAGCAGTGACCACAAATGTGTATCCCTATGAACACCCTCCCTCCTAGTTTTAGTGGGTTTGCAGTCATGTATCCAATCCTACTTTTCATAGACCTACCAAGGTGCTTTGTCATCCCTTAGATACGCTTCCCCTGTTCCCACCTCTCCATCTTTTCCTGTGCTCCTCCCTTTCCACACATCCAAGTTCACAACCCATTCTTCCTTCCAAGAACTACTTGTCTGGGGCCCGATCAGGTTAACAATGCCACCTCTGTCATCTTTGAGTTCCTGTAGCATTTGTATTTGTACTCTACACTTGGATGCTTGGCTGAATACTAATAGCTTCCATCCACTGAGGAGGAGGAAGTGTCTCAATCAATTAATGAAATATTATAGTACAGGGACACTTGACCTACACTTAACACCTAGGCTTTAGAAGGAAAGTGAAAGTCCTCTTTCTTGCAGTAAATGCCTAACTTTTTCTCTGCTTTTCTCATTTTTAAAAATCTGACCTCAAATCACAACAGGAAACTCTGAACCTAAAAGGTAAAGGGTCCTCTGTCCTTCCTTGTTTCAAGTCATTTGTCCTTGTTCCAAGTATGTTCTAATTTAATCATTATTCAAACTAAACTTGCCCTGGGAAATTATGAAATAAGCCAAGTTTTCCCACAGTGCATCTCACCTCTCCTTTTTAACCTAGACTCTAAGTCACTTTTTCTTCCCAACAATCTCAAAGTAGAACAGACATCTGCTGTGGAGGTCAGGTAAGCTGATCTGCTCTACTGAGTGTAGTGGAGCCAAGGATCAGGGGAGATTCCCTTCTCTTTGCCAGGCCCCAACTTAATTAGTAATTTTTTGGAGAACAGTGAGTCAATGTTCAGATCTCCACTAGAGTGACATTTAGCAGAAAGAGTTTTCAATAAAATCGCTCTATTTGCTATCAAAGGTGGCATCCAGGAACAATAATAGCTACAATTATTTGAGCACTTGAATAAGATACTCATTTAATCCTTTTAACCTTTAATGCAGATCCTACTTTTAATGCCTGTCCACCCTTGCCCCACACAATCCCAACCTATTCACGACACAGCAGTCATAGTGACTTTTTGTTTTTCTGTTTGTTTTTTTGCTGAGGAAGATTTGCCCTGAGCTAACACCTGCTACCAATCTTCTTCTTTTTGTATGTGAGCCGCCACCACAGCATGGCCACTAACAGATGAGTGGTGTAAAGCCATGCCCGGGAACCGAACCTGGGCTGCTGAAGCGGAGTGTACTGAACTTAACCACTAGGCAACCGGGTCCTGCCCCCAAGTGACTTTTGAATACCCTAAGTCAGATTATGTCACTGCCCTGTTCAAAACCCCTCAGTGGTGCCCAGTCTTTCTAACAGTAAAAGCCAAAGTTTCCAGTGGCCTCCAGGATCCTCCAGGATCTGGCCCTCTGTTCTCTCTCTGACTTCACTTCCTCCTCCTCTCTCCTTTCCTGCTCCACTCCAGCCACCCTGGCCTTCCTGCCATCCTTCAAATACAACAGCACCCTCATCCTCCTGGGTCCTGCACTCGCCATTTCACATGCTTCAATGACAGCTTCCCAGAGAGAACATCATTTTGAAAATTGCAACACCCATCCTGCTCCCATGGTATTCTTTGTTCCGTTTATTCTGCTCTATTTTTTCTGACAGTTATTATCTTCTTTGATCCTATACTATTTGTTGGTTTGTAGGCTTGTTTCTTTATTAGGTTTTGTTTATTGTTTCTTCCCTCCACTCAAGAATATAAGCTCCACAAGGACCAGGGTCTTTGTGTTTTGTCCAGTTAAACTCCTAGTGTTATAACAGTGCCTGGAACACAGCAGGCATTCAGTAAATATCCACTGAATGTTTGTATTGAATGATTGTATGGAAGAAACAGGTACAGAGAGGTGAAGACATTTGTCCAAGGACACACAGCTGGTTAAGAGGCTGAAGCTGGATTTAAACCATCTCTGCCCAGTCCAACCTTTAAATAATAGCAGAGTGACAGTCTAAGGCTGAATTCTTCAGAAGCAGACCCTGAGGCCAGGATTCACGTACAGGTGCTTTACTAGGGAAATGTTCCCAGAAGGAACCTATAAAGGAGTCTGGGGCAGGCAGGGAGAGGAGGGAGTCAAGAGGGGTGAGATCTCAGGCCAAGTCCTGAGGAGGACAGCTTTTGCCTGATCCCACAGAGGATCTCTGGAATATAAGGCACACCACCAACTCAGAGTAGTTCTAATCAGACCCAAAGCAAGGGAGCTGGGCCTTAGCGGTCCCTCACTGGCAGTCCCTGGTCACAGGCTGGAGGATGGACAAATCGGGCATTCTCAGGCACATCCTTCTGGCTCTCTGTGCTTAAGGGCAAAGTTCCTCCAGTAGCCCCACAGCAGCTATGGATTAGAAGCTGGGTATTAGAAGGGAAAGCACACCACAAGCAGGAAGCCCAGGTGGGGGGTGGACACTAACATGTCTACTATAGTGGTCCTCCAATGTCCTTCAGAATGCCTAAAATCATGCCCTAGCTCCATGTCACCACCTAACACCCCACATCATCTAGCCCCTGTCGACCACATCAAGCCATATCTTGTGCCAGAATTCCACGGCTGACTGTCCACAGGGCCTTTGCACCTGCTGTCCTCGCCTTCTAGAAAACACCTCATCTAACTCTACATGACAGTCAGCTTTTGATATTTCACAGGCAGCGAAAATATCCTCAAAGAAACTTCCCTTAAGCACTTAACCATCACACTTTTCATTTCCTAAAACATACTTACTGCAATATGTAATCACTTTTGTTTCATTAGTTTATCTATCTATTTATTTATTTTTTGCTGGTTTCTGTTTCCCCACTAAAATATAAGCCTCATCAAGGTAAGGATAATGTCTCCACTTGCAATATCCCTAGTGCCTAGCACATTATAGGGGCTCAAAACATCTTTTGAATGAAAAGAAACACCGGGAGAGAAATCACTAACCATGACAGATCACAGTGGTATCCACCTACCCAATCCATTTGAGTAGATCTTAAAAAGTTAAATTTATCCAAATAACGGCTGAGGCTGGAAAGATGAAAGACATATTAGTTTGGTTAGTTATCATGACTTTTTACCTGATAATCTTAGCATCAGAGAAAACACAGGCTCCCTTCACCGCCAGAGAAGACATCACTTAAGATATACTGAAAATATAGGCTAAGGGTGAGAGCTAACAACAGAAAGGTTTCATTTGCCCATAATTTTGCTGGATTAGTTAAAATTACCCAGGAACTTCAAGCAAAGGCAGCCCAGAAGGAAGTACAGAAAAATCTATATTCTCCAGATCCATTATTTTCCCATTTCTCTCCTTTGTGAATTGCAAGATAGAGCACCAAATGGAATGGAAAGTAGCATTTTTATCTTTTCCTGTGTCAAAACTAAAATAAAAGGAACTATCTCCCCCAAAGTAAAAAGAATAGTCATTTTCTTCTCTCTTTAAAAAATAGACTGTTTTGGGGCCAGCCCTGTGGCCGGGCAGTTAACTTCGTATGCTCCAATTGGGTGGCCTGGGGTTTTGCTGGTTTGGATCCTGGGCGTGCACATAGCACTGCTCATCAGGCCATGCTGAGGCGGCGTCCCATATAGCACAACCAGAGGCATTCACAACTAGAATATACAACTATGTACTGGGGGGAGCTTTGGGGAGAAGAAGAAAAAAAAGATTGGCAACAGATGTTAGCTCAGATGCCAATATTTTAGGAAGAAAATAGACTTTCGACAACCATAAATTTTATAGCAAATACAAACAAACATAGAAAGTGAATTTTATTTTAAGAATTGTTTAAAGTCAAAACTCCCCATTTGTTGTTTTGACTATAGAAGCTTCAAAGACTTATTCATGTGCTGTCTAATTTGCTGCCAATGATAAAAGCTCCCAATGTAAGTAGTCTATGAACATTTCCAGTTTTCCAATTTTAAATATTTCTTGTGAGGAGTATCTTAGTGATTTCTTTGGAAGAACGTGTATTATCCAATAACATAACTAAGAATTCTTACCTGTACTTAAATTTTAATTCTTCTCTTTTTAATCCCAATAATGGGATACCCACGCATGTTGTCAACTGGGCTTCCGTCTTTATATTACATATAAATAACAAACCTAGAATTGATTTAAATCCTACCATTTCTTCAAGGCCATGCTCAACCGGTATCTCTTCTGGGTAAATCACCACAGTTCTAAGTAATCCATGATACCTTTCTGAAAATTCCCACAATACTTCTCCATCTGTCTTCTGGTTACTTACCTCCTTCCGCCATCTCTGTTAATGATTCTTTCAGCGAATCAGCCTTTTGTCCTCCCCAGGGCAGCAACGTGGAGTTTGCTTAGGAGCAGTACTGCAGAACCACACAGCCTCCCGCAACGCCTACCTCCCCACTGACCAGCATCACAAGAATGTATGAATCTTTCCATCAGCTGCATAAGAAACGTGATTTTTCTTGAACTCAACTTCATCTGCATTTCAATTCCTCATTCCACCTGAGGACAGAAGAAGCTATTTAATTGATTCCAGGTTATCTCAATCAGTTCAGGACTCTCTCTCCTTCCCCAGTCAGGAAAAGACTGCTTCCTGGTGCTGCGTCTATGCAGAGAGGTTGGGGAGGGCTGCCTGCAGTTGTCGTCAGGCCCCACTGGCACTGTCTGAGGGGCAACTCACCTCATCTGCATTTTGCTCCTGGTGCCCACTCACCCTGGCCTACGCTGAGCTGCCTGCTCCCCACCCTCAGCCACTGCTATTCCTCATCATGATGCCTCTAGAAATGGTGGCCTCAGGCTTGTTGCTTGTCCCTCCTGCCTATCTATAGTCAGAACGGCATTTTCCTGGTCATTTTTGTATCATAATAAAAAAATGACAACCTTGCTCTTCTTATGCCCATATAGATATACTATCTTTCCAAGTCCATATAAACACATAAAAAGTTGAATAACCCAATGCTCCTTTATACTAAAAAAAAAAGTGCAAGAAGGACTTAAAGGAATATAACCAGAAAATAATTTTCTATAACATCTCTTTCAATACTGTTTAATATTTGTTTATCAAAGTCAAAAATGTACATGCTGGTTACAAGCAGCAGTCCCCAGCCCCATCCCTTTCTGCCACCAGGCTCAGCCCCTAGGTGTTCATCCCGGTGCTCCTATTCTCTCTCTCAACAATATGCTTCATGAGCTCGTTGTTTTATCAATTCCCAATATTTCCCATTAACTTTGTGCTATGATAGACAAAGATTTATGTCACTCTACTATCACTTACCTCCCTTTTCTCATCATCCCAGTTTGTACGGCTTTCTTTTTCTTTATTGGCTACCGTGGCATACTTCCTGGATTCCTTGCTCCATCCACTATGGAGAGCATTTCTCACTTGCCATTTAGTATGTTAAGCTATTGCCTTTCCTAGTCTTCTCTTCAGCTCTCCTCCACCCCACCTTCACCTCTTAACTTCTGTCACCCCTACTCTTAACTTTGTACTGTCGAGATTGATAACATGAGGGGCCAGCCTGCTGGTGCAGTGGTTAAGTTTGCAGGTTCGTCTTCAGCGGCCCAGGGTTCACTGGTTCTGATCCTGGGTGTGGACCTACACACCACTTATCAAGCCATGCTGTGGCAGGCATCCCACATATAAAGTAGAGGAAGATGGACTCGGATGTTAGCTCAGGGCAAATCTTCCTCAAAGGAAAAAAACAAGATTGACAACATGAGCATGCTGTTCTGTAACCACCATCTGGTCTTCTGTGTTCTGTCAACACATTGTTCTAGAAGTTAAACATCAAAAAAGTTTACATTATTATGACTAGCTACATATTTTCCAATGCAGAACAATCATTAAGATAACATTTCTTTTCTTATTCTTGTTTTGATTTATCCTAGAGTGTAATTGGCTTCTTGCTTGCTCTCTTTTTAAGAAAAATATCTTCATTTGTCATGTGAGATTTTCAAGGCCCTTGAGGTTTTTTTTTTTCTTTCTTTCACAGGAAAGACTGTTCACAGGTTTATTTCAGTTTTAAAAGTTTTTTAAGGGGCCAGCCCTGTGATGTAGGGGTTAAGTTCGGCACGCTCCAATTTGGTGGCCAGGGTTCGCAGGTTCAGATGCCACTCCAGACCTATGTCACATGTCAGCCACATTGTGGTGGCAACCCACATATAAAGTGGAGGAAGATTGGCACAGATATTAGCTCAAGGTTAATCTTCCTCAAGCAAAAAAAGAGGAAGACTGGCAACAGATGTTAGCTCAGGGCTAATCTTCCTCAGGAAAAAAAAAGGTTTTAAGCTTTGGCAAAGAGCGTTGCTTTTTTTTCTTTCAGTTTTATTGAGATATAATGGACATACAGCACTGTATGAGTTTAAGATGTACAGCATAATGACTTACTTTTTATGAGTGTCACTTTTTACAGTGTTGCTTTTTAAATCATCACTGAACCCCAGGAGGTTAGAATTTAATACCCCCACTGTAACCCTTCCTCTTTCCTCTGCCTATCCAACTGGAAACAAATCGTGTAGACAGTCAAGGCTTGGCTGTGAGTAAGACCTGTTAACTCTGTTTCCATTAGTCATGCTCCATGATGAGCACAAGAGTACATGCTCCTGACTTTGTGGCTGAGAAGTGTCAGTTGGGCTAAAACCCCAAACAAGAATTCGAAGATGAAGAGATATACAACTGTTAGGAAAAAAGGAAAAAAACTGAGGTAATTAGACAACTACACACACATGCTTTACCACGTACAGAATCAGTACTTAATAGTAAGGAAGGCAGTAAATATAGCTCATTGTCTTCAACTGCCAAAAATTGTTTCTATGTATTCTCTCCATGTTTTCGGCTGAACGGTAAGTGCTTAATAGTCAAAAGAGACTCTCAAACTGGATTCTGCTCGCTCGCCTGCCTCGCTCTGCTTTCACTGCAACCATGTCTGACACACCCGATCAGGCTGAGATCGAGAAATCTGATAAGCTGAAACTGAAGAAGGCAGACACACAAGAGAAAAATCTACTGCCTTCCAAAGAAATGATCGAACTGGTGAAGCAAACAGACAGACGAATCCTAATGAGGCATGCGGCCAATATGCCCTGCCCATTCCACAAGCATTGCCTTAGGTTACTCCTTTTAGCTGTTTAACTTTGTTAAGATGCAAAGAGGTTGGATCAGATTTAGATGACGGAGCTGCTCCTTTCACGTCAAAGAATCGAGAACTACTGACCAGGAAGGCCTGTCCCTCCCTGGCGGGCCTGGCTGGCAGGGAAGGAAAAGTGCTTGCCTGTCAGTGAAGCAGCAGCTGGGTGGACCCACAGTGATTTTCAAGTAAAAACCAAGCTGGTCCAAGATGTCCTGCAGGCTGTAAAATGCAATTTAATCAGAGTGCCATTTTTTTGTTGTTATTCAAATGATTTTAATTATTGGAATGCACGACTTTTTAAATATGCTAATAAAAAGTTTTAAAATATTAGGAAGAAAAAAGTCAAACAACCTGGCTTTATATCCTAACATCACTACTTCCTGCTTCATCATTCCTCAGACTCAAGAATTGATGCTGACACAAAAACAAGTCGCTATTGGAAACCTAAGAGTACAAGTTTTGCTGTAGTTCCAGAGTGTGGGAAGGTGGTGACTTATAGAGCATAAAATCATCCTAAATGGATCCATCTCCTTCGTCGACTCTCTTTTTGAGCTTAGGTTGAATTAATCTCCCAAAGCCTCCGTTGCCTTGTCAATAAGACACAAAGAATCATAGTATTTGTGTTAAAGGGGTGCTACAGGAATTAAATGAAATAAGGCACTGAACACACATCTGGCACTTGGTAAGCACTTATTTAAAAACAACTATCATTATTCTCACTATTCTTTACATTTTTATACGGCCCAGCCACTTTGGGCAGTTGCTACCATTGCCTTTTCAATTCCAGTTTGTTTAAAGTGAGCTATGCCTTAATTATGTTATCCAAACTGATGAAGCCTTATTCATAAAATACAAGCCAATGCTGCAAGCTTAGACACACAATAAGAAAAGTAAAGATACATTGGATTTGGTTTCATTTACAGAAATTGACTGTTGAGCAAATTAATTTCATTCATGTATACAGAGCTAACTGCTCCCTGGAAATATTCTCCACACCAAGATACGTGTCTCAGTGAAGTGCTACATTTCCCCTAAAACACCTGAATACTTCGTTTAGAGTGAATAATAATGATACAATCGCATTTGCAATTTACTGTCTACTGTTTGTTTCCCAGGTACTATACCATATGTTTTACAATATGAGTTCATGTTATCATCACAAAAACCCAGTAGGCACATCACAATGTAGGCATATTAAACACACACACACACGCATACAGAACCAGATATTAAGTTATATGCCCAAGGTCAAACAGCTAGTATATGATAAAAACCAGAGTATAAACCAGGTCCATCTTACTGCAACGTCTATGTTTCATTCCATTATCTACATTCTTATAATCTCCAATTGATTGTACTCAAACTCATGCTTGGGATACATTTAAAAGTGAGGATCCTAATCGATGGATTGGACCAGGGGACATGATGATGAAAGAGGGGAGAACTAACTTTGATGCTCAGGTTTCTGGCTAGAGCAATTAGATTGACCATAAGCACCCAAGGGTGCTACATTATAAATTTCAAAGAGGAAGACTAGAGGGAAAAAAGCCTAAAAAGGTGGGTTGAGCCCATATTAGTGAATATCTTAAATAGTGAGCTAAGGAGACTGTATTTACTTTAGTGAAAAGTACTAAATTACTGACGAGTTTTGAAGAGCAGAATAATATAACCAGAGTTGTGCTATAAACATGTCGCACTGGGAAAATTAGAGAGGGGTGTGTCAGGAGTCAGGGGAAATTGTTAGCAAATTATTCAAATCATACAGAAAGAGATAAGGAAGACTTGCTCCAGGGTTAGTAGTATTCTAATGATAAGAAATGTAAACTCAATAGGTCTTTTGGTTGGACATCTCTATACATTTATATATCTATATCTGTATATAACTTGAGGCTGTTTATAATAAACAAACAATATAAACAATACAAAATAATTTTAACCATTAAACCATAAGAATAAGAACCAAATTTTAAAGGGAAATGTTGAGTAATTAGACTAGACTAGACTAGGAAGTTGGTACAACTGAGTCCAAAAGTTAGCTTTGAGTTCTCTGACAGCCAAGATAAATAAAATACAAACAAGGGGAAAGAGATGAAAATGTTGGATTATATAGCTCCCATCTGATATAAGGAGACATATTAGTTTTCCAGGGGAGATACACTGAATTATAAAAGAAATAAATCTCACAGTCTTTTATATAAGAAACATTAAAGGGCACAGTAAACTATGCCACAACAGCTATTGGAGATATATATATATCTCCAATATATATCCAATAATATATATATATATATATATACTCCTCATAAACAATTTTTATATCAAATATTCGTATATGTCTTATATCCAAACACCCAATTAAAATTGAAGACATATGGTGCACCTGTGATAGTATTTTTGCAGAAAGTAGTAGTGAAGTCCAAATAATGAGTTTTACAGTGACTTGATTTGATTCAGAAATAGAACTTTGAAAATAAGAATAGATGCTTGGTGGTTCCCTTAGACATCCCCCACCCAAACTCTCAGCACACTAGTGATATCAACTCTACAGCAGTACAGACAACACGGTTGGTCAGAGTTAGTGGCATGGACTCTGGAACCAGACAGCCTGAGTTCAAAACCCATTTACTATAGACATCAATGGAAGCAGTGTCAGTAGAGTGCTTGTTGATGACAATCGGGAAGGAAAGGTTCCAGCGTGGACTACAATTTCAGCTGGCAAAGAGTTCAGAGTCACTTTTCTGATACATTAACTATTAAACTACTGCCTGGAGGAAGAAATGAATAAGGAATGACTCCACAACTGGGTTTTTCAGTTTGACTTTGAAAAATACACTTCTCTGTTTTAGGGTAGCTGATGAATCGAAATCTTAACGTTCTCATTATTAATCTAGTTCAAATGATTTCTTTCCTGATTTTTAACTGGTGTTTCTATGATGTGCTACAAATTTGCCATTTTTCTAAGACAATCGGGCTGGCTGTACCTAATTTTAATTGAATTTTTGACCTTTAAGGATCCCGTTCAGCTGCCCTGATATCTGATTAGGAGTATTTTCAGTAGACTTATTACTCTGGCTTATTATTTTAAGATTGCAGAGTCATGTTGAAAAGGAGATTATCTTCTGTCTTTTGGCAAGTATGTACGATGTGAATCTCTTAATTGCACCCAGAAGCAATGGAAAGAAAACACATTTATTAAATATTTTTTAAAACTGTTATCCTTGACTGTATGTGAATGGCTCAAAAAACCACAAAACTCCTAATTTTTTTATTCAAGAAACACCAATGACTAGGAGTTTATAAGGTGAAAAACATCTACGAGCTTTGCTCTTCTTTCAGAGTAAGTAATCTTTGCTTGCTGATAGAATTTGTTGACGTTTAGACTGAACAAAGTGTTGATGTCAGTTGACTTCACCTGGTTTTACTCCTCCCAATCCCCGTCCCCTGCAACATTTGCCACCTTCGCTCTGGCTTATCCAATGGACAGCCAGTGCATATCTCTCTTAACCTGTTCTCTCTCCCTGGAATTCCTTCTATCCCATCCCCTCCCATCTAGGGAAATTTCATTCCATGCTCCCATAATACAAGGTTTGCTCCTCTGTTACAGCATCTCTTATACGTCCTGCCTCCCTGACTTTCTTGAGTACTGCTGGGGCAAAAACTGACCCATCCCATCTCTGTATTCCCAGCACTGTATTTGCTTGGCAAATAGCAAACATTAAATAAATGTTTATTGAATTAATTTTCCTATGGTATGTGCAGAAGGTTGGAGGGTTGGAATATTGTGCCCTTTTTCCAGTAGTGTGCCCACTTCTGACTTCACCATACAAGGAACTAAAATGAGTTTCCCATAAGAAGTGGCTTTCTGGACAAAGGGATGGCAACACGAGACTAAACTCCTGAAGAGGCAGCATCATGAAACATAGAAGGCAGTAATTAGATTCAGATGCAGGGGATTCAAATTCCATGAAGCAACCATATATTACCTGGTTTTGAGTATAACCGCTTAACATCCCCTCTAGCCTACCTCAGACGGCGCAGAAGCTTGTAACTCTGCCTTTGCCTCTGTCGTGGTGTCTCTTCCCATACAGCGGCAGATGCTTAATAACTCAGGGCCTGGTAAAAATAGCTCTAGGTATTTTCGCTGTAAGAATCTTCATCACAAGCAGTTTCACCACACAACTAATTGGCTGTACGGGCAATTTTACCATAAAAGATAAAATAACTGGTCGGCAGTTTGGGGTTTCATTCATTATGGTTTCATGTGGTTACGAATGGTTTTCATTCTGTTCATCTGGTTTCATTTGGTTACAAATATGCATCCTAATATTTGGATGAAACTGATACCTCTCTTAATGAAGAAAGAAATTTTAGAAGAAAAAAGTGCAAGGCAGAAAGTGGAGAAAAATTAACAAGCAAAAAAAACGTACAATACTATGGACAAAAGACTTGGAAGACAAAGTGCTTAGGTAACAATCCACAAAATCAAATCAGTTCTTTGCACAGTAATGCCATGAATCTACACACATTTAAATATTAAAATATTTGTATTTAAATAATTTGTATTTTCATTTTTCATTGTTGTCTTTTTAATTTTTGTCTATTCATTTTTCATGTGTCATTATGAAAACCACTTGTAACTAAATGAAACCATCATGAAACCCAAACTGTCAACCAGTTATTTTATCTTTCACAGCAAAATTGTCTTACTGCAAATGAGTCATGCAATCAAACGGCTGCATGTTAAAATACCGGACACGGGTAACATAGTGTAGACTAGAAGGATTTTAAGAGTGAATTGACATGAGGGTACTCAACTAAAAAATTAATAGAGCAAGTTAGAATTCCCATAAGGCAACAAATAAAAAGAAGTGATCATAGCAGCAAGGTTTCCCATGTTAAAGGTAAGCCATGTGTCAGAGAGGAGAGAAGGAAGGGACTTCGCCTTACAGACATGTTCTACCAATATAATATTTGCAGCAGCAGCTATGTTTCAGAGCATTGTCTAAAGTTCTGGAATCTGGAGCAACAAAACAGTGAAGAATTGATGCATCCACTTGATATAGATGATAGCCAACAATGCCACATTTACTAGTCAGGTAACGTGAACATGATACTATTCTAGGCATTTTCCAAGACCTACAAAATAAAGTAAAAATTGTTAATTCCGGGAAAAAATTGAAATCCACAATCAGAAACCACACAAATTCAAAGTCACAATCTAGTTAATGCAATAAACTTCAAGAACTGTAGCCAATGGAAGAAACAGAAAATTCTGGAGCAAAGCAGAGAGGCCCATCACAGCCCGGCTCCACAGAGCCCATGTCCTCCTAATCGTGCCATCACCTTCCAAAAGTTTTATCTGTAAATTGACAAAATTCTGAGAATTCTCAATGATGCTACACATGGAGAGAGAAAACTGAGCGGGCAGATCATTATTTTCTTCCAAAATGCAAGGGATAAAGGTGGCTGAGAGAAACTGGTGACACCAGGGAAGAGAAGAACAGAGATGACTCTTTAAGAGCAGAGGAGGGAGGCTCCAGGCCACACAGACATCAAAGACCAAGGGGTTCCCTTGCAAGAAAGGAACAGACCCTCCAACGAGGGAACTGACATGGAACAAGACCTTGCACAAAATCTCAAGGGAAAGAGCAGAGTCTGGGTATTCAGACTGCATCAGACCTCATCCAAGTGCCTTCTCCCTCTGTCATTCCTTCGGGCTAAGAAATGCAAACAGAACACAAAATTCCCAGCCCTCAGAGGGGAAAAAAATTTCTAATATTATAGGAACAGTCAAGGAGTCATTCTCACTCTCTCTGCCCAGAGTCACCCAAGCAACATCAAGATGGAGAGACTGGCCTGGAAACTATGCAAATATATTATACACTGTGTTAGGATTCTCCAGAGAAACAGAACCAATAAGATGTGTGTGTTGTATGTGCATGTGTGTGAAGAAGGAGAGAAGAGAGATTGATTTTAAGGAATTAATTAAGGGTTTTAAAGAATTAGCTCACATGATTGTGGGGACTGGCAAATATGAAATCGATAGGGTAGCCTGGAAGTCTAGAAATTTGGCAAAAAATTGATGTCTTGAGTCCAAAGGCAGGCTAGAAGCAGAATTCCTCAGTCTTTCTTCCTTAAAACCTTTAACTGATTGGATGAAGCCCACTTATATAACAGAGAGTAATGGCTTTACTCTAAGTCTACTGATTCAAATATGAATCACATCCAAAAAAAAAATCTTCACGGCAACTTCCAGACTGGTGTTTGACCCAACAACTAGGCAACATAGCCTGGCCCCAGGTTGACACACAAAATTAACCATTAACACACAGAGATACATATACACAAAGGGAGCCACCTAGAAGCAGAACAGTTGACGTTCACTGCATATGCTAGGCACTGTTCTTTACACTTCACATGCGTTTGCTCATTTAATCCCCACAGCAACCTTATGAGGTAAGTAACAGTTATTATTTGACAGATTAGAAAATGGAGGCAGACGGTGCTTAAGTAATTTGTTCAAGGCCACACGGCTAGCAAGTGGCTAAGCCAGTATTAAAATTGGTAGCATTTGCTCAAAACTCATGCATTTTACCACTGAACTAAAATAAAACATAACTCAGGAAACAGAAGGAAATTCCCTTAATTACTTCATACTAAGAACATCTTAATAAGAACATGAATTCAATAAAATAAGCGCATATCAATAAAACAATAAAGCAATTAAATGAGATGAAAAAGGAAATAACTTGTCTATGAGAACAAATTGGGGACTCTGCAACATGATTATGGAAATAAGTCAATTAGAAACAGCAAGATGAATTACTGACACAAAAGTGAAATACTGACACAAAGAAGGGAAGGAAGGAGTTAAAATAATCTAAGTGAATGAAGATGAAAAGGGCAAAGAATTAAAGAAAGCTGGAAAAGTATTATAGAATGATACCATATATATTACAATTTTTTTTTTTGAGGAAGATTAGCCCTGAGCTAACATCTGCTGCCAATCATCCTCTTTTTGCTGAGGAAGACTGGCCCTGAGTGAACATCCATGCCCATCTTCCTCTACTTTATGTGTGGGACGCCTACCACAGCATGGCTTGCCAAGTGGTGCCATGTCAGCACCCAGGATCTGAACCGGCCAACCCCGGGCTGCCAAAGTGGAACGTGCGCACTTAACCGCTGCACCACTGGGCCAGCCCCTACAATATTTTATATATATTAAAATATGTTATGATCCAGAGAAAAAGACCATAATATTCTCAAAGTGGAATTTCCATTTCAAAGATACATTCAAAGACAAAAACAATAGAATTTCCCTAAAATGAAGAAAGAGAATAATTTCCAAAGCAAAAACACTTCATGACGCTTCAAGATAATTAGATGTAGGATGATCAATAACAAGACACATCCTGATGGAACTACTGAATATCAAGGATAAACAAAGAATTCCTCAGATATTGGAGCAAAACAGCAAATCTCATTCAAGCAGGGGGAAAAACAATCCCACCTCAGAATTCTCCACAGCACTCAATTCCACCAAAGGAGCAATGTCCATAAAGCACTGAGAAAAATGAAATTTAATTTTAAAATATTGTAACTGATCAAGATGTCATTTGAGCATAGAAGCCACTGAGAGACATTTGCTAGCATGAAAGAACTCAGGGAATGAAATATGTATGATTTCTTCGGGAGGAAGAAAAATTTGCTTGACAATGACATCCAGCCAAATAAGAGATGATTAAAAAAACTCGAGAATGGCAAAGCTAGATTAAAAGGACTAGTGGTGAACAATGAATCTGTTTAAACATAGAATGAATAGTAGACAACTATTGAAAGTATGGTAGCAAAATTCACTGTGAATTTATAAACCTGCATAACGTTAAAATAATCATATAACTGCAAAAATTGGGAGCGGGGAAGGGGAGATGGGAGGAAGTTTAAAAGATCTCATCTTTCGAAACAGGGAATAAATAGATATTGTCTAAATATCTATTTTTTTTATATGTTACATGCTAGCCTCTTAATGTTTATTCCTAAATCTTGTTTTAGGAATGCATTAATGGGCTCTTTTATGGAAAAAATATCTTGTGGTGAAGAAACATTTTTCACTTTTGTTTTTCTTCTATTAAAGTCAAATAAAATATAAATAACTATCTTTCCTTAAAAATACTTCCAAGGGTCTCATCCTATTTTTATAACTTTTATTTGTCTATTGCTCTATTATTCTAACTGAATAATATGCATAGAAAGATATTCACAATGATGTTCTCTTAAAGTTAAGGGAGGCAATTTCTGAGTTTGGAGTAATCTTTTAAACAACACATAACTGTACTTTTCTTCATTGCTTTATTTTTTATAAGTATGCCTTATTTTACAAAAACAATGACATTTTTCCCTTTAAAAATTGTAAGCAGTCTATCAAGATGTTAACATTGGTTCATTCTGGGTTATGAGAAAATGAAGATAGCAATTTTGTCTTCGTAGTTTTCTTCAGGTTTTTAATTTACAAACAAAGCTGATTTATTAATTACTTACTTTTTCACCATTCTACTTTCATGTATATGTATTTTATTAATATGTATATTTTAACAAATTTGATGTTCTAGGAAATGAAACAAATGAGTATAAATATCCCAAATAAAACAAACTATATAAACATCCCAAAGCCTGCAATGTTCAAGGAGAAAGTGTGTCAGGAAGTGCGTGATCTTACTAGGAGCACTGTTAGCAATTAAAGAATGACTGGAAAAAGTAAGAGAGGTATTTTTTGATCAGTTTCTTTATCTCATTACTGAAATTCTATGAAACAGCCTTTATTTTATGTACCATGGCACATTTACAACAAATGGTATCTGAGCAGAGTTATATACACTGGTTCCATTGGGCTAAAGGAAGAAACTGTGAAATAACTGTCTTCATTGTTACCTCATAAACCACATCAGCAACTGGAAGACCGAAAAAAAAATCTAAAATGCTCCATTTAAGTACAAAATTTTATAAAGCAGAGAAGGATATGAATATGTATTTGCTTATATTAAAATAACAACAATAACAATAGAAGGATAAACTAGAAACCTAAAAAGAAATGGTTACTAGAGGGAAGAGGGTAAGAGACAGCGACTGAAACTACACTTCTTCGAATGCATTATGTTTTGAATATTTGAGTTTGAAACTATGTATTTTACATAATTCTAAAGTTAAATTAAATTTAAAAAGCAACTCCTAAAACTCAAGAGGAAAATGAGCAAACGAACCCATGTGTATAAAAGTTGGTAGCATAACCACACAGAGAAGAACTTTTAAAGCAACTTTAAAACACAGTAAGTTGACTGAACATACCTAGTGTGATATATCCTAAAGATTGCAAATAAAAACTGTTAAACTGTTTCCAATAATCATATTGTTGATGTTGTGTTGGCATTACTGGGATAAAGCAAATGAGTCATCATGTTGATGTCACTGAGAACTGGGATTTTTTGTTAAGGAAGAAAAGATGCAAGAGATCAAGGATGGAAGACAGAAGAGGTCAAGGAAAGTTCCTATAGTATGCTGGTTTGAATAAAAAGTGTCAGTACACATTCACAATTTTACAAGCACACACACACACATTTTCAGTTCTATTCATTGAAAAGGTCTTGAAACAATGAAGACCTCAGTAGCAATGTGCACCCATAATGCCCAGATTATGATCTCTAATTATCATTTCTAATTCAAAGGAAACAAGAGCTCCCTAAATGCAGTTTGCAGGTCTGGGGCAGGAAATACGCAACTTAAACCTGGAATATCTTGTCATACCAAAAACCAAGAACGCCATTAAAGCCAATTTAAGGGGTATCAAATGTCTCAGGAGCCAATTGGAAAAGTCATCTGCTGGCCAAGAAATGAGAAAATTTGAGCACCAAGAAGGCCTGCTTCTATCCTTCTTTGAAGGGTTAAAATACTTCAAATGTGTTTAAATCCATGAAGCCATAATAATCCTAAATATGGGAGTAAAGGCCATATACCAGCTCGTTATTTTTAAAATTAGTAAAGCAATGTAATCAAGCACTTATCCCATCTTTCCTGTTAACTATGTCTTGGAGGAACTAATAGCTGTTGACGAAAAGGTTTCTCTTTATATGGAAGAAATAGTCCAGATTATAAACAAAGAATGAATGATAAAATTAGCATGACACTATTTTGAAAGTACTAACGAATTAAGGGATCTAGAAAATGATCATCAGTGGCTGCCAACATCTCAAAAAGAGAAACGAACAGATATCATGTGCTTCCTAACAACACAGGTAAAGTATCCTTGTCAGGAAAACCAAACTCACTCCTGATTAAGCTTCCCCATACAACTACCAATTAACAGGAAACGGGCAGGACAGAGGAACATGTTAAAAGAAACCCTTAGGAAATGATTGGAATCTAGTACACTTTACTGACCAGTTTTGTTCACAAACTGCAAGCGAAATCGAGAAAAAACTAGATTAGGGGAGATTTAAGAGATGGACGAAACTTTTTGCATTGCATAGACTTCATTACAATTCTGATTCCAACTAGCAAACTGTATGAGGGAGGAGTTTCTGAAACAATGAGGAATATTTGAATATTGACTGGATATTTAATGTGGTAAAAAAATACCTTATGTTGTTTTTAGGTGGAATAATGATGTAGTTCTGTTTTTACTTTAAATAATCCTTACCATTTATACAGACATAATGAAATATTTACAGTTGAAATGATGTCTGGGATTTGCTTTGAAGTAATCTGAGTGGAGGGGAAATAAGGGTTTGTAGGTGAAACTTGCAAATTTTTTCAAGGGATGATTTTCTGCTTTTGTACATATTTATAATTTTTCATATAAAAAGTTATAAAAACAAAGAATAGAATGCCTCACGTTGGGAGGCTAGGCCTCAAGGAATGAGATAGATACATGGGAACTTCAAAATTCAGGGTTATTTAAGAAAGAACGACAAATACTAGAGGAAAAAATTACTAGTTTAAATGAATTGCAAAAAATTATTTCTTTTATGCACTACGCTAAAAACATCAGAATTAATTGAAAAATATAATACTTACTAAGTAAAGAGAGGAAAACTCCACCCGAGATACAAAGTCATTTGATTCACTTAGAGATGAAAGAAATGTATCTGCAAGACAAACATGGGCTCATGGAAATCTGTGATTTCTATACAGCGGTTGTCTAATAGTTTCGCATTGTTACTGACCACCCAATTAGCATCTTCACTACACTTATTTTCATTCATAGGAGAAATCTATGAATGATCTGTACAGTCCTTTAACGACACCCGGTAAGGATCCTGTACACCCCCTAGCCGCTTTCTCAATCTGCAGCGAGAAAGGGTAGGAGAGAAGCGAAAACGTCCTCCGCCAAGCCCTGCTCCCGGATGTG
Organism: Equus przewalskii; assembly: GCF_037783145.1. Taxonomy (NCBI): domain Eukaryota; kingdom Metazoa; phylum Chordata; class Mammalia; order Perissodactyla; family Equidae; genus Equus; species Equus przewalskii. The sequence goes on from NC_091834.1 coordinate 40,846,381, forward strand.
GTAAAGAAGAGGGCTTAGCAAGCTTGGAACAGAAGATATCCTAGAAAGACACTGATATAAAAGTTCTACGTGCAATGTCACGTTTAAATTCTCTTTTCTCCAAAACGTACAATAAATCTGCTGCCATCGTCTGAAATACTATGGGACTGAAAATCCTTTTGTAAAGCTGAAGAAACGCCAGCATTCTAGCTGATTTGGGAGAAGGATGTTCTGCTCATTGAAAGACGCTATATCTCAGAAACACTTAAGACACTCTGCAAATGGAAATAGAAGGAAAAACATGCCTGCCTCCCCACTTGAAGTACTCCTTTCTTAGCGTGATTTCCGACGACAGTATCTTAATACCTGAAGTTATTTGGCCATCCTTAAAAGTGCAACTTATCCTGACGTCTCAAGGGGCAGAAAAGTTGTCGAAGTCCGAGGTATGAGTCACTTCGCTCCATTTTGATGAGTAATCTCAGGTGTCATGGAACCCCGTTAGGAAGAAGGAGAGGGGAGGGGGCGTCAGATCTGCAGACGGAAGAAGACTGGCCGCTCGGGATTGGATGGCGAGATCTTGAATTTCCTAAATTTGCGTCATTTCGAAGCCAATTGGGTCCAGATGTTGTGGGCACCGACGGGTTACCGTCTCGGAAACTCTCAATCAGACGCAAGCGAAAGGAGGCGGCTAATTAAATATTGAGCAGAAAGTCGCGTGGGGAGCGTGTCACGTGGGTCTCGAGGCTCGTCGAGCTTCGGATAAATACCGAGCGGAACTGTGCAGGCAAAAGAGCGCGCTGCGACCTCCGCTCCACCGCCGCGGCGACCGAGAGTGCGGAGCGCCCCGCGTGCGCTCAGACCGGCCGGAGGAACCCCGCGGGCCTGTCCGCCGCAGTGAGTGCCTGCGCCGGGCCAGGTGGGCTTTCCGCGCCGCGCATCGCTCCCAGGTGGCTGCTGGCGGCGCGGGATGGGCCGCTCGGGCGAGAGACAGTGGGGGGACAGCGGGGAGATGGGTATCACAAATGCCAGTGTCCCTCTTTGTCTTCTACCTGCAGAGGCTCCTGGTTTGAAGGTGTGGATCGGTGGGTTGGGAGCTGGGGGAGTTGGGATGCAAGGAGAAGGGGATTTGAGAAGCTTTGGGGCATGATTCTCTTTCCTAAGGGGCACAGGCAGGACTTCAGCCCTCAGGCTTTTTATCTTGGTTCAGGGGACCCTGAGTTCTTTTGTGGGACTGAAAATTCTGCTCCCTCAATTCTTGGATAGCCACCCCTAATATATATATTTTTCTCTCCTCCGGCTCTTCTCCCTACTCTTCCCAGAAATCCAACATGAAAATCCTCGTGGCCTTGGCAGTCATTTTTCTCGTCTCTACTCAACTGTTGGCAGAAGAAATCGGAGCCAACGATGATCTGAATTATTGGTCCGACTGGTCCGACAGCGACCAGATCAAGGTGAGACCCGGGCCCCAGACGGCCCGCTCCCTTCTTCCTGGGCTCAGGAGCTGTCGCTTTCCCCCCGCGATAGCTCCTAGTTAGCCTGGAGGGCACCGCGACCGCGACCAGAGGCGGTGGAGGCGCGCGGGGGAGTGAGGCCGGCGTGTAAAGGAATGCCATCCGCTGGGTTCCGCGCGAGATTTTGTGCCCACTATCCAAGTTTCCTCCCGAGGGCTGCACCGTCGGGTCTCGGGAACTCCCTGGAGGAATGATGCACTCCCTGACGAGCCCGGGATTCTCATAAGGCTGGAAACCTCACAAGGTTTCATCCCCGGGTAACGGGATTTCGGGAACTCCAGTCCAGCTGCTAGGACCCGGCGATTGGAAACGCTGGGCAGGGGCAGAGGCGGGCGCGCTGGACGCAGGCGGCAGTCGGGGCAAGGGATGAGCTGCTAGAGGCTTAGAGGGGCTTAGGTGGGCGGGAAGTAACTTCCCGCTTCCACATTGTACGGGCCTGACCTTTACATGGCTCACAGGCTATTGGTGCAAGGGAGCGCGCCTAGCGGGAACAGTAAAAGTCGCCCCGTGCAGGTCGCTTTAAAGCGTTGTCACTCATCTCCACCCGACACACACCTGTGTGCATTTAGGGCAGTGAGGCGTTTCCAAAGCCAGAGCCAGAGTCAAGACAAAGTCAGGTAGCTTCATGGCAGAGGGTCTCCTCGCTGGGAGGAAAGAGTGGAAAGCGCGCAGGGCTCTGAGGCGCTGCTCCTCCTGCTGACTCGCAAGGGCAGGGCTTGAGGGAGGCGGCGGAGCTGGACAGGAGTTGGCGCTAGGAGGGGTGGAGAAAGGGAGCGCGCCGGCCTGGACCCTACTCAGTCTCGCCGAGGGAAAGCCTGGCCTCCTCTTGCCTCCCTGCGGAGCCAGCTTCCCGGCCCTGGCCCGGGGGCCTCACTGCCTGCAGCCGAGGTTCGCCTAGGGTTGGAGCGCACCATCGGAATGACTCGGGGTTCTGGGAGCCTCGCACTGGTTGCCTACAAGCCGGTTTGTCCGTACGTCTGTCCTCCAGGAGGAGCTGCCCGAGCCCTTTGAGCATCTTCTGCAGAGAATCGCCCGGAGACCCAAGCCTCAGCAGTTCTTCGGATTAATGGGCAAACGGGATGCTGGTGAGATGGGCAGCTATCCCTCTCTATGTGTCTCCGGGCACCCTGGCCTGTCTGCTCGCTCGTTCTCAGAGCACCCAGTCTCTCTTGCCCTCTGAGTAGAGATTTCCACCCCTAAAATGGGTGTTACTCCCCGGGCGCGACTCTGGGCCGCAGCTCACTAACACACGCACATGTCCGCGGAGGGAGGGAGAGAGCCGTTTCACGTACTGCACAGTGTTAGAGACCCAAACCACCAAGAACAGGAACCGACCTTAGCTAAATGCTCCCTTGACTAAAGATCCAAACTAACAGAGGAGGAGAAAGCACGGGGCCTCCAGAGGGTGGTTCTGGGAATGGTCGAAGTGCATGCGGAAGCTAATTATAGACCGCTGGGGTTAGAACAGACTTAGCTGCCCCGTGTCGTGGCAGAAATACTCGTTACCTTGAATTTATCGCACCATCAGTGGAACGTGTAAATAGTTAATGTCAATTCGTCTCTTGTCAGATTCCTCAATTGAAAAACAAGTGGCCCTGTTAAAGGCTCTTTATGGTAAACATTTCTATGAATCTTTATTTTACTATTGTGAATGCACATGTAGGAAAGTGAAGAAAGTCTTTTATGGGCTGAAATATGGATTCTTGATTATGCTTGTTTAATAAAGAGACAGATTTGCATCTGTCTCTCTCCTGAGCATCAAATGGGTGGCCCTTCTTGAAGATGTGTTTCTTGTAAGAAAACAGAGAGGTAGTATGGCCCAACAGTACTTCACAGGCCTCAGGAGCAGTCTCCTGGGCCTGCATTTGAATCTGTGACCCATAGAAAGCACTTCAAAAGTATTCCTTTTGTTTGTTAAAATATTTTGTTTATATTATTAATAATTTGGTTAGCATTTGTGGTTCTGCTGTATTCCTCGGGATAGTACATGAATGGGAATATCACATATTTTAAAAATCAATTTATTTTATAGTTCTCTTTTAAAGATATACTGTAATTTCTTTAAAACAAATTTATTCTTTGCTCATTTTATCTTTCTTTCTTCCAGGACATGGCCAGATCTCTCATAAAAGTAAGTTCAAAATTATTGTGACATTTATCAAATGCAAATGTAAATTAGATTGAATCCCACGTTATATAATATCTGATCTTATTTTCTATTATAACTTAGGACCTCATATTTTTAGTTAAGACAATATAAGAATGAAGGAGGCTCCTATTACATCCAGATCGCGATCGTTTAAAGCTCTGTCGTTGAGACGTGGCATACTTATGAAAAGAATACGTGATGTTAAAAATCCTTTAACTCCCAGCTAAACTGTTGCGAAATTCCTGACACACAGAAACTGTGAGATATTAAGTATTTGTTGCTGTTTTAAGCTGCTAAAAAAAGAAAGAAATCCTTTAGCTCCTATAAATTGTTAGTTTTAGAGAAGAATTTCAGTTCTAGAGGTAGAAATCCACCACACATTTCTCTCCCCACCCCCTCCACCACTACTTCCACTGCAAAACAAAAACAAAAAGGCATTTACAGGTATCTTCTAAGTCATTTTAGTATGATGGATCTTGTAATGACAGCACTTATTAGGGTAATCCAGCAGCCAATTAAGAGGCTTGAGCAAATGTTTGAATAGAGAATCTTTATTAAAGGTAAATATAGATAGAAATGTAGTTTTTTGATTCTATAATTGAATGGGAAACCTCAATCTATCAAAACACAGTGAAACATTTCTTAGGGCAGTGAAGATGGCAGAATTGTGGCACTTGATGGTCCTTAGATCCCAGTTAATGGAACCAGAGTTGACAGGAAGTCCCTGGGGTCCATCTTAATTATACTGTCCACTTACTTACTCTGATTTGGATTTTGGTTCACTGGGTGGCAGAGTATGCCGCATTAAGATGGCAGCCTTATTTTCAACTAATAACAGTGTAAACCAAGAGACATTCTCCCAATACAGTTAAAGTAATAACCTTGCCAAAGGCTTCATCTTTGAAAATAAATGTCATTTATACTTAGTTTCAACAGATTTGACTTATAAGGGAATTCTGTGCAGAAAATTCTATGCAATAAAAATAAATGCATTCTATTAATGTCAAAACTAACACACTTTTCCAAAAGGAGTATTTTTTTTAAATCCAATAAAATAGAAATAATGACCTTTTAGAAGTCTCTAATTATCAGGTATAGGAATCTGACTTAACTAAGGTTGAGTTCCTGAGAAATACAACATACTTAGTAACATGAGGAAATAAGCTTGGCTATTTCTCTGTCACACAAATGCGACACTGACTCCCTAAAAGTCAAAGGTAGCTTCAATAGCAACAATATATAAAACTTTATAAACAGATAAAATATAATATGAATAAAGGATACTTGCTAATATCTAGATATAGAATTGAGGAAGTGCTTTCATTGTATTGTTTCCATGTTAATTATAAGACTTTTTAGGAATCTGCATTTCTTCAGGCTCACCAAAACTTGAAGTAGATATATATTTATTAAATGGGAATATATTCGGAAGCTTGCTTTTTTTTGGTACTAGTTATAACAGTTTATTTCCTCAAGATATACATATTAAAATACCCCTAAATGTATTTTTCCAGGGCATAAAACAGATTCCTTTGTTGGACTAATGGGCAAAAGAGCTTTAAATTCTGGTATGTATAAAATAATGACTGAAAATAGACAGTATCTTAAATCTACTTGTATTATTTTCTTTCTAAGGCATAGTTTTCAAAGTATTAAAAAGGAATGATAAATTTAAAATGAGTATTTATGGTGAAAAAAATCTAATTGCAATAAATAAATCCAAGAATGGATTTACAGTTGATTAAGCTAATGTAACCACAATATCAATCTGTCTTTCTCAAACCACCAGCCTTACCAGTGTCTGCCCCATTTAATCATTACCTAAGCTGAATCTTCGGGCTAGTCTAATATTTTTTCCCTTAAATCTGCTAAATAAGCCACATGTTAAATGAACTGAACTAAGGGGAGGAGGCTATATGGGAAATAAGATCAAATTTTAACTTGTTACCAAGGTAATTTGAAAGTCTTACAAGACCTTACATCTGGCAGTCTTCCAACACAAAAATATGTACATAAACAAAAAAACCCAAATCCATTTCTCCAAATCATGTACTTTTCATGAAGTTATAGAAGCTCAAACTCTAAACATCCTGTTGGATGTTTGAAAGCATGATAGTAATATAGTGCATTCCAATGCTTTCAAAAAGGAGCACAATCAAAGCATCCTGGAGGGTTATAATTAGTTCTGGCCGTAAAACCCTTAGAGAGAAAGGATGCCACAATTCTCCACATAACCCATTTTAATTCTGAACGACTCTTTCATTTGATATAAAGGCTGCATGTTAGCTTTCTTCCCTTTAGTTTCTGTCTTCTATGTAAATGCCACATACATATATCTGAAAACTCTTATTTCTTAACTCATTCATCACACTATTTTCAAGGTTAAATAACCGCTGTATCATTTTCATAGAGACTGATTTTTTTGCTAAGCACGTTTAGGCATTATAGTGCTTAGTTTAGATTTCAAGGAAAAGCTATTCAAATTCTCTTTATTTTACCTTCAGTGAAAATAGAATTAAAATACTAATCATGTGATTATTTAGAAAGTAATCAGTAGCTATCTCATCCATTTAGAGTATATTACGTTTCTAGAAAATCTATAACTAGGATGTGCTGGCTTAATTATCTGGAAAAGTCATGCAAAAAACATCTATCCTAGTATTTATGTTGGTTCTGTACCTTCCATATTTATACACTATATATGTATTTCTTCATCAGTAATTTTGAGACTGCTCAAGTTTAAATTTTAAAGTTACCCATGAATGAAATGAGTTGTTGAAAAACTTAAATGAAGTTTTAAATGAAAAACTTAAAATTGTTTTATTACTATGTATCCTCTTCCCACTTTTGGAAATGGAATATAAATCTAAACCACGCTGGCTTTACTTATGTCAGAAGTATCCCTTAGCCGTATATAACTGTGGTTTTCTTGATAATCATATTTGTCATCAACTTTCTATTTCCAGAATTGATACGGGTTTCAGAACAGGCTTAACTTTATAAATAATATAGATATGCTATTAAATATACTTAAAGAAATAATATAATTATAGATAAATAAAATTACTATAAAGAATCAGGATCAATTTGAGACTAAATCTTTACTTCTCCATTTTAGTTAAGAAAATATAAAAAAAAATGGGCAGAAAATGTAATCTATGCTCAATCAGAGATCTTTTCGATAGTCAGTTGAGGCAAGGTTATCATAGTCTTCTGCAGCCCTCTGATCCTTGCCTTTTACAGTCACAGACCCCTTTGACAGTCTGAGAAATCTAGAAACCCTCTTCCCAGAGAAACCTTCATCAGCACATACACACAAAAATTCACATACAGTTTCAGAGGGTTCAAGGACCAGATAAGAAACTCTGCTTCCAGTTCAGAGGACATTGTGCTCCAGCTAAATCACTGATCTGTCTTTGGTTAGTTACGTTAGCATTCACCTCACTTCTCTGAGGAACAGAATCATATTACCTAAAGCTTGTCAGGAACTGAACTTGTGCTAGTCATCCTCCTCCTAATATAAAAATACCAAGATGAGAAACGGACTGTTGCCTTCCTTCAGGACCGCCCAGTTGGAAGTTCCAACTGTTCCACACCAGAATCGCATCCATGATTGACATTAAACGTTCAGCTTATTGTTAACCTCACTTAAGGGCGTATGGATGCTAAAGATCATCTGCTCAGTGGTGAAAGGGGAAAGTGGTAACAGTGGATCCTTTACCTACCTTCTCTCTCAACACGTCCTCTCACTGAGAACATTGTTTACAGTGGCACCTATGATTCCTACCTATCTTTCACAGTTCTTTCTACTATTTCTATTTAAATGCAGTATTTTATACAGAGCATACTAAATTTTAAAGAGCAGAGTAGTTTCACTGTAACGTAAATCCAAGTGTATGAAGTATTAGCTAAAATGATGAAAAATATACTTAAGTATCTTGATCACAACAGTCTGATCCTTACCCTTTTGTGGTTACAGACCCCTTTGAAATTGTTTACAATACAATACACTACACTACAAAAAAATATAATATAATTTTGACTTTTTTTTGTCCAGATAGGAAAAGTACTTAAATTACTTGCTTGCTATATGTTAAGTACCTTTGGAAGCACTGATTAATCTTTCACAGGCCATTAGGGTGCTAGAAGGTAAGTCAAACTGTGTTGTCTTTAGATGGCACAATTGCCTTACCTACAGACAGTGAGGTTATTTTTAGTCTCAAGGACAACCCATCATTGGAAAGTATCCACAAGATAGGAAGAGACCCTCACACCAATAGGTACCCCTATAACAGGAATCAGTAAACGTTTTTTGTAAAGAGCCAGGCAGTAAATATTTCAGACTTTGTGAGCCTTGCAGTGTCTGTTAAAACTACTCACATCTGCCATTTTAATGCTAATGTAGCCACACATAATACATAAATGAATGTGTGTGGCCATGTCCCAATAAAACATTATTTACAAGAAAAAATAGTGGGCTGGATTTGGCTCATGGCCTGTAGTTTTTTGACTCTGTCCTAGAATAAAAGTCCCACGTTTCATCCTACCACTATTCCTGGTTACTTTAGGCATTGTCCTTTCTAAAAATCACCATGGGTGTCTACCATTGCTTGAGAAAGCTGTTGAGAATCAATGTTGGAATGTATTATGGAAATATGCTTTGGGGTACCAAGTGTTTGATGTATGACCAAAATAACCAAGAATTCTGTGGTTATATCACTTCCAGTAAGGATAAAAACTGAATCAAGATTGGAAGATGTGCAAATAAAGCTCTTAGAAATACTTCCATGGAGGGAAAAAAGTCATTATGAGTTTAAAATAAATTACTGTATGCCTTGAACTTTATTTGTTTAACTCCCTCAGTGAATCCTCTTAAAAACCCCTTTACCTTCTTTTTGTTCTCAGTGGCTTATGAAAGGAGTGCAATGCAGAATTATGAAAGAAGACGTAAATGAACTACCTAATGTATTATTTATTGAACTTCGTGTGTGTCACTGGCCCATGATAGGTAAAGCGAGACAAGCGCTATGAGGAATAATTATTTATTTAATAATAATTGTTGTTTTGAGTTGATAACTGAAAAAGTGTTTATTTTCCGTATTGTGCCAATATGTGTTCTAAAACTGTTATAATTCTAATATGATGACTCCTTCAGAAGTAGACATCAGTGATAATTTCTCAACAAAGCACAGTATTCAATAAAATTGTAAAACCTGTCAATGCTACGGTCTCCAAAGGAAGAAATCATTTTTGTTTCTTGGAAGCGGCCACGTTAGCTACTGCTACAGGCAAGGAAACTCACAGACAGGCTTGTGCTTTTCCATTTGTTTTCATGGTAAAAATGTGCTGAGATTTGGTATCAAACTGCATTTGTATCCCCGAAGCATGTTTCATGTTTTGTGACTATATAGAGATGTTTTAAAAGTTTTAATGTGATTCTAAGGTCTTCATTTCATTGTATAATGTGTTGTGATATTTAACATTTTAAATAAAAGAAAAAATGCCTTGAGAATTGGGTTTTATTCTTTCACTAATATTTATGTCAAATCAGTAACCTTTCTTTTAGTAGATGAAATATATTAAAAGCTGTTTTGGCTGCTAAATAATGAAACATAAATCTACTAAATTTCTCTTTTTTAAGGAAAGTGACTAAAATATAATCTTAGTCTCTCTCTCACACATGCACACATTTTTCTTTTTTTTTTTTTTGGCTCAGTTATTTGACATGAGATCATTCATAGAGAAAAAAATTACGTTTTGGAATCTGAAGAGTAAAGGCTAACTTCTGTTAATATATGCCTACGATTCCTTTTTACAAATAGGATAATAATCTATTTTAAAGATGCATTTCACTGGCTATTTCTTTGTTGGGTAAAACATCAGCAACATGACCATTTCGGCCCTGCTTGGAGCCCAGGTATAAATGCACCAGTGTGTGAGTCTCACTAGAATTGAGACAGCAAACCAAACTCTCACAAAGGTCATCAGGAGATGATACAGAAAGGTGGGGGGCTGATAATATGGCATCACCCCCCTAATGAAGACAAGAGCCCTTTCCAGCATTTCTACGGTGTGTGTGTGAACGCTGACGCCTGTACACTCTCCTGCTGAAGCATGTGCATCAGGAGTGAATACAGAGCGATCAGAGGGAGACTCTAGTGGATTTATGTAAGGGGAAGGATGGACCAATGTCCTCGCAGCCATTTTCTGATTGCGTAGAGAGTGTGAAATATTGAGGAGTGGTAAAAGCAACTCAGGATAAGCGTTGTTTGGTGAAATAAAACTTCACGAGTTTAGCCTGCACTGGAGACTGTTGTTGGTCAATCTTAAAACCATTTGTCGGACAGGAGAGCTAAAGCATATCTCAACATTTATATCCTTAAATGAATAATTTGTTTAAGAAAGACTCCAACAAACTCATTTTTCTTATTACACATTTAAACATTACAAATTATATTATGATAAGCAAAATGGAGAAAATCCGAGTCATCTAGAGCTCCACTGCCCAACAGTAATAATTGTAATATATAATAATAATCATAATAGCTATCATTATATATATTAAATCACTCAGTGAGAGAAGTATTATTATCATCATCATTTTACAGATGAGCATATGAAGCTCAAGGAAATGTTGAGGTCAGAGATTATAATACGAGAAGAGTCACGATTAGAAAGGAATTATTAGGAGGAAATGCAGAGCAAATTAATATTTAACAATGAGATTGATTAAGCAAATTGGCATATTGATACAACTGAATATTAAGCTGTCACTTAAAAAGACATTATGGTGTGTTTAGTGACTTGTAACAACATATGTGGTATGTTGTTAAGCACAAAGCAGTTGTTCTGCGTTATGTATACACATAGATCTCTGCATAAATGTTATAACAAGCAGGAATAATGTAGTGGATAAGAGGGTGGGATTCAGGGTCAAACTGCTCAGGTTGGAACCCTGGCTCCATCACTTAATGGCTGTGTGATGATGGGCGAGTCCCTTCACTTTTTCCAGCCTATTTTCCTCATCAGTAAAATGGGACTAATGATGGCATCCACTACCATCATACAAGGTGGAGAATATCCACCGTGGAGCTTAGATGAGGCTGTGGGACATGATGCATGTGAAGCTCTGAGCAGCTCTGCAGTGCACAGCAAGCATGCTGGGAATGTTACCTATTGCCATTATTAGCTACTCTTCAGAATTTCTCCAGTGAGGAACTTAGCACTATATTATAATCACTGCAATGTTTTCATATAGGCACACTGAGGAAGCAGCAGCATGGGGGTGCTTTTTAAATAGTTGCCACACAAATTAAATCTAGGGCTGTTTCACAAATTGCACAGTGCTTTACGCTGTTCATCACTGCATGAGAAGGTCCCCACGGCACTGTCCTGCTCTAAGATCGTATAAATCTCTGCAGCATGATCCCACAGTGCTGCGTAAAGACCTCATTCAGGCTTGCTTTCCCTCCAGGCTCAGAAACCCAGCAACAGCGTGAGCAGGGAAAGGGAGAGAAACTCCAGCTTTAAGTTTGTACTCATGAAATATTTACTAGGACTTCCTCTCTGTGGCTCAGTTGCTTTAACTACAATAAGTTTTCTTCACCTACGTTTTTCTTAAATATTTTTATTCTATTATGAAAGAGCAAAAAGACCAATATATATAGTTAAGTTACCTGAATACTTTATCACTTTGGTTTTTTGTTTTGCTTTGGTTTTGCTCAAGATCCAGGGCAAAAATCAATGACACTCAAGCTGAGGAATTTGAGGAGAATCTAACAAAGGGACAAATTACAAAGTTGTGGGCAGGATGTACAGAAGCCAGCAATGCAAGGTGGTTCTCCAGGCTTGGGAGCCACTGCTACCCCTAGGCTTGAAGGATCAAGACAAGGAGGTGAGGGTCTCTATGTGCAAAGGGCTGCCTGGCAGCTGTTGTCTTCAGTAGGAGGACGGAACCAACACAGGTTAACCAGGCTTGTGGCAGGGGAAGAGCGTACGGAGGCCAGTGAATAAATATCCCAACCTCACTCTCCTCCCGCTTTCTGATCTACCATTTGTGCCTTGGACAAACCCAGCTGGAAAACAGAGGGCTCGGAGCCCTGGATGTTGTCCACACTGGCAAGCAGCACAGACAGTACACTGGAGCAGGCGGAGAAACCCAGTGGGCGCATTTGGAGGTGGAAAAGGAAGATGTCCCATGCATCAAGTACTCCATTATTTTGAATCAAAAAGAAACTCATAAGCAGAACTTCAAATACAGAAATGCAAAGAGTAAAAAATAAAAGTCCTCCTCTAGACACTCACTTCTACTCTCCAGGGATACAGTTTCATATGGACTCATCCAAACAAACAAATGAACAAAAATAATACCTTATTTCAACTTGAGCACATGCTGAAATCTCCCCTTTTAACACCAAATCATTATACATGGTTTTTTGAAAGGCATATTTCTAAAGAACTAAGTCATTGGTATTTGTGAAAAACAGAGTAAGGACTTTTAATGGACCAGAAATTATGTGGATCCCTAAAAAAGAAAGGGCACAGGTAAATTCCTGGCAGGAAATTGCAAAGGCTATGAAAGAAAGTGCTGACCCCAGAAGAGGGAATTGATGGCTGCAGAACACAGACTTCTCATCAGCAACAACTGGTGCCAGGAGAGAAGGGAACAAAATCTAAAAATTCTTAAGGGAAATAATTTACCCAAACTGTCACTTAACAATGAGGATGAATTTGTGAAAGAAGAAAAACTAACTAAAAGCTGTTAGCTTAAGGCTTTATTAAAACCATCACAACAGAACAGCTCAAGATGGCGGTTCTGCCGGAGGGCAGACAGCCTAAAGAATTTACATGTTAGACTGATGAAGGTCAGTCAAAGTTCCACTATATTCTGAGAATTGTTCACTGTTCCAGTTCTCAGAAGGTATGGGGAACTTAGACTGTACCAGTCATGGGACAGGACTTGGGGACTGCAAGACTGGAGTGAAGGTTTGAGCAGCTGTTAGATAGTCAATGTGGATTTGGTAAGAGTGGTGAGGAGGAAGAGGTGGGGCCTACAGCTTGCTAGAGTCAGTGGAATAAATTTAGCCATTCAGCTTCTTTCACAAATTAAGGACATTTTCTAACACATGAGACCTTAGAAAGTTTAACATCCACATTCTTTGAAAGAATTACTAGAGGATGTATTTCAGCAAGAATAAAAATAACTGTAGAAGGAAGTTACGAGCAAGAAACATGGTGAACAAAGTAATCATCTAAAATAATACTGCTAAATTGAAATCAGTTGTGTGTGTCTTAAACCAACCATCTGGAAATAAAATTCCATAAGAAGTCAACATAAGAGTTAGTTGGGGAAGAAGGAAGGAGAGTGTAAAAGGAAAGAAATGCTAGCTGAATCTCTTGTCTTGTTGAGAGGAAGAGTAGAACATAGACGCATTTGACTCTAGATTTTTTTTTTAAGTATGTTTTTTTTTTGATGAGGAAGATTGCCTCTGAGCTAACATCTGTTGTCAATCTTCCTCTTTTTTTTTTTCTCCCCAAAGCCCCAGTGCATAGTTGTATATCCTAGTTGTAAGTCATTCTAGTTCTTCTGTGTGGGCTGCTGCCGAGGCATGGCAGTGAACCGGTCCGCACTCAGGATCTGAACCAGCAAACCCCAGGCCACTGAACTGGAGCATGTGAACTTAACCACTCAGCCACAGGGCCGGCCCCTCTAGACTTTTTTTTAAAGAAAATTTGAGTTTCTGTTTGTGAGCTAAAAGTGTGCACAACTTGAACACAAAAAGAACAGATGAACAGTTATGCAACTATCAGAGCAGAAGGACGACAATGTTGCAAAACACAACCAACCAACAGAAGGTAAGAAAGCCTTAAAAAATTTTTTTGGCAAATAAAAAACAAAAAACTAAGGTAGGAATAAAACAAAACTTCTCCATATTTACAATAAATGTGAGACTCGTTAAAAGACAGAGACTTTTAATCAGACCTATTAAAACACAGAGACTTTTAGGTTGGTTTTAAAAAAAAATCTAGCCATTGTTATTTACCAGAGACAAATCTGAGAAAATGTAATACAGTATTGCTGAAAATAAAGGCATATTAAAAATATACCTGTCACATGCTAACACAATGATTCTACAGCAATATTACTATCAGACATAATAGAATTCAAGATAAAACCTTTCAGGGGATCAAAAAGGATATTCATATTGATAAAAGGAGTAATCCACTAAGAAGATATAACACTAGTGAACATTTATGAATATGAGGTAGGTTCAAAATATATCAAGTGGAATCTAATAGAAATATTAAAAAGTATTAAAAATGAACATACCTATAATAATTGTGAGAAATATCACACTTTTTCAATAAACAACAGATTAGTCAAAAAATAAGCAAGTGTAAGAGGAGCTGAATAACATAATTAAAAATCTTCAACAAACAGACACGGAGAATTAAGACAAATTGACATACGTAATTAAGAATCTTCATCAAAATTAAGATAAATATACATAATTAAGACTTCATCAAACAGACATACTTTTAAAAATATATGTGGAATGTTCAGAGAATTGAGCAATAGACATCACTGAACTCAAAAAACTTCAAAATATTTATCCCATATAAGTCACAATCGCATAAGATTGCAAAAGAATCAAAAAATCAACATGTTGCCAGAAAATTCGTATGTCAGAAAAGTTTGGGACAGACTCCCAAATAATTCTTGAGATAAAGAGAAAAATAAGGAAACAGTTACAAAATACCTTGAACTGAATAGCCATGTGGGTCAGGGGTCCCTGAGACTATCCCCACATTTGGAGATTTGCTAGAAGGACTTATGGGACTGAGCATATAGTTGTACCCATGGCTAAGATTTATTACAGCGATGTAGTAAGGGTACAGGGCAAGTCTTAAGGGAAAAAGACACAGGCAGAGTCTGGAAGAATCCACGTGCAGGCTTCCTTATGCCCTCTCTCTCCCACGAGGAGTCACACAGAGCATATTCTTCTCCCAGCAACAAAAATGCAGAATAAGTGTGAGATGTTTCTGCCAGGGGAAGCCCAGGAGAGACTCAGCACCCAAGGGTTTTACTGGGGACTGGTCACACAGGCACCTGCTGCCTAGTAGGTTCCAAAATTCCAGACTCCCAGAAGGAAAGCAGGTGTTTGGCATAAAGCACCCGGTTTGTACACACAGTTCAGGCACAGCGAGCTACATTTCTCATATAGGGAAAGTTTTGCTTCAGTGAAGGAGTGAGGTTACCAGTCAAGTTCCCAGACACCAGCCAACAGTCAAGCTTGCAGGCTGGTCTTTTCAGGGATAATGGTCTCAGGCCTGCTATGTGAACCTGTTTCTGCACAACATGTAAGGCCTGTAAATCAAAACCTGAGTATGGAGCCAGAGTAGCACTCAGGAAGAAATTTCCAGCCATAAATGAATTTGTCCCCGAATAAAAAGGGTTGAAATTTAATGAATAATATTTCACCAAAAGACACTGAAAAAAACAATAAAATAAGTCCAGTGAAAGCAGAATAAAGGAATTAAGATAAAGCCAGATATTAATAAAAACAAAGACTATAAGAACAAACACAAAATAACAGGCTTGATCAATAACATAACCGTAGTTCTTCAAAAGAAACAATTTTTAAAAAGATAAAACTTTGGAAATCTATAATTAAGAAAAAGGAGACAGAAGGTAAAACTTGATATTGACAGGAAAAGAGTTATAGATACACAAGAGTTTGAAAATTATGAAGATAATACTATACAGAATTTTATACCACTGAATGTGAAAATATCAGTGACAGCATAGTTTTGGGTATTAGAAATTATAAATGTTAAAATTAGTTAAAATAAACCAGTAATTATGAAAGAATTTCTAGCTAGACTCATTAGCTACACTCCCTCCTTCCGCACTGACGCCCTAAAGGCAGGAGCCCAAACCCTTTGGTAGAGATTACCAACTAAAACACCAGGAGTAGAGGAATGAAATTTTTCATCTTTTACAAACTATTTCAAAACTAGGAAAAAAGGGCAGGTTAACTACCAACCCCAATTAATAACTTTGATCGAGCCCTGAAAGAAACTACCCAACTCATCTTGTAAAGACCAGTCTAACCCTAAAGACTCCACTAAAAAACTGTTAGAACTAATCAACAAATTGAATAAATTTGGAGGATACAAGACCAACATACAAAAATCAGTTGTGTTTCTATACACTAGCAACAAACTATCTGAAAAATAAATAAAGAAAACAATACCATTTTCAATTGCATCAAGAACAATAAAATACCTAGGAAAAACTTAACCAAGTAGGTGAAAAATCTATAAGTGGAAAACTGTAAGAAACTGGTGAAAGAAACTGAAGAAGGCACAAATAAATAGAGAGGTATTCCATGTTCATGGACTGGAAGAATTAATATTGTTAAAATGTCCATCCTACCCAAAGCAATCTACAGATTCAATGTAATCCCTATCAAAATTCCAATGGCATTTCTCAAAGAAATAGCAAAACAATCCTAAACTTTGTGTGGAATCACAAAAGACAGTGAATAGCCAAAACAACCTTGAGAAAAAAGAACAAAGCTGAAAGTATTACACTTCCTGATTTCAAACTATATTACAAAGCTATAGTAATCAAAACAGATGGTACTGGCATAAAAACATAGACCAATGGAACAGAATTGAGAGCCCAGAAATAAATCCACACACGTATGGTCAACTAATATTTGACAAGGAAGCCAAGAATACTCAATGGGAAAGGACAGTCTCTTCAATAAATGACACTGAGAAAACTGGATATTCGCATGCAAAAAAGTGAAATTGGATCCCTATCTTATACCATTCACAAAAAATGACTTGTAATGGATTAAAGACTTAAATGTAAGACCTGAAACCATAAAACTCCTGGAAGAAAACATAGAGAAAAAGATCCTTGACACTGGCCTTGGCAATGACTTTTTGCCTACGACACTGAAAGTACAAGCTGTGAAAGTAAAACAACACAAGCAAAAATCAACAAGTGTGACTACATCAAACTAAACAGCTTCTGCACAGCAAAATAAACAATCAACAAAATGAAAAGGCAACCTACAAAATGCGAGAAAATATTTGCAAATCATATATCTGATAGCAAGTTAATATCCAAAATATATAAAAAACTCATACAACTCAATATCAAAGAACCAATCTGATTAAAAAATGGGCAGAGGACCTGAATGGACATTTTTCCAAACAAGGCATATAGATGGCCAACAGGTACATGAAAAGATGCTCAACATCACTAATCATCAGGGAAACACAAATCAAAACCACAACGTGATATCACCTCACACCTGTTAGAATGTCTATCATCAAAAAGACAAGCAATAGCAAGTGTTGGTGAGGATGAGGAAAAAAGTGAAGCTCTGTGCACTGTTGGTGGGAGTGTAAATTGGTGCAACCACTGTGGAAAACAGTAGGGAATTTCCTCAAAAAATGAAAAATAGAACTATCATATGATCCAGTAATCCCACTACTAGGTATACAACCAAAGGAAATGAAATCAAGATCTCGAGGAGATATCTGTACCCCTATGTTCACTGCAGCATTATTCATAATAGCCAAGATATGGAAACAATGTAAATATCTGTTTACAGATGAATAGATAAAGAAGATGTGATATATATCTTTATGATATAATGGAACATTATTCAGCCATGAGACAACAGACAGAGAATCAGCTAGCACCCTGGTCTTGGACTTCCCAGCCTCCACAACTGTGAGAAATAAAATAAAATTTCGTTGTTGAAGCCACCTGGTCAATGGTGTTCTGTCGTAGCAGCCTGGATCAACTAAGACAACGGGGATACAATCACAAATATCCAGACTGTTGGAGTCTTTAAAGAAAAACGCTCAGCTCTTCAACAGATAGATTCTAAGATTAAAGAGAAGGAAATGGAGAGGTACTTACAGATGAAAAGAGCCTTAAGAGACACACCAACTAATTGCAATATATGGGCATCGTTTGAATCCTATATAAACAAATAAACTAAAAAAAATATATGAAACAATCCCAGAAGTTTGGATGCTGGCTATTTGCTGAAAATAAGGAATCGTCGTTAGTATTTGGATGTGATCCTCATATTCAGTTAGGGTTAAACAATATCTGAATCACAGACCACAACCCCAAGAAGCTCACAGTTAGTGGAGGAAATATAAAGGTGAAAACTGATTAAAATGGAGAGACAGGCTTACATGAGGTCACACAGGATCTTTCTTGATTGCATACTAAGGGTAATAACGAAATTCTTGGTTTTAATTATCTTCAGAGACAAAGAAATGTCACCGAAGAGTTACAAACAGGTTTCTTTTTCTAGGGATGAAGCCTTCAGTGTAGCACTGGAGAAAATTTGCTTTGTTTTATATAGGTTACCAAAATGGGTCGTTTATCACAGAAATGTTAAGGAAGCATTGAACTTAGATGAAGTCAAGTAAAAGAATAGTGTTATCAAACAAAAAGCATGTAACACTGTTTGAGTTTTATAAGAGAAATGTCAGGAACCACTGTATTAAGAAAAACTCTACTGTGATGGGTTAGCTCTCTTAACAACATTGTATTGTATTACAAGACAAATTGAGGTTTTTATAGACTTTGGGTACAATGTATCTTTAATAAAACTTCACAAGCCTACCATTGAATCATTTACAACTACTGTTGCAATACTGAGCCACCATTAATTTTCACAATAATCAATTTTAATAAATTTTAAACAATGCTTGGAAACACTTGAAATAAACAAATACCGACCGTATAGGTACAGTATAACCAGGCTGCACTTTATCTTTTTTCTTGGTAATCAGGAACAAGAGGACAGTAAGTTTGGTTTAAAAAATTTGTAATGTTTAAACATTTTCTTAACCCTTAAATACAGCTGCTAACATTTTAACAATAAGAAATTGATATCCTTTCCTTTTTCTCCTTTCCTCTTGCCCTCCCCGCTCTTCTCTCCCTTTCCCTCTTTCTTAAGGGGAGTGTATATGATTACATACCATTGCTATAAAGTCACCTGCATTTAGATGTTTCAGACTAAGTAGTTGCTGATGACACAAATTAATACAACTTTAGCAGAACCATTTCTCTTCTGAGTTTGCATTTTTCCCTAGAATTTCTCCACAATTTTGGCTGCTTTATGCCTAGAAAGTATCATCTGTTCTTGAAAATTGTGCAATTTTTTATTCAAATACTTGCTCACAGAAATTCCTAGTGATTGCTTCTTCACCTTGACAGTGAAGACAATAAAAAGAGTTGGCTTGTTTCTGGCATGGTGTAAACTGGATTGTTGTTCTCCCGTGTTATATTATTTACAAAACAGGCCAGACTTGGGAGAATATATGGTGACCTGTTGTGATTGCTTTGTCTGAGCCATCAGACCTGTGGGCTGGAGTGGGAGTTCTCCACCCATCCTCCCTATCCTCAATTTCTCTCAAAAGAATGGGTGTTTCATCGACAACTTTTCTGGAACAACAAAGGAGAGTAAACCGTGAAGAAAGAAAGAGAGAATTTTCTCCTAACTGAAGCAAAAAAAGAAAAAGCTCTCTGGAGATTCTCCTCTGTAGGAGCTGGTTTGCTTCTGCTATGGAACTAGGCAGGGACTTGGCATCTGGTTTGGGACCTAAGAGTGGCCAGTTTTATAGCTTTTTAAAGCTACCCTTTGATTGTATTTTGTCATTACCAAAATTTAAGCAAAGTTTTGTGTGCATTATAACCTGCTCTGGCTATCCTCTGAGAGTTTGCACCCTTGCCAAGCTGTGGAGGCATTATACTGTGTTTTCTGTTTTCAAGAGAACTCAGACTAAAACACTAGCCACACCATCATCCACGTATAATGGTAGATTAAAGATATTTTCCAACATTCCAATTAGAAAAAAATCTTACTGTCTTGTCGGTAACAGACCCTTTCTCAAATATTTTTGAGGGGCTGTGCTCATCAAAAAGAGAGTTAAAGAAAAAGTAAGAAATATGGGAAACAAGCTTAGGACACAGGAAAGAAGGGAAAGGATTTCCCCAGAGAATTGTGAAGGTAGATCTCAGGATGACAGCTATGCACCAGAAGAGAGCTGCTTGTCTAGATTGGAGAATGTCAGTCAAGATGCAGAATATAAGTTGTCATCACTAAGACACGGCTACCACTGTACCATCTTCTCAACCCCAGGACAGAACATTCAGGAGAACTGGCCCAGGTGCTAATGAGCTTCCTGCTTTCTCTTCTAAGTCACGATGGCTGGATCAGCTGAGAACAAGCTTCTGTTTCTATACTCCTAAGACCTGGAGTAGGCCTCAGTGACCTGCAATCTGAAAGAGAGATCAGCCCCCTCCCTCTGACAAGGTTTCTTCTTAGTATGCGATTCCAGGCTTATCCCATCTTTCTGCCAAACTGTTTTATGTTTCCAGAACTCATTCACAGCTTTACCTACTGGTTTCCTGGAAACGGCACTTGTAAGCTCTGAAGGAAGCTGAGGCCAGCTCACAGCCCAGAAATTCTGTTTGGCTTACCTTCTCCTGGAGCCTCCATTGATAGTGGCAATATTCCCCTTTCCTTGCACAGTTAGGTTTGTGCTTGTGTCTGAGCTAAAAAACAACTACATATTATTTAGAGATACATAAGTAAGTGGCAAAACTATAATGTACAACAAGGATTTCCTTGTTTCTACGTCCAACACATAGACAGGATAATGGTTTCCTTTGTTGGGAGAGGGAGTAGAGAGGCACACGGGGCATTTCTAAAGTGCTGGATATGTTCTATATCTTAACATAGGTCGGGGTGCATTGGTTTTTGTTTTATAACCATTCTTCAAATTATATGTATATGTATTATATACTCTTTTGTATGTGTGCTACGTTTAATCATTCCACACGCACATAAACACACAATTTTAAAAAGTTACTGGATTCAATACAAAAACCTCTATTGCTCCATCATCTGAAACTTTTCCTCCAGACACCAGCCTTGCAAATCGACAGCAGAGTGATGCTGACGGATATTTGCCTTCTTGTAATAAACAACCCGCCTCTCGAAAGGAAGAATGATACAAGAGTATTTGAGTATACGAGGAGGTGTAGGTCCATTTTACTATTCTTGACTGACTCTGACCCCAAATCCCTGGGCAAACTCATAAAATTGAATAAAATCTCCTCCCTTTGCTCCATGCTCTTGAAACTGAAAAATGGTTTACAAAGTTAAGAGCTAAATGAAATACCTTCTAATAGAAACTCTTTTAGTGAATCTGCTCATGAACAAAAATAGTGTACACAAAAATAATTCAGGCTTATAAGAAAGAAAAGAAGACAGTTGTTGGGGCAAAAAGTACAGGAAGAAATTAAAAGCTAAAGAGAGAAAGAAATAAACCCAACTCACACTGACAGCTCCTCAGATAGAAGAGAAGCCACCTCAAGAGAGGACCTTTCCAGCAGATATTACTTTTCCTCAGTTCCCTAAACTTTGTGTGTATTAATCTCAATTCTTTAAAATGCTTGCCTACACAATCTCTTCCCTCTAAGCTAGTTTATACACAATTAAGAAAACTATTTTCTAAAATAAACCAAAGTATAGAGATAATTTCTAATTTTTGCTTCATTGAGTCATTATTTAGCATAAAAAAAATTTGGGAAAGTTAAAAAAATTCTCCTATTGCTATTTCATAAAATGGTATTCTCCCCTTACACACTTTCATGGCCTCTTCTGCATAGGTATTCAGTCTATTAGGTAAATACATCGTTCCGCATTTGCAACCGTTTTTCAATCCTGATTCAATTAGGTTAGGCTACAAAAATGTATTCTATAATTTCACAGAAAATCTTCTCAATGATTTTTTAAAAATTCCATTGTAATGGCTTCTTTGGTACCCAAATATTTCATGTGACTCCAACCCACAATGATGGAAGTTGAGTTTGTTTTGTACTGTTTCAGATAGGCAAAAATTATGTTGCATTATTCAAGCATAATAGATAAGAAATACTGACTCATTCATTCACCAACTTATTCACTCACTTGTCCATTCATTCATTCATCATGGTCAATTATCGTTTTTTTTTTTTTTTGGAGATAAAGTTTAGCCCTGAGCTAACATCTATGCCAATTTTCTTCTATTTTGTATGTGAGTTGCCACCACAGCATGGCCACTGACCAGTGGTATAGGTCCACGCCCAGGAGCCAAAGCCAGGCTGCCAAAGTGGAGGGCGCTAAACCTGACCACTAGGCTACCAGCCAGCCCTTCAATTGTCTTTTAGGTCTAAAACGTTGTGATAAGTGAGTTAGGCAATGATACTGACATCAAAACCCCCACTATCTCATAGGAGGATAAGATATGCCCAAATAACTAAACTGTAGTAATTGCTGTTAGAGAAATACAGATAAAGTATGATTAGCCATGTGATGGCAGAGACCATTTCCCTCTGGTTCTCTGGTAACTCTTTGCACCTGGAGCAGTGCTGGGTCATAGCAGATGTTCATACTTGCTGAATGGGGAAAAAAAAATAAGGAATGAATGAATGAATAAAAGAGGAATTGTCATTAATCTAGGCTTTGACGATGGCAGGATCTGGTTATGGGAAGATAAAGAAGGCAGGCTTCAAGAACCAAGATGAATGGATAAAGAAAAAATGTGGTATATACACACAATGGAATACTATTAAGCCTTACAAAAGAAGGAAATTCTGCAATATGCTATAACATGGATGAATCCTGAGGACAGGACAAGTGAAATAAACCAGTCACAGAAAGACAAATATTGCATGATTTCATTTATATTAAGTGTCTAACATAGTCAAATTCATAGAATCAAAGAGTGGAATGGTGGGTGTCAGGGGCTGGAGGGAGGGAGAAATGGGAGTTACCAGTCAATGGGCATAAAGCTTCAGTTAAGCAAGATGAATAAATTCTAGAGATCTGCTGTATAAACACCATGCCTATAATCAACAATAATGTATTATACACTTAAAAATTTGTTAAGGGATGGTCCAGTGGTGTAGTGGTTAAGTTCAGCGGGCTCCACTTTGGCAGCCTGGCTTTTGTTCCTGGGCGCATACCTACACCACTCATCAAGCCACACTGTGCCAGCATCCCACATACAAGATAGAGGAAGATTGGCACAAATGTTAGCTCACCAACAATCTTCCTCAAGCAAAAAGAGGAAGAGTGGCAATAGATGTTAGCCCAGAGCCAATCTTCCTCACCAAAAAAAAGAAAAAAAAGATTGTTAAGAGGGTAGATATCATGTTGTATTCTTATGATAAAAAAATACAATTTAAAAAATTTAAATTATTATAGTAAAAATTGATGTTCTGTTGCTGAAAAAATATGCCTTTACATTATAGTGGGTAGTTGAGGGTTTATTTAAATAAAACGATAATGTAACCATCTAAATCAGTCTCCTTTTCCTTTTGTATGCTGTGTCATCATGTAGAGCAAATATTCTTGGGATGTAATTGTGGTGCCTCTTTAAATATTCAATAATAACGTTGCTGAATTGATCTATTTGCACATTTAAGTGGAGGAAATATCAGGACTCCCAAAGATCAAAGCCGCTCTTAAAGGATAAAAAAGTAACCATTTGGAGGCCTGTCTGGTGGTGTCATGGTTAAGTTTGCATGCTCCACTTCAGTGGCCCAGGGTTCACAGGTTCGGATCCCCAGCACGGGACCTAGCACCACTCATCAAGCCATTCTGTGGTGGTATCCCACATAAAATAGAGGAAGATTGGCACAGATGTTAGCTCAGCAACAACCTTCCTCAGGCAAAAAAAGGAAGATTGGCAACAGATGTTAGCACAGGGCTAATCTTCCTCACCAAAAAAAAAAGAGTAACCATTGTGGATGTTCAAAAAGAGCTGATATAGATTCTGGAGGAAATTTTCAGCATTCTAAGTGTATATTGAATAATGTCAACATCATGGAACTAAGTGCATAAATCTCAAGGTGACTCTTTGAAAAGGACAGCACTCATTTGCTAGGTGGATCATAGTTCAACAGATGTTCCCTAGTTTCTGGGACTGCATTTGCCTTTATGTTCATCAAGTAGTTGTGACAGGATGGTGTGGAGAGGGGGGTTTGGGACCACATGGAGGCTGTTATTGCTCAGCTGGAAAAGAACTAAATTCGAATGATCAAATTAAGTCTCATAAGCATGATCCCGGTTCTTGAAATTTAACTTCTTTCTCTTCCCATAACCAGATCCTTCCATCACTTAGATTACATGCCACTTCCTCTTTTATTCATTCATTCACTCATTCATTCCCCTCCCCCATTCAGCAGTTATAAGCACCTGCTATATGCCAGCATTATTCCAAGTGCAAGGCATTTTCTGGACATTTAAGTTGTTTCCACATCTTAGCTATTGTGAATAGTTCTGCAATGATCATAGGAGTGCTAATATCTCTTTGGGATTCTGATTTCAATTCTTTTGGATAAATACACAAAAGTGGGATTTCTGGATCATATGGTATTACCAATTTTTATTTTTTTGGGAGGGAGATCTCCATACTTTTTTCTATAGTGGCTGCACCACTATAGAAATGTTGCACACCAACAGTGTGCAAGGATATGTGGTGGTGTATTTTTCAAAAGCTCGGTGGAAATGAAGTACTAATTAACCACATACTGGAACTTCTGAGTTGCCAGCAATTCAACAAGAGTTTGAAGTAAGATCAGACTAACAACTTGAAAGCCTTAGATTATCATTTTAAAGAGTTATTTCATAGCAAACAAGCACATCAAGAGGACTAGAATTTTTTATTAATGAAAAATATGCCAGTGCTTCTGAACTATAGAAAATAGCCTTGCAAAAACTTCAAAGAGTGGATGAGCATCTCTGACATAATACCCAGCAGTGACATATACCATGGAACAAACAAAGGAACACCCTGTTTTTAAAAAGCATAAGATGGCTCAGAAAAGGATCTTATCTATGCTCTTAAATGGTTAGAATACTTTCTCTTGTATCATCCTCATGACGTATTATTAATGCTGTGTGTTCAAAGTCACACATTAGTGAAGATATGCCAGTGTCTTTCCCTTAATGTCCAGGATGGACTATATTTTATGTGTACCATCTTCCTACGTTAACCATAGATTTTTTTCTATTGTTCAGTAATAGTTGAAGTATTCACTTTACAGTTGACCCAGAAAATGGATCAACTTTGTGGCTTCCCTCTAATCCTGGTAGTTTTTGGTTTTTCTAAATACTTTCAGAAAGTTCTATTAACTAACAATTGTATAAAGAATATTTAAAAGCCCTTATTGTTTACTTTAAAATATGTCTATCTCATGTTTCTTTTCACTTTGCATCTTAGATTGTGAAGGTTTTCCGCAAAATTATAGTCATAATGTACGAGAGAATGTCATGTCCCTTCACTCTTCCAAAACTTTACAAGAATTTCTTACAAGCTTGTGGATGTCATTGTCTTAATTTTAATAGAAGAAACAAAGGAAGAAAAATTTCCAGCAAATATTTGTCCAAATATTTTAGAAACTAGTGAAACTTAAGAAGAATATTTTTTCAAATAGCAAATCATTTATGTAATATATGATAAACAATTACCACTCAGTTTTAAATATACTAGAACTATTTTCCTCTATGATTTATATTATAAATCATTAGGCCAACTGGAATAACATATTTCAGTGGTTATCAAAAAGGACTTCACCATGGGACCAAGATGCGTGATATTCATAAAACGTGTGACCCGATCCTAGATGGAGGGCTGCAAAACAGTCAGGACATTCTGAAGATTATGAATGATTCTCAGTCACGCTACCCTCGAAAGACTCATGCTCGAGGGAATGCAAGTGGATAAAAGTGATGCTATTGTTTTCACCTTAACTTTTCTCCTTTTTAAATTTCAAAACCTTAGAATTTTAACTATTATTAATAATAAAAAAATGTGTTGCAATCCACCTCACATCTGATCCAGACATGCCAATATTTTATTGTAGTTGCCAGCACTACTTTCTGTGTCATTCGTTAGTTCATTCATTCAAACACCATTCTTTTGCCACACATTTGTTAAATGCCTACCGGGCTTCAGGCTCTGTGATGGGCACTGGCATTATAGAGGAGTCCTTGAACTCAGTTCTGTTCCTTACTGATCAATATGCCAAATGCCTGTGAATGCTGAATTGCTGACTTATGTTAGACTTTTTTACTGACAAATTATAAAATGTTCTTTATCTTAACTCAAGATTCACTGCAATTTTTAAATTACTGAACATCTTCCCTATTTCACTTAATATGCATTTACTGATCACTATGTATTTGATAGAGAGGCTGAATAGAAAATTCTAGGTCTTAAGAAGACCAGTCAGAAATTAAACCACAAGCTTCTGGTAAAGATGGCAGTTTGCATGTATGATATGCTCCTCCCCTCCCTGAAAGTAACTGAAATTAAGGAAAAATAGGATATTATATGTATAACTAAAATATTCCAACTTAGCTTTCTGAGAAAAATTAAGAATGAACCCTGCAGCTCCTCAATAAAATGAATTGAGTTGAGACAAACACTGAGCCATCAAGTAAAAGAAATAAGAGTTTTGTTCCATTTCTAGCAATATGGAATACTGGAAAATCATCTAGCCTCAAACTATCTTAAAATATTCATAAGAGGAAAATATTTTTGAATATGCTTTTAAATTAACGAAAGGTGCTGCAAGAAATTCAGAGAAATCATGCGAGTCCACTAACAAAGTGGTAGTTTTAGCTTGGGAAGTAAGTTGGGAGCCCAATGGCCCAGAGCACTGTAGTGGTTCTCAAAGTGTGGTCCCTGGACCAGTAGCAACCTCATCACCCAGGAATGCGTTAGAAATGCAAACTCCTAAGCCCCTTCCTAAACTTACTAAACCAGTTGAGAGTTGGGAGTTGAGCCCAGTAATCAGTGTTTTAACAGAAGCATAGAGATTCTGAAATTACATGACATATCAGAATCCTTTAAAGGGCTTGCAATTTCCTCAGTGTAGCCTGGGAGTCGGTAGCATTGTTAGAAATGCAGAATCTCAGGCCCCATCCCAGACCCACTGACTCAAAATCTGCGGTTTAACAAGGTACACAGAAGACTCGGGAATATTACAGTGTGAGAACCACTTGTCCGCAGTAATGTCTTGCAAACTTTTTGACACACAGAAATTTGTCTTTGTGACACAGTACACGCACATTGCAGCAGTCTCAGTGCTACGTGAGATGAGTGAGGCGCCAAGGGTGCAAACTCTAAGAAGGTACTCACTCTCAGGGTCATGCAAATACACTTCAATGAGTGCTGGATTAGGACTATGGAATATATTTATTTTTGCTTGCCTGCATTAATAATATCTCTACAATGAACCTGAGTCAATTCTATAATTTAAAAAAGAAAAATTTCCTCTTAGTCTTCAAAGATAAAAAGAGGAATAAACAAAACATACTAAGACTCTTCTTAAGATTGTGTGTTAATAGAAGCCCCAAATCACAGTGAGGTGGGTATAGAGACATTACAACTTAGAATTGCATTCAGGAAATTTTGTTCATTTATAGGAAAACTGGAATCACTAAATGCAATGAGTCACTAATATCTATTAAGTTGCAGAACAAAACCAGTTTATTGACAGTCAGGAAGACTAGCTTTCAAATTAATACAACAACCACGGTGGTGTCATTCTTTCTCGGTACTGAGTTGGTGTGAGCAGCATCTCACACGTTTTTTTTTTCTCCCCATGGCAGCAGCCAAAGAGCATTACACTGAAAATAAATTGTGTATTTGGCCTGCCGTGAAGCAGAGACAATATATCCTGAATCAATCAACTGACCTGTTTTTGTTTTCTTCTTCTGGGCAGTTTGGCATTGTTTGTTTTGTTTTAAATAAAATAGTGTAAGGATGATTCTGCTTAAGACGATAGACCTAGGGACCAGCCCCATGGCTGAGTGGTTAAGTTTGCATGCTCTGCTGTGGCAGCCCAGGGTTTGGCCAGTTTGAATCCTGGGCTAGGACATTGCCCCGCTCATCAGGCCGTGCTGAGGCGGCATCCCACATGCCACAACTAGAAGGACTGACAACTAAAAATACACAACTATGTACTGGGGTTTTGGGGAGAACAAGGAAAAAAATAAAAAATCTTAAGAAAAAAAAGATGATAGACCTAAAACAGGACATAATTAACTTTTAAAAGACTTATATTAGTAAATCCCTCAACAAGGGCCAAGCCGTCTTTAAGGGTTTGAGTGTTTGCTCAGAATGCTGAACCTATAGTTTTCAGTATCTGTCTCAGGAGGGTAGCACAGGTGAGTAAGCCGGGAAATAGGAATAGAAAGATAAAACCGTATCTTCAGTAAGCACGACAGCATTATTTCCAGCAACTGCACTTCCTCCTTCCCCCACAATACTGCAGGCAGAGAATGGAATTACTCTTTCAGCAGTAACTTTCATTTTGTCAGTTATGGGTAGAAGTGGCCAGAAGAGAATTATACAATGTTCAAGCTACGGAAACCAGATAGGATCTTACCTAGCTGCTTCGTTTATGACTGAGGAAGCTGACATCCAGAGAAGTCGTGTGGCTCCTCAGTGCCAGCAAGGCAATGAGGAGAGGGCCTTCTTCCTCTTAGTTTATGAGATAATTATTTGGTCGTAGTTCTGAGAACATGATTTATTGGCTTTTCTTAACATGAGGCAAATTTCGAGTTTAGGATCTGCTTTAGTTTCTATTGCTATCTAACAAACCACAAATTTATTGGCTTAAAACAACTCCCATTTATGAGCTTACAGCTCTGTAGGTCAGAAGGCCAGGCACAGCACGAAGAGGATCTCAGCTCAGGGTCTCCCAAGGCTGAAATCAAGTTCTCAGCCAGCTGCACTCTTGTCTGGAGGTCAGAGTTTCTTCTCAGCTCATGTGGTTGTGGCAGAATTCAGCTCCCTGACGTTGAAGTACAAAAGTTGCCGTCGTCTTGCTGATTGCCAGCTGAGAGATGTTCTCAGCCCCTTGAGGCTGCCCACACTCCTTGCCACGTGGTCTCCTAATGTTCAAAGCCAACAATGGAGAATCTTTCTCAGGTCCAATCCCTCTCCTGCTTCAAATTTCCCGGACTTTGAATCTTCCTCTCCAGGAAGAGCCCCATTCCTTTTAAGGACTCACCCAATTAGGTGAGGTAACTAGAATAATCTCTCTTTTTTAAAGTCAACTGTGCCATATAACACAACCCAATCATGAGAGTGATCGCCCAGCATATATACGGGTCCCTCCCACACTCAAGGGTGGGAGATCATCTTGGAATTCTGCCTACTACAGAATCCATGCAGTTCAGCAGCCTAACACTGGCCCAGCTGTGAGCTCCACTGAGCTGAAGAGAAGGTGCGTCAGGATTCAGCACATTTCTGAGGGCAATGCTACTGAGATTGTAGGCGTGGAGATTAACAAGCTACAAAAGTTGTTGCTCACTCACCAAATTTTAAAGAAAAATTTTAGAGGCTTACAGCCTTATGTAAAGAGAGGTACCCGATCTAAATAACAAGATTATTGAGGGAAACAGGAACACTTTAAATGTCTGGTTTGAGATTACACACATCAACTATTCAAAATTATGCTCTTCCTGTGAAAGAGCTGTGTTCTGATTCTCCCCTTCATCATGAAAACAAAAGTAATGACAAATGATGGCTTTGCAGATTGTAAAAACAATGCTCCATCTATGATGATCTGAGGCCTCTTTTTTGAGCTAAATCAGTAAAAGATGCGTTCATTATACAGACCAAAATCTATTGCATGCTGCTGGCAGCTGTCCCGTCTGTCCATTTCCATGGCTACAGCTGTATTTCAGAGCGTCTCAATCTTTTTCCTGGAGCCAGCATTAGCCCCTCACCAGTGGTCCAGCATCCATTTGGTATGCCTTGTAATTTTTCCAGACTTGTTGCACTAGGTAAAAGGAAGTGCTAGAAACAGGCCTTTAGTAACGTGATGGTGAGGTATGGGGGAAGCGGAAGTGCTCTGAGTCCTGTGATTAGGTCTCAGTCTTTTCGTGAGCCTGTGCCTCTGGACTGTGAACTTCCTAAGAGTGTCTCAGTTTTTTTCTCCCTGCTTAGTTGGGACAGGATGGCTAGAGTGGACCAAGTTGGTATTTCCCTTCGCTCAGGTCGGTTAGGCTCTGATAACATCCCAGTACATTTAGCTGTGGTTAACTAGTTCTCCTGAGGGCAGGCCTTGTTAAAAAGAACCTAGAGCTTTGGCCTATTTCAAAATGGTTCCTTTTCCCTCCTCCTGCTGGAAGCATGAGGGGATTTTTCTCCCATATTTACTATGAGAACCTGGCTGAGCGCCTGGAGGTAAATCTCACAATATTGTTGGGGCTCCCCCATGACTGGGTTCCTCTGGAGTTTTTAACTCTCAGAGTTGTCTACACTGAACCTCCTGCAATTCATCAATTCCAGTTCTGGTTTTCTTTCCGCACCCCACTCCCTCCAGCACTGGTTCTCTCTGGAGTTTCCACCTGTGAGTCTGCTCAGGTGAGCCCTGACTGCCGTATTTGACTGTTGCTCCCGTCTCGGAGGTCACGGTTTGCCCTGAGTCCTCTCTTCTCTTACAGACCCAAGAAGAGTTGCTGATTTTTCAGCCTGTTTAGCCTTTTACATGTTAGGAGGGAGTAGCCACTCCCAGGCTCCTTCTTGCAAACCCGGTAGTCAGGATGCCTTTAACTCGTGCGCTCTTCCAAATCCTAATACTCAGGATTTCATTAGGGCCCAACTCTAATTCCTTTATGCAGAACATTTAATACTATTTCCTTTTATTTCTGTGGCCAAACCATTACATACCTGATATTGAGAAATTTCTCTCAAAACCTACAGTGTATAACTGAGAAAAACATCTGGTCACAGCACCTGGTTAAACTGCACTTGACCCAACAAATGAGTTTTGCCTGAAATGTGTATTCTAGAACTGACTTTCCATGACCTTGACAAAGCTGAGTTTGTTTTTCTGCCTCCCCCAAAAGTTCAAGTCTTACTTTCAAATTCCTCAATATTTAACCAGTGTTAAGGAACATTCTTATACCAACTCTGCCCATTATACAACTGACACCAAACCATTTGTCACTTACCATATACTAACTATATCAGATACAAATTGTATGATAAATATGCTAAAGTTGAGACAATTGTATAATACCAATGCCCATATTTATACAAAATAATAACAAAATTGGTATACCAACACTAAGCTGCTCACCACCAGAGCTTCCAAGCAAGAAACAGTAGCTGCCTGTTGCTGTCCACCTCTGTCCACGGCGCAGGCATGCAAGAGGAGACTTGTGTTCTGTCTCTTTCAAAGGGCATCTGTTACACACTTCCATGGTATCCAGCATGATTCTCAGAATCATGGAGTGTGATAAGAAATTTGCTAGCAAAAGGGGAGTAAGGATACAGCCAATTTCAGGAACAAAGTTGCCTTTCCTAAATATTTTAAGCATAATATGTTACGCACACACATACATTAAAGTTTTTACTTATGACATTGACATTTTAGAAGAGAAGTAGCTTCCATTTGAATTTTATTAGGAAATCATGATATACAACTTCAATTTCAGTTTGGATTTCTCGTGCTTACTATGATCTTTCCTACAGTTCTCCCTTTATCCATCTCCCAAATCAGTTCTAATCAAGGATCTGGTATCAGTAATGGAGGCCTTAGTTTGAATTTAAATTATTGTGTTATATTCTCCCAGGGCAACTTCACTTTAAAGCTTAAATCCAAAAGTAGAATGAATGGATTGCCCACTGTCATGGATATTTACACTCTCAACCAACAGATGAGGAAAGGTTTTAGAAAGCACGAGAACAATCCAGATACACCTGAGACCATAAAACATAGGCAACAATGAGACCAGCCCTTCATAAACTTGGCCTTCTGAACTCAAATTTGTTCTTAATACACAGAAAAGTTCATGCTTTCTTTGGTTAAAATTTTCAGTAGCTCACGTTTCCCAATATGTTCCTTTATTTACAGGTTGTCACTTCCTCTTTGATTCTAGAGTGAATGACTTCCCCCACATCTTAATCTTCCATCAAAATTCAGAAACACTGCCTAATATAATTAAACTGTATTACGCTCAAATGCTTTCTCTAAGACTGGTTCCTATTATCACCGTTTATATATTTCTATCCAAAGGAACATGTTGTTGAAACAGAAGAGGGGTGTTATTATAGTGTGTTTTCTGTAGTACACAAACACCTAACAGCTTCTAGCAACAAAATAAAGGATGTTTATTTGAGATGACAGTCTGTATTTGCAATATGCTATAAAGCACTTCTCTTAAATTGTACTACGTAGGTGGGATGCTATAAGAAGGATGTTTTTCTTTTTGTACCATGTACAATGTTACATTACTTTAAATTTTTAAAAAGGCTTTTTTAAAGAAGAAGCAATCCCACTTTGTTATTTTTTCCACATGCTATTAAGTTTGTCATTAGTTTACAATTTAGAATCTCAGAGTCTGAGGCTGTTTCATTTACAAGAAATAGCAGCTACCCCCCTTCGACAAATAAACTATCCAAGGTGAGTTTGGTTCACTGTGAGTGGTTATATCTAAATAATAGTAAATCTTTGTTTCAATTCTGGTGCTGAAACCATGTTAGACAAAGCAGTCAATAAGTACTTATTTAGCCATATCAAATGCAACATTATCTGTTTATTTCCATGTGGGATATAAATGCAAGTTCTCTGTCCCTTACAGGGTCAACACTCAAGTTGAACAGATAAAGCAAAGATATATCAAAGAAAACACAATGGGGCAGTTCATGGCTAATGCCAAATAAATAGGAAATAACACCGTGGAAGCTCGCAGGAGAAAGATCTCATAGCAAGGGTTTATTGAGCCAACTCTCTCTTCGTGGTGTGAAAGTGTCTGTTTTATTTTTAACATACTGTGTACGTGAATGTGTTCAGACAGCATTCATAGAAGTGACCCTTGTCCTCTTCACCTTTCTTTCGTGTACAGGGACTTTAGATATAGGGATAGCAAATCTATTACACAGGAACTATCTCTTCCTCTCCATCAGACGGAAATCCTTCCTCAAATAGCCCTGCCAGCAGCAGCTACCTCGACTGATCAGCATTGGCAAGGCAGGAGAAACCTGCCTGCAGTCTGTAATAGGCTGTGGGTTCCCTGTATCCCCAAAACTTAGCAGTCAGCTTGGCGTACAACAGATGTCTAATAAAAATGAGCTGAGGTAATTAATTAACTTATTAAGTTACATAACTCTGTTCTTGCCTAGGTATGAACAGTTTCTTTGCTCACAGAATACTGCATTTTACTGCTCTCCGGGACCAAGGACTATCGGGTTAGGTTCACAGGTTGGTGGCAGGGAGCGAAGTAGTAAGGAGTCAAGGAGACAGTGGATATGGAAAACTGAAAAGGCATAAAGCAGGAGGGTGAGAGCAGGAAGGGAAGGTTTGAAATAAAAGCAATTTAATGGCATAAAAATCAAGTTAAGCAGACTTAAAATCTGAGGGAATATACTGCCCCGTCTATAGCTTCCTTTTGTTAAAATTATAAAATAAAACACATACAAACGTGTATAGAAAACATTCGCACAGTTTAAAGAGCAATAATAAAATAAATGCCACATGCTCACTACCCTGGCCAAGAAACAGAATACTCCCATCCCCAGAAGCCACTCTGTGCCCTTCCCGATTGAATCCCCCCACCCCACTCAGTAGTAACCACTATCCTGAAATTGTAATCACTCTCTGCTTCTTCTCTCAGTCTTTATAACCAATGTGTCCCTATGTTTGAACACTTGTAATGGAATAATACTGTTTTCTTCTTCTATAACTTGCTTCTTTCGTTCAAGTTTATGCCTTTGAGATCATCCATGTTGATGTACGTACTGGAGTTCATACATTTTCACTGCAGTGTAGTATTTTACTGTGTAACTATTCTATACTTATTTATCCATCTTACTATTTAGGAACACTTGGGGTTTCCAGTCTTTTTCCCATTACGAACAACGCTGCTGTAAACATTCGGGTGCCTGTCTCCTAGCATGCACAAACCAAAGTTTCCCAAGGGCAGATACTTGGTATCACAATGGCTGGGTCATGTTCAACTTTACTAGATAATGCAAACTTTTTCCAAAGTGGTTTACCCATTTACCTTCTCGCCAGCAGCGGATGAAGGTTCCTGCAGATCTGCGTCTTTGGCTGCACTTGATATTATCAGTCTTTCTAGCTTTTGCCAATTTGATGGAATCTCTCTGCAGTACTAAATAGCATTTCCATTCTTTTTTTGCCCATTTCTTCTATTGGATTGGCTGCCTTTTTCTTATTTAATCATAGGCATTCTTTATATATTCTAGATACTAACCCCTTGTTAACCATGATTTTGAAAATATTTTTTCCCAGTTAGTGCTTTGTCTTGTCCCTCTCTTGATGGCATCTTTTGATACCTTTAAGTGAAAGATAATCTTGGTTGGTTGGGGAGTCAGGGAATGGTTCACTGGAGAATACCAGAAAAAGAAATCAAGAGAGGCTAGAATAAGGAATCATTTTAGAGAATAGAGTCCATTTCCGACACAGGGTTCTAATAAGCTGGGCCAGGCAGCATTTAAAATAAGTGAAGAAGGAATAAAATCATACCTAAGTGTTTTCCTCTAAAAGCCTGATGCACATTATTTTCCTTTAAATACAATGTTTATTAACATTTTTCAAGTTAGCTATTTTAGGGATTTTTGTTTTTGTTTTTTTTTAAAAGAAGAAAAGCATGTTTGCCTCTACCTCAGACACTTCCTGGAAGGCACTTTCAAAAATTCATAGCAGCATATTCAAATCGCAAATTTATTTCTGCGGGTGCAGGTAAACTCCATGAAAGCAAAATCCTCTGTCTAAACGCGAAATGCAATAGTGGCAAATATACTGTGCTTTAAGGTTTGCATTTTATTGTTTCATTTTTATTTCATTTGTTCATGGCAAATGAGCATTAGTTTCATATTTTTTCATTTCTTAATTTTGTCAATTTCCTCCCATCTCCTTTCTAAATTCTTATCATATTGCATCATTAGAGTTACACATTAATTCACAAATGTTTTGAGCATCAACCAAGTGTCAAGGTCTCTGCTACCACTTAAAATAAAACAACAAATAAAACTGGGCGCTCCCGTCAAGAAGCTTACACCCTAATGCAGGGCAACAGACAATTGCAATACAGTAAGATAAATGCCATTCTGGGTGAGAACCAGGAGCCATGAAAGCAAATTACAGGGGCATCCAACTCAGTCTAGTTGAGTCTTGTTGCCTCGTGCTGAAAGTTCTTCAGTAACACTTTTTTTATGCATCCCTCCCCAGAACCTCTGGCAACTGCTGATCTTTTTACCATCTCCATAGTTTGCTATTTCCAGAATGTCATGTAGTTAGAAGCATACAGTTTGAAGCCTTCTCAGATTGGCTTCTTTCACTCATCAATAGGCATTTAAGGTTCCTCTGTGTCTTTTTTGTGGCTTGATAACCTATTTCTTTTTATTGCTTAATAATGATCCATTGTCTGAATGTACCATACTTTATTTATCCATTTATCTACTGAAGAACATCTTGGTTGCTTCCAAGTTTTGGTAATTATGAATAAAACTGCTATAAACATTGGTGTACAGGTTTTTGTTGAACATAAGTTTGTAACTCATTTGGGTAAATTCCAAGGAGCGCTATTGCTGGACCGTATGAGAAGAGTGTATTTAGTTTGATAAGAAAGTGCCAACTGTCTTCCAAAGTAGCTGTACCATTTTGTACTCTAATCAGCAATGAACGAAAGTTCCTCTTGCTCTTCATCCTACCAGCATTTGAGTGTTGTGAGTATTTGGGTTTTCACCATTTTAATAGGTGTGTAGTGATATCTCATTGTTTTTCTAAGCCCAATAGCATTTTTGTTTCAGAAGAAGTAATTGCATTCTTTAACTGCAAGCTTTGCCAAACCCTTCACTGTAGGGGTTTTGAAAGAATTTTAAAACTCTCTCATAACAGTTATATGGGAAAGCAAAAGGCAAATAATAATAATAAGCAAGACAATTTTGTAAACTAAGAGTAAACTTTTGAAGGAAAACATCTATGTGTAATTTGGTGCCTTCTTTACTTGCATTTAAACCCTGTCCAACTCAGCTTAATCTAACCTTATGTCAAAAATATCCCTGGTATCAAGATTTATTACAAAGCTATAGTAAGTTACTATTGTAATATTGGCATTGGGATTGACAAGTAAACTAATAGCACAGAATTTGGATGCTGGGAAGATACCTACTCATACAGAGAAACAGGCTGCCTTTGCAGATTAGTGGGGAAAGGATGGACTCTTCAACAATTGTGTTGGTACAATTGATCACCCATAAAAAATGCTAATTGGTACTTCATTTTATACCCAGCAATAAATTCCAAATGGATTGAGAACAAAATGTAACATTTGAAAATCAAACCTTTAAAACTTCAGAAGATAATTCAAAAGAACATCTTTATGACCCTGAAAAAGAGAAGGATATATTACACAAGGTAAAAAAAAAAGGCGCAATAAAAAAGGAAAGATAGATGAATTCAGCAACATTAAAAATGTCTCTTTATTGACAGACATTATGAAATAAAAAACAATCTACTGATTGCTATGCATATGGCTGATAAAGCGTTAGTGTCTAGAATAAACAAATAACTCCTACAAGTTAATAAGAACCACCACTCCCTCCCCCAGCAATTGTCTAGGAAAGTTTTAGATGCAGATTCTATGGTCTAGAATTTCTATTCTTAGGCATTTAGCCTAGAAAAACTCATGCATATCTGTTAGCAGGAGGATGAATAAAGAATTGTGGTATATTTAGTCAACAGAATACTTATACAATAGTTAGAATGGCTAAATCTCAAAAACACAATGTTGAGAAAAAGTTGAAAGTGAAAAAATGTTGAGAAAGTACATACCCTCTAATTAAAATTTTAAAATATGCAAGACAATACTATATATTGTGCATAAATACCTGCATATGTCATAGAAATAGAACAACATTAGTAGCAATGATAAACACGAAGTTCAGGATGGTGCTTACATCTGCAGATGGGCCTCCACAGTATGTGCATTGTGTTATTTCTTAAGCTGAGAGATGTGTACATATGTGGTCATCTGTCTCTTAAGCCCTTTTTGTACGTCTGAAATATTTCATAGTTAATTAGATGTTAAAAATCTATTTTTTTAAAGGAGGAACTAAAATAGAGTGCTGTGAGCACAGCAGGGCTTCTGATGAAAAGATTCTTCTTTAAAGACCTAAATAAGGCCTGCACCCTCGTCCCAGGGTACATTGCACACCCAGTATGGAAACCCTCTGATGTGACCATGCTGCTGCTTCCACTGCAGTGTTGACCCCTTTGACCTAGAGCTCTGTTCCTCCATCCTTGCATTTGCCCTCAGATGACACCACTCCCAGGGTGCCATGCCCCTGCGCTACTCAGCACACCCAGCCCTCAGCAGCTTCTCATGCAGCCTGGCCTCTGCCAATAGAGGCCCCGGACAACCCGCTCTAGCTATTCCCACTTTTCTCTGGTACATCTCAATTTCATGGGATGCCTCAGGAGCCATTTTTTAGAGGCATTTCTGAAATGCCAGTGATACAGCATTAATAAAACATTCCTCCCAGCTCGGGCATTTACTGAGTGTTCTCATTACTGAATCTCAGATGGCGTCTGCAGAGTGACTGGTTTCTCCAGTAGTCCTTGGCCTTGTACACAGCTGGCTTTCCCATTTGATATTCTGCTTAAACATCTACAACTCTGTGTTTAATAGTTAAGTGCAAAAACGCTCCAAGTTTTATTGCCACCATTGGAACTATTTTCCCACACTTTCTGCACACAATACCCAAGGCTGGACTAGCATTTGGTGAAATAATGCCACAATTTATCATCTTTAAAAAGTTTTTTGTTGCAAAACACTACACCATTACTACCAAAGGGCGTTTTGGCTTTTGAAAAAGTCTAAATTCCCTGAAAATTGGCAAAGATGTTTTATAGGGAAATTTTTGGTCCTAGTTACTCAAACTGAGTGATTTTGTCACCCCCAGTGTGTGCAGAGAAAGACAGGGTAACCCAAAACTACAAAAAAGAATTTAAAATACTGAAAAAAAAATTAGTGGAGAAAAATAATTCAAAATGAAGCTCAACAACTGAAAAGAACCTAATCAAAGGGTTGGGACCGAAAGGTTGAGGTAACTAACAGGTCAGGTTTGAGTATGTCACCAACCCTCCCGCTCTGACCACACACTCATCTCCCTTTTCTGTTTCTCTTCTCATTCCCAGTAACTACTCTTCTCACTGCGTCCCTGTGTCCTCATTCTGTCTCCTGCTGAAATGAATACCAAGGCTGTGCTGACCTGGCACCAGTTCTTACTGAGCTGTTCTTAATTCCCAGAATCTGTCCTTCCCTTCCATGCCACCATCAAAACCCACCTGTTCTGTGTCTCATCTACAAGGGCTCATTCAGTTTTCACAACGGAAACTTGTCTTCTTTTAAGATACTAATGGAAGGTTATGGCTCCCCATCGTACCTTTCACGGACATTTACATGAGCTGTAATCCAAACAAATGAATCTTTGATGGTGAAATTTTAATGCCATAAAAGGCAGCTAGGAGAGATGTTTGGTGGGCTAAAGGTGCTTTTTCCATTTCCCTAAATCACAGTCCTTATAACTGATCACTCCATCTGCCCCAAAGCTATGTAGTGGGTTGACCTTGAAGGAGTAAACAGCGCCCCGCTTCTTTGTCTTTTTTGCAGTTTTGTCACTCCAAGAAAACCTGTATTGTGCCATGCTCCTACAAGACAAGATGGGACAAGCAGATGGAGACGATCTCAATACCCTGCCTTTAACTCAGGCCCAGGACAGCCAGCTCCCAGGACAGCCAGCTGTAGGCAGCCAGGTGTCCTGACTCTGAGCCCTCATTAGAAGTCACACTGCATCTCACTTCTGGCTCTTCCCCTGCTGTCTACCAGCTCTGCACCTCTTGCTTGGCTTTCTGTTTGAGACTTTAGTGCTTTGGGTCTGGTGTTCTGCTCTCCATCTCAAACCTGGTCCAGCCTCACCCACTTAGACCATTTCACCTGATTCAAGCCTGGCCCTGAGACTACCCCAGTGTCAGCCTGTCTGGCTGGTGCTCCCCACTGGCCTTCCCAAGGACTAAAGGTAGGTCTCAGCTCCAACTTCAGTTCTCCAGTCCCTGATTTAGTGGTCAGGATGAGCAAAGCTAGCTTTAGACATGGGTACAGGAAATGCTTACCTCATGGTAATTCCTTGTGTGGTATAATCTGAAGGGCTATTTTACAGAAAAGTGGTTAGGAGCCCAAACCTGGAGTTGGACCACTTGGGTTCAATTTCCATCCATTACCTATAAGCTGTGTCCTTCTGGGAAACTTCCTTAACCTCTTTAAGCCTTGCTTTTTGAGAATGATCGTGGCACTTACCTCGTAAGATTATCATTAAAATTAAAGGAGACGTACAAGTACCGTGCCTAGTATAGTAGCCAGCATGTAGCGAACAGTCAGTGCATTAGCTAACACTATAATCATTACTACAGTCAGGTGTCATAGGACCTGTGTTTCCACTACTGGAGATTCAGTCCTTTAACAGCTCCTCTTCAGACCTGCTACACTAATACACAGTGGACTTTTGGTGACAGTCAGAGAACTTTATTCTTGACAGGACAGCAGTGAATTTAAGGAAATCTGAGGGTGGAAGTGGGTGGGAAATGTTGAAGCCAGAGGTATAAACAGAGAAGGAAACACTAAAGGTGAACTTCACCTGATTCACGGGCGTGCCTGGGCTGACCCTTCTGACCAGTCAGGGCATGGGTCTGTTACTGGGGATGAAAGGGGAGATTGTATATTGAATAGGTAACCATCAAGGTTCTTCTGTGTGGAACAACTCAAGGAGTGTCATGTACAGGAGAGATGTGCTAGGGGTACCATTAAATAAAATGATGTGAAGAGTGCCCTCTGGAGTTGTGTGACAGGGTGGCCCTGAACTGACAATGCTTGTCACACTCCTCGATGTCCATTCCACACCACTCCACCCCATCCACGTTGTGCAACACCCTGCTCCAAGGTGAAGACTGATTGGACTAAGCCGGTGGTTCGCAACTGGGAACAATTTTGACACCCAGGGGATATTTAGTTGTCACAACTGGACAGAAGAGGGGATTGCTACTAACATCTTAAGGGTAGAGGTCAGGGATATATGGCTAAACATCCAACAACACACAGAACAACCCCCACGGCAAAAAATTATCCAGCCCAAAATGTCACAGGGCCAGGCTTGAGACACTCCTCTAAGTCAAGCAGGGCAATCGTTTCTCCTCGCCTGTGATTCCTTTGGGGCTCAGACCTTCTCACGTGAAGAATGCTTGGTGTGCAGGGTGGAAAGTGAAGAAAGAGCAGCATTTCACTAGAGAGTTGATGTGGTGAGAATCCACGACTCCAGAGACGAATGATCTTAAGATTATTAATTAGCCCCATCCACACCCCTGCCTTGGCAATTCACAGAAAATTGAAGCTCTGCATTCATTTCACCTGTGTCTTGAGGGGTGGGGAAGCCCCTAGCTGACGTTTTGTGTTTCTATATTTTTAAAGTATATTTTATTTCTTGAAAAGCACGTACATAGATAGCTCCTTATCAGGTTAAAAAAAAAAAATTAGCATTCTTTTTTCCTAAAGCCTAAGTAGACATAATTTTGGGATATGTTTGGTTTTGTTCTGTCTCCTGATTTTCCTGGGACCTGTGCCTAGGCAATACCTTATCCCTCTCCTCTTCTAAGCACTGGACTAGACCACAGGATCCTTAAAGGGAGACTCTTCATCTTCCCCACCTTTTTATTACCCGTACTGAAAACAGACCTGGTACACAATAAGCACTCCATAAAGTTCGCTGAATGATTGAATGGGTGAATACATAAATGAACATAATCTGGAATTTTGTTCCCAATGTATTTTGCTAGTTTTGTCCTAAGAATTACTAGGCATCTTTACCATTTTTATACATCTACTGGCACCTGATAATCAAACATGAGTCCAGAGTATCAATGTCATATTTTTTCTAGAATGTTTTCACCTATCTCCTGACATTTCTATTTAATGTACTTGTCTGTGAGTCTCTTGTCCATCATAATCTTCCTGAGCCTCATGAAACTCACGAAAGCCCTTGCCAGCTTGTCATCCTCTGTGTGCTGAAGGCTTGTTCTCTCCCCGCAGTGTCAGGGCTGCTCCACACCATCCCGGGGGAAGAGCCTTTCCCGGAGCCTTTGCCTATGGTGACTCCAGACGCGGCTTCCTGTCCCTGCTGGCTGCATCCTGACTTTCCAGTCGCCACTGGGCTTGATCCCCCCACAAATCCCAGGAACCCCTCTCTCTCTGGTTTCCTCCATCCTGTCTAGAAATCCTTCATCCTCTCTAACGAGAGGAGGCAAAAAATGTGTTCTTCTCTGCACAGGCAATATTCTTTTTCTATTCTGGATTCCCTTACAAACCTCCAAAAGATAATGATGCCCTCTGTCCTCTCTGCTTTCTTCCTATTAATGCCACCCTCTGTCCTCCTCCAATTGTCTGTGAATAGTATTGTTTGGAACAAGATTTATTGCTTAGCCCAAAGTTGAGAGCTCACTTTAGAACTAGTTGATCAGATTGGGTTAATGTATATTCATTTTATTTTAACTTTATTTGAATTCACTAAGTGCTAAGGAATTTAAGCAATCAATAATATGTAAGTAAATGTTGAATTTAAAGAAAGTTTAATACACTGCATGACATTAAAAACAAGTAGAGAAAATGACCTCAAGTTAAAGAAGTAATGATATGATGAGCTCCGTACATTGGGTGTGAATGAAATTTCTAAGTGTCAGTGTCTGTAAAAACAGTGACGTGTTCCTTATCGCCCCTTATCTAAGGAGCAGAAGGGTACACACAGTGTAATAGTCTGACTCCATTTTCTGACATTTGCTGACAACTTTTAAGCCACTTTCCCCTTGTGTCCCACATCTGGGTAGGCTGACCTGGGTGCTCCTGCCTTTGGCTGTACCGAAAACAAACTCCACAAGCTCCCGCCTGTATGTGAGAACCCTCACCCTGGACCCCCTCAACCACTATAAAAGCCTCAAGCCAGTCCTTTTCTTTGGTCTCTCAAGTTCTGTTCTCCCGCTAAAGCCTCATTATATAAGTAATAAACCTTTCATATCCCGTGTGTGTGTGGCCTCATCAATCTTGACATCAAAACTAAATTTTATGTGGGGGCCCATTCTGCTTCTGCAGAATAGTAACAACACAAAGTATATTGGAATGAAAGAGACGTATTCTCAAGGAGTAGGCCCCTTCTGCAGAAGTAGGGCAAAGAGAGGTCACTATGGGTAACAGAAATTCTCCCGTGTTCTAGTCAGACTAGAGAAGATGTGACTTGTTCACAGTTTATGTGCACTCTCTGCCATGCACTGTTCCTATGAAATTAACAAAGTTTTGCTCCGGATGCTGATGACCATCCAAGTCTGGCCAGTTTGCTTGGAGGAAAATAAAAGAGAAGCAAAATGTATCTCTGCTTCTCACTGCTGCTCCATGAAGCAGGAGGAATCCAGCCAGAAGTGCATAGTTGGGACACACATGCTACAGGTAGGGATCATTTTGTCAAAGCAGAAACTTTTTTCATGTTGCCTATCATCTGAGGTTATTTTTCCCAAAAATTCACACAAAATTACTCATCCCTAAATAGAAGTAGGACATTGCCTGCCTGCAGTATTACCATCCCATTGGCAGCTTTAATGAGATAAACATTGCAGGCCCTGAAATCAAGTTTATCAGATTAAAATCCAATTTGCCAAATGAGAGAAAAGTATTTACCAATTTTGTGCATACGTGGAATAGAAAAATCAGTTTGTCATCTTGAAATATATAGGACACTGCATTTGATAAACAGGAAACAAATGTTGCCAACATCCTTCTCTGATTTAAAGAAAAA
The DNA here is from genome assembly GCF_037783145.1 of Equus przewalskii. Lineage (NCBI taxonomy): Eukaryota > Metazoa > Chordata > Mammalia > Perissodactyla > Equidae > Equus > Equus przewalskii. Next base: position 40,888,999 of record NC_091834.1, read on the forward strand.
AACTTTTAAAAAACCACATTGCATCTCACTCTGAAATATTTTGGGAGCAGTGCATTAGATAGTGTACTAAGAGCACTAACGAAATGTTTTCCCTTCTTTCTTTATCATGTTTTATTATTCTTATTTCCTCTGCATCTTAGAAGCCGAGAGTGGAACAGCTCTGAAAGATGGAACTTCAGGGAATTTTTCCTGTCTGTGCTTTGTAATTTCACAAGCCATTCTGTATCTGTTATTCGTTTCCTGTGAGCGACTAAATGGATGTCTTTAATGTCTCTTTACAGATGAGAGCCCAGGAGATAGGTGGGCAAAAACTTTATCAATGATCATCATCAGTGATTACTGAGCATCACCTAAGGTCATGACAAAAGATAGACAACAGGAAACAGAGCCGGGTTAATCTAGAAAATGTTACACTTCCTGAAAGCTAGAATCTGCCTTCTGGGACAGAAATGTTTATAAGAGCAGAGATATGAGTATTTGAATAATTCTCTTAAACTTACATTAATAACCAGTAGCTACTGTGTCTTTTTTACCCCAGCACTAATATACCACTTAGCACATAGTAGACGTATGATAAATGCAGAAGAAAATGAATGAATGCATTAGAACCATTAGGTCTTTTTGCCAACCTCATAGTTTATTTTATACTAATATACACTGATGAATTAAATATTGACATAGCTAAATCACTCTAATTCAAAAATTAGTTCGACCTGCGTGATCTAAATGATGCTGACAGAACAATGCTCAATGAAAAGACTGTACAGAACATTTGCACACACCTCCCTGGATACCTCGGTAAGAGTTTCTTCAGGATACATTCTCAGCATCAGAGGTGCCTAGTCAGGGAGTTTTCTTATCTTTAACTTTACTAGCTATTGCCAATGTGCTCTCCCAAAGGGCTGTACCAATGCAAACTTTTCAAGCTGGGTAAAAAGGGTTTTCGACGATCTGCATCTTTGTTAGCACTTGGGCTCATCATATGAGGGGTGTAGTTATTGTGGGTTTTATTTGCTTTTTCTTGATTTGTAGTGAGATGGAGCATCTATTAATGTTTTATTAGTTACTCAGGTTTACTTTTCTGCTCTTCTGTAAATTGGCTCACAACTTTTTCCCATTTTACCATTGAGTTTTGTAGCTTCTTCCTATCGATTTGCAGGAGTTCTTATGCATCCTGAGTACTAACCCTCTGGTGATTATATGCACTGAAAATATATTCACTGAATTGTCTTTTCCACTTCCTTAAGATGTTCTTGATGGATGCATTGTTTATTTTAATATAATTGAATCCATGGGTCCTTTTTTTCATAATCACAGCAGCATTGTTTGTAATAAGAGAAAAAATGGAAACATTCTAGTAATACATCACCAGGAAACTGGAAAAATGAATAAATCAATCCTTATATATTCAAACAATGAAACACTATGCAACAGTGAAGGAATTGGAGCTACACATATCAGCATAAATAGATCTCACAGAGAAAACATTGAGTAAGAAACACAAGTTGAAGAAGACAATAAGCAATATACATGAACTTTAAAAACATTAAAAATGATTTAACATAAAGCACAAAGAAATACACAAGAAAAGAAACTCCAAAGTCAGGTTTATCATATAGTTCTTTGTATGTTTTCATATTTTTATACTTTGAAATAATAAGTTTATTGAATGCAGCTGCAGCTCTGGTATCTATGTCTCTCTCTGAAGAGCCAGATCAGCTCTCCAGAAGTCATGTTGAAGAAACATGCAGCTGGCACTGAACCTACATTACGGATTCCTAAGAGCATGTCTTCCAGGATGAGAAGGTTGAGATCAACACTAATGATCAGGGAAAGAGGATTATCTGAGCTATGTCACTTTCACAGGCATAAAATGATTGATTACAGACACTGCAAATAATCAAGTTACAATGAACCCCACAACATGATTTTTGGTGCCAAAAGTACAACTGAACATAGATTTGATTACTCAACTCTCCAGTAAAACAAGCAGGCCAAAAATCTACGTGGAATATAAGAAAGAGATTAAAAACTTTTATCTAAAGTGTGGTTTGAAGAAAATTGCAGAGGCTTCCTTTGGTAAGCTGGCACATAACCACAGTAGAGCTTTAATGACACCCAGTGCCAGGGCACAAACACTTTTATAAACGTTACTGGTCTCAGTATGGTCAATGAACCAGCTGCCACTGCCACTGCTTACGGCTTGGACAGGACAGTTGCTGTCAAATGAAATGTATTGATCTTTGACACAGGAGGTAGCGTTTTTGAAGATGGAATCCTTGATGTCTAGTCTTCAAGTAGGGACTAGGGTCATCTACTTGGTGGAGAAAACTTCCTTAACCAAAGGTCAACCATTTCAACATCAAGGTCAAGGGAAACATAAGAAGGACGTTAGCGAGAACACGAAGTCTATCTGATGCCTCTCTGATGCTTGTGAACATTTTAAACATATGCTCTTTCAGGATCCTTGACAAGATTTACATTAATTTCATCCAAATCTACTTTGCCTGTGTCTGTTTAACAACTGAACAGCGGCATGTTTTGTGGCTTGCTGGACCCTGTGGTGAAAGCCCTTCATGAAGTCAATGAAGACAAATCATAGGTCCATGACCATTTTGGTTGGTGGCTCTGCCCATATCCCAAGATTCAGAAGCTCCTTCAGGACTTCCTCAGTGTTAAGAATTTAAAGTGGACCATAAACAGTGATGAGATCATTGCTTATGGTACAGATGTCCAGGCAACCATCTTAGGGGAAAAAAATCTGATCGTTTCTAGGATTTGCTGCTTGTGGTGGGCTCTTGCTGTTCCTTGGCATTATAAGTACTGATACCATCATTGTGCCAAGTAGGCACAAATTGTAATTACCTACTTTAATGATCAACCTGGTGCACTCATTCAGGTCTATGAAGTCGAATGTGCAGTAACCAAGATTAACAGTATGTTAGGCAAGTTTTAGCTCACAGAGGTTTCTTAAGCTGAAGAAACATTTGATATAGATGTCTCCAGCATCCTCAATATGTCTGCTGTACACAAAAATACATAAAAAGGGGACAAGAGTATGACAAAGGCCATTTGAGCAAGGAAGATATTGTGCAGAAGGTCCAGGAAGTGGAAAAATAGAAAGCTGAATACAAGAAGTAGAGATACAAGTTGTTCTCCCAAGAAGGTCTTCAAATCCTTGCATTCACCATGAAGACCATGGAAGTCGAAGAACATGGAGCCCAAGGTCAATAATGATGATAGACAGACAATTCTTGATTAAGGCAATGAAAACATCAATTAACTAGACAAGAATCAGACTTCTGAGAAGGAAGAATATCTGTACCAAAAAAGAGATAGGGTCTGAAACTCCATTGTTCTCAACTGTACCAGAATGTAGGCAGCCTACCAGGAGGAACGTCTGGAAGTACCCTCAGAGTGGAGCTCCTCATCTATATGATGACTACAGATTCCAATTTGCTCTGGACACTCTTGCTTTATGCCTGTTATTCTAAGCTAAATAATAATAGTGCCACCTTCCCTTCAGGGGAGACCCAGTTTGGAGGACAATTTATAAGGTCACTACTCATCTTTACCCACCACTGAAGAGGCTAGCCAGCTCAGAGAGCAGAGAGCATATTCCACACAATCACAAAATTTGTAGGACTCAAATTTGTCATGAGAAATCCTATGGCAGTTTTTAAAAAACAATGTGCGTACTCCGGGATAAATACATTAATGGGCATTCTGAATACTTGAACGTGGGAGCACAGAAAGAGGAAATACATTACACTTGATGGTTTTGAAAACGTGTGGAAAATGCAGTTCATGTCCTGAAGCATAACGCTTCTTTTTTTAAATAGGCAATGTATAAAATAGAAATATTTTATAACAAATGTTTTATAAAAAACATAAAAACAACTAAATGAAATACAACACAATGCTACTAACAGTCGTCCGTGGAGTAGAGGATTAGAAGCACTTGCTTTTTTTCTTGTTTACACTTTCTGTAGTTCCCAGTTGTTTTACAGTAAGCACATATTGCTTTTGTAATCAGAAATAAACTTTTTTAAATGTTCAGAATAACTCAAAAAATGCAGCATGCAACTGCAGAATACAAGACGTGCTTGAAGTGGTTCTGAAAGGCTGAAAATAAAGGGATGAGCAAAGGTGCAGCAGGAAAGTGCACACCAAACCCTGAGATCCGGCTCTCCGACGATGGAGGACTCAGGCCAAGAAACATTAAACAAGACAAAGGTGGACAAGTTGTAATAGTAAAGGCTTCAATTTACAAAAAGCCATGATATATCTACTTACCCAAATAACATAACAGCAACCTTTACAACTCAGAAACTTGGGGCTGGCTCCGTGGCCAAGTGGTTAAGTTCGCAGCGCTTCGCTGCGGCGGCCCAGGGTTCGGATCCTGGGTGCGGACATGGCACCACTCGTCAGGCCACATTGAGGTGGCGTCCCACATCCCACAACTAGAAGGACATGCAACTAAGATATACAACTGTGTACGGGGGGCGGGGGGGGGGGGGGGGGTTGGGAAGATAAAGCAGAAAAAAAAAAAGATTGGCAACAGTTGTTAGCCCAGGTGCCAATCCTTAAATAAAAACTCAGAAACTACAAGGAGAAGAAAAAAATATCAAAGACTTAGATAATATCATGTTGTTTTCCAAGTGAACATGGAACACTCATTAAAACTGACCATATGTTAACCCACAAAGAAAGCCTTAATAAGTCTCATCAAGTAAAGATAATCAAAAATATTATCTAATTGGGGCCAGCCTGATGGTGTAGCGGTGACGTTCTCATGCTCCACTTTGGTAGCCCGGGGTTCACCAGTTCAGATCCCAGGTGCAGACCTATGCACTGCTTATCAACTCATGCTGTGGCAGGTGTCCCATATAGAAAATAGAGGAAGATGGGCACAGATGTTAGCTCAGGGCCAATCTTCCTCAAAAAAAAAAAAGTATTATCTACTCACAATGCAATACACCAGAAGTTCATAATAAAATTTTTAAAGATCCTTCTACTTGAAAATTTAAAAACTCAGTATTACACAATTCATGGGTCAAAGTAGAAGTACAGGCTGAAATTGCAGAATTTCTAAGAATATTGATAAAAATACTACATATGAAAACCTATGGGGTACAATTAAAGCAGTGATCAGAGGGAAATTGATAACATTAAATATCAATAAAATGAAAAAATGAAAATAAATTAAACATCCAACTCAAAAAATTACAAAAAGAACAAGAAAATAACACCCACAAAAAGTCAGAAATAATAAATTAATAATAGCAAAAATTAATGTTAGCAAAAAGAATGATTTAAAATGAAAAAATAAGGTTATTTGAAAATATCAAAAAATAGAGAAATCACTGGCTAACATCGTCAAGAAAAAGGGAGACTTTAAGCACATATACCCAAAATAAGAAATTGCAAGGAGGAAGTAACCATCAAAATAAGGGCAATCAGGGGCCGGCATGATGGCACAGCAGTTAAGTGCACACGTTCCACTTCTCAGCAGCTCCAGGTTCACCGGTTCAGATCCCGGGCACAGACACGGCACCGCTTGGCACACCATGCTATGGTAGGTAGCATATAAAGTAGTGGAAGATGGACATGGATGTTAGCTCAGGGCCAGGATTCCTCAACAAAAAGAGGAGGACTGGCAGTAGTTAGCTCAGGGCTAATCTTCCTCAAAAAAAAAAAACGAGGGGAAAGAGCTCCCACCTCTCCAGGGCAGGTGTACCAAAGAACGTGTGGCCATTTTCAGTCTGCCACTACATTTCTAAAACTGGGATAACTCAACATTATGTGCTGTAGGGGAGGAAGACAATTCCTCTACCCATTCTAGGTCCTTCTGGCTGGCCTAAGAATTACAGTGACATGAGACAGAATAACAGGAGAAAATCAAACAAAGCTTTATAACATGTGTACATGAGAGAAACCCAGGAAAACTGGATAACTTGCCAGAATGCCCAAAGCTGCCACCTTAAATAGCATCTTTAGCTAAAGATAAAGGAGGACGTTGTGGGTAGTGGTTTGGGACTTCAAAGAGGAGGAAGGCAATTCACATGGATATTGAAAAGCAAATGTTTGGTAAACAGAACCTTGATAAGAACTGGCTTAGCAGGAACCCTCATAGTTTACCGATACCCAGAGTTATCTATGGTGATGGCCTGTCCTGGGGACAGGCCTTTCATCTTAAATTCTTTTAGGCACTTGGGTGGGTGCAGATCAAAGTTTCTCTCAGTCTTTTGTTCTTAAAAATAATCAAGCCAGGGGCCAGCTGGGTGGGTGGCAGTGACCCACATACAAAATAGGGGAAGACAAAATAGGGCACAGATGCTAGCTCAGGGATAGTCTTCCTCAAGCAAAAAGAGGAAGATTGGCACAGATGTTAGCTCAGGGCCAATCTTCCTCACCAAAAATTAAAAATAATAATCAAACCAAAGAGACACATTTGGGGTGGCCAATTCTGATCCCCCACAGTGCTTCATAATGTGATGCAATAAAAAGTATGCAACTGAAGCAATAATCTTGCCTAAAAAATTAAATCTGAACATCTAATCAAGCCTCTGACTGTTTCCAATTACTGTATAAGGGATAGAAGAAAAAGTTAACACCTTAAAGAAGCGATCAGCCCAATCCAGAATGTGGGATGTTCTATAGGACAAATAACCAGAGCAGGGCTGTTACAGAATAACTAAATGCAATATGAAGATGTTTAGATTCTGACTCAGACAAACTAAAAAGATATCTTTGAGATAATTGGAGAAATTTGAACATAGACTGTGTAGGGGAGGAAAAATAATTTTCTGCCCTTCTAGGTTCTTGACTGAATAAAAGACCAATTAACAGGAGAAAAAAGATTGATTATACGTACATATATATGTACCTACCTACAGGAGCCCCACAAATATTCAAAACTCCAAAGGCAGCCAGACATCAAGGCTTATACAGCATCCTGGGCCAAGGACAGGGAGAGGGGTCTGGGGTTTCTAGGCGGGAAGGCCGTTCAGAGGAAGGTGAGAGAGGACATGTTTGGTGACAAAGGTTGCTCTGCCCTCTCAGAGAAAAGAGCCATCACTGGTGACAGCTCTCCTCCTGGTACAGGCCCCCTGCCTCATGTAAATTCCCCTTACAAAAGGCGGACTTCTTCAGAGCTGCTCCTGTGCCTGCAGTTTCTCAAAAGAATCAGCTCAAAATAATCCTTATGCCAAAGAGGCATGTTTTGGGGTGGCACATTCTGTGACCCTTCAACTGGGTATTAGGTGATATTGAAAGGTAGCAGAATATGCCACCCCAAAATATGCCACTTTGGTATACTGGTTATTTTGAACTGAAAGAACCTAAAAATAGCAAATGCAGGGAAAGGCATTCCCTGAGCTCCCTGTATCTGCCTAAAGACAGATCCTCCAGGAGGCCAGCCCGCTGGCATAGTGGTTAAGTTTGTATGCTCCACTTCAGTGGGCCTGGGGTTCACCAGTTCGGATCCTGGATGTGGATCTACACACCATTCATCAAGCCATGCTGTGGCAGAGTCCCACATACTAAAAATAAAGGAAGATTGGCAACAGATGTTAACTCAGCAACAATCTTCCTCACAAAAAAAAAAAAAAAAAACTCCAAAAGGACCTCAAATGTCATAGATTCCCTCTAGGGAGTTTCACCAAGCAGGGAAGATTGACTCTTATCACAGGAGAGGAGACTAGAAGTCAACACCACACCCAAATATCAGCCCTCCCATCTATTCTTCTACGTGCCCATTCATCTTTCCTAGAAATCATTTACTCTCTCCTGAGACCTACATACCCTCTCTCCTTTCCCTGTTAAGATGGCATTTAAGTCTGAATTCTAAGCCACCTCTGGAGTTACTCATTTTTCCCTGGGTATCTCCCATGTATACATGAGGTGTACATATTAATAAACTTCTGTGTTTTTTTCTTTTACTACAGGGGCTCTGAGTCAAGAACTTGGACAGGTAGAGGGAAATTCATTTCCCCCACATACACACTATTAATTCTATTATATATATATATATGTATAAATTCTCTTTTAAACATAACAACAAAGTATTGATAGGTTGTTAAAAGATAAACTGAGGCATGTTAAGTTTTAAGAGTTTCTTTGAGCAAACTCGATTGGACTTGAGCAGTGCCAAACCAGAAGTGGTTAGGAGTCTCCACAGACAGGAGCTCAGGGAGAGACTTTATTGTACAGAAAAGGCGGAAACAAAGGAAGGAAATGATTGATTGGCTTGAGTTTAAAGCCTAGTTGGCTGTTTGTGATTGGTTGTGCTTAGGTGTGGAGATCATGAACTGGAGGCATTTACAGGCTTAGATTTGGGTTTGCTTAAGTAGACCACCAGGGGAACTGGATCCACAACAGTCTAACGGTCTCCTTGTTTAACTCATTTAACAAGGTGAAATAATATAACGTTTGGGATTTGCTTTAAAAACATAAGAGAGGGAGGTGGGAGATGGATGAAACAAAATCAGCAAAATGTTGATGAAATCGCACTTAAAATTTTTCTTTTGGGGGTGGGGGGCCTTCTTCCCATGTTATTAAGTGGCCTAGCGAGGTCTCTTGGTGTTACTTGGTTCAGGATTCCTGAAGAGTAACTATAATTGACTCAGCCAAGCTGTAGGCCACCGGCTTGGGTTTAAGGTTTAGCTTTCTGTCTGTTTACTCTCCATTCACTTGAGTCCAAAGAGCTGGGAGGAGTGAGTTATAAGGTAGGAAACCTGACCACCTGGGCCTGTCCCTTGAGGGGCCAGGGGTGAAGACTAGGGCTCTTCCACAGAATGAAGCAGCTGAGGGGGAGCAGACACACTCATTAGCATCTTTAGTGCTGGCTTCCTGAGGGTAGGATGAGCTATCTTCTAATTGGATCAGCTCCACGTGCACCAACTCAATTTCAAAAATAACATTGTCTTTTTGACTCATAAACTTGTTTTGAGCCCCACGGCTATTTGTCGATTTCTTTAACTGCTCATTGTAACAAGGAGTGAATGGGGATCAGGAGTTATTATGTCCCTTTACAACTGAGGGAAGCGGCAAAGCAACTTACCTACCCAAGGCGCAAAGCAGTTGGTTCTAGGGGAAATATACGAATTGTAGTTTTGTAAATCAACTATACAGTACCTCTGGGGAATTGTGTTGTGTTGAAAGCAACTAATAAGTATCTTTAAGGAACCCCTCACTTTTAATAAATTTCTTTTAAGACTTTCCTATGGAACATCTACATTGCCAGCATGGGTGGGTGTTGGAATAGTAAGAAATAGGTTGGAGGGTCAGAGAACATCCTGCTTACAAAAGGCCTTAAGAAGCAGGCTAAGGAGTTTTGAACTCATGGCTTTGCTGAAAGTGCTGACCAAGAAGGTCAAGTTCATAAAAGCACGGTGAATTAAAAAGAGAAAGACAGATGAAAACTGGGACACCAGCTAGGAACTTCAGTAATAAGGCCTGATCTACAAAAAGCAGCAGTGGAAATGTAGAGGATGCAAAGTATCCGAAAGATATTCCGAAGTGAGAAATTATTTATTTTGGTGACCTGGAGTTAGGGGATGGAGGAGAATAAAAAGCCAAAGATGACTTGAAAGTTTCTGATTTGGAAGACTAAAATGTAATGCTACCCCGGATAGATATGGAATGAGAATGGGAACCACCATAGAAGGAAGGCAGCCTCTCAGCATCTATTAGTAAGAGTTGGAAATAAGTAGGTGTCAATGAATAAAGGGCATAAATTGCAAGACAAGCAAATAGATTATCTGGGGTCTCAAGAACTGCCATTCAAGGGGTATAAATTCAGCTAGAAACCCCAATAGTGTCCCACTAGGAAGTAAAAGGGGATTTTAAAGACAAAGAAGGTAGCTTGTATTACAAAGATACAAAGAGATTTAATTGGAGTTGGAGAGAGCTAGTCTTGGCTAAATATTGGCTATTGATTCTATTCTCACAAAGTCCACAATCATCAGTGATCAGGATGTCTGTTCTCCTACTGACTTCTCAAACAATTGCTTGCAAACAATTGCCATCTTGGCCCAGTCCAAAGATTTGGCCCAGTCCAAGTTTAAGACAGCAAAGCACTTTCTCTGAAAGGGCCACTACAACTCCATTTTATTTACTTATTTATTCATTGTTATTTATTTATTTATTTATTTTGCTGAAGAAGATTTGCCCTGAGCCAACATCTGTGCCAGTCTTCCTCTATTTTGTATGTGGGTCACCGCCGCAGCATGGTTTAATGAGTAGTGTATGTCTGCACCTGGGATCTGAACCTGCAAACCTGGGCCACCAAAATGACTCCATTATAGTCGGTTTTGACATAGGATAAGAAAACATCTTGAAGGCACAACTCCTGTACATATCATATACATGTACAAAATTCTCTGATTCCTTTATAAACATTTATTGAATTCTGAAAAATGTGGAATTCAGGAAACTTAGACAATTTTCAGTCTTTTGAGAAGATAATTCTGGGCCCAGATAATTAATACTGAAATTAATTTATTAACTCAGTAGGTGAGCTGAGAATTTAAATCTGTAAAGTTATTTAGTCATTCTTGCATTTCCTTCACATCACTGATTCCAACAGCTTTACCAGCTGTGTAATAATCTTAGTCATGGGAAATTCAATAAAATTTCTTTTACTTTAAATTATATTTACTGTGAAATATTTTAATTACCCATGGATAAAATTCAACTGGCAAGGAGAATCATTCTCGGGTTTGAAATGTACAAACATTTGACATTGGAGTGATTACTGTGGTTGATGCTATTGCTTTCACAGAAAAGAGCAATCTAATTTCTTCTGGAAGCCAATGCATCATGTCACAGTGTCAGTATCTTCAAACAGTGATAATCCAAGCGAATTGTAGGCTATTTCCCAAGAGAAATGGCTCTAAAGGCACACCTAGCTCTCTAATTTTGTAAACACATATATCTTGTTGCAATTTGACCATCATCTGAAAGTTAACTCCTTGAAATTGAGAATGGACTCTCTGTAACTCAGGAGCTTTCAATCTTGGCTGCACATGGGAATCACATTGAAGAACTTAAAAAAAAAATCGTACTAATATCCAGCTCCCACACTCTCCCTCGTATTAATCTAAGTGGTCTGCAGTGTGGTCCAAGGAGTTTGATGCTCCCCAGGTGATTCTAACGCGCAGACACGGTTGACGATGTCTTATGTTTTCCTCAGATTCTTTGAAAGCTCAGATTTCTTTTCACTTTTTTAACAAATTCATGAAGTTATGAAAACCTTATTAGAATACACCACTGGTGAAACGGAAAAAATGCCAGAAGGAATAAAAACCAACCAACCAAACAATGCAAGGACAAAAAAGTAGCTCTTCTAGGAAGTAGGAGAGCACTTTAGGGAGAAAATTGTTGTTTGGGGAAATTATGCAATTATTCTAAATTTAAATTTGTTCATCTAAAATTATTTTTAGATGGACAAAGCCAGAACCCATGACTACTTTGTGTGGGAAATGTCGAATCTAAAGGAGGTTGGAATTGTTCAGCATAAGATAGGAAAATGACATTTCCCTCAGGCAGAGAAGCTATTTCCTATTGGTTTTATTGTTGATCGTTTGGCCAATATGTTTGATTTTCTTAAAGTGAGCATTTTGCTGATTCTTCTGGCAGCTGAAAAACAGTTGATTGTTTGTTTAGTTGGTTGGTTCGTTGGTTGATTTGGGGATGAAAGAGAGAAGAAATTGGGAGATGGCCTCTATATCTGCCAATAGGTCAGATCCTAAGATCTGGAGAGAAATGACCAGTGAGAAGCTTCTATGGTAGGATTTGGTTGCTGGAGCTTTGAAACAGCAATGTTAAGTATCTTTCTTTTCCATGTTGGAATCACCCCTTGATTGCCCACCTAAGTCTTCCATAATGCTTTGCTAATAATCACTACTACCCATTATCTATCTTGTGTTGGTGTGGTCTTAAAGATTGAAGAAAGGAGTGATGTTTGTGTTCATAGTGAAATAGCACAAGCTGCAATAGCAGGGATGAAACATCAAAAGTTAGGAAAAAAGCTATTGGATGATAGGTGACAAGCAGAAATCCTATAGCGGCTGCACTGCCATTTTCTGCAGTTATACAGGAAGAAATCCTGATATGTTTTATTTAGAGATGAAAGGAGTAAATAACTTCAGAAAGTTCAAGAAATTGAGGAATGTATGCCTTCATCCAAGGCAGCCCAGTTCCAGATAATTCTGAATATGCTACAGTAGAGAATGTTGTGCTGCTCAATATCCATGTTGTTTCTCCTCTTCCTGAGAACACCCCCAGAAGACATTTCCTGCCCCCCTTACTATTAGGTTTGGCCATGTGATTGGGTTCCAGCTAATGGAAAGTGAGCAGAAGTAATTTAAAGCACTTCCAGGCTTGACTTCTAGAACTTCTCATATGATCTTCCATATTCTACCTCTTTATTCATTAGGCAGTTGAATGCAAAGTATGTGGGGTTGAAATTTGAGAATACCCTAGAAGATGATGGAGCCACTAAAGGAAGGAGTCTAGGTACCTGAATCATCACAGAAAAAGCTGCCCATCAAACACTCTTCGGACTATGAAAATGATAAAAACAATTTGTGGGTTGTTTGTTACAGCAGCTAGCAGCTAGTTTGACTTAACAATATACTAAGTTCCAAATCCAAAGAGACCCATTCTGTACAGTCATTCACCAAAAAAAAAAGCCTTCAATATATTTAAAAGAGTTCAAATCATATGAAGTAGCTTTCTGACCACAAGGGAATTAAATTAGGTAATCAACAACAGAAAGAAATCTGGAAGATCCCCAAATATTTAAAAACTAAATACATTTAAGAAACTTGTGGATCAAAGAAGAAATCAAAAGGGAAATTAGAAAGTATTTTGAACAGAATGAAAATGAAAACACAACATTTCAAAATTTGTGGGAAGATGTTAAAACAGGGAAATTTATAGCACATTATACTGTTGTTTCTTTAATAGATCTATATCCCATCTCCTCAATTCTGTTACTCTCTTCCTCATTATTTTCGTTCTGCCCACATGAGGATGGAAACTATGATTTGATCTTCTTTGCCTTACTACTAATTATTGTAATTTGCCCACTAAATAAACATGTTTCAAGAGACAACTGTTGGCCTATAATACTGGCTGAGAGCAGGAGCTTGATACTACTAAATACATAATGAGGAAACTTTGGCTTGGACAGAGGGAAACCAAGGAAATGACGAGACTTGGTAGCTCCACTGTCCAGATAGCTGTGCTAAATCAAAGCATTTCATATTCAGGTTCATCTCATTCATAATCTTGATCCTCATTCTCTTCTCTTTCAAAAGAGCACTCAGAGCAGGGATGTATCTCCAAAACTTCCATTTTCTTCCCTTTGTAACTTATTGCAAAACAACATATTCGGGTACAGCACCTTGAACGTGTTTGTGTTTCTGTCTTCTACACACTCTCGACATGCAGACTCCATGAAGGTACACAATGAGAGCGGTCCCTCTCTTTATATGCCCTTCATTAACCACTTTCAAAGGTAAAGCAATGGCGATGACCATGAAAAAGTAATTCTGGTCACATTCCCACTCTTCTATATCGTTTTGATGAAGACCCACCTTTTGAGTCGATCAGTACATGATTCCTACTCCTTTCCCTTGACTATTTTAGTGGACTTTTCTCAGACTTCTGCAGCTCCATTATATCTTCCTCGTGACTTTAGGACTGTATTTTTATCCAAGAGTCTATACAAGAGAAAGATGGTATTTGGAGTTTTATTTCCATTGCCTTTCTGATGATTCCTTCCATTCGGATAGCGTTGTTGTCTGCATTCCAGAATGTATCTCACCAATGTCTTTGAGGAATAATCAACCATTACTGCTGCTTCCTGTTCTGGAGCTCAAACTTAGAGCACAAAGCTTATCATAATTTAAGTATATTTTGGAATCTAATTTTCCGAGATACATTACTTGAGTTTGGCCACAATAATCAAACCCTGTTCTTAAACCCTATTTTCACTATTCAATGTTTTGCATAGTCAAGTGAAGTACGTTAATTTAATAAGCCTTTTGTGCTCCATGTCTAGTTATCTGATATTTTAAATGACATCGTGTTAAGCACACAAATTCAGCTCTCTCCTTCAAAGGCAGTGTATCTTACCAATTTTTATTAGAACACAATAAACCCTGCCATTAATATAGCACTTTAGAACTCTTGTGTAAAACCAACACCTTGTATTTAGAGTGACAAGTTAATAATCACTGCCATCTGCAGGCAACAAAAAAATTCTGGCTTGTACCAACTTGTTCGAGCAAAGGCAATTTCAAATGAACAAAATAATTATATTTCCAGGGAACAACGCACTCAGATAAAAACAGACTAGGTTATTTCCTGCCCTTCATATTTGCATTGGAACGAACAGCAGCAGAGCAAACAGAAGAATAATGTTGAGCAAAAGCAGTTGCACTGGCAACCCTGAGGTCACAATCTTTGCTAGAGAATATAGAATGGGAGGCAAGATGTGAATGGAGAATAGATGTGTCCCCCAGTAGAATTGTTTTGGAGCATCACTGCTCTCAGTTGACAAATCCAATTCATTTATTTCAGCTCCCTCTGCAACTCTTTCTGAGCAAATCAGTAATATAACTTACTTGATAAGCCAAATTGATAGCCAGTCACATGCTGAATATCTGTCTGGTATCCATACTGAACTCAAGCCTATGTTATCTATAGTAGAGCAGGGAATCGATGTGTTCCAATTCATTGTCTGCATATGTAAATACAGTGTGGAGAAAATACTACGATATATCAACTGGAAACATGTTTGTTTGGTTTTTTTAATGATTGGCACCTGAGCTAAGATCTGTTGCCAATCTTTTCTTTTTTCTTCTTCTTCTTCTTCTCCCCAAAGCCCCCGAGTATATAGTTGTATATTCTAGTTGTGAGTGCCTCTGGTTGTGCTATGTGGGCCATCACCTCAGCATCGCTTGATGAGCAGTGCCATGTCCACGCCCAGGATCTGAATCGGCAAAACCCTGCGCCGCTGAAGTGGAGCACAAGAACTTAACCTCTCAGCCACGGGACCAGCCCCATGGAAATATGGTTTCTTTTAATGTTTTCAAGAAATTATACTTTTTAAAAGATACCCTTGGATGATAGCCTAACTCTGTTTCTCAATGGTAGCTACTATCGTCACTCAGGAGGAACAATCCCTCATGATTCTGTGCATTGCAGGATGTCTGGCATTCCTGGACCCCACCCATTAAGTGTCAGTAGAATCTCCCAGTCAGATGACAATCAAAAATGCTCCCAGGTATTTCAAAATGGTCGCTAGGACAACAATCCTGCTCTGTCTCTCAATAAAGGATCTTTGGTAAGGTTTCCCAACAGGACTTGAAGAATTTAATAAGCAAATTCCTGTATGGTCAATGATTCTTTAAAGAAACTCTAAACCAAAGATGCAAAGGAGAGCTGAATCTAGGGGATAATTTGTACAGAACCATAAAAAGTACTCATCTCTGCTTCTACCTTTTGCTAAATGATGCCTAAAAGAGGGTTCAAAGTTAGAAACTTTAAAATGACCAAAAAAAAGAATAATAACAAATGACAAACTAGAAACATTTGCAAGGGTTAATAACTTTAATGTATAAAGAATCTTTACATATCAATAAGAAAAAACTAATGTCCAATAGGAAACCAGATGAGGCAATCAGCAAGCAATTCAAAAATAAGAAAAATGGTTAATAACATAACAAAACATATTCAACGTTATTAATAATCCAATAAGCATAAATTATAAAAATTAAAACAAAGAAGTAATATTTTGACCCATAGAATTGAAAACTTTATTTACATGAAAATACTCAGTATTGGTAAGGATTCAAAGACATGAGCAAAAAGAGACAAGAACTGCCGCAGCCCTTATGGAAGAAATTCAGCCATAGCCATCAAAGCCTTAAAATTTTGCAATTCATTTAATCCATCAACCCTGTCTTCAGGAATTTAGACTAGGAATATAATTGTGGTTGTGAGCAAAGATTTGCCTACAATGTTGTTCACTGAATCATTATTTTTTTGTAGTAACAAAGCAGATACAACTTACATTTTCAAGAATAGGAAGTAGATTTTAAAACTATTATAAATCTAAACACATGGATAAGAACAGATCAGTGGTTACCAGAGGAGGAGAAGATGGCGGGAGGGTGAAAGGGGTAAAGGGAAACATATGTATGGTTGTGGATAAAAACTAGACTATTGAGGAGCCGGCCTGGTGGCACAGTGGTTAAGTTTAGGTGCTCCGCTTTAGCAGCCCGGGGTTTGTGGGCCTGGATCCCAGGCATGGACCTACACATCTCTCATCCAGCCATGCTGAAGGAGTATCCCACATACAAAATAGAGGAAGATTCACACAGATGTTTGCTCAGCAACAGTGTTCCTCAAGCAAAAAGAGGAGGATTGGCAATGGATGTTAGCTCAGGGCCAACCTTCCTCACCAAAAAAAAAAAAGACGACATTAGACTATTGAGGGTGAGCAGTGCAGTCTATACAGAAACTGATATATAATAATGTAGATCTGAAATTACACAATGTTATAAACCAATATGACCTTGATAAAATAACTTAAAAAATAATAAAAAGGGGAAAAAACTATTGCATATCTAGAAAATAAGATATTATGAACTAAAAATAATGCCTTGGAAAAATATTTAATGATTGGAAAGTAGTGTCTCACTAAGGGAAAAAAGCAGGATACAAAACAATTTGTATATTATAATACCCTTTTTATAAAACATACATGAGAGTGTGTATGTGAATAATATATATTTATACATTATAGAGAGAGACATAGAGAGAGAGAGAGAGATGCTATGTCTCTCTTGTGTAGAGAGATTGTCTATCTCTTTTTTCTTTGCAAACTCAAAACCTAGCATGGTGCCAGAAACAAAGAGTGTGTATTAAGTGCACCAAGTCAGTCACATTTATAAATGAGTGATTCATAAAGGACTATGAAAACATTCACTAAGATGTTTATGGTCATTGGGGCTGGGATAAATGAATTTTTTCTTTTTTCTCTTGGCTTATCTTTATTTTCTGGGTTTTATTCAATGAATAAGTATTACTTTTATACTTAGAAAAATTGTGTAAGAAGTCATAGAGAGGGCCTTAAAGTAGTTAGAAAGAAATTTTTAGATCTTAAAGGCAAGGATTTTTACAAATGCTGTAGCGATTTTCCCTCTATTTGTCACGATCATAATTTGAACCAATTTAAGTGCGTACTCACCTGCTGGGGGAAAAAAACAGCTTCCCGCCCTCCCCTGCCAGGCCCCATGGACTTCAGAAGTAAGGCAGTAAGCTTGAGTCACCCACCTTACTTGGGGCGCAGTCACAGGGTGCTTGGGGAGAAAAGCCCCTGGGAACACTGCGGCGAACAAGATTGTAGCGCGGTTGTATCGTAATTCTGAGACGGTGAAAGCAATATAGACAACGACGTTAGGCTCTTTGATTTTTATGTTTGCTTTGGTTCTTGTTTGAAGCAGTGTGTATCTTACGTCACCTAATGTCAGTTTTATAGTTATAATTTGAGGGGCAGTTTAGTTGCTTTAAAAAAGTTGCAACATTTCCGTCTCCTTTACAATCATTTCCCTGGTCTAGAAAAGGCAATGACCTACTACCGCAAACAAGCAAGAGTGCCACCTAGTGGCAGCTTACTTAATATGCACATGGTTCTCGGGCTCTGGAAGAAATTTAAGAAAGAGCGGAAGAGAGTAAATACTTCAGAGACTGACTCTCTGGTCTAACATGCTTCACCAGCTTCGGTGAACTGAATTGCAAAGGCTCCTTCCTGCCTAGGATTTTAGATTTCAGAAATGTGACGGATTGGGTTAACCCGGGAAAGATATCATTCTAAACCCTATTAACGCTAGCATATATTACCAAATAGTATAAGGCTCTTCTGGAGACTGACCGTTTTCTCATAGCACCGTTTATGATACAGCCCAAATCATCCGGTTTCAGAGAGCTATTGCCCTCTCTTCATTCACTTAGTCATTTAATGAACATTTATTGAACACCTCTAATTTCCAGGAACTGCACCAGGCATTAAGAACACAAAGATGAATAAGATACATTCTCCAGCTGGTGACTTATTCATAATCTATTAATTGTGCCGGATGATCTGTTGTCAACTCGGCGTCACCACCACCCCCTTTAAGGTCTCCTCTTAGAATGCCCATCCCTGGGATATGGAGCTGCCTCTAAGAGGAAGTGGCTCGAGATTTGGAAGGCCTTAGAGAAAGAGAAGCTGTGCTCTCCAGAAGCAGCAGCAGCAGTCAGGTTCATGAGCAGAAGAGAGATCCACAGCGGCTCCCTGGTGAGCTCTTGGGGACCACTTGTGTCGCTGCTGCGCCCTAAGACTGTGAGAGTGCTTCTCCAGGATTCTTAAGAACCCAGCCGCTTTCCGGTGCGTTTCTGAGAACTAACCGCACTGTTACTGCGCGCCAGATCTTCTTCAGTGTCTGTCCCTCCCATCCGCAGCAGCTTCCCTCCTTCATTACTCCCTGAGCTCTTCCAGTAGTCAAGTAAGCACCTAATTCCTGTCGCAAGCCCTCGGTGCCCAGAAAACATGGAGTGGCTTCTGTTTTCCTGACTAAACCGGGACTGCTTCAGACACATAGTGAGATAATCCTATAACATCGCCATGGCATAATGATGCAGGAACATACGAGGGTTTACGAGCTCTGAGTAGCAGGAAAGCATCCCAGCTTTAGAAGGATCAGGGGAGGCTCCCGGGAGATTGGCTTCTGAGGTAAGTCTTAAAAGGGAAAAGAAATTACCCAGGTGCAAAGGAGGATTTATCGACTAAAGTATTTAGAAAAACAAGCCAGGTTTTAGAAAGACTAGCTAATCAAAATAGAACCATGTTTAAAGGAAAAAACCACACAAGTTACCAAGTTTACCATTAGTATGTTGATAGAAAACAAAACGGCAGTTTTCCCACATGAGTATCGCTTCTATAAAGGTCATTACAGATTTGTACATATCAATGTAGAAAATGTAGCAATGCTTCATCTACCCCATCCCCTTAACCAGGTTGGTGCACCAAATTCCCCAGCTGCTGTGAAAGCTGCTGCCAATAGCTCACAGCTGCAGCCTGTGGAGAATTGCGCTCAGCTCATGGGTGCTCCCTCACCTAGAAGTGCCTGGAAGGTTGTGCCTTCCTTAAGGGCTTCTAGGGCCAAGGGCTGACCCACACAGGCAGACAAAATCTTGGCCCCTTTGCCTAAAGGTGGGATAATTTTGTAAGCCATTCGCGCTCCCCATGGGAACAGGCTGAGAATGGATGATAGCAGAAACTTCATCTTTGCTTAGCTTTCTCCCCTGTTTTCTGCCCTCCTTCCCTCTTGATGTGTGTCAGAACTGTAGATAGTTTGAAACTGCTTGAGCATGAAAAGGGAGGCAAGTATGCAGCCCAGTTATGCCGGACTTCTTGTATGCCCATGCCGTGTGAAGGGAGTTTGAACTTTACAAGGACCATGGTCTTCAAATTGTGCACACCATCAGTAAAACAATTTAGAGCATGCTATATGGACATATTTAATTATTAATGTACTGACATGTCGTACGTTTTGTAAATGATGTAAGAGAACAGAAATTTTAAAGGAAAAATCTTAAATAGAAGTTCTATTTTTCCTGTACCCCAGTAGATCACCTTGCACCTTGCCTTGGGTGACATGCGCTGCTTTGGAAACCATGGAGGCAGAGAAGAAGGGTAGTCAGCTCTGCATCTCAGACCTGCGATCCCGTCAGGCTTCTCATCTCTAGGCCAGTGATGTGTAGCTGTCCCTGTTTGCTAGGGTGGGTCTCCAATGCCTGCTCTTGAGGAAGGAGGGAGCAGAGATGGCGGGACAACTCTGTTCCCTCTTCTGATGGGCTTCTTGCCTAAGACAGACGTACACACACACATAGTCAAGCAGCTCCTTACCAGGGTTTCCAGTGATAGAACCTAAACAGTACAGATGTAGGAAATAGGGATGGAAAATCAACTCCTCCCCCCATCTCTCCTCCTGCCCCCACCAAAACCGCATATGTACACACATCCTCTCTAGCTTCTTCATCCCTTACATCTTAAGAAGGCACTGACCTCACTGCCTAAAATGTCTGGAAGTGATCATGGGGACATCCCCTAGGCCGTTGAAAAGCAGCCTGTTGGCACTTGCTTTCTATGCCTCATGTTCCTTCTTTCTCCCCACTACCTCCAAGTCTTGCCTCCCACTGCCTCCATTTTGATAGACTTCTCCTATTCTCTCGAAAGTAAGCAAGTCCCAACACTTCTCTTGGGTCACATAGATTTTCACAGTATCGGTTCCATTTGTGAGTCCATCCTAGCCATCCTCACTCCTTTGCTTGATTTTGCCACTAAGCAGGGGGGTGTGGGAAGTCTTTGAGCCCAAGAGGGAGGAGAGGGGAAGACTGTTCGGGTAATCCTACTTCTATTATTGCCTGTTTTTGTTTTTTTCTGGTTATCCCCTAGGGTCTGAAAAAGAAAGTCTCCAACGTCTCTCACAGCAAGCATGCATTTCCTATTCATAGCACCATAGGGTTCAAGTAGGAAATTGTCACCCCCACAGCTAGCATCACTTTGGGACTGGGACAAGAGTACAACGGAGTCCTACATACCATATATCTACATGACCAAAAGTTATAAATCAAGCACATACAACTCCTAAACAAAATAGGTTCTATTCTGTCACCTTGACAAATACGCCATTATAATGTCAAAATGGAAAAAGTGAGTGACATGTACGTGCCTAGTATAGTCTAAGCCAGTACAGTCTAAGGCGGTACCCTTTGTCTCTTTCTCACACCTTGGGTTACACCGCAAAGCCAGCTCTCTGCCGTCAGCCTGATGTTGATGCACGTCATGCCTGGTGCTCCTTCCTAATTCTGTGACTCACCTTGGCTGCTGGTGAGGGAAGGTGCTCTCCCCCACTCAGATCCCCAACTGAAATAAGGATTAAAAGAGAAAGTGAGGTGAGGGGAATCTGAGGTCTGCCTTGGGCAGCAGTCTGTGATGACAGCAGAGGACGTGTAGAGATAGCCAGCAGGAAGTTAGATGGGAGTCTGAGCTGTGACATTTTTAGCATCGTCACATTAAAAGTCACACCATCTGATGAGGTTTTAATTCTAGTAGCAAATAATAGTGGATGCAAGAAGGAGAGTGACTCTATGTCTTTTGCTCTAGTCCATTATTCTACAGAATGAAAAGGTTATATCTCTTTCTGCAAGAGAAAAACACAGTAAATATCTTTTGAATGAGCACACAATGGTAAATAAATCAATCAACATCCTTATTAAGAGCCTGTCATTTTCACTATCCCAAATTAAGCTCCATACCATGTTTAAAGTTTAAGAGGTATGGTCTCTGACCACTGGGAATTTAAAATTTACAGGTGGAAACAACAGAAAGAAAACACTTATATGACAGAGTCATATATACATACAACCTTTATTCTCAACTGAGTAGAATAGGGGAAGAAAAGCTTCCTTCTGCCCTTCAGGTTCTGTGGCTGGCCTCGGAATTAAACTGACATAAGGCAGATTAAGAGGAGAAAAATACAAGTTTAATTTTATATGTACACGGGAGTCTCCACAAGAAAATGAAGACCCAAAAGGTGGGTAGGCCCGAATACTTATATACTAGGTGGAACAAAGAGTATGAATTGTGGAAAAGTGACTAAGATGTATGGGAGATGAAAGGAAAATAATAGTTATTTTAACAAAGTCTGTCTGTACAGCTTTCTCTTGGCCTTGACTGTCTGTCTCTGGTAATAAGAATGTTTCTTTCCTCCTGGTATCGGGAGGGCATCTTTTACATGGGAGTTTTATCTTCTGCTTTCAGGAAGAAAAAGGGGTAGTCAGAGTGTCCTTACATCTGCTATTTCTCAAGTACCTTTAGCTCAAAATAATCCATGTGCCAGAATGGCATATTTTAGAGTGGCATGTTCTGCCACCCTTCATTTCCTCTCTTTGAAACTTCCCTAAGAAGTTTCACAGTCCAGAAGCAGAGCTGATAGATTGTTCCATATGTCATTGAACCAGTTTCTTCATCCTGAGAACAGGTCAGTTAAACAGTTGTGTCTTATTTCAAGAGGCAGTGGTGCAGGCGGAAGTAGGAGAGGCCCATCTAAATTAGGGCCTTCACATGGTGCAAGTAATCAAGCATTTAATGAGGGGCATTTCTATGGAAAAAAAAGAAAAGGTTAATGATTAGAAAAAACAAGAAACTCAGTTTTGAGTTCAGAGGGCAGACAGTCAAGAAGATTTTTAGATATTGGGGTTGAAGTTTCTTCAGATGGTAGAGTTAGGGCAGGCAGTGGCAATCCAATGAATATTTTGGTTTGTAGTTTGAATGTTTCTGGTGATGGCATCTCTGGTGAACGTTCTGAGTGGCCTACACTGCAGTGGGTGTGAAGGTTGTGCATACGTGATCTGTGTGGTGATTTCTTTGAAGTTAGATCAAGTCATCCAGCTTCAGCTTGCAGGGCTTCAGAAAAAGGGCAGTTTTAGTTTTCAGTGATGGGAGAGGGGGAGAGAAAAATTGGAAATGTTAATTACTGACAAAATGCACAAAACAGGGACTGGCCCCATGGACAAGTGGTTAAGTTTGCATGCTCTGCTTCAGCGGCCCAGGTTTCACTGGTTCGAATCCTGGGTGCAGACATGGGACTGCTCATCAGGCTGTGCTGAGGTGACGTCCCACATAGCACAACCAGAGGCACTCACAACTAGAATATACAACTATGTACTGAGGTGCTTTGGGGAGAAGAAGAAGAAAGAAAAAAAGAAGATTGGCAACAGTTGTCAGCTCAGGTGCCAATCTTTAAAAAAAAGAAAAAAATAATTTAAAAAATTTAAAAATGCACAAAACAGTAGGCAGGAGCCAGTTAACAAAGAGGAAGAAAACCTCAGAGGCAGTGAGCATGGCACTATTCAACAACCCACACGGATATGCTATAGTTTTTATTGAAACATAGAATTTTCTCCCTACAGTCACCTCCATTTTTATCAAAGATAAGGCAAGACTAATTTGTTTGCAAAATGTCTTATCTCATTAAAGTTGGCCTGATTATTTATATAAGTGCAGCAAGAATAGTGACTTATCATATAGGCTCTTTTTAAGTCTACTTTGTTGTAACTTTTAATAAAGAATCTCAGTTTGGACTTTTAAAAGCCTCTTGATGTAGCTAAGAATCTACATCAGGAACACACCACCGGACTTCGCCTTCAGTACCTATAGGTTTGGGTGATGTCCTCTCTTCTCAAGATTTGCAAGATATCTTGAGGTTCCTGAGTCTTCCAGGAAGTGACCTTTACAAACCTGTAAGGCTAGGAGCCCTGTAAGTCAGGTACCAGCCAGGAATTCCAGGAAAGCTTTGTAAGCATTGGTTCCATAAAGTTAATCGTAGTTTCTTAAGTCTGTCTGGTCATATCTGATTCTGTGCACATTATTCTCAAATGTGACATTCCAGTCAAATCCTTTGTGATGTAACTGATGTTTCCAATTGTGTTCTGTTACAAGGAGAACAGATTCTTATTGAAATTATGCAAATAACTATATTGCCATGGAAATAAAATATTCAATAAGAGTTTCTCAATTCAGGAGGAATTAGCGAGGGAGAAAAATAAATGTTTCATTTTGTTTTGTTGTTAATATCATCGAGTTGAATCCGACCTCCTGCAACCCTATGTGCAGCAGAGCAAAATCCTGCCAGGCCTTTCTGCACCATCCTCTCACCTTCTGACACTATATCAGACAATGCTCCACTGTTATTCACAGGGTTTTTATGGCCTTTTTTTTTTAAAGATTGGCACCTGAGCTAACAACTGTTGCCAATCTCTTTTTTTTTTTTTCCTGCTTTTTCTCCCCAAATCCCCCCAGTACACAGTTGTATATTTTAGTTGTGGGTCCTTCTAGCTGTGGCATGTGGGATGCCACCTCAGCATGACCTGATGAGCAGTGCCATGTCCACGCCCAGGATCCGAACCGGTGAAACCCTGGGCCATCAAAGCAGAGTACACGAACTTAACCACTTGTCCATGGGGCCAGCTCCCTGGCCAATTTTTTTGGAAATGAGTGACTAGGGCCTTCTTCCTGGTCTGTCTTAGTCTGGAAGCTCTCTGAAACCTGTCCATTGACCCTGCTGGTATTTGAAACACTGGTGGCATAGCTTTCAGTATCACAGCCACATGCAGCTCCCACAGTATGTCAACTGACAGATGGGTGGTGTGGTTCCCTGACTGGGAAACAAACCCAGGCTGCAGTGGTGAGAGCACTGAATTTTAACCACGAGACCGCCAGGGCTGGCTTCCTTTTGTTTACAAAGGTATAATCTACCAAATTATTGTAAGTTATAAGTAGCTTAAGTGAAAAGAGAAAAAGATGTTTCCTTAAATCTGGAACACAAAAAATTAAAGAACCAGCAAAGTTTTTTAAAAAAATCATTAAAAAAATTATTATTCTCATCAGTTCATTTAGTCCCAGGTAACTAACTCTTGTTCTTCTTGACCTTGGGTTAGCAGTTTCGTGAATCCAACAGCTTCTTTATTAGAGTTCCAGAAATTCTTATCCTGTTCGGTGGTATGATTTTAAAGTTATCGGAAACCTGTACTATAGAGTTACTTTTCAGAGTCCTTTCCATGAATCTCTGAAGACAGAGCACTTTTTCTGTGGTTGATTGCAAAAGCTTTCAGAAAAGCATCAGAGTAAAACAATATCTATGGGTGACAAAACACTCAAAAATAGCCATGGTTAAAGATCTGATAGGAATTCATTATAATGCAGCTGACAAAGAAATTTGGCTATTTCTTTGGCATACAATATTTTAAGATAGTTACTGGAATTATGACTGATTATATAGATGGTAAGGACATTGACAAATTTCTAGGAATTTCATAAAATTGTTGAACACTTTGTGTTAGTAACATATACACATAAAAATATAGTCTAAAGACTTAGCATCACTTCTTGTTTGACAATGCTTTTCATGTATTTTAACATATTAAATAAATCTAATTATTTTAACATCTCTCATTTTTACAAAGTCAGAGAACAAATTCTTTCGAGATTTTCTAGGGGCCTTCTGAGCCCTAATTTGAGGTAAAAAAAGAGTTTACTTATAATTTGATTTGGGAAGTTTGTCAAAATGCTGAAAGGTTTGAACATTTGATCAAATAAGATCACAGGTCACTGTGAAATGATACTTAGCTATCCACTTAACCAAAGTGACAATAAAAGATTTCAAGGGTATATATGGAAGATTATATGATTGTAAAAGAAAACTGTAGCTCTTTTAATATTGAGAAAACTCGGTTTTCTTAAGTAATCAAGAATCTGATAAAGACAACATGAAGCATAGGAAATTATTTTGATAAAACAGAATCTTTCTTGGCTAGGCAGATTAGTCAACAAGTAAAGAAATATCTTTTAGAATAATCCAGGAAAGCTTTGTCCTTTTAACTGAGAAAGGATATTAAATTCTAGTTTTGCATGGGCACACTATCGATATTAAAGCTGATCTTTAGAACTCAAAATAAATTCATTCAGCTTTAGCCAGCTTGACCACACAAGACAGATTCTCGTGCT
Organism: Equus przewalskii; assembly: GCF_037783145.1. NCBI lineage: Eukaryota > Metazoa > Chordata > Mammalia > Perissodactyla > Equidae > Equus > Equus przewalskii. The sequence goes on from NC_091834.1 coordinate 40,914,629, forward strand.
CTCTCTCTCTGACCTTTTTTTGTGTGTGAGGAAGATTGGCCTGAGCTAACACCTGTGCCAGTCTTCCTCTATTTTGTATGTGGGACGCTGCCACAGTGTGGCTCAACGAGTGGTGCTAGGTCCACACCTGGGATCTGAACCTGTGAACCCCAGGCCGCAGAAGCGGAGCCAGTGAACTTAATCACTACGGCACCCGGCTGACCCTTCTCTCTGACTTTTCATATCCATTTAGGTTTTTGTCCTTTATTTTCCTCTTTTTTATTTTTACACAACAAGGATATTTAAATATATCCTTAAACTAGGACAAGATTACTCTCCTTTTCCCTAACAAAACACATTCTTTATACCTCATACCTTCCTTTACCACAAACATATCTTAATTTTCTTGAAACTTTGCATACAGTTTTTTTCTTTACGCTTATTATTTCTAGTAGTTTCCTTTACATATATTGATTAGAATCTTAACCTTTAGCAATCCTAATTTCCAGTGAAAACTAGGAAGTAAGCAATTGTGAACTATTTGTCACATACCAACATTCTATAGTAGATTATCAAGTCTATGAATAAACCATTTATAATTTCTAGAGGCTTATGCTTTCCTCATAGTATAATTTTTCAATGTGGCAAAGGACATGTTTACCAACAGACCCAAATATCTTTAATCTCTCAGTAATAAGAAGCCAAAGGTGGATAAACTTATGTTTAGCAATTAATATTTCAGTATTTTATTTGGAAATGATCTAGATATTCAATGAATATCCATCATTTAATTTAATATGACTTTAAGGTTTCAAGTTACTAAAAATATTTTGGAAGATATTTTTAAGTAGACGCATTATAAAACAATTATCGTTGAAAAGTTCATTTATAAAATTTATTGCACATTTATTTAATTAACTTGTTTTTAACCATTGTGCTTGAATTACGAAAATTTCAGGACACATTAAACAAAGCTAGCCTTCATCATAAGTTATGTTTTTGTTGACAAATCAAGCAAGTATCAAAAAAACATAGAAGCAAAGAATCTAAATATTAAAACATAAGCTTTCTCCACCTTTTTTTTTTTTTTCACTGCTGTGTTTGGCATACATCAAGCACTGTATTTTTGTTGTAAATTTTGTTCTTAGGTTGGTTTTATACTTTTATAGGTTGAACATCTAGTAGTGGCACCAGTAAACATACTGGGTTTACTGGGTTTACTAGTCAAATAAGCTTAGGTTTGACTAGTAACCCAAGTGGAAAAGTCATATGTCTGCATTATATTTAACTCTGAAGACATACTTGTTTTTATTAAACCAACAAACTTAAAATAGCTTCATTTACTAAAGATTATCCCAGATCATATGAACTTGAAAAACATTTGGGTTAGTTTCCATGTTTCCGATACTTTCAGGAATACTTAATTTCTATAAGCATTTATTATTATTTTTTAAACCAATTAAAGCAGAGTGCTTTTATGAATTAATTTTGGCAATAACATCCAAAGATAGTAAATATTATATATACATAAATACACACATAGACATGCATAAACATACAGACAGATGCAAATAGAGATCTTATAATTTTTATTCTAAATCTTAGCCATGAGTTAGCCATAAATACAGAAACACAAAATTTGTTAATTTATATGAGTTGATTCTCATCTTTCCCATGTTATTATTATTATTATTATTATTATTATTTAATCCAAATTATTGTTTTTGGCAGATGGAACAAGTTAGGGTTATCCGCTCAGTGATAGCTAAAACTTTTTACCGATACTTAAGGAGGAGACTTTTAAGATTTGTATTTGACTTTGATAGGTAATTTTGTGGAGGCTGTGGACTAAATTTTGAGTGAGGACCACTGGAAATAATAAGCAGCCATTTATTTTTTTAAAGGACTCTTTTTTTTCATCTCCAGGATTATTTTAGCCAAGAATTATCTTCTTGAATGTTTACATTTCAGAGATGTGGTAAGATTTACAGCTCCAAGGGACTGAGAAAGGGTGTAGGTTTCTCTAAGAAGGAATTCAGGGGCATATTTGCCTATTATGAGAAATCTAAGATAATTACTGTTTAATTTTTTTTCCTTAAGTGTAGGACAACCTAATGAATTTTTGTACGTATGGTGAGCGCCCAAAATATGGAAAGGCCTGGAGTTGGTGGGGTCTGGTTCAAGTAAAGGACATATACTGAGCCTTCCTGATGGTTTTCAGGGCCTTTGTCAAAACTTTTTTTTTCACTATCAATATTTATATGTTTCATGCCTGCTTGGGTGCCTTTTGCAGTTCGTAACTTCTGTTCTAAATCTGATCTCTGCCTCTCAGTCTTATCAAGAAAGTCTTAAATCAACCACGGCATTCTCTTGTACTGTTTTTCTCTCTTTTCTTTTTTTTTTCTTTTTCAATCTGATCTTTCCATAGGTACCAATAGGATACTTGTTTAGGATGAGAGCTCTCTAAAAATTCTTTTAGATATCAAAGTCCAAATCTTTAAAGGTATATTTGTTTCAATGTGATTCCAAACCAGTAAGCCTTATTATGGCTTAACCATGGACACAAGAGGCATCCTCAAAGAAAGGGCAAAAGATGCAGCCCCACCCAAGATCCAGAGTTACTCTTCCTCTCTTGACCAGACACTGAAGACAGAGATCTGGAAAAACGACATGATAAGAATTCTTAGCTTCAGCCACCTTAGTCAGGTCTCAGAATCTCCCAGCAATAGCCCCCAGAGTGAGCAGAGTGTCCCAGTCAATGCTATCCCATCCTCATCCCCAGAAACTGCATGGGAGGAAAAACTTCCTTCTACCCTTCTGGGTTCTGTGGCTGGCCTAGGAGTTAAACTGACATGAGACAGATTAAGAGGAGAAAAACATAAATTTAATTTTACATGTACATGGGAGTCTCCACAAGAAAATGAAGACCCAAAAAGTGGTAGTCCCAAGAGCTTATATACTAGGTTGAACAAGGGTAGTAATTGTGAAAAAGTATCTAAGATGTATGGAAAGATGAAAAGAGGATAAGAATTATTTTAACAAAGTCTGTCTGTACAGATTTCTCTTGGCCTCAACTCTCTATCTGTGGTGATAAGAATGTTTCTTTCTTCCTGGTATAATGATGGCATCTTTTACATGGGAGTTTTATCTCCTGCTTTCAGGAAGAAAAAGAGGAGGTCAGCGTGTCCTTATACCTGCTGTTTTTCAAGTGCCTTTAGCTCAAAATAATCCTGCCAAAGTGGCATATTTTGAAGTTGCAACTCCTGCCACCCTTTGGTAGTACAGTGCCTGGCACAAGAATGTGCTTAATACAGACTGTTGAAAAAATGACTGAATGATTGAATGAAATAAAACTGCAAAAAAAAAAATTTCTTCCTCTGTTTATAGCTAACAATGTGCTGGCCTTTCTGTTAAGAAAGGGAGTTGGAGAAGACCACTGATCTCTGTATTGAGTTATTATATGTAGATTAATACATAGATTAATTTACCCAGATTAAGGTTAGCCCATAGGACATGCTTTGTTTGCCCTGCAATTTCTTAAACATTGTAATCAATACTTAAAAATCAAGTCATTTTCCCCCAGTTTTATTGAGACAAAATTGACATATTAGTTTAAGGTGTATAACACAGTGATTTGATATATATAGATATAGATATATTGCAAAATGATTACCACAATAAATTTGGTTGACATCCATCACCCCATATAGTCACAAATTTTTTTCTTGTGATTAGACCTTTTAAGATTAACTGTCTTGGAAACTTTCAAATATACAATACAATGTTGCTAACTATATTCATCATGCTGTACGTTACATCCCCATAACTTATTAATCTTATAACCAGAAGTTTGTACCTTTTAACCACCTTCACCCATTTCCCCCAACCCCTACCTCTGGCAATCACAGGTCTATTCTCTGTTTATATGATTTTGGTTTGTTTTAGATTCCACATGTAAGTGAGATGGTACAGTACTTGTCTTTCCTTGTCTGACTTTGTCTGTGGTGTATATATATATACACATCATATTTACTTTATCCATTCACTCATCTATGGGCACTTAGGTTGTCTCCATATCTTGGCTATTGTGAATAATGCTGCAATGAACGTGAGGGTACAGATATCTCTTTGACATAGTGATTTCTTTTCCTTAAGATAAATTCCAGAAGTGAGATTGCTGGATCATATGGTACTTCTATTTTTAATTTTTTTGTGTGTGCGTGTGAGGAAGATTGTAACTGAGCTAACATCTGCGCCAACCTTCCTCTATTTTGTGTGGGATGCCGCCACAGCATGGCTTGACGAGAGATGTTAGGTCCGCACTCAGGATCAGAACTGAGAACCCTGGGCCACCCAAGCAGAGTGTGTGAACTTAACCACTATGCCACCAGGCCAGGCCCCTCTATTTTAATTTTTTTGAGGGTCTCTATAGTGTTTTCCATAGTGGCTGAACAAATTTACATTCCCACCAACAGTGCATAAGAGTTCCTGTTCCTCCACATCCTTGCCGACACATTATTTGTTGTCTTTTTGATGACAGATATTCAAAAAGGTGTGAAGTGATATCTTATTGTGGTTTTGATTTGTATTTCCCTGATGATTAGTGATGTTGAGTACCTTTTCATGTACCTATTGGCTTTTTGTATGTTGTCTTTGAGAAAATGTCTGTTCAGTTTCTCTGCCCGTTTGTTAATTGGATTGTTTGGGTTTTTTTCTATCAAGTTGTGTATATATGATATACAAATATTTTCCATCATTGCAAGTATTTGCCTTTTCATTTTGTTAATGGTTTCCTTTGTTACGCAGAAGCTTTGTAGTTTGATGTAATCCCACTTGTTTATTTTTTCTTTTGTTGCTGTGCTTTTGATGTCAAATCCAAAAAATCATTGTCAAGACTGATGTCAAGGAGCTTATCCTCTATGTTTTTTTCTAGGAGTTTTATGATTTCAGGCCTTACATTCAAGTCGTTAATCCATTTCGAGTTGATTTTTGTGTACGGTGTGAGAGAGAGGTTCACTTTCATGTTTTTGCATGGGCTGTCCAGTTTTCCCAGCACCATTTACTGAAGAGACTATTCTTTCTCCATTGTATATTCTTGGATCCTTTGTCAAAAATTAATTGACCATATATGTGTGGGTTTATTTCTAGGCTCTTTATTCTGTTCCATTTGTCTATGTGTCTGTTTTTGTATCAATAGAATACTGTTTTGATTACTATAGCTTTGTAATATAATTTGAAATCAGAAAGTGTGATGTCACCAGCTTCATTCTTTCTCAAGATCACTTTGGTTATTTAGGGTCTTTTGTGGTTCCATAGGATTATTTGTTCTATTTCTGTGAAAAATGCCATTGGAATTTTAATAGAGATTGTATTGAATCTGCAAATCACTTTGGATAGTATGGACATTTTAACAGTATTAACTCTTCCAATCCATGAGCACAGAATATCTTTCCATTTTTTTGTGACTTCTCCAATTTCTTTCATCAGTGACTTATTGTTTTCAGTGTACAGATCTTTCACCTCCTTGGTTCAATTTATTCCTAGGTATTTTATTATTTTTGATGCAGTTATAAATGGAATCATTTTCTTAATTTCTCTTTCTGATGATTCATTGTTAGTGTATAGAAATGCAACTGATTTTTGTGTATTGATTTTGTATCCTGCAACTTTACTGAATTAGTTTTAACAGTTTTTTGGTGGAGGTTTTTATGGTCTTCTATAGACAATATCATGTCATCTGCAAATAGAGACTGTTTTACTTTTTCCTTTGTCAAATTTGGACAGCTTTTATTTCTTTTTCTTGCCTAATTGCTCTGGCTAGGGCTTCCAGTATTATGTTGGGCATCCTTGTCTTGTTCCTGATCTTAGAGGAAAAGATTTCAGCTTTCACTATTGAGTATGATGATAGCTGTGGGCTTATCATATATGGCCCTTATTATATTTAAGTACATTTCCTGTATATCCAGTTTGTTGAGAGTTTTTTTAATCATGAACAGATGTTGAATTTTGTCAAATGCTTTTGCTGCATCTATTGAGATAATCATATGGTTTATATTCTTCATTTTATTAATGTGGTGTATCACATTGAACTATTTGCAGATGTAAAACCAACCTTGCATCCCTGGAATAAATCCCACTTGATCATGGTATATGATCCTTTTAATGTATTGTTGAATTTGTTTTGCTAATATTTTGTTCAGGAATTTTGCATTTGTCTTCATCAGGCATTCTGGCCTGTAATTTTCTTTTCTTGAAGTATCCTTGTCTGGTTAAGGTATCAGGGTAGTGATGGCCTCATTAAATGAGCCTGGAAGTGTTCTCTTCTGGGTTTTTTTGGAAGAGTTTGAGACGGATTTGCATTAATTCTTCTTTAAGTATCTGGTAGAATTCACCAGTGAAGCCATCTGGTCCTGAACTTTTGTTGGGAGAGTGTTGATTACTGATTCAATCTCTTACTTGTTATTAATCTGTTCAGGTTTTCTATTCCTTCATGATTCAGGTAGGTTTTATGTTTCTGGGAGTTTATCCATTTCTTCTAAGTTGTCCAATTTCTTGGCATAATTGTTCATAGTAGTCTCTTATGACACTTCTCATTTCTGTGGTGTCAGATGCAATGTGTCCTCTTTCATTTCTAATTCTATTTATTTTAATCTTTTCTCTTGGTAAATTGAGCTAAAAGTATGTCAAGTTTGTTTATCTTTAAAAAAAAAAAAAAGCCCATCTCTTAGTTTCATTGATCTTTTTTATTGTCTTTTTATTCTCAATTTCATTTATTTCTGCTCTGATCTTTGTTATTTCTTTCCTTCTACTACCTTTGGGCTTAGTTTGTTCTTTTGTTACTTCCTTGAGGTGTAAAGTTAGATTGTTTATATTAACTCTTTTTTTTCTTAATATAGGCACTTAGTGCTATGAACTCCTGTCTTAGAACTGCTTTTGCTGCATTCCATAAGTTTTGGTATGTTTTATTTCCATTTTCATTTGTCTCAGGGCATTTTTATTTCCTTTTGATTTCTTGTTTGACCCATTGGTTGTTCAGTAGCATGTTGTTTTATCTCCAATATTTGTAAATTTTCCAGTATTTTTCTTGTAATTGATTTCTAGTTTCATACCATTGTGTTTGGAAAACATGCTTCATATGATTTCAATCTTCTTAAACTTATTAAGATTTTTTTTATGGCCTAACATATGGCATATCCTGGAGAATATTCCATATGCTCTTGAGAAGAGTGTGTATTCTGCTGCTTTTGGATGGAGTGTTCTGTAAATATCTGTTAAGGCCGTCTGGTCTAATGTGATGTTTAAGTGTAATGTTTCTTTACTGATTTTCTGTCTGGATGATTTAACTATGGTTGAAAGTGGGGTATTTAAGTCTCCTAGTATTATTATGTTGTCTATTTCTCCTTTCAGGTCTGTTAATATTTGCTTTATATATTTAAGTGCTCCTATGTTGGGTACATAAATATTCATAAATGTTATATCCTTTTATTGAATTGATCACTTTATCATTATATAATGACCTTCTTTGTCTCTTATCACAGTCTTTGACTTAAAGCCTATTTTGTCTGATACAAGTATAGCCACCACTGCTTTTTAACGGGGGTAAGGGTTTCCATTTGCTTGGAACATCTTTTTCTTCACTTCAGTTTCTGTATTCTTAAAGCTGAAGTGAGTCTCTTGCAGGAAGTATACAGTTGGGTCTTTTTTTTTTTAATCCATTCTGCCATTCTGTGTATTTTAACTGGAGAATTTAGTCCATTTAATTTTAAACTAATTATTGATAGGTATGGACTTACTATTGCCATTTTGCTAGTTGTTTTATGGCTCTTTTGTAATTCCTTTGTTCCTTTCTTTTCTTTTCTCATCCTTTATGGTATGCTGATTTTCTGTAGTGGTATCTTTAGTTCCTTTCTCTTTATCTTTTGTACACCTGCTAAGGTTTTTTCTTTGTGGTTACCATGAGGTTTATGTACAACAGCTTATATTTGTAACAGTCTATTTTAAGCCACAATAAGTTTGAACACACACTGTACTCCTCCCACACATTTTATATTTTTGATGTCACAATTTACGTCTTTTACCTTGTTTATCCATTAACAAATTATCATAGTTACATAGATTTATAAGTGGTTTACTCACTACTATTACATTAGAGTATTCTGAATTAACTGTATATTTACCTTTACGAGTGAAATTTGTACTTTCGTATGTTTTCCTGTTACTAATTAGCATCTTTTTGTTTTAGCTTGAAGAAGTCCCTTTAACATTTCTTGAAAGGTCAGTCTAATGGTGATAAACTCCTTCAGCTTTTACTTGCCTGGAAAACTCTTGATCTCCTCTTCAATTCTGAAGGACAATTTTGCTGGATAAAGTACTATTCATTAGCAGTTTTTTTCTTTCAGCACTTTGAATATATTGTGCCAGTTCCTTCCAGCCTGCAAAGTTTCTGCTGAAAAATCTGCTGGTAGTCTTATAGAGGTTTTTAACAGATATGCTTAATAGGTTTTTTGTTTTCTTGCTGCTTTTAAGATTCTGTTTCTGTCTTTAATTTTTGAAATTTTAATTATAATGTATCTCAGTGTAATTTTCTTTGGTTTCATCTTTTTTGAAACTCTCTGGGCTTCCCAGATCTGGTGTCTGTTTCTTTCTCCAGGTGAGGGAAGTCTTCAGCCGTTATTTCCTCAAATAAGCTTTCTGCCCATTTCTCTCTCTTCTCCTCCTGGGATGCCTATAAAGTTGAAATAAGTCCACTTGATGGTATCCCATAAGACCCTTACTATCTTCACTGTTCTTTATTCTTTTTTATTTTTGCACTTCTGATTGGATGAATTTCAGTGCCCTGTCATCAATTTTGCTGATTCATTCTTCCACTTCATCCAGTCTGATGTTGAACTCCTCTATTGCATTTTTCAGTTTAGTTATTGCATTCTTCAGCTCTATGATTTCTATTTGGCACCTTCTTATATTTTTTATCCCATTGTTGAAATTCTCACTTTGTTCATACACTGTTCTCATCACCTTGGTAAGCATCTTTATGACCACTATTTTGAATTTTTTATCAAGTAAATTATTTATCTCCATCTTATTAAGGCCTTTTTTCTGGAGTTTTATCTTGATCTTTTGTTTGGAGCATATTTCTCTGTTTCTCCATTTTTCTTGATTCTCTGCATTGGTTTCTATGTATTAAATAAAACAGTCACCTCTCCCTGTCTTGACAAAGTGATCTCATGTAAGAGATAAACTTTATGGATCAGCCTGGCCTGAATCCTTGGTTGTGAAACTTTTTTGATTTTTCAAGCTGCCTTCTTTGTTCTTAATGATTCCCAATAGTTGAGGGTATGCCAAGACCTATCAGTGTTCCCCTGGAGAGGATTTCAGTCAGCACCTAGATGCAGGCTGTTTGGAAGCTGGACTCTCAAGCAGCAGCTTTTAAAGTACAGTCAAGCACAATATAATGATATTTCAGTCAACAACGGATCACATATGTAGTGGTGGTCCTGCAAGATTAGTACCATCTAGCCTTGGTGTGTAGTAGGCTTATACCATCTAGGTTCGTGTAAGTGCACTCTATGATGTTCACATGACAATGAAATTGCCTAACAATGCATTTCTCAGAAGGTATCCCCATCTTAAGCAATGCATGACTGTATGTAAATAGCTTTCTTTCTGGGAGATGAGCTTTTCTGTCTGCTGCCTCTGCATTAGTCCTGGGGGGAAAGCTGGTTAGGGATTGTTTCTTTGTTTGGTATTGTCTTGTTTAACCCACAAACACAAGCCCTGCTGCCCACCAGAGCAAGCTGAAAAAGGAATGTGTGCCCTGCGCAGCAGCTGCAAAAGCCAGGTGCCAGACATTTACACAAACTCTTTTCAGGGAGACATCAGTGACCTGAAGCAGGGCTAAGAGAGAGAGCAAAGATGGGTCCCTCCAGCCTCCCAAGTCTCTAGCGAGGATCCAGTCAGTCTGTTAGATGCGTGTTAAGTTAGAAGCTGCCCCTCAGGCTGTAGTTTTTAAGATACGCAAGTTGGCCTCTTAGGGGTAAAGCCTGTGAGATGGATGTTTCTCTCTGCTGCCTCTGCAATGAGCCTTAGGGTGATAGCCAGTTAAGAACTGTTTCTTTGTTTTCCACAGTCCTGTGGGACCCATGAACACAGACCACACTGGCCACCAGAGCCAGGCAATCAAGGGGTATCCCCTCAGTGGCAGCCATAAAATCTGTGGTGTCATACTTATGCACACGCTCCTTTGACCTGGAGCGAGGCAGAGGGAGAGTGTGGAGATGGCCTCCCCCTGTCATAGGTCCCTAGTTGTGTGTTAAACTAGGAGCCTGACCCTCAGGCTACAGCTTTTATAAGATATGTAAATAGCCCTCTATCAGAGGAAGACTGAGAAATGGGTGTTTTTTTGCCTGCTCCCTCTGCACTGAGCCCTGGGGAGATAGCCTCTCTGGGTCCTGTGAGCCCATTAAGAACTGTTTTTTGTTTGCTCCAGTCTTGTGGGTCTCATGAATGCAGGCCCTATTGGCTTTCAGAGCTAAGTGTTTTGGGGGCATATCCCTCAGGTGGAAGTCTTAAAAGTTGTGGTACCACATGTTGGGTCCAAACTGTTCAATCCTCAGGGAGAAGCCGGGAGTTTTGAGTTTCCCTCTGATTGTATGTCCCCGTGCTGGGGTGGGGTTTATGATGAAACTGTGTCTCAGCCTCTCTTACCCATTTCAGTGTGGGTTTTTTTCTTGTTTGCCTGGTATTTAGGAGTCACTCAGCTAGTGTCTGGATTTCTTTCAGAGGGAATCATTCCATATGTATCTCTAGATTTGGTGTGTCTATGGGAAGAGGGGAGTTCAAGAACCTTCTATGTTGCCATCTTGGACTGGATCCACCAAAATCAAGAGATTTTTAAATCATTATATCTGCATTCCTTTACAAAAGAGAACATTGATGTTGCCCATGGCATTGTGTCGACAAAAATAATCCATAACCAATCTATAAATGAAAATTTGGGTGAGTTTATGCTGAGCTGAAATGTGAGGCCCATGGCCCGGGAGAGTCTTTCCACAAAGGAACAGAGCACTCCAGAGAAGTGGGGGTACACATGGTGGTTATATACCCTCAAACAGGATGTTTCACATATGATTGAAATGTCCCTTTTACAATAGTCACGAGACTGCTCTGTCGGCACAGTGACTGATGGAAACAGCAGGTAGGTCTGCTGTCTCAGTGAACACAGCAGGGTGGCAGGTCTGCTGTCTCGAGCTGGGTGGTCACAGGTGAGTCCAGCAATCGGTTCCCAGCCTAAGGAAAGATGCTTAATCTTTAAGGAAATGCCAACATTGGGAGGGGGAGGGAAGTTGCACCTTTATCTCAAGGGCCTTTGTTCTTGCCATAGGAAATGTCTAAGCAGATATACAATGCATGCTCAACGGCCACAGTCAGGCCCTTTTGGAAAAAACAAAGTCAGGCCGAATTAGGTTTATACCAAATGGCTTCCTCATATACTCCAATATATCCTATTGCTTGCCATTTCAATTTGTCAATTGAAAGGCTAGGTCTGAGGAGCAGCTATACCCTATACACAGACCTGATCTTTCTTTGCCTTTGACCACAATCCAGTCCGACCCAGGCTGCACCTTTTCCACCTGCCTGGCCCCTCTCAGCTATTAAGTATGTAATCTCTGGTTGGGTGATGGTGTATGACATATCACAGGGTACAATATGACAAAGATATGTTGACGCAAATAATCCATAATCAATCTATAAATCAAAATTGGGGTGAGTTATTATGAGCCAGATCTGAGGACTAGCCCAGGGCCTTCCTTCCCCCAAAGAAGTTGGGTGTACAGAAGTTATACACCATCTTGGAACAAAGAGCATACATCACATATGACAGGAATATCTCTTTTACAATTGTCATGAGATGCTGAGCTGGCACAGCAGGTCGTTGGTCAGCAGGTCAGTGGTCACAAGGTGAGCACAGCAGGTCGGTAATTAATTCTTAGTTCCCAGGAAGAAAAGCTTAACCTTAAAGAAATGCCAATATAGGGGGAAGTTACATCCCTAACTTTAGGGGCATCATTCTTGTCTTTGCCATAGTAAATATTTAAAGCAGATGTACAATGCATGGTCCACAGGCCACATCAGGCCCTTTTGGAAAAAACAAGGTCAGGCCAAATTAGTTTTATACCAAATGGCTTCATCATATACTCCAATATATCCTATTTCTTTTTATTTATCTATCAGATGTTTATAAGGTCATCACCTGGGATTTGTGGTTTTAATCTGTGACCACAAAAAGTGCTAGACTACAAATGCACAAACACACACATACACACACGATTCAGATGTTGAAACTGGCAGGAAAATTCCTCAAAAAAGCTTATGGAACATATTTGGCTGAATATCATCTTGCCCCACCTTGTGGTCATTTGAGAGCAACACAGACCACCCCCATACCAAATACAACAGAATGTGGCTTGGTTAGGGGATAATATAATAGGATTGACATCTGTTGTGTTAAGTGTGTTTTAGTAAAGATCCCAAGCCAGTAGTTCAGAAAATTTAATCTGATCAAAATTGATGCATAATCCCGGAAACCCTGCCACTTTACCCAATAACAAATCATTCTTTTCAACTCTGTTTTCTTCTCATTTCCTGAAACAGACCAACACAAATCCAGGTTCTTCTCTGCCCTTCCACTTTCAAACTGCCTGTTCCAGAACTTCTAGGAATTCCTACTAAAACCTTGACTGGTGAGCTCAACCCTGCAAAGTATAAAATTAAAGGATAGAAGTCACCACTTAAGAACTAAAAAAGGCGCTTCTTTACAGGTTGCCGGTCTCTGCAATGAGGGCTCCCAGGTTTCTATGAGTCATTCATCTGCAAATAAAAATTGCCCTGCTAATCTAGAACTCTTTTCTGTGATATCCATTATAATCAAGACAATCCATTGGCCATGAATTGACCGTCTTCTCTTTCCATGTCTAGGCTGCTTGTACGTTCTGTTTCTTCAGCCGTCAGATGGTGATGACGACAATAGTGGGTACGTCTCAAGATTGCTGTAGAAACCTAGTATTGTCTTACATCAGTGTTAAGTTCACAGTCAGTCATCAGGACATGTTAGCTGATATCATGTGTAAGCAAAAGTTTTGTCTTTTGGCTGGATTAGAATAAACTGGATGAGTCAGGGCTAGCTAGAGCAGGTGATTATGAAAATGACGGTTTATGTATAAATTTGATTGCATCCAAAAGGCAAACAAAAACAGATTTGGGGTTGTCCACATTCCTTCTTACCTTTCAGAGTATAAGAGATCTTACCTTTCAGGGACACACTTTGTTTAGATATGTTTAGGATGGTGGATCAAAGAAGAGGGAAATAAAAAGTTCAGGGAAAAACATACATATATAAGCTCATACTGGCCTGTACAACAGTCATATGCTGTTAGCAAGTTAAAACTGCTTGTGAATTACCTATAGCAAACCACAGAGCTTCCATGCTGGGATTTATTGTATCCAATGACATGGCATCTCTCAAATTTGGCATCAAATAATTTGTCCACACCACTACATTTGAGAAATGCATAAAAAGTGCCGGAGGAGAAAATCATGTGTCTTGACTGCCACCTTGTGGTTTCATGTATTGGCCCTCAGAAATCAAATAAATATTTCATACCATAACAACTAATTTCTAAAATGTACCAACAATTTGAGTATGGCTTTTGTCTAGCATTAGTAAAAGTTCTCGAAGTTGAAAAGAGGTCTATGCATTAATTTCTCAGCATCTCTTTCCTAGTTAGCTAGGGCCTGAAACCTGGTAAGAACTCATATAAACTATAAATCTGATAAGCTCTAAATCACATAAGATCTAAATTTGCACAAATGATATGTGAAAATGTATGTTCATTACAAATTTTTAAAACTGAAAAAAATTATCTCACTCTTAAATTAGTAGATGTGCTAAATAACTTATGAACTACTCATAAAATGGATATATAATCCCATTAAAAATAAAGAACTAGAGAAAAATTATGGAATTATAGTTTTTCCATGCACATAATTCTATTCTATATTCTAATCCCTTGAAAGGTAACACAGAATAGGGGTTAAGTACACAGTCTCTAGAACACTAGAACCTGGGATCAAAGGTCCCACTCCAATTACTTATTAGTTATGTGAATTTGGGCACACAACCTAATGCCCATGTCCTACTTTATGTATCAATGTGGATGAGCTCAATAGTATATACCTCACAGGGCTGTCATGAAGATTGGTTATAGCTTGTAGGCCATCTTTGGCCCTTAGGAAGGGTGATCAATATTCTGGGTGACCAAAATTACCATGGCATGAATCAAATTAGCTTTCTTGCTAGAAGTCAGCCTTCCCCTTTCAGAGTGTTCCCCGTTGCTCACCTATGCCCAGGCACCGATTCCCCCAGCTCTTTCAGGCCTATCTCCTTCCGCCAACACATTGATGTCTTGGCTGTTGGTGACCCAAGGCAAAGAGGCCCCAAAATGACTGGTGAGCAAGGTATCAGAATTGCTATCAGCTAGGGTTTGCTGTGTGTCTCCCATTCTATCCTTTATGAATAGGAGGGTATGCGTTGTTCTTGCATTTATCCCACTCCTGCCCTACCATTATATAGTGAACAGGTGGGGAGGAGTTAACTTTCTGGCTCAGTTCATGAAGAGATGCCACCTCCAGCCCTGAAACAGACTTCACATCAGTACATCGCCCAGAAATCCTAACTCTGGGCTTATGACCATGACAAAACGGAATCCTTGCGTTGTCACTCTCGCAAAGGGGATGAGCAAATTTTGTGTGTAGCAAAGAGAGTGAACTGAACATTTGGTGACTGAAGGGTGGATTTTGGGAGTCATTAGTACTGTTCTCCAAGTATTTCATTTTCCTTTCTCGTACATACACCCTTGAAGTTAGGAGTGGCCACGTGGCTTGCTTCAGCCCGTAAAATGTGAGAAAAAGTGATGAGTCACTTCAGGGTGAAAGTTCTAAGTTTTGGCACATGATCCACCACTTTCTTCATCCCCTACCTTGCTGATCATGAAATTATGTGTCAAGATTGTGCTTCCTTCAGCCTGGGTCCCAGAGTGATTACAACCCCCTCAACAATGAGCAGAGGCCCCCATAGACCCAGTTTGAGCAAGAAATAACTTTTGTTATGGTAATACACTGAAAATTTGGGATGGTTTTCTTATCATCACCTAATCTATCCCATCTATAGAAAGTGATTCGCATCACTTGATCCCCTGGGAGGTAACCCTGCTCTCCCTGTTCCTGCTCCCAACTCAGTGGAGAGGAGACCCATTCCCTTGGTCTCCTAATTCACAGCAGAGACCCAGGCTGTTGTTTCATGCTGACAGTGCGAGGACAGTCAGGAAAGAACACAGAGCTCGGGAGCCAATCTGTCTGGCTAAGTTGGGGCTCCACCACTTAATAATTCACTGAATGACTCTGAGCAAGTGACTTAACCTGTATAAAATATTGGTAACAGTGCTCACCTGTTCCGGTTACTATGCCTGTGGAGGACACCACCCCAGAATGTAATGGCATCAACTATTTTTACGCTCACAAATATGAGTCAAGAATTTAGACAGAGCACATCAGGGATGGCTTATCTCTGCTGCCCATGACCGGAGCCTCGGCTAGAAGACTCAAGACTAGCAGCTGGAATCATTGGAGGCTCACACACACACTTGGTGGTTGATGCTGGCGTTGACTGAGACCTCGGCTGAGGCTCTCAGCCCGAACTCTTACACATGGCCTCTCTGTGTGGCCCAGGCTTCCTTACGACACGAATCCAAGAGAGAAAAAGAAGAGGCCAAAGCACCTTTTGTGACCTAGCCTCAGAAGTCACACAGTGTCACTTCTACTGGATTCTACTAGTCAAGGCAATCATAAAATCCTGCCCAGGCTCAAGGAGAGGGGAAATAGACTGCCTCTTTAGAGGACAGCAAGGCTCTGGAACAATCTGTGGGATCATAAATACTGCTGTGGCCATGTTTAGAAAATAAAATCTGCCACACTTTCTCCCAAAGTGCGAGTTAACTTACTGAAAGAGTTAACAGGATGAAGCACTCAGAACGGTTGGTAGATAGCCCCTGCACAGGTTGAGAACCATATGGAACCACCTCCCTACCCAGCTTCCACTCTGCTTCCCTGTGGCCAGCTGTTCCCTCCCAAGGGGACCCACTCCGAGGATCTGTTATCTCAGACTCCAGACCAAACTAAGGCAACCCCAAGACAGGAGGACTTGAGCAGGCTCTGAGTCTGTGGCCTCAACAAGATATTCCTGCAATGGTCTGACAACAGTAGGCTCAGGGTTAGTTCCTTTCCGTACTTTCCTTGTAAAAGGTTTAAGAAGCTTCGAGGCCTTATGTTAACCAAGATCATATACTTGCATATGTACAATGGTGCCTTTATAGCAAGAGATCTGAAGGAAAATGTTAAAACTCTTTAAAGCAGTGGTAGGATTTAGTTGGTTTTAATTTTTCACTTTTTTAATGTAAGTGTATCATCTTGTCAAAAACTATAAAGCATGTTTTCTAGAGTACGTATTAAGGTAAGGTGAGATAAACCTCTTAAGAGACACGTCATCCACGAGGGTGCTTGGATGGGGCTGAAAAGGCAGGACGGTATCAGCTCGTGGTCTTTTAGTTTACGCTGAAGGGACTGGACTGTCTGTGGTTAGCAGCGCTGTCTGGATTAGAAAGCACACGCCTGCTTAGCACTGAGTCACCACTATCAGGACTGTCCAGGACAACAGGCTTGGCTGGTACGTGGCTGTTGACTCATGTGTACATGCCCCAGTGGCTACTGTTTCCTCAAACCTTCTACTGTTTCAGCTGCAGAAGAAAAGGCTAACTTCATACCACGTGCCAAGAACCTTACGTAGATCTCGTGCAGTTTGAAATCCAGCGAGTTGCTGCAGTTATGGTTGACCTGCAGGACTGAGTTTGCCCCTATGAAACTGGCTGAACTGAACATCTCTGCTATCAAACTTGCCAGATCTCGTAGTCACTGCAGTTAAAAATCCAGAGTCAAACTCACATCCCCCAAAACTGGCAGTTTGTGGTTTACGACATACCTTAATCTTGCAGTATACACTGTGTAATTACTGTTAGCCAAGTTCTCCGTGTCACTTAGCTTGGCTGGGTGAGGCTGTACCTAGAACCAAATCATGCTATGTTTAAGCAATTCAAGCACCTACAAATACAAGATTATCACTATTCGTCATCCCATATGAATTAAAGACATTTCCTCAGTTTTCTGGAGACATTTTAAAATTATAAGTGAAGACCAATAGACCAATTCTTCCCATCAAGAATTCTTATATTTAGGGGCCAGCCTGGTGGCGCAGTAATTAAGTTCGCATGTTCTGCTTCGGCAGCCGGGGGTTTGCCGGCAGGTGGACCTACGCACCGCTTGGCAGGCCATGCTATGGCAGGCATCCCACATATAAAGTAGAGGAAGATGGGCACGGATGTTAGCTCAGGACCTGTCTTCCTCCAAAAAAAAAAAGAATTCTTATATTTACTTGTCATCTTCAAAGGTTCCTAATAGCTACAATTCATCTTCATAATGTATTTCAAAATTCTGTCCCCAAACAACCAATGAGCATTCAAATGAAAATCTTTTACCTGTTCATGGAATGTTTCCTTGTTATACTTTCTCTTTCCCCAACTAGGTTCAGAATGCTGTTTCCTTTTATCAGAAATACTTGCTTGGGTTGTTCCTTTAGAACAGGGCTCGGCAAACTGTGGCCCATGGTCCAAATCCAGCCCACTGCCTGTTTTTATAAACAAAGGTCTCATAGAACACGGCCATGCCCATTTGTTCGCATACTCTCTATGGATGCTTTTGCACTACAACAGCAGTCGAACAGTTCCAACAGAGGTCCACAAAGCCTAAAATATTTAGTGTTTGGCCCTTTACATAAGAAGTTTGTTGACTCCCTGATCTAGGACAATAATCTCCAGAAGAGACGTTGGCTTAACATAAAAATGAAACAATTTATTACTGTCTTACAAAACAGAACAGTCATTCACAACTAGAATATACAACTATGTCCTGGGGGGCTCTGGGGAGAAGAAGGAAGAAAAAAAACAGAACTGTCACGAACTCTTAAAAGGACTCACCTCTCTAACTAGACTTGTGACGGTTTACCTTGTAGTGCGCACGGATGTCAATTATAAAGCTGTACAACTGAAATTTATTTTTTAAAAAAAGGACTCACCCCTCCAGAGCCAGCTGTTAGGAATGCAGAAAGAACTAAGAGAGGGAAGTCACAGAGGACCACACTAAGATAGGCAAGGACAGGAAGGAGGCCATGTTGGCACGAGAATCAAACATCTTCCAGAGCAGCCCTGTCAGGAGAGTGCTTTGAGTTTTCACAAACATCAGACTGTTTCCCTTTCCTAGCTCACCTTCTGCCCTACTGTGATAGAGGAAAAGCTGCTCAGTTTCTAGTTACTCCTAATGAACAGACTATATAAATATAAATGACTATAGCAACGTTTCAGATTTAAGATATTTTATTTTTTTCACACCCAAGCAAGCCCAGGTGGTTGATGCTCATTGCTCCCCTTCCTGCCCCCGAGTCCCCTACCCTTCCCGATGAGAAGAAACATTGCCTTTCACTTTATAGCTGAGAGCATGCCTACGCTTTGGCAGCTGACTTGTAATGGGTCAGAGTGCGGGCAGAAGGGTCAGTGGCATTGATCCACCGGGGCATCCAGTAATGGGTCAGCCAGTCAGCCCGGCCTGGGTAGTGGCGCTCAAAGATCTGACGGTAGTAATAGCCTTCTTTGGTCTTAGGAGTGTTGAAGGGAAATTTCTGGGCTGCGGCTGCCATCATCGTATCATCAACCTGTAAGAAGAAGAGCATAAGAGCAAAAGGGTTTTTTAAACAGCATGGAAATACTTGTATTTAATCTGGCTTCACAAAACCAAAAAAAAAGATATGAAAAGGCAAGACAGTAAATTGTGCAAGAGATGCTTTGAATCACCCACCCCTTAGAAAATGCTAAACTATCCATCACAGACATAGCTGTGCTGACTTTTAAGGGAACACCCATATGCAGATTTCTAATACTATGGCTCTGACACGTTTACTCATTTGTGCCCAATAATGTCTGGCATCCAGCAAGGGCCCCAAATGAGGTAAATGAAGGTCAGTGATCACTGGTAACTCTCCTCTCTCTCTTTCAATTCTAGATGCCACTTTGTAATCCTTCATGCTACTTAATTCTTATAAAATTCTTTTAAAAGAAATATTGTTTATAGGGAATGTTTCCCACAGACACAAAACATTTAAACTAAATACAAAATGAACAGTTACTACAACTCTGCATCCAAATTGTCCTATTTCAGAAAATGTTTTTAAAGACATTCTACCTGATGTTCAACATATTCCTGTAAAATCCTAAACCAGGAATTCTTAACTGAGGTTATCCCATCACTGAAGGCTTCTTTAGGTCGCCAGAGAATCTCTTTAGGAATCAGATCGGAGTCCTCGAACGTCTCTCTCAGGAGATGTTTTTCTATCCCATTCTGACATGAAAAGAAAAGGAGCATCAGTAAAAGTTCCAAATATCAAAGATACGATAACAGCTTTTATCGTGAAGTGATTCACCTACCTTAGGAATTCTCATATCGGGTGGCAGAGACAGGTAATAGGAAGAAAATCGATGATCCAGGAATGGGACTCTCAATTCAAGCCTTAAAGGAGAAAAGAAGAAAATTCAAAAGCAAAATGTACATTTAGTGCCTGTCAGTTTAGATTCTTATTTAGAGGGTCCTAGCAATTCAACCAGCCTCTAAGTCATGTTAAGATTATAAAGTCATGTTTGCAATCCTCCTGATTGCCCTACACCAGTGATAAACATAAAAACCTTCATTCAAAATAATATGTATTATCTCATCTAGCAAGTGACCCAAACTGTGAGAATAATTTACTTTCTCTTCTTTGAAGAGCTGAACGTGTATCTGAAAAAATAGAAAAAGTTAGGAATCAGAGTGACCTGATCATTATGGGTGTACTTTGCCTAGACCTCTGACTCTAAGTTTCTCTTAGGTGAGACCATCTCTCATCCTATTAACAACTGTAATGATTCAAATCAGTAGTTTTTACTACTAACTGATTAATAATTTACATACAATATTAAATATAAACCAATGTTGCACAGTGTTTCATCAAAGGCCACATCACCTGTTTCCTGAATCCTGGTGATGGCAAGCAGATAGGGTAATAACCACGGATTCAGTTCATTCCCCAACCCCATATTTAATTATTTCCTAATCTAAGTGCGACTTTATAGAAGCAACTAAAACATTTAATGTGGGTTGTTCATTATGTACAAATAAGAGTCTTCAATTCTCCAACATGACCACCTAAAAAGTGAACTTTAGCCAAACAAAAATGATACCAAAGAAATCTGGTCTCTATAATCTAATCAGACCCTTGCATCTTCGTTGTCCCATCCCCACACTGGGTTCCCACAGCATCAAATAGGCATGGCAGGCGCTCAACACTTGTTACTTGGAGGTGTATTATCTTTACTTCTCTTAAAAAGAGCTGCATCACCTGCCCTCTCGGTTGTTCAGATGTGGGCAGAATGTTATGTTCTGAAGTGGGGAACTCCGCCTTAACCAACCTGCGGGCGTCCCCACCATTACCCACAGTAACACTTTGAATTCAGCCTAATTCCTTTGCGGCCAAGTTAAGAGAAAAGCTTCATTTTCTCTCTAAAAGTCATACTTTGCAACTATAGCCAAGTGAAAGGAAAAAAAATCAGCTATTGAGCTTTTTGTCTGCTGTGGTTATTTTTACAATTGCTTCTGCAAATACTGAGTTACCCGTGGGCAGCAGTAGTTCGATCCGCGCGGAGAACGTCAAACAGATAGAGTTCTTTCAGAAGCCTCTCGCTCTCCTCCTCGGCTTTCTCAGGCGAAGGAGCCTATTTTACAAAGAAATAGCTCAAGTCACAAATACGCCCACAGCTTTGCTTTGGGCACACACATAGTTTTTATTTCCTACACTTATACGTATCCCAACACCAAAGGTGGGTAAGACAAAAGGGAAAGTTTAGGGAAGGGAGTAAATGCTTTATAAAACAGACCTTCCCTCACACTGAAAGTGTTAGTGTTAGAACAAATAAAATGGACGCCCTGTGCAAGAACTAAAATTCCACAGGCGATGAAGAAACATTGGAAATGTCATTCTCATGCTTAACTAGTGTTAAAGGATGGAAAGTATCTGACACTATTAAGACTTCTTTGTAATCCCTAAAAGAAATACAAAGCAGACACTGTCAGATTTCTTCATATACCTCATAAGATTTTCTTCATATGCCTCATAAGATAGTCAAAAGTGTTACTGCTATACTGAAAAAAACCGACGATAGAAAATGGTCAAATAATTCATACTTCTCTAATCCTAGCACCAATCTCCTTCTGCTTCAGAATGCCTACCTTGTGAAAATATATGTAACCCTGAGTAAGTTCATCCGAACCTTCTCCAGAGAAGATCACCACGCTATCCGTGTTCTTCCGAATGTACTTGGAAATTAAGTACATACCTTACAAAAGAGACAGAAATTATGTTAATGTCAGCATAACCCTCTACCAAAAATGCCTTTCAGTTGGCTTTTGGGAATAATTGCAGGTTTTGCTATTAGATTGGACTCTGTATTAATATAAAGTTTTCAAAAATAATGACCTTATATCCACAAGCCATTTATATGCACAGTAGTCTCCCCTTATCTGATGTTCCAAGACTCCCAGTGGATGCTGAAACCACAGATAGTACTGAACCCTATACATAATATGTTTGTTCCTTTACATACATACCTATGACGAAGTTTAATTTATAAATTAGGCACAGTAAGAAATTAACAACAATAACAATAAAATAGAACAACTTATAACAATATACTATAATAAAAGTTATATGAATTTGGTCTCTCTCAAAGTATCTTATTGTACTGTACTCACCCTTCTTGTGATGATGTGAGATGATACAATGCCTATGTGATGGGATGAAGGGAGGCGAATGACATAAGCACTGTCATACAGCCTTAGGCTCCTACTGACCTTCTGATGATACGTCAGAAGGAGGATCATCAGGAGGATCATGGAGCCATGTTGATGTCCATGGTCACTTGAATACAAGCACTGTGATAACCAAGATGGCTACTGAGTGACTAACGGGCGGGAAGCATGTACCGTGTGGATACACTGGACAAAGGGATGATTCACATCTCAGAAGGGACAGACTGGAATGGTGCAAGATCTAATCATGCTACTCAGAATGGCGTGCAATTTAAAACTTATGAATTGTTTACTTCTGGAATTTTCCATTGAATATTTTTGGACCATGGCTGACAGCAGGTAACTGAAATCATGGAAAGCAAAAGCGAGGATAAAGGAGGACTACTGTCCTTAAATCCGAAAGTCACAGTGTTATAATGATATAGCCGAGAACCATTCCACAATTTTATATACAGGTTTTAAAATTTTAATGCTTTGAGACCAAGACTGTCCACCTTAAAATTTTGCTAAAGTGAACGATGACTCAAATATCTAAAAAAAAAAATCATACCTTTCATGTAAGTATTACTATACAAAAATAATAAGAGTTAGGGTTTTGGTAGTTCAGCTTTAATTTTTTTCTGATGCTCTCCAGCCACTAAATTTCACATATAGTTAAGAATACTATATAAGTTGTTACAACATGCCCATCGGCTCCTGCTTTACATCCATGTAAACCAGTATTTGTTCTCAACCATTTTTTCATTATTGCCTCCCTAGGAAGCCTTTTTAGACTTTTTTTTCCTAATTGTCCCCCCCACACACAATAAAATAATACCACAGATATGGTATTATATGGTATTATTATCTATATCTTCTTATGTACTAGGGCCCTTTGGAGGGCTATAAACCATTTTAACACCTAAGATTTTTTTGCCCTCCAACAACCAATTTTTCATCCCATGGGGGCAGTGTGACCCCTGTTGAGAACGCACGCTCTAAACTCTGCAATGGAGCCCTGTTGGATTCTGAGTCTCTTAAAAGAGAGGCACATGTAAGCCAGTAGCACGTTAGTCTCGACCATGCCGGATCAGTCTGATCTGGAGTATACTTCTGATCTCAGGATGCATCCACAGAGTAAAACTAGGAGTGCTGGCTGGGCAATAATACCTACTCATTGATAAGTTGTATGATGAAATATTTACCAAAATATATCTAAAATGAGTATTCTTTATAGAAAATGAATGATAACATAGACCTATTTCCCTATTTTATACAGACTATAGCCCAAGAAACTTTATTCAGAGAAATCGAGGGGGTGGAGGGACGCACAGAAAATATGTATCTACTCTTTGGAAAAATATAAACAGCAACACCATAAATGTGGAATCTTAACTATGTATTGTTCCCTTTACTCCAAGAGATTCGGGGAATTTTCTTAAATGGTCTTAAACAACTGCTAAGGTAAGAATTTGATTTGCATTCATTCTTAAATATTTAAACTGTTGCCTGAAATGTTTTTTAAACCTGACACTTTTTCAATATTAAAAAAACCTTATTAGTATCATAATGGTAAATATCTTACCTACTGAAGCACGAACTGTAGTGATATCATAAGTTTCCAAAGAAAATATGACCTCATCCAGGGCCTGAATGCCTTCCTCAGAGTTAAAGAGGACTTCATGGTGTTCACTCCCAATATGATTTGCCACCTAATTATATAAAGAAATATCCATATACTTGTTATTTAAAGAAAAGAACTACCCTCGAAAATGAAATAGGACAGTAGTTCACAACACATAATGAAGCAACAATGGTGGAAAACAAACAAGGCAAAATAAGGGAAATGTTCTCTGGGCCACCACATACAAGCCCCATCGAGTCAGCTTCCTCGCCTCCCATAGCCTCTGCCTCCACTGAACTACTCAGAAGCTCTTACCACCCCAGGATAACCCAACAATCAGGAGGCTTCCAATTAGCATGCCCCCACCCCCCGCCACATGCACACCTATTTTATCAAACCCATCATCTTCCTCTAGTCCCACACGGTCTCCCATCTAACCTTGCTCTCCTTTTGGCCCTCTTGCAATGCTGAATTTTACATGCAGGAAGTTATTCCTAAATGAAAAGGCCCCTCCCCTCATTCTATTTTCTTGGGCTATTTTGGATTCTCTTGGCATCGATCAACTTGCTTTGGGACTGCTCTCCAGCTCTTTCTCATCCGTTCTGTGTAAGTTCTTCCAAAGTAGGAATGAGGTCCCCTGCACACTGAATGTACACGATCCCCTCTGCTCACAGGGACAGTGCTTTATAAAAAACAAAAAACAGTAACAGCTACCATTCACTAAGTACTTACTACATGCTAGGTTCTATTCTACACACTTTATATGAATTATATAATTTCTACCCCAAAACTATCCCATAGTAGATACTATCACTCCCATTGCGTACGGTAGGAATTGCGTGATAGAGCTAGGATTTGAAACCAGCAGTCAGGCTCCTAAGCCTGCCATCTTCACCACCATGGCATACTTTCAATAGGGCAGAATTATTATCAGAGGGTTTTTGTGAGGACTGCATAGGCTGTGGCAGATAAAGGTACCCAAAATACAGTGTACTACATAGTTGATATTCAACAAGCATCATTCCATTTGAATATACTTAACTTAAAACAATTACCTGAGTCAGCATAGCAGCAGCAGGACAGAATTCATTCTAATAGCAAGTCTGTCTTAACTACGTAACTGGCAGAGACAGAGTCTTACCTTTCTAGCAGCTAGTAAATCAGGACTGTCTTCCATGCCGATCGCAAAAGTCTGCAGAGGATACTGTACTTGGGCTGCTTTTAGCTGCTTCAACAGAGTGGCAGCAACCAAACTGGAGTCCAAGCCCCCTATGAGCAAGACAGCAAGTGGACTGGTTACATGCCTCGCATGGGAGGGACAGGAGACTGACATTCCTGTTAAGCACTGAGATCAGGGTTTTATCATTTAAAGTCCCCAAGTTTTATAAACTGAAAATCAACTTTAATGAGAGAAAAACCTAACACATAACCTGTGACAATGGGAATAGTATTTGAATTGGTTAAAAATCACTGCCCAGGGCCGGCCCTGTGGCCGAGTGGTTAAGTTCACCCGCTCTTGCTTCAGCGGCCCAGGGTTTCGCCGTTTCGGGTCCTGGGCGTGGACATGGCACTGCTTGTCAGGCCAGGCTGAGGCGGCGTCCCACATGCCACAGCTGGAAGGACCCACAGCTAAAAATATACAACTATGTACCAGGGTGCTTTGGGGAGAAAAAGGAAAAATAAAATCTTAAAAAAAAAAAAAATCACTGCACAGAATTCTAAAGAATGTTTACTAACTCATTCACACCAATAATATAATGATAGTGTAACTTTATTCTATTACTATGACTATTAAATGGCGCTTACAAAAAACTTTTTCATCCTATAATGGAGGAAAGATTAAATCATTGAGTAAACATTTATAGTCAAAACCTCAGGAATAGCTACAAAACATTTAACATTAAACAAATTAAACAAAACATTAAACACACATGCACTAAATATAATTAGGTTTTTTAACTGACTTCACCTGATAAAAGGCAGCCAATTCTTCTGTGCGTCATCAAACGTTTCTTAATGGCATTGTCAAAAAGGATGCGCAGGTTGCTCTTCACAGTTTCTATCTCAAAACCTAAAAACACATAAAGTAAATGAAAGAGCTCCAGAAAAGACTAGGCTGAATTATTTACTGAAATGAGGTACACAATCATCTACATCTATCTTGATGGCATTTACTCAATGCTGGCCTCTGCCAAATCCCTGAGTGTCGCCTCCAAATTAAACAGGAACTAGGTCTTCCAATCATTCCAATGACATGAGAATATTTTTTTTCCTTCGGGGGACAGAGGTGGGGATTTGCTTGATTACCTGGGAACAGTTTCTCCACACTGTCATAGAGGGCATGCAGAGGCTCATCTCTACAGTGATGAAATTTAACCATTTCCACTGAGGCAACTTTGCCATTTGGCTTTAAATCCAAAACTTCATAGTGTCCTGGGAGAAAAGGCTCCACTTTTAAAAAAGGAGTCATGGAGTGCTTCAGGTTAACGAGACCTACAAATTCAAAAAGATAATTATTCAGATTAGGATCACACTTCACAGTAACTTTCACAATTAGTTAATATCCTCTAAATTCCTATTTATTTCCCTTTTTTAAATACAAATACATGTCCATTCTGTAAGCAGAACAGGAAAAAATTTTTAATCAGCCAAAGCCCTACCATCTACTTACTAGAAAGATAGTGGTACAGAGAGGTATAGCAAAACCACAGGTTAATGGTAATTCAAAGCAAGAGGAAAATCTCCAATGTTTAATTTCTTCTCCCTAGCTGGAATTTCTGATCAAGAAAATCTATTTTCTATAACAAAGCAAGCAAATACAAAAAGAAGAGATACATTATTAAGCAAAGAGATGGATTTGAAACTGTTAATTTTATGATGACTGGAAGTCATTTCTTTGACATCACTGAGGTATTTTAAGAAAATAGCCATGGTTTCCAGTCATTTAACAAGCAAAATGATCCACTGTTAGATACTTTAAAATCAGATATTAAGAAGTCAGGCATCTACCCCTTAACTAGTTATTATACACGGTGTGCGTTAAACGGTATAATCTAAATTTCCTCAATAAGTTCTCCCAGGGAGTAACCTGATATCACCATGATCACAATGTCTTATTGTAAATAGTAACAGCTTATCTACACAGAATACTCATTATGATTTAGAATTTGGTTTGTTAGCCCCATATTCTACTGTGTAGTGTTGAATTCAAAGACCCTATGGGACCCCATCACTAGCTGGCAGACCTCAAGAGAGCCACACAACCCTTGTAGGGAACAAGGAGTAATTAAAAGGTTTTAAGCAGGGAGTACTATGATCAAATGAGTTTTTGATACATTATTCTAAAAGCCTTGAGAAAGGAAAACTGTTGTAGTACTCTAGGTGAGACCATTTGGTCTGGAAAAGACCAGTATTAAGAAGGATGTAAAAAATATCAAGTCAAGAAATTTCAGAGGATGTGACATTACAATTCCATATCAAGTTATAATCAGGCCCAAAAGACAGACAGCGGAAGTAAGGAGTCTGCTTTTTTCCCTTGTGTGCTCTTGGCTGGGCTTCCCCAATGCTACTTTAGGTAAATAACAGAGATACACGTTCTTGGCCATTTGATCACACTACAAATGCCTGAAAGGCCAATTCAGGTATCAGTACCCACACTGTGACTAGTGTCCAAAGGACCCTCTTATTGATCTCATTATCCTTGCTTCAGCCAATATTAAATCTGAAAACTAAGTGAGAAAGGATTTAAGGAATGAGGCAAAAAGAGACAGGCAGGTGGATTTGATTTTAGGATGTTACTGCTGTCTAGCTAAGAGAGAAAAGACGAATGTCTTCCTCAAGTTTACTGTCGAAAAAGGCTTAAGCATGATTTGCAAGTATTTTCTTCTATTCTGTGGGTTGTCTTTTCACCTTCTTGATGATGTCTTTTGCAGTCCAAAATTTTTAATTTTGATGATGTCCAATTTATTTTTCTCTTGTTGCTTGTGCTTTTGGTGTCATATCTAAGAAATCTTTGTGAAATCCAATGTCACGAAGATTTACCTCCATGTTTTCTTCTAAGAATTTTGTAGTTTTAGCTCTTACATTTAGGTCTTTGATCCACTTTAATTTTTGTATATGGTGTGAAGTAAAGATCCAACTTTATTTCTTTGCATGTGTATGTCCAGTTGTCCCAGTACCAGTTGTCAAATAGATTAGTCTTTCCCCATTGAATGGTCTTTGGATCCTTCTTAAAAATCAGTTGACTACAGATGTATGTGTTCATTTCTGGACTCTCAGTTGTATTCCACTGGTATATACGTCTATCCTCGTGCCGGTACCATACTGTCCTGCTTACCCTTGTTTTGTAGCAAGTTTTGAAGTCAGGAAGCATGAGTTCTCCTACTTTGTTCTTTTTCAAGATTGTTTTGGGTATTCTGGGTCTCCTGCACTTCCATACAAATTTTAAAGTCAGTTTGTCAATTTCTACAAAGAAGTCATCTGGGATTCTGAAGGGAATCACATTGAATCTGAAGATCAATTTGGGCAGTACTATCATCTTAACAATGTTATGTCTTCAATTCAGGATCATGGGATGAGTTTCCATTTATTTATTTCTTCTTTCAACAATGTTTTATAGTTTTCAAAGTAAAAGTTTTACACTTCTTTTGCTAAATTTATTCCTAAGTATTTTACTGTATTTGAAGCTATTGTAAATGGAATTGTTTCTCTTAATTTCATTTTTGGATTATTCATTACAAGTGTATAGTGTTCATTACAAGTGTATCAATCAAATACAATTGATTTTTGCATATTGATCTTGTATCTACAACCTTGCTGAACATAATGGGTGAAACATATGGGAACTCTGTGCTTTCTGTTCAATTATTCTGAAACCTAAAACTGGTCTAAAAAGTAGTCTGTTAATTAAAAAACAGTTCTTTTTCATAAACTGATCCCAGCAGGGAAAAACAAAAAGGGCAAAGGAACTGAATAGATATTTCTCCAAGGAAGACATACAAATAGCCAATTAACACAAGAAAAGATGCTGTGGGGCTGGCCCCATGGCCAAGTGGTTAAATAAGTTTGCGCCCTCTGCTTCAGCGGCCCTGGGTTTCACTGGTTCGGATCCTGGGCACGGACATGGCACCACTCATCAGGCCATGCTGAGGCAGTGTCCCACACAGCACAACCAGAAGGACCTACAACTAGAATACACAACTACGTACTGGGGCATTTGGGGAGGAGAAGGAAAAAGAAAAAAAAAGATTGGCAACAGATGTTAGCTCAGGGCCAATCTTAAAAAAAAGAAAGAAAAGATGCTTGCCATCATTGTCAACAGGGAAATGCAAATCAAAACTACAATGAAATCCCACTTCTCACATGCTAGGATGGCTAGAAGCAAAAAGTCAGATAATGTTTGTGAGGATGTGGAAAAATCAAAACTCTCACACACTGCTCGTGAGAATATAAAATGGTGCAGCCGTTTTGGAAAAGTCTGGCACTTCCTCAAACAATTGAACATAGACTTACCATAGGACCCAGCAGTTCCACTCTCAGGTATATACCCAAGAGAAATGGAAACATATGTCTACACAAAACCTTTTACACAAACATTTATAGCAGCATTATTCACAACAGCCAAAAGGGAGAAACAACCCAAATCAACTGAGAAACGGGTAAACAGAATGTGATATTATCCACGTAATGGAATATCTTTTGGTCACAAAGAGTAAGTAGGGAAAAAAAAGTAAGTGAAAAGTAACTACTGATATGTGCTACAACACAAATCTTGAAAACATTATGCCAAGTGAAAGAAGCCAGTCACAAAAGATCACATATGATATGATTCCATTCATATGAAATGTCCAGAATAGAGAAATCCATAGAGAAGTTTAATGGTTGACGGATATAGAGGGTTGAGTAGTGACAGCTAAAGGGTAACAGGGTTTCTTTTTGAGGTGATAAAAAAATTTCTAAAATTGACAGGAGTGTTGGTTGTGGATATCTGTCAACATACTAAAAAGCACTGAATTGTACACTTCAAACAGGTGAATTGTATGGGATGTGGAATTATATATCAATAAAGCTGTTTTTAAAATGCTAAATAAATATTTGCTAAGGCCATAGCCATGGCATGGCACTATAGTGCAATAATTGCAGGGCCAACCCTACCATGTTTACAATATGACATAAGAAAGCTTGACAATCGGGGCCACCCTGGTGGTACAGTGGTTAAGTTCACACACTCCACTTCAGTGGCCTGGGGTTTGGAGGTTCGGATCTTGTGTGTGGATTTACACACCACTCATCAAGCCATGCTGTGGCGGCATCCCATGTACAAAACAGAGGACGACTGGTACAGATGTTAGCTCAGGGACAATCTTCCTCAAGCAAAAAGAGGAAATTGGTAATAGATATTGGCTCAAGACCAAATCTTCCTCACCAAAAAAAAAGAAGAAAGCTTGACAATACATATGGGATCAAACTAGATGCAGAACGTAGCGGCATAACAAAAATTAAATGACTTTACTATAGATTCATCCTTCAAGGATTACAGAATTTAAGTGCTGAAAAGGAGGGTCCAACTCCTTGGTTAAAAAAAAAAACCTCAGAGGGTCCATGACTTACTTTAGTCAATTGTAAAATTTTGGATTGCCCCCTATGGGATTTGCAAATATGACCTAGAAGAAAACACAAAATCAAGAGAATAATGAAAACCTATAGAAAAAATTCTATCATTACCTTTAGCTTCTGAACACACTGCCAAAAACCCATCTTCTGTCATGGCTTTAAACAAAGGTCTGACTCCATAGGTATCTCTGCCCAGGAACACTTTCTTATTGGCGGTATCCAGTAAAATAAATGCAAACACCCCGTCCAACATACAAACTGTTTGCTCAATTCCTCCTTTGTCATAAAGATGAAGGATTATCTCACCATCCACTTTGGTCTGGTACTCAAATTCAAAATGGTGTTGCAACTTAAGGAAGCAATAGCAAAATAAAGATGTTAGAATCCTTGTGCATTCACTAATAATTTTTTATTGCAAAGTTGCTTCAATGTTTCTGGGCTCTATAACCATTTCATGTACTTTAATGATTTAGAAGAACCATGGCATTATCAGAATATAGCTTGTTTGAACTCACAATTCTACAAGTTCTTTATAACATAAAGCTAAACCTGTGAAAATTTTAGTTGCATTCTGATAAACTGTAGCGGCAATGTACTAGAACACGTAATGTGTGGAGGGAGGGAAATGCACATCATATACATACTGTGTACATAATACATATATATTTACAAATATATGTTAAGTTAAGCAAATAGGTTGCTCAGTTGCCATGACACTAAAAGTGTGTCCTCCACAACTGTGAAATTTAGGTCTGGGAATACAGTACTGGCTCAGGTTCTTCCATTCCAGCCTCAAAGGCCTACCTATGAAAATAGAAAGCAAAAGGACAAACATATTTGGCACTATTCCCTGACAAATAAATGATTCCATCACAATGATGGAGACACATGGTCCAAAGCAAAGCTGCTGGTCCCTGTGGGAGGACTACAACATCCAGTCCCTCCACAGCAGTGGCATTGAAGCTACTTCTACTTCTCACTGGCAGACAAAATGACAGTGGAGCTTTACTACTCCACACACCTGAAAGGAGCAGCAGAGACCGTCGCTGCCACCACATGCAGAGTGAGAGGGCGTAATTAAGGTAAGCCCGAACTCCACGGCTCTCCACCACCACCACCAACAAACTGGGGAGGTGAAAAGTCCTTGGTGTGTTCCTCCTTCTCTGTACTTACTCATATTGCTGCCTGACAATGGAAATAAAACAGGTTCACATAAACAAAATCAGGTGGAAATCCTGGATAAATTTAAACAGTTAAAACATGTTTCTAAATTTAAAAAAATAAATCTATATGTTTGTATATGTATGACCTATAACACATGCTTCACCATCTCGCTCACTCTATAAATTTGTGAACGTTTGTCTATAAGCCCCCACAGAACTGTCCAAAAATGGGCTTTGGCCGCCTCTGGTGACTACAAAGCCACCTCCTGGTCACCCCTCCCTGCTCTGAGACACCATCGGAGACCATCCGTCACTAGCAGGTGGGGTTTGGAAACAGTCTTCTGCTGACTCTTCTGAGCTTAAGTATCTGAAGGATAAACGACCCTAAAGCATCAATGATTTTAGCAAGTTAACAGCTTCCCAAATTCATCCTCCCCCACCGTGTCAGGGCCACTCTCTGGCCTAAACCTTGCAAGCAATTTATTGGTTAATCACTCCCATGTACCACTTCTTACTCTCCTGAAACCACACATAAATAAAAGCTGCTGTTAGATAAATGCCCCCAGGTCTTGCCACCATCCAGCAAGCACAGTGCCACTGGACTCGGCTGCAGGCCCCTGACGCTCCCGGCAGGAAGCAGGCCTCCTTGGCGCTCCAGCTTTACTCAGATTCCTCCTCTCCTTGACTGTCCCCCCTCCACTCCCAACACACCCCTGCTGCATTTCAGCAGTGGTAGTAAATTTTATTTTCATCAAAAGAAGGGCTTGGAGCTTATGTTCCAGAATACTCTATAGAAAGCTAAAATGTCCATTCGGCTCTTTAGACCAATTTCTAGTTGCTCCAACCACAGTACCTTAGATGATTGGTAGAAGCAATGGGACTTCTCTGCTTTTGAAAATACAACATATTTGGCTAATTTAGAATAGAAATATTTAACTTTTTAACACAATACACAAAAGCAGCAATGCTGTTCAAGTAAAACAAGGAATTTTCTATCTCATTTAAGGTGAAAGTCAGGCTAATATTGCCATAATGCAACCTAACATTCTCACCTATACGGTCCTAACTGAGCTTAGGAAGAAAGAAGTTTTCACTGCTCCCTGCCTCCACTCCCACTAGCATGAAACTCCATTCTTACCTTTCCTCTTCACCATTGCATCTCCAAGCACCTAGAAAAATGATGCCTGGTGTATAGTAGGCCCTTAATAAACGTATGAAAGGAATTTACTGTATAACTAGAAAAACTTGTTAAATGAGAAGTCGATTATTGAACATGTTCCTATAAGCAGACAACAAACAATGGCAAAACCTAGTGTTCAGAGATAAAAATGTCCAAAAGGTGGCTAGAATATAAAACCCTACCCATGAATGATAGGCATATATCAGTTAGGCTCAAAAAAATACAGAGAGACATCACAACCAAACGTATTAACTCTGAATGAAATCTGGCTGAAAACAACAACAAAAAACAGCTATAAATACAGTCTTGGGATATTTAAGGAAATTTAATATAAACTGGATATTAGATGGTATTATAGATTCTTAGGTTTAATAACAGTACTGGTGTTAGGTTGAAGAATGTCCTTATTCTTAAGAGATAAATGCTTACATATTTAGAAGTGTCATAATATCTGCAAAATAGTCTAAAATGATTCAGCCTAAAAATAAAGTGTATGTGTGGGAATATATATAGAGACAGACAGAAGGATAAAGCAAATACAGCAATATATTAACAATTATTCAGTCCAGGTGCTCATTGCCTTGTTCCTTTTTGTAAATTTGAAATTTTCAAAATTAAAAGTAACTTGCAAATCTTGGATTAAAAAATTTCTTATGAAACACTAGCCAAATAATTCTAGATTGGAAGGTTCTTAGCAAACTTGGCTTCCTTGGGTCAGAATTTCCATCCCCTCACCCACTCTCATTTTAAGAGTGAGCTTTAGCAGATTAGAAAGCTGTTCCAATTTTAATGCTGCTAGAAATCCTACTTCTTACGCTCTACTGCATCTGGCCACCTTTCTGTCCTTTAGCTCTCATGAAGTGAAGTGTGCAATAACAACAAATATCTTAAGTGCAGCATTAAATATGATCACCTCCAAACTATTAAATTCTACCCCTGCCTTAAAAACCCTCAAATCTCCCTGCTCTGAGAATGATATTCTGACTCCTTACCATGGCTACCAAGTGGTACTTGATCTGGTCCTGCCTAACTTCCCCATCCCACCTTGCCCACCTGCCATTTGTTCTCTTACAAAAATCCAGGGCTTCACATGCAATTCCCTCCTCATGAAATGCTCTTCCCAGCCTTGCTAGCTGACCCTTATCCAGTGGGTCTCAGTTCAAGTGTCAAGTTTTCAAGAAGCCTTCTCTGACCACCCTTCCTAAAACTGGATCTCCCAACTCCATCAGCTCCATTTTCATGCTTTCAGAATGCCTATATATGTACAGATTTTTTTTTGGTCTCCTCCCTAATAAAATAAGCTCCATTATTTACTACTGCATCCCTGGCACCTGACACAGAGCCTACCACAGGCCCTAATTAATATTCAGATTCATCACAGAGAAAAAAAAGATTCTAAGAGTTAAAGAACCTGAATTGTAATCCCCATTTTATACTTTTGTGTGTGTGTGACCAAGTCATTTCATCTCTTTGTGCATCAGTGCCCTCTGTCTATATAATTGGAGCAAATGAGATAATGAACATGGAAAGTATTTTGAAAAGTAAAAAGCATTTCACAAAATATATAAAATTATTATAACCAACTAGCTCTGAGGTTTAATCAGATCCAGATTATCTTCTGGTTTCATTTTGTTTACCTTCACGTGGTTGTAGATTTCACCGTTGTAACAGAGCCACAAATAAGGATATTTCTTCACTCGAATTGGCTGCATTCCAAACAGCTGGTCAACCACAGCCAACCGGTGAAATCCAAAGCAGCAGTTGGTGTATCCATTGACATTCTCAAAACGAAATGCATCTGGACCCCTGTGTGCAATCTTCATAGCACTCAGACACTGAACAGCAAGGCAGTCATCGCTGCCAAAGAGGGCCCAGATGCCACACATGGTGCAATGGAGCCGCGGGCTCTCTATGGAGAGAAAAGCAGCCCCATTAAATACTCAATATGCAATCCAGGTCTGTAGTAAATCTCGACTCCAAAAACTTGCATAAACCACTTCAAAGACTGAAATATAAACCATCCTATCTACAGTAGTTTTCCATTAGCTTGGCAGGCTAAACGACTTAATTTACTTACAAGTATTCAGAAAAGACGGATGACCTTTACAGCCAGCCGGCTATAGCAGCTTAGCACCCAGTTAAAAGTCTGCATCTCTCTCGCCTTACGTTTGGTCAGCCAGAACTGCGGTGTTCAGGCCCCATTCTGTTCTGCATCCTAGGTTTACTCCCAGGACACAGACACACACATAGGCGAGATCCAACCTAGCCAGAGATCCCAGCCCCTCTCTCCATCCCAGAATCTCAAAAGCCCTCAAAAATCCAAGAGACTCTCCAGATTACTACAGTCTCCGCACAGGTCTCCTCGACAATTAAATGCTCGCTCTTTACCTGTACTAACTGCGCACAGAATATATCGGGAGTAGAATAGATGATCACACCTATAGATCGATTATAGACCTGATAGATCTGATAGATTATAGATCTATAGACCTGATAGATCGATTACACGGCTAACGTGTAATCGAGATATACAGCACATATAAGCATTTCACAACATCTAGCTTACCTCTAAGTGATTTATTCCAACGTGATAAAAGAAATCCTAAAGAGAAAAGAAAGCAATATTATTTGATATCAGATATCCTGGTTTTATAACAAAAAAAAATTTAAGTTGACAGAGATCAAAATGTTCACCATCAAAATGTCCTAAAATGACAAAAATGTTCTCAAATGTCTTTGTCTCAAAGCTGCCTTGGCCAATAAGAAAGCAAAGTAGGTGGGACATAGAGAGCAACATCTCTGAACAACAACTAGGTTCACCCCTGTGAACCAAAAAGCAAATAATTCAAGACAGTTACTTTACCAAAATATCTGTAACTTGGAAACTATTTTGGTATTTTTTTTAAATGCAAATTTGCAGCAAACGTCTAGATAATTTGAGACAAAAACCATAAAGAAAAAAACATATGTTCACTTTACATCACTCACTTCGCGCAATCCTCCCAGGACATTTCATTTGCATCTAAATGAACCAAAGCTTTGTTTGGCCTTTTAACCAGACCAGATCAAATTAATGGAAAATGGTATTAATTAAAGCAACTTGGAAATGAAGTATCATATGTCCTATGCAGTCCCTTCCAGGCACTTGGCCAAATAACCTATAATGAGATATTTACTTTGAGATTTAGTGGGAAAATTCACTGAGATTTAAGTGAGATGACTACTGATAAGCCATCTACCTTTGACTCTACACCAACTAAAACTGGCTAGGAAGTGCTTTGAAAATCAAGTGAGGTCATTAATCGTTTACCTAAGTCTTCCTAATGCTACATAGTAAATCCCATTAGTAAGCGTGGTCTAGGAAACAGACATTAATTACTAAACTGGAGGGGGAATAAGGGAACAAAGTTTGTGAAGCACACTTATTTCTCCAGCAGGAAAAAGCAAATTAAAACTATCACTATTAGTTATTTTTGCAATCAGTCTAACTTGCAAAGGTCCTACTTGCAATGTTTTCTCCTACTGCTGTTACCTGTTCCCAGTAATTTTCCTTACTTCCTTACAAACTTCTAGAGCAGTGCTGTCCAAGAGAAATGTCAGCCACATATGCAATTTTAAATATACTAGTAGCCCCACTAAGAACATTTTTAAAAGATGAAATTCATTTTAAATATATTTTATTTA
This sequence comes from Equus przewalskii, assembly GCF_037783145.1. Classification (NCBI taxonomy): domain Eukaryota; kingdom Metazoa; phylum Chordata; class Mammalia; order Perissodactyla; family Equidae; genus Equus; species Equus przewalskii. The sequence goes on from NC_091834.1 coordinate 40,950,903, forward strand.
CAATATGCCGAAAACAGTATCATTTCAACATGTAATCAGTATAAAAATTGATGAGATATTTTACATTGCTTTCCTCCCTTAAGTCGTCAAGATCCAGTGTACTTTACACTTACAGCCAACTCAATTCGGACTAGCCAGCATTTCAAGTTCTCGACAGTCAGTCACATGTGACCATACGTGGCCATATGTGGCTACCGACTGGCCAGAGCCATTTCAGTGCATTTAATTTCTATTCCTCTTACCAACTACTTAAACTTCACCATATCACCTTATTTTTATATTAAGATCTCAGTAACCAACTCCTGGACAGGTTCAAGGCCTAAGTTAATGCTAATCTACCTTACAATCAATGAAAAAAGAGTTATCAGTGCTTTTAAATTATTAGTCAAGCACCCAGGGCAATGGGCAGTGAAGAAATAACGTAGCCCACGGGCCAGGAAGAAAAGCGTCCCATTGTTCGAAATAGTAACATTAATCTGAAGCCAGCCCTACGGAAAAGATACCCATTGAGAAAAGGCATGCCAGTTCTTTTGCCTTTTTCCATATGGCGCCGCCTGTCGCCCTAAACAAATCTCTTCTTGGCAGGGCTTGCTCAGCAAGCCACTTGTTGAGTCTTGCAGTCGAAAGAGAGTGGGGGAGGGGGGAGGCTAGGTGAAGAGGGGGAGCCGTGGGGGAGGGGGAAAGAACAGACCCCGAGGCCTGTCGCGACCAACAACCCCGAGACCGACCCTCCTGAACTAAGTGACCGCGTCGCCCCGAATGCAACCCAGGCCACCTGCACCCTCCAGCCCATCCGCAGCAGGGCCCCCGGATTGCGAAAATTCCCACAGGACTCGACGCAATCTAGTAAAAAATATAAAATTTACAAAGACCAACTTAGGCCGCTGCCTTCTCTACTGAGCGGTCCGGTCTCCCCGCTACAGTTCACTCGATCCTTCGCTCCGGGGACCACGAGAAGTGTCCTCACCTGCTGGCTCCCAGGTGCGCAATAATCGGCCCCACCCCTCTACCCGGCAGCAGCCGCAGCAGCCGCGGGCGCCCGGCTCCGCGTCCGCTCTCCCTTCTGCAGGGCCAGGCTGCAGCGCATCCTCCCCCACATGCCGGGGCAGCCCTGCGGCACGCGGGGAGGGCGCTGCGCCGGACCGAGGGGCCGACTTACCTGCGCACCGGCGGGGAGGGCGTGGGAGAGGCGCCGGCTGGGGCTGCGGAATGCGGGCTGCTTGGAGGGCCTCCTCTCACTTTACACCGGTCTTGCTCCTGTAATGCGTGCGGGAAGTTTCATCATGTCCGCGAGGACCAACCAGCATGCGCAGGGGCGTGCCCGAGGTGCGAGACTGCTGCGGGGCGGGGCTGGAGAGCGCAGGGCGGAGGAGCAGGAAGCAAGGAGGAGGTGTTCGGTTTCCAGCTCCTTAAAGTGTTAATGCTCCTGCTGAAGGATGCCTCAGAGGTCGGGCCAGCTGCCCCGTTTACCTCTAGGTTGCCTTACCTGCTGTTCTGACAGAGGGTTTTCTGCACTTGGTTTGTTCTTAGGGAAATTATTACCAAATTTACTAAAGCATCCTCTCTGCAGCAAATCTCCCTCGTAACCTTTATTACGAAGTCTTTAGTCTTTACTTGATGACAAAGTACTTTACAAAGTACTTTAGTTCCTCTTTACTACTTAGAGGGTGCCTGATACATAGGTGTAGATAAACCAATATTTGCTAAATAAATAGGCAGATC